>NC_050102.1:172115465-172744548 GCF_902167145.1 Zea mays
CAGAGCAGAGCACGCTCATCCATCGGGTGGCCGACTGCCCGTGCCCGTCACTAGGAGATACTATTAGTTTGCAAGGGTATTTTGGAAGGGATTTGTTTGGAAAAAGGTCGAAGCAAAGTGCTTGCTTGGTTCGGCGTGCACGCACGCGTTTGGATCGTTGCTGCCAAGGCCCACCACTCACTCGAGGTTGCCGCGCCTGCGGCCTTGCCGGGCATTTTGTTTTTCACCCTGTTCAGCTTTGTGTTCACATCCGGCCATGGACCTATCCGACTAGTATGCATCGATGCAGTTCAACACGTGCGGCATGCTCCACTATAACGGCTTGCAAATATATGCTACAGTGCCTTGTGAAGACCAGAGACTTGGAGTACTCGCGAAAGCCGCCGCCCCCTTCACGTGCATTGACGCCTGAATCGCTTCTATTAAATGTCTAGTGGTCTTTGACCGGACGCATTAATCGCTTGTACGGCACGCCGCGACGTTCGTAGAATCGTAGGCCGGCGTGCGTGCGTGCGTGAAATGCGTGTTGAGGTTCAGGTTCAGACAATTGCAATTTCAGAACCGGAAGCGACGGCGGGCGAATGCTCCCGAGGTACGAGGAAAGGGACGCTGCCACTTTGCAACTGCACGGAAGCCGTAAAATCAACAAGTTGTGCTACGTTTGCATGATGAGAATGTACAACGAACGTGTCTTCTTTATCCTATGTACTGCTACTGCAAGATTCCATCTACCTAGGCCTCTCCTACCTCTGTTATCCACATTATGAATCAATGGCGAACTAATATACTCCAACACCTAAAAACAAACCAGATACACGTGAGCAAACAAGAGGAACGTGGAACAAAAATTGTCTGTCACGTGAATTCGAGCCGCGTGCCGCCGTGCTCGCCCACGTCCAGCAGCGCGGCGAGCACGTCCGGCATGTCGGGGCGCTCCTGCGGCGCGTCCGCCGTGCACCGCATGCCGAGCATCAGGAGCTCCCAGGACACGGTGCCGACGACGGCGCCCGCCGAACTCCACCCTTCTCTGGCCATCCGCCGGGCCCACTCCACCAGGCACTCGTCCTCGGCGCCGTCCACGGCGCGCCGGCCCGTGGCGAGCTCCATCAGCAGCACGCCGTAGCTGTACACGTCGCCCTTGGTCGTGGCGCGCCACGTCTGCCCGTACTCGGGGGCCACGTACCCGACGGTCCCGGCCACCACCGTGCTCACGTGCGTGTCGCCGGGGCGGACCACGCGGGCCAGCCCGAAGTCCGTCACCCTGGCGCGCCCGTCCCGGTCCAGCAGCACGTTGCTGGCCTTCACGTCGCGGTGCACCACCGCGGGCCGGCACTCGTGGTGCAGGAACACCAGCGCGCGCGCCACGCCGACCGCCGCCTCCAGCCGCCGCCCCCACCCGAACGCCGCCGTGTCGCCGACCAGCGACTCCAGGCTGCCGCCGTCCAGGTGCTCGTACACCAGGACCTTGCCCGACCCGGACAGGCACCACCCGTACAGCGTCACCAGGTTCGGGTGCGGCCACGACGACCCCATCCGGTCGGCGAGCACCTCCATCTCGGCGCGGAACTCGCGCTCGCAGTCGCCGTCGCCGTCGCCGTCGTCGCGCGGCCTCGCGAGCTTCTTCACCGCCACGGTGCGCCCGTCGGGGAGCACGCCGCGGTACACCACGCCGGAGCCGCCGCGCCCGATCACCAGGTGCTCCGAGAAGTTCCCCGTGGCCGCCACCACGTCGCGGTAGGTGAACGCGGTACTGCCGAGCTGGAACACCTTCACGCCCTCTGTCGAGGAGGAGGAGGAGGAGGAGCACCCGGTCGCCGACGACGATGACCCGGACGGCGTCGACATCTGCAAGGAGCACTTCCTGGAGCTGCACTTGGGGTTCTCAAACGAGAACGACTCGGGGTCCGGGTCTTGCTCCACGGGGAACCGCGCACGCAGGTTGGCCATGAAGAACACCAAGGCCCCGGTGACGAAGGCGGCGAGGAGGGAGAACAGGAACCACACCGCGATGCTTCTTGGACTCATGCCGGACCTTCGAGGTCCCGCAGCTTCCGGAGGTGGCTGCTTACCGGTGCCCGTCCCGAATGAGATGAGTGGGTCGCCGAGGAAGGATCGCTCGTCGAAGGTGCCGAATTGGGCGGTGGTGGGGACGCTGCCTGTGAGAAGTGGGTTGTACGACACGTTGAACTTGGTCAGGTCCGTGAGCTGGCTCAGAGTCCCCGGCAGCTCGCCGGAGAAGTTGTTGTAGGACAGGTCCATCATCTCGAGGCACAGGATGCGGCCGATCTCCGACGGGATCGCGCCTGAGATGTTGTTTCTCGAGACGTTCAGCACGACGAGCGGGAGCCTGCTGATCTCCGCTGGCAGCATTCCGGTGAGCCGGTTGCCGTCGAGGTGGAGCAGGCTCAGGTTCACCATCGCGCCGATCTCCGGAGGTATATCTCCTGACAGCTGGTTCCTGGACAGCTGCACGTACCCGGAGATCGTGTAGGACCTCACCGGCGACGAAGGGTTGGTGCAGACCGGAACGATGCCGTATCCCTTGAGGATTCGGTCCCATATGCTGCGGCAGTTCTCCCGAGTCATGATGGAGTACACGAAGCTGAACGGAGGGTAGCTCGCCGGGATCCACCGCCTCATGGCTTGACAGTCGCCGGAGCCGGCGAGCACGCTTGAACCATTCCGGTTCTTGGCGAACGTCGGGCCGGGGTTCCTCCCTATGTTTGCCATCTCCGGTGGGATGTTCCCGGTCAGGTTGTTGTCGGCCAGGTTCAACCAGAGCAAGCTGGCGCATTTGCCGATTTCCGACGGAATCTCTCCGGATAGCTGATTCCCAGCGAGCATCAGCCACAAAAGCGACGTGAGGTTCCCTATGGTCGCCGGTATCCGGCCGGAGAGCTCGTTATACGACAAGTCCAGCGCTTGGAGCTCGGTGAGACGGCCGTACGCCGGCGGTATCCCGCTGGAGAATTGGTTGTAGGCAAGCATCAGGTACTTGAGGCTCTTCATGTCAGCCACCTCGGGAGGGAGCTCGCCGGAGAACTCGTTGAAGCTGAGGTCCAGCCTCGCGAGCAGCGGTAGCTGGAGCACGCCGGAGGTGACGATGCCGCCAGTGTAGTTGTTGTGGTGCAGCACAAGGTACCTCAGACTCGCAAGCCTGCCAAAGGTGTCTTGTACGTCCCCTCCAAACATGTTGCTGCTGATGTCCAAGAACTGAAGCTTCGTACAGTTCGTCAGCGCCGACGGTATCCGGCGATCGAAGCTGTTCTTGCCTAGAACCAGCGTCTCGAGCACGGGAAGCTTCCCAATTCCGGCCGGTATGAAGCCGTTGAAGACATTCCCCCAGAGTGATAGGTACGTCAGGTTCGCGCACTTGGCGATGGAGTCCGGGAAGCTTCCAGTGAGGTAATTTGCTGACAGGTCCAATGACTCGAGCTTGCAGCCGTCGGGGAACGTGGTCGGCGGTACGCTCCCGGTGAGATTGTTCTCGGCTGCGCTGAACTGCGTGAACCTCGTAACGCCGGGCCACAGCTCGCCGGTGAAGTTGTTCGAGCTGAGGTCGACGTACTGGAGCCTGGCGCAGCCGTCGAACATGCCGGTGATATTGCCCGTGAGCCCGTTGGTGGAGGCGTTGAAGACGGCCAGGTCGGCGCACATCGCCGTGAAGTTGGCCGCGACGCCGCCCGACAGCCGGTTCCCCGACACGTCGAGTGTCTGCAGCCTGGTGAGGCCGGACAGGTCCAGCGAGCCGTTGATGAGGTTGTGGGAGAGGTTGAGGTGCACGAGGCCGAGGCATTGGCCGATGTCGCCCGCGGCGCAGATGGTGTTGTCAGAGAGGTCGAGCCTGGCGAGCGCGGGCAGCCGCGAGAAGTTGCCGAACGCCGGGCCGGAGATGCTCGAGCCGGACAGGTCCAGCGCCGTGACGCGGTCGGCCGTGTCGCACTGCACCCCGTGCCATTCGCACGGCGACGCGTCGGACTCCTGCCACGCGTCGTAGGCGCCGCGGTTCACCTTGTTGTTGTCCTGCAGGAAGTGCTTGAGCTCCACCAGCACCTCCTTGTCGTCGTCGCCACCGTCGCTGTTCTGCGCACCGGTGGGCACAACCACCAACTCACCTTCAGGAGGGAGAGGACACGCGATCGCCACAGTTAGACGCGCAATTCGAGTCCCACGCGAGGAACACGGCGGCAGAAGAGAGAAAAGAACTTGGGGCGAGTGCCGAGTGGTGGCATGGGAGCGCCGAATCCTAACCTGCGACGAGGAGTAAGCCGAGGAACCCGAGGAGCAGGGGAGACATGGCTTTGCTTCTCGAATCATGGAAGACACAGAGGCGAAGCGGAAGCACTGGCGACGGGGACGACGGGCCGAGCGGCGAGCAGCCTCCACATCCACACGCGGGTGCGCTCTCTCTTCCTCTGGTTCTTGCCCGCTTCCCTTATTACCCAACGTTTTCTTCACGGGGAGAGATGAAGTAATCAGAGAAAAATCTTTGACACTTATCGCAAGTTATCTAGTAGTGGCTGGAGGCCCGCATGTGGGCGACGACGAGCACGCCAACCGCTGCTACCGGCTGTCATTGTTGCTCCCGGTCCCGGGCCTGGCATTTGAATGAATTGAATTCCAGCGTTTACTGGAAACCGCACTACGGCTCAATTCGTCATACACGGAGCTATGGCCTATGGCTTGGGTTCAAACCTTTGTACTAATTGCTAAGTATAATGCTGAATTGCTGACTGCACAGGGGGCAGACGAGAAAGAGAAACGGGCTACTGGCTTGCTTGGGCAGTGGTCTTTGAATTTGTCTCCTTGCTTCCATGGACTTGTCACGGTCTATCTACCTATTGTATTAATAGAATAAAATCAAAATAATCTTTCGTATTTACGAAGATAGCGTAAAAATTACGAGATTAATTAAGAGATAGAAAAATATCCACGTTGAATTTTATAAAGATTCAACAGTTTAAATTTGACCGAAAGAAAAGAATATTCACCATTGGATATATGTTGTGCTCGTGGACGATCAGCCATGTGTGCGACAAATGATCCATGACTGCAAGGTTACTCTTGGGTTGGGAAGGTGTTGATACAAATATCTATTCGGATGGTCCGTGGTAATGGTGGATGCATCGTAAACCTAGTCCATGACTCATGATCTTTCTAAGGGGGTGTTTGAATGCACTAGAACTTATAGTTAGTTAGCTAAAAATTGTTAGTTAAATTAGCTAGCTAACAAATAACTATCTAACTATTAACTAATTTTCCAAAAATAGCTAATAGCTGAACTATTAGATAGAGTGTTTGGATGTTTCAACTAATTTTAGCCACTAATTATTAGTTTTATTGCATTCAAACACCCTCTAAGTTTGTAGATGATTTCACAGAACATTCTGCAGTGGTGACGGATGAAAGGACATAGATGGCTAGAGGTGGAGTGAATATCCTACAAAAAGTTCTTACACGACTAACAAAACAGGTAGAGTCAATATAATTGATATACAAAAGCGATCACTTTGCTCTAGTTTTACTTAAGACAATTTCTCTAGATAAACTAAAAGCTTGCAAAGGATATGAATGAATACGACAAGCTATGAGTTGGACAAGAGAAACATAATAAACTATTAACAAGTATATGTAATAGCAAGGATAGTTAGGACTGCAAACTAAACGGGGCAAGAGATGACAAGCTATTTATCCTTGACGTTTGTCTGCGACAGCATACATTCTCGCCACGACGAGTCCAAGCTAAATGATTCATGCACTAATTGGGGGTAGGAAGCCAAGCCTAGAAAGGGCGTCATACGAATCACTATAATGAGGCACTCTAACAAGCGATGATATCACTAGAGTTGGTCCAACAACATTCACCAAAGCCACTCAACGATCCTTCATTGCCTCCAAACCATCTAGGTGGTTACAACCACCAAGAGTAACAAGAAACCCATGGCTCAATATGATAACTAGTGCCACTAAGTACAACAACATGATGCACTATCTCTAGATGTGAGTGGAAGATGTTTTCTTTGGCTTACTAGGATATATATATCAAGTTGAAAAGCTAGGATACTCACCGTAAATCCGCACAAGCTCTATTTATATGGTTACAATGGGAAACTAACCCTTAGAATTGTTATTGTGCATTCTGCGAGGTCGTCAGACTATCCGACGACCACTGTCGGACTGTCCGACGAACATTGTTGGACTATCACCTTGGGTCTGACAACTCCAAATCATACCACATGTACTAGACGTTTGAATGTTATCGTAGTCACCCCAATGTCTATATTTGTGTAAAGTTCGATGTTCTTAGTCAGTCAACCGTTAGACCATAGAACATAGGGTCCAACACCCTTCGTAAAGTAACTAGAGGGCAACAAGTGGCATCGAACTGGTCTCACTCCCATCGTCGTGCATCGTCTCCTATCCACGTGTCCAGCGAGCGTCGCCCGCATCCCCACACGCGCCCAACGAATATAAAAAATGGAGCACACCCGCTGGGATTTAAACCATAGCCTTTAGGAATAGAGTGCTCGTCTCTAACCTGAAAGTCGCCTAGAGGGGGTAAATAGGCGAAACCTAAAAATTATAAACTTTGAACACGAACTTTAACCGAGGTTAACGTTATAATGAATAATAATTAAATCGGAGTGCGGAAGATAATTTCTCTTGCCACGAATTGCTTAACCAACGTAGATAACTTTAGGAGCTAACTCAAAATGATTGAGCAAGAAAACTTTTGAGAGGGGAGAGGAAGAAAAAACCGAGAAGAGTAAACAACACAAAGACACGATGATTTGTTTTCCAAGGTTCATTCGATTCGTTTTCGTTAGTCACCCACCTTAGGAAGGAGTATTGTGTTTGTACGACTAGCGAAGCCTAATGGGAAACTACACACCAGGAGAATCTTTGTAAAGGCTACGTAGTGAAACCTTGTCGACTCACCTTGGAGTGTTTGAGGGTTTGATCGACCTGAGGCAAAAAGAGAATCACGGCTCATGGGTAAAGTGTGCGACCTATGCAGAGAAATGAAATTGATATTGCTTTAAGGTGTGGATATATAACACATACGAACGAGAGTTGTACTGGTTAGACGTGAGCTCCCTTCGATTCTTCAAACAAATGGGGTTTGAACCCCGGCGCCCCACCTACATCCCTTTTTTGGACTGGATGGAGAGGGTGACAGAGGAGACGTGTTGGAGGGTGAATGCACGAAAAAAGTCCCACTTCAAGGTAGTAGTAGTTTGTGGCATCAATATATGCTAGTGCAATAGATTATCTAAACATTGTAAAGAATAACAATGATTTGGTGTTTTTGTGTGTTTATTGTTGGGGACCTACCTTTGCCGAAGGTCCTCAAATTGCCTTTACTTCGACATGGGAAAGGCAGACGAAGTTGGCTTTCAGTCGAAGTAGTACAAAACAAAGGACATGCGAAGCTAGCCTTCGGGTACAAAAGTTTCATCTATAAAAGTGTGTAGCAAAAGTGCAAACCAAAGATCACCAACCTCGGCGTGAGGAAAGTTTCGAGTATGAAGTGTCGAAAGCAAATAAGATGAAGTCTTGAGCAACAAGAAAGAAAGAGAAAAGACAACGATTGTCGGCGTTTCGAGACAGGGGGGTCCCTAAGCCGACGAGTGAGTGTGCTGCGTGCCCCAGCCCAGATGGGTCGAGCGCGTGGGCGAGCGCGAAGGGGGGAGAGGCGAGGTGGCCGGAGTCGAGCGTGAGGGAGGTGGAAGTCCCACGGCCTTCGTGTTCGTCCCGCGCCCAGGTCGGGTGTGCTTGCAGTAGGGGGGTTACAAGCGTCCACGCGGGTGAGGGAAGCGAGCGGCCCCAAGAGAGCGCCTGTCCCGTCCTCGGTCCCGCGCGGCCAACCTTCTCTGAGAAGGCCCTGGTCCTTCCTTTTATAGTCGTAAGGAGAGGATCCAGGTGTACAATGGGGGGTGTAGCAGAGTGCTACGTGTCTAGCGGAGGGAGAGCTAGCGCCCTAGGTACATGCCAATGTGGCAGCCGGAGAGATCTGGGCACCCTGCTGGCGTGATGTCGTGGCTGTCGGAGGTGCGGCGGAGCCTGGCGGAGGGACAACTGTTGGAGCGGTCGAGTCCCTGCTGACGTCGTTCTGCTTCCGTAAGAGAGCTGGGGGCCGCCGTCGTCATAGGGCTTGTGGAGCGCCATCATTGCCCCTCCGGTGGAGCTGGCCGGATGGGACGCCGGTCTTGTTCTCCGTGACCCGAGTCGATTCGGGGTAGGATGATGATGGCGCTTCCTGCTGACGTGGCGGTCTGTGCCCTAGGCAGGGCGACGTGGGGGTTCCTCCGAAGCCGAGGTTGAGTCTGCCTTCCGTTGCCGTGGCCGAGCCCGAGTCAGGGGGTCGGGCGAGGCGGAAGTCGTTCGGCCGAGGCCATGGCGGAGTCCGAGCCCTGGGGTCGGGCGAAGCGGAGTTTCGTCGTCTTCCGGGTCTTAGCCCGAGTCCGAGCCCTGGGGTCGGGCGGAGCGGAGTTCGCCGTCTTCCGGGTCTTAGCCCGAGTCCGAGCCCTGGGGTCGGGCGGAGTGGAGTTCGCCGTCTTCCGGGTCTTAGCCCGAGTCCGAGCCCTGGGGTCGGGCGGAGCGGAGTTCGTCGTCTTCCGGGTCTTAGCCCGAGTCCGAGCCCTGGGGTCGGGCGGAGCGGAGTTCGCCGTCTTCCGGGTCTTAGCCCGAGTCCGAGCCCTGGGGTCGGGCGGAGCGGAGTTCGCCGTCTTCCGGGTCTTAGCCCGAGTCCGAGCCCTGGGGTCGGGCGGAGCGGAGTTCGCCGTCTTCCGGGTCTTAGCCCAAGTCCGAGCCCTGGGGTCGGGCGGAGCGGAGTTCGCCGTCTTCCGGGTCTTAGCCCGAGTCCGAGCCCTGGGGTCGGGCGGAGCGGAGTTCGCCGTGGCGCCTTTGTCAAGACCTGACTGCCGGTCAGGCTCACTCTGTCGAGTGGCGCTGCAGTCGGAGTGGCGCAGGCGGCGCTGTCCCTCTGTCAGACTGGTTAGTGGAGCGGTGGAGTGACGACGGTCACTTCGGCTCTGCCGGGGGCGCGTGTCAGGATAAAGGTGTCAGGCCACCTTTGCGTTAAATGCCCCTGCAATTTGGTCAGTCGGTGTGGTGATTTAGTCAAGGTTGCTTCTGAGCGAAGCCAAGGCCTCGGGCGAGCCGGTGATGTGTCCGCCATAAAAAGGGGGCCTCGGGCGAGACGGAAGTCTCTCGAGGTCGGCTGCCCTTGGCCGAGGCTAGGCTCGGGTGAAGCGTGATCGGGTCACTCGTGTGGACTGATCCCTGACTTAATCGTACCCATCAGGCCTTTGCAGCTTTATGCTGATGGGGGTTACCAGCTGAGAATTAGGCGTCTTGAGGGTACCCCTAATTATGGTCCCCGACAGTAGCCCCCGAGCCTCGAAGGGAGTGTTAGCACTCGCTTGGAGGCTTTTGTCGCACTTTTTTGCAAGGGGACCAGCCTTTCTCGGTTGTCTTTCGTTCCGGCGGGTGCGCGCGAGCGCACCCGCCGGGTGTAGCCCCCGAGGCCTCGGAGGAGTGGTTTCACTCCTTCGAGGTCTTAATATCTCGCGTAACGCTTTGGCTGGCCTGGTCGTTCCCTCATGCGAACTGGCCGTAGCCCGGGTGCACGGTCGGGGCCCAAGCTCTCGGGCTGGTATGTTGACGCTGTCAACGATTTGGCCGGAGCCGGTTTTTGCGAGAGCAGCCCCCGAGCCTCCGCACAGGGCGAGAGGACGATCAGGGACAGACTCGACTTTTTACATACGCCCCTACGTCGCCTTTCCGCAAGGAGGTGGGGGGAGTGCGCCATGTTACCCTCGATGGGCACCGAACATGGTGTCTCCGGTGAGCTGCAAGCGGGTAATCCGAGTGGACGTCCGTGCCCCGTTCGTTGGGGGTCGGCTAGGGGCCCAGAGGCACGCCCAAAAGTACCTGCGGGTGATTTGCCGGACCCGGTCCCCTGGCGACGGGGTCCGAGGGCTCGATGCCTCCCTCCGATGGGATTCCGTTACAAGATCGTTCCCGCTGGTCTCGGAAATGTCCTAGGGTACCTCGGGAGCGCAGCCCGAGCCTCGGTTATGTATCGAACGTACCCCTGGTCATCCCTCGCTCGGTGTCTGAGGCGACTGTGAACCCTTCGGGGGCCAGCCTTCGAACCCCTGATCAGTAATGGGCGCGGAGCCCGAGTAGCCTGAGGCGGCCATGGAACCCTTCGGGGGGCTGGCCTTCGAACCCCTGACCAGTAGTGGGTGTCGGGCCCACGCGATCTGAGGCGGCTGTTGAACCCTTCGGAGGGCCAGCCTTCGAACCCCTGATCAGTAGTGGGGGGCTCGGAGCCCGGTTCCTTCGCGGAGAAGGATCCCTTTCGGGGTATCCCCCTTTCCCGGTCCCTGTTGCAAGAGATAGAGAAAGAGGAAAACGGAAAAGGATACGAAATCGAACGACGTGGCGTACCTTTTCTGACGCGGTTATTATGGCGAAGGTGAAGCGTCGCGCGCTCCTCCCGTCAGAGACGCCGCCTGTCCCGCCGCGGAGCAAATGCGATGGGGCGAGTGGCTGGCGGGGCGGCCGTTGCGCGCGTGCGATCCGTTCGAGGAACGGGTCATGGGTGCACCGTTTCCACGCCGTGAGAGGAGGCTCTCTTGCCGTCCCGGGATGGGACGTGAGCCTGGCTGACGACGTGACCGCTGCGCCCGCCCGCCTGCCACCGCTATTACTGCCGGCCCACTTTCGGTTGCTTTAACCGACGCGCCAGGCTGGCGCAGTTGGGTCGCCTCGAGTCACGGCATTGGCTCCGCAACCGAAGAGGCGCGATGGTGGCACAAGTGGCGGTGCGGTTGTTTGCATGCAGCAACTGGCGCGCCGGTTGCTCGACGCGTGGGCCTGGGTTCCCAAGCTGACGCGTCAGAAGTTGGAGAAGCGCGTCCACCTGGCGCGGTTGCATGCCGCCTGCATGGCTGTCCGCCCCTTCTACCCGTTGGTCTGGGCGAAAATGGGGGGTCGCTTGTAACCGCTGGACAGTCGTGCGCACCACGCACGGCGGTTTGGCTTCTTCTGCCCTGAGCCGGCTTGCATGACATGTGGGACCCAGCCCCCGAGTCGCAGGGGAGGGCCTTGGAGCGTGTTGGAGAAGACTCAGCCTGTGGCGCCTGGGGGCGCACGTAGGGAGGGTTGCCTTTAAAAGGAGGGAGGCTCCTTTCGGAAGGCAACCATGTCTTCTTCCTCCCTTAAGCGTCGTGTCTTCCCATCTTCCAAGCCCCCGGATGGGGGGTATCCGCCGCCTTTCTGCCTCCTCGTTGGAGGAATGCAACTCCATGGGAGTTGGTACCTCTCAGCCATCGTTCGGCTTCAAGGATTTTCATCAGCCGGCCCGGCCGTACCCCCATGCCGTCGATCATCCAGGACGGTGACCGCCGGTTTCTGGGTGGGGAAGAGCAAGTCGGGCTGCGATCTTGGTCCCACCCTCAGCTTCAAGGATGTTCATCATCCCCGCTGGGGCGAGAACCATGCTGAGCCGGCGCTCTACCTTCCGCGAGGGTCCGCGGGTCGCCCCTTCCCACGGCGTTTGGGGGTGGAGGCGCTCGCTGGCCCTGCGGACGGCGCGGACTTAGACAACGTGGGGCTGATCGACGGCGGGCGTCGTCACCTCCAGCGTGTCGGAGTCGTCGGCCGGGCTTCCGGCGGCCCCTCCTGCCGGAGGGTGACCGCCGCATCGTGTGCACGGGAGGACCACCCACGATTCCGCGCGCCGTTAAGGCGGCGTTCGTGTTCTGGGGTGGTCCTGCTTTTGCACTGGGACGACGCCCTTGCGCGGAGGCCGGCGCCCCACTCGTTTGGGAGGATTTGAGTGGGGATCTGCCGGGGGGCTGGTGTCCCCGCCATCGGCGCCGAGGCGGAGGCGGCTCGAGAAGTCCCCGTCACCGACGGGATCACTGCCACCACCCGCGCCCCGGGCCACCGCGCCGGCGTGCTTGTCCTCGCCCCTCGAGCGTCGGCGGGGGCGAGGGCAAGATCGCAACAGCGCCGACCCACTGTCGCCGTAGTCAGGATGGGCGGCGGCGGGCCGGCCGTCGGTCTTCTGTTGCTCCGCAGGCCTTTCCCATGGAGTGGGGTCGTTCGTACCTGCGGAGAGGGGAACCGGAGTTCCGTTCGCAATGGCACTTTGAATGCCAGCGTTTTTTTGTTCATTGTGGTTGTCGGGGCCTGAACATGTATGTAATTTCGGCACGGAGCCGTGTCTTTTCCTCATTTTCGAGCACTAAGTCTCGCCTGTTGATTATCTGAACCGCTTTACCAAGCATGAGTCGCCCCGTGTTAAGGTGACGGGTGAGGTATCCGTATCCCGGAGGCGTAGGAATCCCTCAGCCCGTTCGGCCTTTGTTGTCTGGGGCTCCTCTAGCTTAGTTAAAGAGACCCCTCGGCCGCCCTTCGGTGGACCGAGGCCAGGGGTAGCGATATCAGTATGAACAGAGGCGGAGTTGGCTCGAGAATGGGAACCTGGTTGGCCGGAGCCTAGCCGTGTTGTCCGTCAGCGGAGCCGACGCCAAAGTCGATCAGTCGAGGCCTCGGGCCGGGCTGGCGCCCTTGGAAGCCGCCTGCTCGGGCCGGATTCCCGGAGGAGTCCCTGGGCCGCGTCGCCGCCCGAGGCTGGGTCGGGCTTTGCTGAAGACGTCGTCGATGCCGAGGGTGCTACGGCTCCCTTCAGCGTGAAGACCCGAGCCTGCAGGATCAGATCATCTTGTAGCGTGTGCTTTCTGCGGCCGCCGAGGCCAGAAAAAACACACCCTCGCCACGCTTGCGAAGCTGCGCCTTTTTTCCTCTTGTTTCGAGCATCTGGACTCTGTCGGTAACAGGGATGTTTGTGTGAGCGAGAGTTGCTTTTCGCGGAAGGGACGAGTGAGGTATCCGTATCCCAGAGGCGTGGGAATCCCTCGGCTCGGTCAGCCTTGCCGCTTACGCGTACTTTCACCCGTCCATGAGGCCCTGTCCCCGACTTAGCCGAGAAAGCTTGAAGGACTGCTTCGGCAGGAGAGCTTCCGAACGTGAAGACTTGTTCGGTCCACGGAGTCGCTTTATCCGAGCGCAAGTTACTTATCGCAGAAGGTGATGAGTGAGGTATCCGTATCCCGGAGGCGTAGGAGTCCCTCGGCTCGGTCAGCCTTGGCTGCTTACGTGTACTCCGTCGTTTCCAGGATCCGCTTTTCGAAGTAGTCAAGAAGCACGAAAGAAATCCTGCTAAAAAGAGATCCTTTTTCGAGGAAAAATTCGACGCAGAGGGGGTCTCCCCCCTTTTAGCCCCCGAGGGAGGGTCGGGCTTTGCCGAGGCTAGGCCGACCCTTCCTTGACGACTAAACTTTGCGTAGGTGCGAGGTATATGAACAACTTGAAAACATCTTAAGGGTAGAAGCGACGTAGCTGTTTGATGTTCCAAGCGTTGCCGTAGATTTCGCCTTGATTGTTGGCCAGCTTGTATGTTCCGGGCTTCAGAACTTTGGCGATGACGAATGGCCCTTCCCAGGGGGCGTGAGCTTGTGCCTCCCTCGGGCGTCTTGCCGCAGCCGGGGCACCAGATCGCCCACCTGGAGTTCTCGGGACCGGACCCCTCGGGCGTGGTAGCGTCGCAGGGACTGTTGGTACCGCGCCGAGTGTAGTAAGGCCTTGTCCCGAGCTTCCTCCAGCTGGTCCAGCGATTCCTCTCGGCTAGCTTGGTTGCTTTGTTCGGTGTAGGCCCTCGCCCTCGGGGAGCCGTATTCCAGGTCAGTGGGCAAGATAGCTTCAGCCCCGTAGACCAGGAAAAAACGGCGTGAAGCCCGTGGCACGACTCGGCGTCGTCCTTAGGCTCCAGACCACCGAGGGGAGCTCCTTCATCCATCGCTTGCCGAATTTGTTGAGGTCGTTGTAGATCCGAGGCCTGAGCCCTTGTAGAATCATGCCGTTGGCACGCTCTACTTGCCCATTCGTCATGGGATGAGCCACGGCGGCCCAGTCCACCCGGATATGGTGATCCTCGCAAAAATCCAAGAATTTTTTGCCGGTGAACTGGGTGCCGTTGTCGGTGATGATGGAGTTCGGGACCCCGAAGCGATAGACGATGTTGGTGAAGAACGCCACCGCCTGCTCGGACCTGATGCTGTTCAGAGGTCGGACCTCGATCCACTTGGAGAATTTGTCGATGGCAACCAGCAGGTGCGTGTAGCCCCCGGGCGCCTTCTGCAAGGGGCCGACGAGGTCCAGACCCCATACAGCGAAGGGCCAGGTGATGGGTATTGTCTGCAGAGCCTGAGCGGGCAGGTGCGTCTGCTTCGCGTAGAATTGGCACCCTTCGCAGGTGCGGACAATTCTAGTGGCGTCAGCCACCGCCGTTGGCCAGTAGAAGCCTTGCCGGAAAGCATTTCCGACAAGGGCTCGGGGCGCTGCGTGGTGGCCGCAAGCCCCCGAGTGTATTTCTCGCAGCAGTTCCCGACCTTCGGCGATGGAGATGCATCGCTGGAGGATGCCCGAGGGGCTGCGATGGTAGAGCTCCTCTTCGTCGCCCAGCAAGACGAATGACTTGGCGCGTCGCGCTACCCGCCGAGCCTCGGCTTGGTCGAGGGGTAGCTCTCCTCGGCGGAGATATTGCAGGTACGGGGCCTGCCAATCTTGATCTGGCGTGGCCCCGCTCTGCCCTTCCTCGATGTTCAGTGCCCCGCCCTCGGGGGCCGAGGGTACCTCGGGCTGTGCCGAGGGTACCTCGGGCTGAGCCGAGGGTACCTCGGGCTCGGGCGCGTCGTCGAGCTTGACGGAGGGTCGATGCAGATCCCGGGAGAAGACGTCCGGGGGGACTGTCGTTCGTCCCGAGGCTATCTTAGCCAGCTCGTCTGCGGTTTCGTTGTAGCACCGAGCGATGTGGTTGAGCTCGAGCCCGAAGAACTTGTCTTCCAGGCGCCGAACCTCGTCGCAGTAGGCCTCCATCTTCGGGTCGCGGCAGTGGGAGTTCTTCATGACTTGGTCGATGACGAGCTGCGAATCGCCGCGGGCGTCGAGGCGTCTGACCCCTAGCTCGATGGCGATCCGCAATCCGTTGACCAGAGCTTCATACTCGGCCACATTGTTGGACGCCGGGAAATGGAGGCGCAGCACGTAGCGTAAGTGCTTTCCGAGGGGCGAGATGAAGAGCAGGCCTGCGCCAGCCCCCGTCTTCATCAGCGACCCGTCGAAAAACATGGTCCAGAGCTCCGGTTGGATCGGAGTCGTTGGCAGCTGGGTGTCGACCCATTCGGCCACGAAATCTGCCAACACCTGGGACTTGATGGCCTTCCGAGGGGCGAACGAGATCGTTTCGCCCATGATTTCCACCGCCCACTTTGCGATCCTGCCCGAGGCCTCTCGGCACTGGATGATCTCCCCCAGGGGGAAGGATGACACCACAGTTACCGGATGAGACTCGAAGTAGTGTCGCAGCTTCCGCCTCGTCAGGATCACAGCATACAGCAGCTTTTGAACTTGTGGGTAGCGGATCTTAGTCTCGGACAGCACTTCGCTGATGAAGTAGACCGGCCTCTGAACGGGCAATGCATGCCCTTCCTCTTGCCTTTCGACCACAATCGCGGCGCTAACCACCTGAGTGGTCGCGGCGACGTAGACCAAGAGGGCTTCTCCGTCCGCCGGGGGCACCAAGACAGGCGCCTTTGTAAGGAGCGCCTTCAGGTTGCCGAGGGCTTCCTCGGCCTCAGGGGTCCAAGCGAAACACTCGGCCTTCCTTAAGAGGCGGTACAGAGGCAGACCTCTTTCGCCGAGGCGTGAGATGAAGCGGCTCAGGGCCGCGAGGCATCCCATGACCCTCTGTACCCCTTTTAAGTCCTTGATGGGTCCTATGCTGGTGATGGCCGCGATCTTCTCCGGGTTGGCTTCAATGCCTCGCTCGGAGACGATGAACCCTAGGAGCATGCCTCGGGGCACCCCGAAGACACACTTCTCAGGATTAAGCTTGACTCCTTTCGCCTTGAGACACCGGAATGTTACTTCAAGGTCGGAGAGGAGGTCGGAAGCCTTCCTTGTCTTGACTACGATGTCATCGACGTAGGCCTCGACTGTGCGACCGATGTGTTCGCCGAACACATGGTTCATGCACCGCTGGTACGTCGCGCCCGCATTCCTCAATCCGAACGGCATGGTGACATAGCAGTACATGCCGAACGGCGTGATGAAAGAAGTCGCGAGCTGGTCGGACTCTTTCATCCGGATCTGGTGATACCCTGAGTAGGCATCGAGGAAAGACAGGGTTTCGCACCCAGCGGTGGAATCCACGATTTGGTCGATGCGAGGCAGAGGGTAGGGAACCTTCGGACATGCTTTGTTGAGACCAGTGTAGTCTACACACATCCGCCATTTCCCCCCTTTCTTCCTCACAAGCACAGGGTTGGCAAGCCATTCGGGATGGAATACCTCTTTGATGAACCCTGCTGCCATTAGCTTGTGGATCTCTTCGCCAATCGCTCTGCGCTTCTCCTCGTCGAATCGGCGCAGAGGCTGCCTGACGGGTCGGGCTCCGGCCCGAATATCCAGCGAGTGCTCGGCGACATCCCTCGGTATGCCGGGCATGTCCGAGGGACTCCACGCAAAGACGTCGGCGTTTGCGCGGAGGAAGTCGACGAGCACTGCTTCCTATTTGGGGTCGAGCCCGGAACCAATCCGGACCTGCTTGGTGGTGTCGCCGCTGGGGTCGAGAGGGACGGCCTTGACCGTCTCCGCTGGCTCGAAGTTGCCGGCGTGGCGCTTCACGTCTGGCACCTCCTTGGAGAGGTTCTCCAGGTCGGCGATGAGGGCCTCGGACTCGGCGAGGGCCTCGGCGTACTCCACGCACTCCACGTCGCATTCGAACGCGTGTTTGTACGTGGGGCCGACGGTGATGACCCCGTTGGGGCCCGGCATCTTGAGCTTCAGGTAGGTGTAGTTGGGGACGTCCATGAACTTCGCGTAGCATGGCCTCCCTAGCACGGCGTGGTAGGTTCCTCGGAACCCGACCACCTCGAACGTCAGGGTCTCCCTTCGGAAGTTGGAGGGTGTCCCGAAGCAGACGGGGAGGTCGAGTCACCCGAGGGGCTGGACGCGCTTCCCAGGGATGATCCCGTGGAAGGGCGCAGCACCTACTCGGACGGAGGACAGATCGACGCGCAGGAGCCTGAGGGTCTCGGCGTAGATGATGTTGAGGCAGCTGCCCCCATCCATCAGGACCTTGGTGAGCCTGACATCGCCGACAACGGGGTCAACGACGAGCGGGTATTTCCCCGGGCTCGGCACATGATCGGGGTGGTCGGCCTGGTCGAAAGTGATGGGCTTGTCGGACCAGTCTAGGTAGACTGGCGTCGCCACCTTCACCGAGCAGACCTCCCGGCGCTCTTGCTTGCGGTGCCGAGCCGAGGTATTCGCCACATGCCCTCCATAGATCATGAAGCAGTCGCGGACCTCGGGGAATTCTCCTGCGAGGTGATCTTCGTTCTTGTCGTCGTCGCGGGCCCTGCCACCCTCGGCGGGTGGCCCGGCCCTGTGGAAGTGACGCCGAAGCATAACGCACTCCTCGAGGGTGTGCTTGACGGGCCCCTGATGGTAGGGGCACGGCTCCTTAAGCATCTTGTCGAAGAGGTTCGCACCTCCGGGGGGCTTCCGAGGGTTCTTATACTCGGCGGCGGCGACAAGGTCCGCGTCAGCGGCGTCGCGTTTCGATTGCGACTTCTTCTTGCCTTTCTTCTTGGCGCCGCGCGGAGCAGACGCCTCGGAAACCTCTTCCGATGGGCGGCCCTGGGGCTGCTTGTCCTTTCGGAAGATAGCCTCGACCGCCTCCTGGCCAGAGGCGAACTTGGTGGCGATGTCCATCAGCTCGCTCGCCCTGGTGGGGGTTTTGCGACCCAGCTTGCTCACCAGGTCGCGGCAAGTGGTGCCGGCGAGGAACGCGCCGATGACATCCGAGTCGGTGATGTTGGGCAGCTCGGTGCGCTGCTTCGAGAATCGCCGGATATAGTCCCGGAGCGACTCCCCCGGCTGTTGCCGGCAGCTTCGAAGGTCCCAGGAATTCCTGGGGCGCACGTATGTGCCCTGGAAATTGCCAGCGAAGGCTTGGACCAAGTCGTCCCAGTTGGAGATCTGCCCCGGAGGCAGGCGCTCCAACCAGGCGCGAGCAGTGTCGGAGAGGAACAGGGGGAGGTTACGGATGATGAGGTTGTCGTCGTCCGTTCCACCCAGTTGGCAGGCAAGGCGGTAGTCCGCGAGCCACAGTTCCGGTCTCGTTTCCCCCGAGTACTTTGTGATAGTAGTCGGGGGTCGGAACCGGGTCGGGAATGGCGCCCGTCGGATGGCCCGACTGAAGGCCTGCGGACCGGGTGGTTCGGGCGAGGGACTCCGATCCTCCCCGCTGTCGTAGCGCCCCCCACGCCTGGGGTGGTAGCCTCGGCGCACCCTTTCGTCGAGGTGAGCCCGACGGTCGCGTCGATGGTGCTCGTTGCCGAGGTGGCCCGGGGCCGCAGGCGCGGTGTTGCGCGTGCGCCCGGTGTAGACCGAGGCTTCCCGCATGAATCGGGAAGTCGCGGCATGAGGTTCCGAGGGATAACCTTGCCTTCGGGAGGCAGTGCTCTCGGCCCGCCGGACCGCAGCGCCTTCCAGGAGATTCTTGAGTTCTCCCTGGATTCGCCGACCCTCGGTGGTTGACGGCTCCGGCATCGCGCGGATGAGCATTGCTGCGGTTGCCAGGTTCTGACCAACCCCGCTGGATGCGGGCGGCGGCCTGGTCCTGACATCGTTGGCGACGCGGTGCTGGAGACCTTGGGGCAGGTGACGTATTTCTCCGGCCAGGGGTTGGCCCACCCACGCCTGTCCGACGTCCCGACGGATTGGCTCAAGCGCTCCTGTTCCCTCGTTGAGCCTGGCCTGCGCCTCGCGGACTTGCTCGAGTTGTGGGTCGTAACCCCCCGCCGGAGCGGGGACCACAGCTAGCTCCCGTGGGATGTCGGCGCGAGGCACCGGCCTAGGGAGATCACCGTCCTCCGGCATGCCAAGATGGTTGCCTTCGGAGGGACCCCCTAGCTCGATGTGGAAACATTCGCGGCTTGGGCCGCAGCTCTCGTTGCCAAGGCTGCGGCTTCCATCGGAACAGTCGGATAGGCAGTAGTCGCATGCGGTCACGAAGTCCCGCACGGCACTGGGGTTGCCAAGTCCGGAGAAATCCCAACCGATGCTGGGATCGTCATCTTCCTCGGACCCAGAGGGCCCGTAGGTCGAGACGTCCGCCAGTCGGTCCCAAGGCGACCGCATACGGAACCGCAGTGGGGTTGCACTCGCCTCAATGAGAGCGCCCGCCAAAACGAGGTCGTTTGGCGGGTTGAGGCCGAGTCGAAATGACGCAAGATGAGAGTTAGTCGTTACCTTTTTGTCGACGAGGAGCGACGTAGTCACATCGGGGACTGGTTGCACCATCATCTCTGGTCCGAGGGCGACGTCCTGCAGGCTTTCCGCGAGCGCGCCGGCGTCGTCTTCTTGCTCGGGGTCAGCGTGCCGCGGGGGGACGGCGCTTGCCTCCGTCTTGAACGCGAGGTCGACGTCCGGCGTGCCTTCCGTCGGGGTGTCGGGGGCGTCGATTCGCTCGACGGCCGACGAAGCGCGGCCTCCCACCTGGCCTTGACGGCCCCGTCTCCTCCTCCGTTGGCGGGGGAGAGAACGGAGCGAGCCCGAATGTTGCCCTTCCACCACGCGGGGAAGACGTCGTCGATTCCGCCGCCGGCGGGCGGGTTGTCGGCCGCCATTGTCGTAGTCGCGCGGCGGTGGAAGAAGTATCATGTCGTAGCTGTCGTCGAAGGACATGAACTCAAGAGTCCCGAAACGAAGCACCGTCCCGGGGCGGAGAGGTTGCTGGAGACTGCCCATCTGGAGCTTGACGGGGAGCTGTTCGTCAGCACGCAGCAGGCCCCTACCTGGCGCGCCAACTGTCGGCGTTTCGAGACAGGGGGGTCCCTAAGCCGATGAGTGAGTGTGCTGCGTGCCCCAGCCCAGATGGGTCGAGCGCGTGGGCGAGCGCGAAGGGGGGAGAGGCGAGGTGGCCGGAGTCGAGCGTGAGGGAGGTGGAAGTCCCGCGGCCTTCGTGTTCGTCCCGCGCCCAGGTCGGGTGCGCTTGCAGTAGGGGGGTTACAAGCGTCCACGCGGGTGAGGGAAGCGAGCGGCCCCAAGAGAGCGCCTGTCCCGTCCTCGGTCCCGCGCGGCCAACCTTCTCTGAGAAGGCCCTGGTCCTTCCTTTTATAGTCGTAAGGAGAGGATCCAGGTGTACAATGGGGGGTGTAGCAGAGTGCTACGTGTCTAGCGGAGGGAGAGCTAGCGCCCTAGGTACATGCCAATGTGGCAGCCGGATAGATCTGGGCACCCTGCTGGCGTGATGTCGTGGCTGTCGGAGGTGCGGCGGAGCCTGGCGGAGGGACAGCTGTTGGAGCGGTCGAGTCCCTGCTGACGTCGTTCTGCTTCCGTAAGAGAGCTGGGGGCCGCCGTCGTCATAGGGCTTGTGGAGCGCCATCATTGCCCCTCCGGCGGAGCTGGCCGGATGGGACGCCGGTCTTGTTCTCCGTGACCCGAGTCGATTCGGGGTAGGATGATGATGGTGCTTCCTGCTGACGTGGCGGTCTGTGCCCTAGGCAGGGCGACGTGGGGGTTCCTCCGAAGCCGAGGTTGAGTCTGCCTTCCGTTGCCGTGGCCGAGCCCGAGTCAGGGGGTCGGGCGAGGCGGAAGTCGTTCGGCCGAGGCCAGGGCGGAGTCCGAGCCCTGGGGTCGGGCGAAGCGGAGTTTCGTCGTCTTCCGGGTCTTAGCCCGAGTCCGAGCCCTGGGGTCGGGCGGAGCGGAGTTCGCCGTCTTCCGGGTCTTAGCCCGAGTCCGAGCCCTGGGGTCGGGCGGAGCGGAGTTCGCCGTCTTCCGGGTCTTAGCCCGAGTCCGAGCCCTGGGGTCGGGCGGAGCGGAGTTCGCCGTCTTCCGGGTCTTAGCCCGAGTCCGAGCCCTGGGGTCGGGCGGAGCGGAGTTCGCCGTCTTCCGGGTCTTAGCCCGAGTCCGAGCCCTGGGGTCGGGCGGAGCGGAGTTCGCCGTGGTGCCTTTGTCAAGACCTGACTGCCGGTCAGGCTCACTCTGTCGAGTGGCGCTGCAGTCGGAGTGGCGCAGGCGGCGCTGTCCCTCTGTCAGACTGGTTAGTGGAGCGGTGGAGTGACGACGGTCACTTCGGCTCTGCCGGGGGCGCGTGTCAGGATAAAGGTGTCAGGCCACCTTTGCGTTAAATGCCCCTGCAATTTGGTCAGTCGGTGTGGTGATTTAGTCAAGGTTGCTTCTGAGCGAAGCCAAGGCCTCGGGCGAGCCGGTGATGTGTCCGCCATAAAAAGGGGGCCTCGGGCGAGACGGAAGTCTCTCGAGGTCGGCTGCCCTTGGCCGAGGCTAGGCTCGGGTGAAGCGTGATCGGGTCACTCGTGTGGACTGATCCCTGACTTAATCGTACCCATCAGGCCTTTGCAGCTTTATGCTGATGGGGGTTACCAGCTGAGAATTAGGCGTCTTGAGGGTACCCCTAATTATGGTCCCCGACAACGATGATCTTGTTTCATCTGTAAATCATGTATGTAAAACCTTGAGGGCATGAATGTAATTCTGTATGAGATTGTTCATCTTCCCTATAAATAGATGAACAGTGCCATATATAAAGCCACCCTTTTGAAGGCCTTAGCTTCATCTCGCTTAGCCTTCGAAGAACCTTCGACCTACCTTACGTAGAGAAGTCGAAGGTATGTTTGTAACCTTGTTTAACATGAGGGGAAAATGGAATAAATATGCTAAGGCATAAGGGATGAGTATTGTACTTTGTTTCCTATTTCCATGTCATTTGATATTCCTTTGTTTATATTTCCTCTCAAGAACCTTCGTCCTCGATTTATTACTTCGAATAAGTAACAATATGAGGACGAAGGTTCAAATTCTTAACTTGCATTGCCTTATTTTTGATGCCATGTAGCAATCGAAAATAAGTAATCAACGTTGGCGCCCACCTCCGGTGATTCCACGACCACAACAAGCTACATCATGCCGCCGAAGAAGGCAACGACAACCAGCTCCGTCCTCAGGACCTTGGACACCAACCAAGGGGACGAAGCTCTCCTCAGGGAAGCAAGGAACCAAAAGAGGAAGACCATCAACCTAGAAATACAAGATGAGGAGCTTGATCTAGAGAACAATAACCTCGAAGCAATCCAACAGCAGATGGAGAAGCGCAGGGAGAAGGTGCTTCGTCTTTCTAAGCTTCAGAAAAGATTGACGAAGCAGCTGAAGAGATGCGCAACATTGAAGTGCAAGATCAGTACAACTACAAGGACTAGAACTATGAGGGTCGTAATCATGACAATCTTCGTCGTGAGGCATTCAATTTCCAAGATTTTCTCTATGACGAAGCCTCCCCACTGACACTAGAGCTGCAGGCGACGCCTTGGCCACCATTGTACAAGCCTTCTGTACTACCAATGTATGATGGTCTAACCGGTCTGAAGCAATTCCTCATGAGTTACGAAGCTATCATATCTTCATATGGCGGTAACTCAGAAGGCATGGCAAAATCATTCATCATGGTGGTTAGGAATGTAGCCCGGACTTGGTATCCATCGCTTCGGCCAAGGACTGTCACTTTGTCTGCATATTTTTTATGTTTTTTCTTTTCCTTTACAAAATAGACATTGTTAGAAAGACTAAAAAACGATGTATTTCTAAGATTAAATAGATGTTCTAACATAAATACATGTACGTTGTTGGAGTATTGTATAGTGCTTCACTGATTGCATTATTAATATTTTTCACCATAAAGTAACATCAGTACCAATGTCATCCAAGTTTGTTAGCCTAGGGTAACTCAGGTTGCAACTTTGCCACCAGTGAGAAAATCTGACCACGAACAACCATCGAGGTGAACTGCAGCCAAATCGCCCATTAAACAACCAGAAAGCTAATAGCCAAGCGACAAGAGGTGAGATTTTGAAATGAAGGAGCGATCAACCACACTGAGCTCCAACATATGATTAGGGTTTTTACAGTTCGACCTATCGGAAGGTTGTGATGTGTGTATTGTCCACTTCTGCTTTTCCACATCGTACGAGTGCACGGAGTTCGTCACCCCCGCAAGCCCTCCAGTCAGACCCAAACCATGTGGCCATCAGATCGCACAACGAGCAATCTCGAGAGTCGAGGATGAAAGCTTAGCTGATGCGAAGGAGGGAGCATCGAACTGATGCTAGGGAGCCACGACGAAGCGCCAGCCTTGATGGTGGTGGCACCGCCGGAAAGGATGAGCCGCGGGCCATGGCCCTTGATGGGCGTGACGATAGTGAGCGAGTGGCCGCACCTGAACCCTCATGTGTCCTCCCTCGTGCGGCGCCGACACCACCCACTCGCCCTTCCCCGCCATCCCCATCCGCTCACCTTGGTCTCATGTCTGTTGAAGATTATAAAATTGGCACATGTGCCCTCCTCTCGGCGAGACGACGCTTGTACCCCGCAAAGTCCCACTCAAGCTCGACCGCCTCCTCCGCGTGCCACTGTCGGAGCACGGGGTCGACCTTCCGCTCTACCGCATCTTCCTCACACTTCGCCGCGATGGAGCTCACCCCACTACAGGAATTCACTTAATTCCCGTCGGCCAGAAACCGACGGGAATAAGCATATACCGACGGGAATTACTTAATTCCCGTCGGTTTAGGGCTTATTCCCGTCGGTTTTCAGCCGCCAGGCGTCCCTTGTCGGGGATACGTTTATCCCCGTCGGCGGCCGACGGGAATTATTAATTCCTGTCGGCCACTAACTAGCCGACGGCAATTAATGCTAACTCCCGTTGGTTCACCAGGCCGACGGGAGATATCAATTAATTCCCGTCGGTTCCCCAGGCCGACGGGAGTTATTAGTTAATTCCCGTCGGTTCCCCAGGCCGACGGGAATTAACTGGGCCGACGAGAGTTATTAGTTAATTCCCGTCGGTTCGACCATAGCCGACGGGAATTAACTGGACCGACGAGAATTACCCTATACTGCTACAAAAACAGCACTAAATTAGGACACTATTTCTGCACACATAACATATATCACACATAACATAAATAACAGATAACAGCCACATTACAAACACATGCATTCATAATAAAATCACGCATTACAAACATAACATCCACCAACATTTCAAATATAAGTTCAACCACCACATCGAGTCAACGAGTACGACATAGTATTGAAATATAAGTACGACATATGTTTAAGTACGACCAAGAGTCCACGAGTTAAGAAACATGTTCATGTGTTTAGAGATAACCACCACTTGGGTGGTTAGAGCTTTGACCGCTGCCGCCACCACCACCAGGAGGAGGGAACGCGAAGAGCGAGTCAACAAATCCAGTCCCTGCTGCGGGATCAGACCCACTACCACCCGCTTCGGGCGTAACCTATGCAAGTTAGCAAATATCATCACGTTAAATGCAAATATGAAAAAAGTATACAAGTATATAAATTAATGGAGAGTTATCAAACGTACCCTATCTCCAGGTGCAGGTATATGTGTCGGAGGGGTGGTGAACTGTGGTGGTGGAACTGGTGTGTTTGCAAATTGGCTCCATTGTGGTGGCGGTGGAAAATTTGATGTCATGCCCTGTTGCTGCATTAACTGTTAAACATATATGTGTTACTACCGAAGATGTTGTATTGAAATATAATAATTTAGAGTTCGGATTATGTGTACTCACTTGATACATCGCTTGGTTATGTGCATTGCAAGCCTCCATAAATTCGCGTTGTTGTCTCATCTCTTCGCGCATCCTCATAATCTCCAACTCCTGCTCGTTCGGTCGACGAGAGCATGAGCTACGGGAAGATGAACCCGTCCTCTGAGATCTCACCGACGACGAGACAATGAATCCGTCGAAGAGTGCGTATCTATAAGTTATTCAAAAAATGTGATTATTGTATAATCAATTTAGTGTCAACCATATAATTTCATAAGTTAGAGCTTACCGTCCATGCGCTTTGCCACCACCACTTGCGTACACCACCGAGGGATCCACCGGTTCATGGCGCCAGTCGAAGTCAGGGCCATGGTGACGAACCATCTCCTCCCCATATGCCGCCTATACATCATTGACAACCTTACAAATGCAGGAATTTATATACTTTGAACGTTTGAACTTTTGAGCCAAAACTCACCAAGCGATCCGTGGCTGTCTGGCTGCAGAGCTGGTCAGGGTTGTTCAGGTCTGGTCCTTTGTGGCCCTCCTGATAGACCTCAATGTCACTAGGCTTTTGGCCACTCGTAGCTTCCTGTATAAACAAAAAACATTCATAAGCAATCGTATTATTTGTTGATCGACATAGATAGATCAAACTTACCATTCTTTTAGCTTTTCATATCATGTCGTCACCGCCAAACTTGTGGTTAGGATTGGTTCCTCGACATTGTCTGTGATGCGCTGACGCTTTCTGGAAGCCTTCGGAAGCCCAATATCGACACCAAGCATAGTACGCATCAGGCACGGGCGCCATCCATGGAACCATCACCTGCACACACACAATGTTACATATTATCAATCACAACAATAAATATAAAGGGTAAAACAAATTGAATACTAACCTCACGATATTGATCCTCAGTCAAATATATCTTTGAGGACCCTTCCTTTTTATTCAAGGGGCCTGCTTCTTCTGGATGCTTTTGAAAATACAGGTTTGTAGCCTGAATTCTCGCATAGTATATGGCATCCTTCACCAGCTTCTTTGCATTGTTTTGGAAGACACGTTCAGCGTGCCCCATGTAATCCTCTCCGTCAGGCAACCGATATCGAAGCTACAACATAAAGAATACAAATACAATGGTATAAGTCATAGATTTACAATATTAAGAAACATAACAAAAATAATAAAGAATTCATACCCAAAAGTCATTACGCACAAGTCCCTGTCTGTCGGTGTGGTTTCGTTCCTTTTTAAACTTGTACTCGTCCCAGGTACTGACGAGCACCTCATCCTCGGTATCACCGTTTGACACCTTCACTATACCAGGGTAGTGAAGGCGACAAAGAGAACCCAACGTAAGGTTAACCTGAGTGTGGTGTCCCTTGCCGTCAAAGGACAGGTCCTCCCAATTCCTGCATTACACAAAAACATTAACAATACACATAATAGTTATATGAGATAAGTTAATATATTACACTCACCGATCTCCATGTGGCATGATTAAAGTCCTATCAGCCTCTCGCTCTATCGCGTGACGAGGCTTTACTGAGTGGCTTTTTCTTGAGCGACGTGTGCGTGTCGCTGAAGAGCCTCCCGAGCCATCATCCATCGGGTTGTCAGCCGGTTCACCCTGTTGGCCCCACTGGTCCCACGCCTGTTGCTGCTCTCTCTGGTGGTCCCACTGGTCCCATGGCTGGTGATGCTGTGCGGCCTGGTCCCATGTCACGTGCTCCACCTCCTCATTGTGCTCCACCTCCTCATTGTGCTGCTCAGCCTCATTGTGCTGCTCCTCCTCAATGTGCTGCTCCTCAGTGTGCTGCTCATCCTGGTACATACAACTCAAGATTTATTTGTAAATATGTAAACAAATTTATTTGTACAAGATATGTTACCTCATCTCCATGTACCGCGCTCAACAGCTCTCGACGTTTGCTGCTGCTCGAAGAACTGCCCTGAAAAAGGCCCAGGCCCTTGAACAGCCCCTTCACTGACTTCTTTGATTTTGGCGGCATCCTGCATAAAAAATAAGAAATTATTCATTAGTGCATCAAAAATGACATAATACTTAAAATATAAACAAATTAAATAACAAAACAACTTTACTTGTTAAATATCATCAAAATCAGGATCTATTTGTTCTCTTCTATGCAGAGGTCGCCATGTTACTTTTCTCCTAACAGGTTGTCTTCTCCTTTTCTCGGGAAAAGTTAAGTCGTTAACGTCTGCAACTAGTGAATCTAATGCCGGTGCAGGATCAATATGAAAACTAGTTGGCAACTCTTCTTCTTGAAACACCTCATCAACCTGCTCAAGGTGACCAATTTGATATTCGTCCTCACTGTCGGTGTTTTGGGTCCGACCGCACACCCGGGGTTGCCCCTCAAGATGCTTTTAGGAGTAGGACGGTGTCGACGACTGTAGCAAAATGGTTCGTGCCGGTCGCACGAGGGACAATGGACAAGGTTTGCAGGTTCGGGCCGCTTAGAAGTGTGTAACACCCTACGTCCTGGTGAGTATATGAGTGTGGTTACAAGAGGATTCTCTGGATAGAGGGCGCAGAGAGTTTTTGTGGGTGGCTAAGTAGAGTCCGATCGATTCGAAGGGGTGCCCCCTAGGCCTTATATATTCGACCGTGGGGCAGTACATATGATATGATGGCAACGAGTAGCTAAAAGATAGTGAACCTCTTGGGTTTATCCCTACGTAATCTTCGCCGACTTATCCTCGCATGGCTCTGCTGCATGAGGGCTTCAGCGCGGGAAAGTCGGGTCTCTGTTGTAATCCATTCGTTCGACGTTGCGGGCCGCCCGTGTTTGCACCAATCAGTCCCACGTCTTCTTTATTGGTTGTCTTCCCCTAGGCCCACGAAAGAATGACCTTACGAATTATTGGGCCCTTGGGCTTTTCGTGAGGCCTTTTACTTCTTTAGTGGACCCAGGGGATATCTATCCCCCACAAGCCCCCGATCTTTGAGTTAATTTGGAGGTAATCAACTCGAAGATCCGAGGTCCAGAAAATGACTTCCTGCCGCCTCCTCTGGCTCTGATCACTCGTTCGACCAAAGTTTAGTTTTGTGCTTGTGCCTTAGAGGTCGGCATTTTGGATTATAAGATTCTGGACTTTCTTGGGTGCACCGAAGGTGCACCCAATGGGTGTAGCCCCCGACCTTTGAGTAGATTTTAGAAGATAATCTGCTCGAAGGTCTTCTCCGAAGATTTTCTCCGTTCGCGCTCTTGCATCTCAGTTGAGGATTGATCTTTCCAATCTTGTTCTATGCCTTAGAGGTCGGCACTCTATAGATTTAGAATGATAGTCCATGGGGTGCACCGAAGGTGCACCCAATGGGTGCAGCCCCCGACCTTCAAGTGGATTTTTGAGGATAATCCACTCGAAGGTCTTCCTTCTGTGTCCATTTGCTGAAAATTATCCTTTCTGCTTGTAAAAAATTGTCATGATGTCATCCGCGCTAGGTCATCAGTTTTATGCTTCAGAGGTCAGCATGTATTTTGTCTTTTGCAGCCAGGTTCACAATCCATCCATATCTCGCTAGGTAGTGTAATTTATTTGCTCTGTGACTGATTGGACATTTGATGGACGTTCTCTGTCTAGTCTTCACGTCGCTTCTTTCGGCCATATCTTGTACTTTGCTGGTTATATTTGGCTTTCCTTTCATCCTTACTGATATCTCATTTTTGTCTTGAGGTATTCACTGCATGCTCTGCACAGACGTGACCGTTTGAAAAATGTACCGAAAATTCCTGGGCGTCCCCCCCCCCAATGGGTGTGGGCAAGGGACGACTTGGTACGCTGAGTGTTTTAGCCGGTTGCCTCTGAGTAGTAATGCGATGGGACGGCTAGTGTAATCATATCCTTCGCGCTGGTGACTGGAGTCCCAATGGGTGCAGTGTTGCATGAAACGGCGTCCGCCGCCTGACGTGTCTTCGGGTGGGTGGAAGTGCTTATTGAATGCCTTGCGACTGTTCAGTGACCGCGGTTAGAAGTGAGCGGTTGCCTTTCCCTTCTATAAATAACCCCTTTGCTTCTCTTGTTTCTTCACATCTCTTCGTTGCTCCTTACTGCCTCTTCCCTTTCTTCTCTCCCAAAGCTCTCAACCATGGGCAAGAACAACAAGCGTAAGCGTGAGCCGACTCCTCCATCAGAGGAGTTTGGTGACTCGGAGTACTCGGAGGAGGAGTTCTCCTCCGAGCCCGAGGGGTCTCCGGCTCCCGTCTCTCCCCCGGCGTCGTCCGATGACTCGGACGACTCCCAGGGGATAGCCGCGGAGGTCTGGACATACATCCGGGCCGTCGAGCGCGCCGGGCTCGAAGGCTCGGATGAGTCGGAGTACTCCTCGGATGAGGAGGACTCGGACGGCGGCGAGGAGGGTGAAGACGACGACGACGACGATGACGACGATGACGGCGATGACGGCGACGGCGGCAGCAGTGGCAGGGGCGGCGGCGACGGCAGGGGCAGCACCAAGGGCGGCAGCGGCGGCAGTGGGGACAGCACCAGGGGCAGCAGCAGGGGCAGCACCAAGGGCGGCGGCGGCGGCAGGGGCAGGGCCAGTGGCTAGGTGCCACTGGTCTTCTTAGATTTTAGTATAGTTTAGTATATAATGTAGTAGTAGTTAGTGTAATTTAGTAGTAGTAGTAGTATAATGTAGTTTAGTAGTAGTAGTAATGTAGAGTAGAATTAGGGAAGTATCAACTCATAAAGAGTTGGTTTGTAACTTGTTAACTTCCCTTCAATGAAAGTTATCATTTATCTCCTCTTTTTGATGACTCGTCACTGGTTTTGCTAAATGTTGAATCGATTCTTTTGATATAGTAGAAACAGCGCCGAGCGGTTGTGAAGATTGACATCAGCGTTTTAGAAGTAACACTGAGCAATAGAACACAAGACCGTCGTCTCAGAGGCGATGCCGAATAATAGAAGGTCGGCATCGGTATTTTAGAAGTAATGCCGAGCGATTGAACACGTGGTCGGCGCTTTAGAGGCAGCGCCGAGTGATTGAAGGTCGGCGTCGGCATTTTAGAAGTAATGCCGAGCGATCGAACCCGTAGTCGGCGCTTTAGAGGCAGCGCCGAGTGATTGAAAGTCGGCGTCGGCATTTTAGAAGTAATGCCGAGCGATCGAACACGTGGTCGGCGCTTTAGAGGCAGCGCCGAGTGATTGACGGTTGGCGTCGGCATTTTAGAAGTAATGCCGAGCAATCGAACACGTGGTCGGCGCTTTAGAGGCAGCGCCGAGTGATAGAAAGTCGGCGTCGGCATTTTAGAAGTAATGCCGGGCGATTGAACTCGTGATCGGCGTTTTAGAGGCAGCGCCGAGTGATTGAGGGTCGGCGTCGGCATTTTAGAAGTAATGCCGAGCAATCGAACACGTGGTCGGCGCTTTAGAGGCAGCGCCGAGTGATAGCCAGCTTCTCAAGTTAATTTGAGGAAAACGGCCAAGTGATGAGGTGGCACGTCGGCTTTCTTGGAAATATCTGTTAGATATCCATGTGGCATGCTGGGATTTCGGAGATGACCGCCGGGTGATGACTGGGCACTTTTTGAAAAGGTATCTGGCTCAAGAATATCCCTTAAGAGTCGCGCTTTTGGCCGTCTTTGCTTTCCGTGCCCTAGTTCTTGCATTTCCGCATCTGAGTCTTCTCTGCCGCTCGCCTCCTGCTCTGTTTCGCCAGCGAGAAGCAAAAATGGCGCCCAAGAGGAAAACCGCGAACTCGTCTGCTGCAGTGATCCCCGCCATTGATCCCAACAGTCAGTTACCCTTCGCAGGTAACCATATGTCTGTGATTTCTGAAGTTGAGCTTCTCCGCCTTGTTTCCGTCGGGGTTCTCCCTCCACGGGAACTCTGTTCTTGGCGTTCTTGCCATGGGACTACTGTCCCAACCGAAGATACCCACGAATCAGTGGTCTATACTCCTTTTCTTCTTCGCGGCCTCGGCCTTCCCATATCTCCTTTTTTCCGTGGCATCCTTGATTTTTATCATATCAACTTGACTCACCTGAACCCTAACTCCATTCTCCAAATCTCTATTTTCGTTCACCTTTGCGAAGCTTATCTTGGCGTTCTGCCGCATTTTGGCTTATGGAAGTATCTGTATCACTGCCGTCCTGGGATGGCCGGGGGGCAACATCAATTGGTCAGAGGTGCCAGTTTAGAGATGCGCCGGGGACGGAAGGCCGAGTATCTTGAGATACCTCTCAAGGACAGCATTAAAGGTTGGCGTCTGGAGTGGTTTATAGTGGATAATTATGGAAACTCTCTTCCTCCTCGCTCAGGGAGACAGGCAGACGTTCGCACCCCGAGTTGGACTGAATCTCCCACGGACCAAGAAGTAGCCGAGGCGGGCGTGTTGCTTACTGAGGTTGGATTACTGAAAGAGAGAGGTCTGACTGCCGAAGCCGTGGTCACAGATTTTGTTTTCAAAAACATTCAGCCGCTGAAGGACAGGGCCTATCCGGCATATCTTTACCGAGGGCTGGCCGACCCAACTCGAGTTACTAATAGGAGGATTCCTTCTGTTGATTTGGTGAGCCGACTCGAGATGATCCTCAGGGGTAAGGTTTCAAACGTTGGAGCTCCAGTGGCATACTCGGCTTGGAACCTGCCTTCTCCCAAAGATTTCACTCTTTTTGTGTCCAATCCGCCCGTGACAGATAGCAATTTGGGTCTTAGAGTTCGACCTTCTGCTGAAGATGTCCGTTCCTTAGTTGCTTCGCTCGGGGAGATACCTGATGATGAACGACAGATTTATTTTGAAGTGCCCCTGAACCCTAGTGACGCAGACATAAACGACATGCTCGATCTGCTAGCTGAGGATTCATCTGATACTGTTCCTGATGGTACACTGGCAGTGGTGCCGCTTCCAGAGGTTGATGCGACCTTGGATGTCTCGAAACCTGCCAATACTCGCCCGAGGCGTCCTAGCCGAACCAGTCAGCCCGAGCCTTCTGCTGATGAGCAGAAAAGGAAAAGAAGACGCCTCCGGCGAGTGTCTAGCTTTGATGAGGATGCCAGCACCTTAGCTCCTACTGCTGAAGAAATGGCTGCAACTGGTCTAGCTGACGTTGATCCCAATGGGTGTACTCTGCCTGCTGCTGACCCCAATGAGGATGCTGTTTGCGCTACTGCTGTGGAAGATGAGGAGGAAGAGAATGAAACTCCATTAACTCGGAAGAACAGTCGGCAGCTCGTCGCTAGCGGTGGTAGTAGTGGGGTTCCTTCTCCTGCCTTGTCTGCTCTTATTGGTCTGCAAGAACTGTCCATGACCAATTTTGATCAAGCTCTAGAGGATATGGTCCCTGAAAACTTGCTGTTGGAACCTGCAGACATTGATGCAACAGAAATTTGCGCAGCCGTGCCAGATGCTGGGTTAAGGTCGTCCCGTGCCTCGTCGACCTTAGAGCACGATCTTGAGGGCCGGGATAATGACTTGGACCGTCCTGATCCTGTGGAAACAGCTGAAGGCCCGTCGACCTTAGAGGTGGTCACGGCAAAGAGCTTGGATCCTTTAAATAGTGCTGACATGTGCCCAGCCCCCGAGGGTGTCGCCGGGGAGGACTCAACTCAGGCGAGGAGTGTAGGCCACTACCCAGCCCCCGAGGGTGTTGCCGGGGGTGACCCGGCTCAAGTGGGCAGTGCCAACCTTGACCCAGCCCCCGAGGGTGTCCGAGCGGGGTCTCCCTCCTGCACTTCTATGGATGTTCATGTGGATTCACCTCCACATTCTGGCGGCATGATGGTGGCTCGGACTCCGGATCAGGGGGTCGCTTTGGAGGGCAGCATCCCCACTGATCTGGAGTTGAACTCTGCTGAATGTACTGAGCTTGTTCCTGCTGGTCTACTGCAAGCTGCTTCGGGTTGTGGTCTGATACCTGATTATCAGCTGATTTCTCCTGACCTGGGGATCCCTTCGTTCTTTTCCAACCTCCAGGTGCTGTGTCGTGCTTTAATTTGATCTCTATGTTGCATGAATTGCTGTCATTATGCTCATCTGTTCTTCTCGTCAGGCTTTGGTGAATGGATTGACCAGTCAACTGAAGTCACAGGGTGCTTCTACCCCAGAAGTGGTGTCATCTCTCGAGCGTTGGAATCCAGTGTTGCTTCGTCGTCGTGTATCTGAGTTGGAGGCCACCAATGCTGGTCAGTGTCCTTTCTTCTTCTTCTTTATTCTTGTCCGTAGGTTGTTTTACCTTCTGACCTCGTTTTGTTTGAATGCTTCTTGATAGGGATGACTCGGCAGATCATAGTTCTTGAAGAAAAACATTCTCAAGATCAAGCTGAAATGACTCGACGATGCGCTGACTTCGAGGAGAAGTATTCTCAAAGTCAGATCGAGTTGAGTCAGGTCTCTGCGGCTTTGGATGATGCTAACGCTCTGAGTTCTTCTCTTCATGTCCAGCTTAACTCTGAGAAGGTAGCTTACGAACCTGTGCTTCGCCTTATCACGCTCTTGGATTCTGAATGAGCTTGATTTTCGCTCGTAGGAAGAAAAACGTATCCTTGCTGCTTCTCGCGACAACTTGGACAGACTGTACCGGGATTCCAGTAACTCGCTGACCATCTTGGAGAGGAGCCACCGCTTTACGATGGAGGAGCTTGACAGTCAGCGCCGTCAACTGCAAGAATCTTCGGATGAAGTGGCCCGCCTTACACAGTTGCTATCAGCAAAGGATGCCACCATCAAGGAACTCCGAGCTTCCAAGAAAACCATTGCTCGGGAGTTAGAAGCTGCTCAGCAGGCTGTTAAAGTTGCTGAAGAAACTGCTGTCACTTTCAAAGCTCAGCGCGATAAGGCCCTGGACAAGGCCATTCGGGCGGGACGAATCTTGATGAGAAGACCTGGCGTGGTTGTCCCCGAGGATATAAGAGCCGATGTGGTTGCTGCCCCTGATTCCTCGAATCGCCCTTCTTCGTCAGTCGTTCCTGAGAGAGACATTGGAAAATAAAGAAACAGTTCGCGTGCTCTGAGCGCGCAGTTAGCATGAGCAAATATTTATTTAGAGGACATCAGCTTATCATTCGAATGTTATGATTTCTTTCTTATCGTATCAGAATTTATTAGTTTGTAAATTTGTGGTATGCTACATGATAATTATGAAGTTTGTTTGTGGGATATGGAGATCATCCCTTGAATTGCATAAGCGCGAGTATGCTATACTGGTTCAAACCATCAATTACTTTTAGCCGGTAACTTCCGTTAGTAGGGCATAGTGGTCACCCCCGAGTTAAGTAAGCGTGAGCATGTTGCACCGCCTTAAGTCGTTGCCGACTTAAGCCGATTGCTCCGTTTGTAGGGCATAGTGGTCACCCCGAGTTAAGTAAGCGTGAGCATGTTGCACCGCCTTAAGTCGTTGCCGACTTAAGCCGATTGCTCCGTTTGTAGGGCATAGTGGTCACCCCGAGTTAAGTAAGCGTGAGCATGTTGCACCGCCTTAAGTCGTTGCCGACTTAAGCCGATTGCTCCGTTTGTAAGGCATAGTGGTCACCCTGAGTTAAGTAAGAATGCAAGTCAATCATAAATGAATCAAGTATCTTTGAAATCTCTCTTTATTGATGACATATTTCCACTTTACAGAGTACGTGGCCGCCCCGACTGTTTTGAAGTACAGCTAGGGGTAAAACTTTCTGAGGTGCTCTATGTTCCAAGAGTTCCCGACTTCTGTACCATCCGTCTGGGTGAGGCGATACGATCCGGGCCGAGTGACCTCTGCTACTATGAAGGGTCCTTCCCATAAGGGTGATAGCTTGTGTCGTCCCTCCCCCGTTAGAATTCGGCGGAGGACGAGGTCCCCTACTGAAAAGAACCTTTGCCGCACAGCCTTATCGTGATAGCGCCTTAGAGTCTGCTGGTATCGCGCTGATTGTATTACTGCATTCAGTCGTTCTTCCTCAAGTATATCAATATCCTCCAGCCTGGTGGCCTCAGCTTCCGCTATGCTTTCGAAAATCAATCTCGGCGCCCCAAACTTGAGATCAGCGGGTAGCACTGCTTCCGACCCATAGACCATGAAAAAAGGAGTGTTTCCATGTAGGGCCCGGCTAGGTTGAGTTCTCAAGCTCCAAACAACATAAGGCAATTCTCTTATCCATTTTCCTGCGAATTTTTCATTTTTATCAAAGACCCTTTTTCTGAGTGCTTCCAATATCATTCCGTTGGCTCGCTCAACCTGCCCGTTGGCTCTCGGATGGGCTACAGATGCATACTTGATCTGAATGCTTTTTTGCTCGCAGAAGTCAAAGAATTCTGAACTGGTAAAGTTGGATCCCAAGTCCGTGATGATACTGTTTGGTATCCCAAATCTGAATATTATGCTTTGTATGAATTCCACGGCTTTAGCAGAGGTTAAAGAGGCAATGGGCTGGAACTCTATCCATTTAGTGAACTTGTCAATTGCCACCAATACATGGGTGTATCCTCCTTGAGCTTTCTTGAAAGGTCCAATCATATCTAATCCCCAGCATGCAAAAGGCCAAGTTACTGGTATGGTTTGTAGCTGCTGTGCTGGCAGGTGTTGTTGTTTTGACAGGTACTGGCAAGCTTCGCATCTCTGAACTAGCTCGGCTGCATCATTCTTTGCTGTCGGCCAATAGAATCCTGACCTGAAAACCTTCCCGACTAATGTTCTGGATGCTGCATGTATTCCGCACTGCCCTGCATGGACTTCCTCCAGGAGTTGCTTCCCGGTGGACGGGAGAACGCACTTCATGAGGACGCCTGACGCGCCCCTCCGATATAATACCTCCCCAATGAGTGTGTAGTGAGCTGATTGTCTGGCAATGCGCTCTGCTGAGTTCTTGTCATCTGGCTCTTCTTCATTCTTTATATACTTAATAATTGGTTGCCTCCAGTCATCAGAGTCTGACTCGGGTTGGTCTATGATGTTGCACTCTTCTATTTGATCCATCGAGATGCTCGGCTGAAGGATTTCTTGCACGAAGATCCCGGGCGGGACTTGAGTTCGACCGGATCCGAGCTTGGACAGTATATCAGCCGCCGTGTTCCGATCTCTTTCTATATGATGATACTCCAGACCTTCGAATTTATCTTCTAGCTTTCGGACGGCGGCGCAGTATCTCCCCATTGAATCACTTGAACAATCCCATTCTTTGTTTATCTGACTGATGACTACCAGAGAATCCCCATATACCATCAGTCTCTTGACACCCAGCGATATGGCGATGTTTAATCCGTGTATCAAAGCTTCATACTCGGCTGCGTTGTTAGAGGCTGGAAATAGCAATTGGAGAGCGTACTTGAGGTGTTCGCCTCCAGGTGCAGTGAAGAGAATTCCTGCTCCTGCTCCCTGCAGCTTCAGCGAGCCATCAAAATACATTCGCCATACTTCTGTGGTTTCTGGATTATCCGGCACTTGCTGTTCTGTCCACTCTGATACGAAGTCGACCAGTGCTTGAGTTTTGATGGCAGTGCGAGGTCGGAACTCGATATCATGGGACCCCAACTCGCAAGCCCACTTGGCTATTCGGCCAATGGCCTCCTTGTTGTGAAGAATGTCCCCTATTGGAAAACCAGTAACTACTATGACTTTGTGGTCGTCAAAGTAGTGACGCAACTTGCGGGCAGTTAGAAGTACTGCATATAATAGCTTCTGAACTTGAGGATACTTTTTCTTCGATGGGCCTAGAACCTCACTGATGAAATAGACGGGGTGTTGAACCGGGTAGGCATGCCCTTCTTCCACTCGCTCGACTACCAACGCAGTGCTTACCACGTGAGTCGTGCAAGAGATATATAACAGCAGATCTTCAGCCGGCTGAGTCGGCATAGCTCGCCGGGGCGGTTTCAATACTGGCGGTGTTGTCAGGAATTTTTTCAGTGCGTCTAGAGCTTCTTGTGCCTCTGAAGTCCATTGAAACTTATCCACCTTCTTCAGCAGTTTATAAAATGGCAGACCTTTTTCTCCCAGTCTGGATATGAATCTGCTCAGGGCTGCCATACATCCAGTGAGTCGCTGAACCTTCTTCTGTGATCGAGGAGCTTCCATCCTCATGATAGCTTCAATCTTATCTGGATTAGCTTCAATTCCCCGGTGGCTGACAATAAATCCGAGTAACTTTCCTGCTGGTACCCCGAAGACGCATTTTTCAGGATTGAGCTTCCATCTATACCTTCTCAAGCTGTTGAAAACCAGCTGTAAGTCTTCGATGAAGTTTTCTGGATTCTCCGTTTTGATCACCACATCGTCCACGTAAGCTTCCACACGCTTGCCCCAGTGATCGGCTAAGCATGTTTGAATAGCTCTCTGATAAGTCGCTCCAGCGTTTTTGAGGCCAAACGGCATGGAGGTATAACAGAAAGCACCAAATGGGGTGATGAACGCCGTTTTTTCCTCGTCTTCTTTTGCCAAACTAATCTGATGATACCCGGAATAGCAATCTAAGAAAGACAGCATCGAACATCCAGCGGTGGAATCCACCACTTGATCTATCCTTGGGAGCCCGAAGGGATCCTTCAGACAGTGTTTGTTGAGATCAGTATAGTCGACGCACATGCGCCAATCCACTTTATTCTTTTTGAGTACAAGAACAGGGTTGGCTAACCACTCGGGGTGTAATACTTCTCTAATAAATCCGGCCGTGACCAAGCGAGCTAACTCGGCACGAATGGCCTCTCTCTTGTCGGGCGTGAAACGACGCAGCTTTTGCCGGATTGGCCTCGCCTGGGGATAGACCTTCAATTTGTGCTCGGCCAGTTCTCTTGGGACTCCCGGCATATCCGCAGGTTGCCACGCGAATACGTCTCGGTTATCTTGCAGGAACTGGACGAGCGCGCTTTCCTATTTGTCACTCAAACTGGAGCTAATGATGGCCGTCTTGCGCTCATCAGCGAAGCCCAGGTTGATTCGCTTGGTGTCTTCAGTCGGCCGCATAGAGGTCGCGGCCTGAGCTTCGTTTGCCGGTACGGCGAGGTTTTCATCAGGCTTAGAGTTCGCCGGTGTAGAAGGAATCGCTGATGGCTTGGTGGTGAGGGCTGCTTGGATGGCCACTCGGAAACATTCTGCGGCGCCTTGGAAGTCGGCGCGTACAGTTATGATTCCTTGTGGTCCTGGCATCTTCAGTATCATGTACGTGTAGTGTGGAATGGCCATGAACTTGGCCAGCCCTGGCCTCCCGATGATGGCGTTGTACCCGCAGTCGAAATTCGCCACCTCGAACCTCAAGAACTCGGTTCTGTAATTATCCGGAGTTCCGAAGGTGACCGGCATGTAGATGTGGCCCAGCGGATACTCCCCTTCCGTCGGCACGATGCCGAAGAAAGGAGCGTCTGACTCGTGGAGCTCTTTGAGGTGAACTCCCAAGCCTTGGAGCGTACGGGGAAAGGTGACGTTGATGCTGCTCCCCCCGTCTACCAGTACCTTCTTCACCCGGCTCTCTCGGATCACTGGATCGACGAGGAGCGGGTATTTGCCTGGGTGGTTGAAGTTGAGCCATTGATCCTCCCGAGTGAACGTGATTGGGTGCTCCGACCACCGGTACGGGGCGGGAGGGCCGGTGGTCGCTACCAGTATCTGGCGGTCGTTGAGCTTTTGTTGTCTCTTGTTCTCCTGCGACCCATGCCCGCCGAAGATGACGTTGACCTCCCTGTCAATGCGCGGGAAAGCTCCACCTCCCCCTTCCTCCGGCTGATGGGGTTGTCGTGGTTCGTCTAGTCCTCCCCTCGGCGGAGGAGGTGGTAGAGGTTGGAAGGGTCGGCCATGCCCGACGGAGTGCTTGAAGTCCCGGCAGTTGCGGAGAGTGTGGCGCATATCCTTGTGGTACGGGCACTGGGCGTCGAGGATGTCGTCCAGCGTGCGTTCGCCTCCACGAGGTCCTCCTCGGGCGCGAGAGGCGGGCGGTCCGGCGGCGTGTACCTCTTCGCGGGGCCTCTTCTCCCAGCGCTTGTCGGGCGGCTGGTTCGCGTCGCGTCGTGGTGCCGCTGGTACGGGTTTTGCTCCTCCGATGAGGTCCTGGGCCCGCTCGTCAGCGGTGATGTAGAGGTCGGCTTCCCGGAACAGCTCCTCGGAGGTGGTTGGCGCCTTTTGCAGTATGGTTCGGACGAAAGCCGAGTCATTAGATCCTCTGTAGAAGTCCTCGATCACGGCCGCCTCCGTGACCTCGGGGATGCGGTTTCTCATGGTCTGGAACCTTTTAAGGTATGACCGGAGAGTCTCATCTCCCCGGCGCTTGATGGATTTGAGGTCCCATGGTTGCGCTGGCTTGTCGGAGAGAGACTGGAAGTTGGCGGTGAAACGTCGGCTGAAGTCTCCCCAGTCGTCGATGCAGTGTCGGGGTAGATGCCGTAGCCACTGCAGTGCGTCTTGCCCGAGGACGATGGGCAGATACGCAGTCATGACGTCCTCAGATGCCCCAGCAGCCCGAGCGGCGGTGGTGTAGACGGCTAACCAGCCCCCTGGGTCCTGCTTAGGTTCATATTTGTCGACATTGGATACCTTGAAGTTTGGAGGCCATTGGATGGCCCTAAGGCGTGGAGTAAGAGCAGATACTCCGCACGTGTCCTCCTGTCGTCGAGGATGTCGCCTGTCCCGGGGAGGGGAGTGGTGGTGGTGGTTCCTCGACCGTTCCCGGGTGGTTCCACCAGTTGAAGCCGTTGCTGACTCAGTTCGGGTGGCCTGGCTTTGAGTCGGGAAGCCATGATCTCGGTCATACTCCTCCCGACGGCGAATTTCGTTCTCGTGCCGCCGTTCGCGCGAAGCATTGATAGAGCTTCGCGCGTCTCGGCGACTGTTGATGGCGTGTCGCAGATCGTTCGGCGGATGGGCGAGCGGTAGAAGATGGTTGGCTGCCTGAGTGAACAGGCGCCGGTATCCCTCGGCATCGGGGGTCCGAGGAAGTCCCTCGGCTATTCGGGCCAGAACGCCTCCGACTTCGCTCGGCGTATTCATAGCTCGGGCGAAGTCGGGGTTCAGGTTGCGCCCGAAGAGCGGATTCTCGCGTCGTTGCCTTGCATCTTGCTCGGCTTGCTCCTGAGTCCGACGGCGATCTCGTCGTCGGGAGTTCCTTCGTTCCCTGAAGACGCGTTCTTCCGGAGTTTCTCCTATCTCTGAGACCTCGTCTCGCGAGACAGGCTGCTCCGGATCCCGTTCTCCAGCTGCGTGATGTCGTCGGATGTTCCTGCGTCGGTTCCTTCGTCGGCGGGACTCTCGCTGAGGCGGTTCTTCTCCGGGCGCAGTAGGTTCATCGTCGGAGATGGCGGGCGATTCTGCCCTCCCAATGAAGAGAACGTCGGGGTAGAACGGCATTGCTGCCGCGGCGAATTTCTTTCCGTTCTCCTTTGAGGTCGGAGGAACGGGAAGAATGACTGGCCTCTCCCTGATCTCCTTCCTTCTCATGACCTGTGTCCATTCTTTCGTCGGGGAAGTAGACAGCGGAGTCTTCCGGGTCAGCGAGCTTTTAGCTCCAGCCTCCCCGGAGGCGATCTTGTTCCGAAGAGCCGGAGGTAGCGTTTTTCCAGCATTTTCGGAGTTTGTTGGAGGAGACTTCTGTTCCGGTAGATCCGCGAGGCGGTGTAGAATTCCCTCTTCGTCCGCCACGGATGAGATTGTTCCGAAGCAGAATGTGGACCCGGGACGCATGGTGATCTTGCTGTGGAAGGTGACGGCCATTGAGCTAGCTTGGATCGTCGACACACCCCCTACCTGGCGCGCCAGCTGTCGGTGTTTTGGGTCCGACCGCACACCCGGGGTTGCCCCTCAAGATGCTTTTAGGAGTAGGACGGTGTCGACGACTGTAGCAAAATGGTTCGTGCCGGTCGCACGAGGGACAATGGACAAGGTTTGCAGGTTCGGGCCGCTTAGAAGTGTGTAACACCCTACGTCCTGGTGAGTATATGAGTGTGGTTACAAGAGGATTCTCTGGATAGAGGGCGCAGAGAGTTTTTGTGGGTGGCTAAGTAGAGTCCGATCGATCCGAAGGGGTGCCCCCTAGGCCTTATATATTCGACCGTGGGGCAGTACATATGATATGATGGCAACGAGTAGCTAAAAGATAGTGAACCTCTTGGGTTTATCCCTACGTAATCTTCGTCGACTTATCCTCGCATGGCTCTGCTGCATGAGGGCTTCAGCGCGGGAAAGTCGGGTCTCTGTTGTAATCCATTCGTTCGACGTTGCGGGCCGCCCGTGTTTGCACCAATCAGTCCCACGTCTTCTTTATTGGTTGTCTTCCCCTAGGCCCACGAAAGAATGACCTTACGAATTATTGGGCCCTTGGGCTTTTCGTGAGGCCTTTTACTTCTTTAGTGGACCCAGGGGATATCTATCCCCCACACTCACCAGGAGTGTATAGGCGTTCGCGGGGATTTACATTGTACACAACCCTCCATTTAGACAACTTTTTGCATGGATATGTCGAGAAATAAACTTGGTCTGCTTGATGGGCAAGGATATACGTGTCGTGTCCTTGAAGCAATTTTTCAGGTTGGATCTGTGTCATCCCAAATTCGGTCCTATAATACTTCGGGTCATACCATTTACACTCAAAGAAAACTAGCGCTAAAGGCTTATTTCCAGCAAATGTAATCTCGATTATATTTTTGATTTTCCCGTAATAGCAGGCTTCGTGTCCTTCCATGTCGGTTGCCCTAGTAACGACTCCACTATTTTGAGTGGCGGCCATAGGATGACTTGATTCGAAAATGCTTGAACAAAAGCGATATCCATTGACGTCGTAACGTCCATAGCTTTTGGCAGTTACGCTTCCAATAGATAACTGACGTAAGTCATCATTCAAATTCATTTCCTCCCCAAACTGTCAATCATGCCACAAAGTATTAGCAAATTCTGTAATATTAGTTAACTGAAATTAGCTGTCGGAGCCACATAATTAAGACTTACACGGTCCCGAAGCCACATAATGAAATTAGGTCGCCCATGCATACCATCGCGTCGCAATTTATCTATGTCTCTCGCTGTTGGCCTACCGAGACACCTCATGTTTTGTTCATCAAACTCGCTGTCAAATATTATTGTATGACATGAGATATTTGATAACATAAACTAATTCACATATGAACAATTTAAGGAAATAAGTCTTACACAAAGTATTTCTCCACCTCAGGCATATTCGTGAACATGTACAGTAAAGCAGACTTCCGTTCTTCCATACTGAGGTGATATGCCTTGGGTGGACCAACGGCTTTGCCGTTTGTCTGAAAAATCGAAAGATCACTACACGGAGGCATCTCTAGTTCATCATCATGGTACCTTTTCTTTCGAGCAAATACATTATGTTCTTCTGCAAAGTAACAACTTGTGAAGTGTGCTACCTCCTTTAGTTTAAATTGTTCCGCAATACATCCTTCAACTCTTGCCTTATTGCCCACCATTGCTCTAAGCTTCTTTAATGCTCTTTCTATATGAAACATCCACCTATACTGAACAGGACCACCGACCTTAGCCTCATATGGAAGATGTATAAAGAGATGCTGCATAGGATTGAAGAAACCCGGTGGAAATATTTTTTCCAATTTGCACAAAAGCACCGGTGCCTCTTTCTCCAGCTGTTCCATCACATCTCTTCTGATTTCTTTAGCACACAGCTGTCTGTAGAAATAGCTAACTTCAGTTAACGTTTTCCACACAGCTTCGGAAATGTACCCACGAAACATTAGAGGCATGAGCCTCTCCATAATTATGTGGAAGTCATGGCTCTTCAGTCCATTCATCTTCATTGTCTTCAAGTTCACAGATCTTCTAAAACCAGCGGCATAATGATAGTCGCCTAGAGGGGGGGGTGAATAGGGCGAAACTGAAATTACAAATATAAACACAACTACAAGCCGGGGTTAGCGTTAGTAATAAGAAACGAGTCCGCAAGAGAGGGTGCAAAACAAATCCCAAGCGAATGAGCAAGTGAGACACGGAGATTTGTTTTACCGAGGTTCGGTTCTTGCAAACTTACTCCCCGTTGAGGAGGCCACAAAGGCCGGGTCTCTTTCAACCCTTTCCCTCTCTCAAACGGTCCCTCGGACCGAGTGAGCTTTCTCTTCTCAAATCAACCGGGAGCAAAACCTCCCCGCAAGGACCACCACACAATTGGTGTCTCTTGCCTTGGTTACAAGTGAGTATTGATCACACGAAAAAATGAAAGAGAGAAAGCAATCCAAGCGCAAGAGCTCAAATGAACACGACAAATCACTCTCACTAGTCACTAGGGCTTTGTGTGGAATTGGAGAGGATTTGATCTCTTTGGTGTGTCTAGAATTGAATGCTAGAGCTCTTGTAGTAGTTGGGAAGTGGAAAACTTGGATGCAATGAATGGTGGGGTGGTTGGGGTATTTATAGCCCCAACCACCAAATGTGGCCGTTGGGAACCTGTCTGTTCGATGGCGCACCGGACAGTCCGGTGCACACCGGACAGTCCGGTGCCCCCTGCCACGTCATCACTGCCGTTGGATTCTAGCCGTTGGAGCTTCTGACTTGTGGGCCCGCCTGGGTGTCCGGTGCACACCGGACATGTACTGTTTGATGTCCGGTGCACCGGTATGGGCGTGCCTGACGTCTGCGCGCGCTGCGCGCGCATTAAATGCACCGCAGGGAGCCGTTGGCGCCGCAGGGAGCCGTTGCTCCGCTGGCACACCGGACAGTCCGGTGCACACCGGACAGTCCGGTGAATTTTAGCGGAGCGGCTGCCGCGCGAACCCGAGGCTGGCGAGTTCCGGAGACCGCGCTTCCTAGGAGCACCGGACATGTCCGGTGCACACCGGACAGTCCGGTGAATTATAGCGCGCCGGCTTCCGAGTATTCCCGAGGGCGAAGAGTTTGAGTTGGTGTCCTCTGGGCGCACCGGACACTGTCCGGTGCACACCGGACAGTCCGGTGCCTCCAGCCAGAGGTGCCCTCGGTTGCCTCATTGCTCCTTTGTTGAATCCAACACTTGGTCTTTTTATTGACTGAATGTGAACCTTTTGCACCTGTATAACTTATGCACTTAGAGTAAACTAGTTAGTCCAATTATTTGTGTTGGACAATTCAACCACCAAAATTATTTAGGAACTAGGTGTAAGCCTAATTCCCTTTCAATCTCCCCCTTTTTGGTGATTGATGCCAACACAAACCAAAGCAAATATAGAAGTGCATAATTGAACTAGTTTACATAATGTAAGTGCAAAGGTTGCTTGGAGTTGAGCCAATAAAACTACTTACAAGATATGCATGGAATGTTTCTTTCTTATTTAACATTTTGGACCACGTTTGCACCACAAGTTTTGTTTTTGCAAATTCTTTTGTAAGTTCATTTCAAAGATCTTTTGCACATAGTCAAAGATAAATGAATAAGAGTTAGCAAAGCATTTTCAAGATTTGAAATTTTCTCGCCCTGTTTCAAATGCTTTTCCTTTGACTAAACAAAACTCCCCCTAAAGGAGATCCACCTCTTAGTGATCAAGAGGGTTTTGATATATATTTTTAAAATACTACTTTCTTCCCCTTTTGAACACAATAGGATACCAATTGATAAATACTTTTGGAAAACACTAAGTTTTTGAAATTGGTGGTGGTGCGGTCCTTTTGCTTTGGGCTCATTTCTCCCCCTTTTTGGCATGAATCGCCAAAAACGGAATCATGAGAGCCCTCGTGGTGCTATCTTCCTCTTTGGTCATAACTAAATGGGTTAAGATTATACCAAAGGAGAAGTCCTTTTCTTTGATGCTCATTTCTCATCAAAGAATAGAGAGTTGCTTGGAGTGATGGCGAAGTATGAGTTACGGAGTGGAAGCCTTTGTCTTCGCTGAAGACTCCAATTCCCTTTCAATGTACCTATGACTTGGTTTAAAATAGACTTGAAAACGCATTAGGCATAGCATATGAAAGAGACATGATCAAAGGTACATTTATGAGCTATGTGTGCAAGCTAGCAAAAGAAATTTCTAGAATCAAGAATATTGAGCTCATGCCTAAGTCGGGTAAAAGATTGTTCATCAAGTGGCTTGGTAAAGATATCGGCTAATTGATCTTTAGTATTAATGTAAGAAATCTCGATATCTCCCTTTTGCTGGTGATCCCTAAGAAAATGATACCGAATGGCTATGTGCTTAGTGCGGCTATGCTCGACGGGATTGTCGGCCATTTTGATTGCACTCTCATTATCACATAGCAAGGGGACTTTGGTTAATTTGTAACCGTAGTCCCGCAGGGTTTGCCTCATCCAAAGCAATTGCGCGCAACAATGACCTGCGGCAATGTACTCGGCTTCGGCGGTGGAAAGAGCGACCGAATTTTGCTTCTTTGAAGCCCAAGACACCAAGGATCTTCCCAAGAACTGGCAAGTCCTCGATGTGCTCTTCCTATTAATTTTACACCCCGCCCAATCGGCATCCGAATAACCAATCAAATCAAATGTGGATCCCCAAGGGTACCAAAGCCCAAACTTAGGTGTATAAGCCAAATATCTCAAGATTCGTTTTACGGCCGTAAGGTGGGATTCCTTAGGGTCGGATTGGAATCTTGCACACATGCAAACGGAAAGCATAATGTCCGGTCGAGATGCACATAAATAAAGCAATGAACCAATCATCGACCGGTATACCTTTTGATCCACGGACTTACCTCCCGTGTCGAGGTCGAGATGCCCATTTGTTCCCATGGGTGTTTTGATGGGCTTGGCATCCTTCATTCCAAACTTGCTTAGGATGTCTTGAGTGTACTTCGTTTGGCTGATGAAGGTGCCCTCTTGGAGTTGCTTTACTTGAAATCCTAGAAAATACTTCAACTCCCCCATCATAGACATCTCGAATTTCTTTGTCATGATCCTACTAAATTCTTCACATGTAGATTCGTTAGTAGACCCAAATATAATATCATCAACATAAATTTGGCATACAAACAAATCATTGTCAAGAGTTTTAGTGAATAAAGTAGGATCGGCCTTGCCGACTTTGAAGCCATTAGTGATAAGGAAATCTCTTAGGCATTCATACCATGCTCTTGGGGCTTGCTTGAGCCCATAAAGCGCCTTAGAGAGCCTATAGACATGGTTAGGATACTCACTGTCTTCAAAGCCGGGAGGTTGCTCAACATAGACCTCTTCCTTGATTGGTCCATTGAGGAAGGCACTTTTCACGTCCATTTGATAAAGCTTAAAGCCATGGTAAGTAGCATAGGCTAATAATATGCGAATTGACTCAAGTCTAGCTACGGGTGCATAGGTTTCACCGAAATCCAAACCTTCGACTTGGGAATATCCCTTGGCCACAAGTCGTGCTTTGTTCCTTGTCACCACACCATGCTCATCTTGCTTGTTGCGGAAGACCCATTTGGTTCCTACAACATTTTGATTAGGACGTGGAACTAAGTGCCATACCTCATTTCTAGTGAAGTTGTTGAGCTCCTCTTGCATCGCCACCACCCAATCCGAATCTTGAAGTGCTTCCTCTACCTTGTGTGGCTCAATAGAGGAAACAAAAGAGTAATGTTCACAAAAATGTGCAACACGAGATCGAGTGGTTACCCCCTTATGAATGTCGCCGAGGATGGTGTCGACGGGGTGATCTCGTTGTATTGCTTGGTGGACTCTTGGGTGTGGCGGCCTTGGTTCTTCCTCATCCTCCTTTTCTTGATCAATTGCATCTCCCCCTTGATCATTGCCATCATCTTGAGGTGGCTCATCTTCTTGATTTTGCCCTTTAACAACTTGAGCTTCATCCTCATTTTGAGTTGGTGGAGATGCTTGCGTGGAGGAGGATGGTTGATCTTGTGCATGTGGAGGCTCTTCGGATTCCTTAGGACACACATCCCCAATGGACATGTTCCTTAGCGCTATGCATGGAGCCTGTTCTTCACCTATCTCATCAAGATCAACTTGCTCTACTTGAGAGCCGTTAGTTTCGTCAAACACAACGTCACATGAGACTTCAACTAGTCCAGTGGACTTGTTGAAGACCCTATATGCCCTTGTGTTTGAGTCATAACCAAGTAAAAAGCCTTCTACAGTTTTAGGAGCAAATTTAGATTTTCTACCTCTTTTAACAAGAATAAAGCATTTGCTACCAAAAACTCTAAAGTATGAAATGTTGGGCTTTTTACCGGTTAGGAGTTCGTAGGATGTCTTCTTGAGGATTCGGTGAAGATATAACCGGTTGATGGCGTAGCAGGCGGTGTTGACCGCTTCGGCCCAAAACCGGTCCGGTGTCTTGTACTCATCAAGCATGGTTCTTGCCATGTCCAATAGAGTTCGATTCTTCCTCTCCACTACACCATTTTGTTGAGGTGTGTAGGGAGAAGAGAACTCATGCTTGATGCCCTCCTCCTCAAGGAAGCCTTCAATTTGAGAGTTCTTGAACTCCGTCCCGTTGTCGCTTCTTATTTTCTTGATCCTTAATCCGAACTCATTTTGAGCCCGTCTCAAGAATCCCTTTAAGGTCTCTTGGGTTTGAGATTTTTCCTGTAAAAAGAATACCCAAGTGAAGCGAGTATAATCATCCACTATTACAAGACAATACTTACTCCCGCCGATGCTTATGTAAGCAATCGGGCCGAATAGATCCATGTGGAGTAGCTCAAGCGGCCTGTCGGTCGTCATGATGTTCTTGTGTGGATGATGGACTCCAACTTGCTTCCCTGCCTGGCATGCGCTACAAATCCTGTCTTTCTCAAAATGAACATTTGTTAATCCTAAAATGTGTTTTCCCTTTAGAAGCTTATGAAGATTCTTCATCCCAACATGGGCTAGTCGGCGGTGCCAGAGCCAACCCAAGTTAGTCTTAGCAATTAAGCATGTGTCGAGTTCAGCTCTATCAAAATCTACCAAGTATAGCTGACCCTCTAACACACCCTTAAATGCAATTGAATCATCACTTCTTCTAAAGACAGTGACACCTACATCAGTAAAAAGACAGTTGTAGCCCATTTGACATAATTGAGAAACAGAAAGCAAGTTGTAATCTAAAGAATCAACAAGAAAAACATTGGAAATAGTATGGTCAGGTGATATAGCAATTTTACCCAAACCTTTGACCAAACCTTGATTTCCATCCCCGAATGTGATAGCTCGTTGGGAATCTTGGTTTTTCTCATATGAGGAGAACATCCTTTTCTCCCCGGTCATGTGGTTTGTGCACCCGCTGTCGAGTATCCAACTTGAGCCCCCGGATGCATAAACCTACAAAACAATTTTAGTTCTTGACTTTAGGTACCCAAACGGTTTTGGGTCCTTTGGCATTAGAAACAAGAACTTTGGGTACCCAAACACAAGTCTTGGAGCCCTTGTGTTTGCCCCCAACCAACTTGGCAACGACCTTGCCGGATTTGTTAGTAAGCACATAAGAAGCATCAAAAGTTTTAAAAGAAATGGCATGATCATTTGATGCATTAGGAATTTTCTTCTTAGGCAACTTGGCACGGGTTGGTTGCCTAGAACTAGATGTCTCACTCTTATACATAAAAGCATGGTTAGAACCAGAGTGAGACTTCCTAGAATGAATTTTCCTAATTTTGTCCTCGGGATAACCGGCAGGGTATAAAATGTAACCCTCGTTATCCTGAGGCATGGGAGCCTTGTGCCCTTAACAAAATTTGACAATCTTTTAGGAGGGGCACTAATTTTGACATTGTCTCCCCTTTGGAAGCCAATGCCATCCTTAATGCCAGGGCGTCTCCCATTATAAAGCATGCTACGAGCAAATTTAAATTTCTCATTTTCTAAGTTGTGCTCGGCAATTTTAGCATCAAGTTTAGCTATATGATCATTTTGTTGTTTGATTAAAGCCATATGATCATGAATAGCATCAACATCAACATTTCTACATCTAGTACAAATAGTTACATGCTCAACAATAGATGTAGAGGGTTTGCAAGATTTTAATTCTACAACCTTAGCTTGTAACATGTCATTTTTAGTTCTAAGGTCGGAAATAGTAGCATTGCAAATATCAAGATCTTTAGCCTTAACAGGCAATTTTTCATTTTCAATTTTAAGGCTAGCTAGGGAAGCATTCAACTCATCAATCCTAGCAAGTAAATCAACATTATTATTTCTAGGATTTGAAGTTGAAACATTGCAAACATGTGAATCAACCTTAGCATTCAAACTAGCATTTTCATTCCTAAGGTTGTCAATTATCTCATGGCAAGTGCTTAGCTCACTAGATAATTTTTCACATTTTTCAATTTCTAAAGCATAAGCATTTTTAACCTTAACATGTTTCTTGTTTTCCTTAATAAGGAGGTCCTCTTGAGAATCCAAAAGGTCATCCTTTTCATGAATAGCACTAACCAATTCATTTAATTTTTCTTTTTGAGCTAAGTTAAGGTTGGCAAAAAGGGAACGCAAATTATCTTCCTCATCACTAGCATTGTCATCACTAGAGGATTCATATTTAGTGGAGGATTTAGATTTAACCTTCTTTTTGCCGTCCTTTGCCATGAGGCACTTGTGGCCGACGTTGGGGAAGAGGAGTCCCTTGGTGACGGCGATGTTGGCGGCGTCCTCGTCGTCGGAGGAGTCGCTTGAGCTTTCGTCGGAATCCCACTCCCGACAAATATGGGCATCGCCGCCCTTCTTCTTGTAGTACCTCTTCTTTTCCTTTCTTCTCCCCTTCTTGTCGTCGCCTCGGTCACTGTCACTAGATATGGGACATTTAGCAATAAAATGACCGGGCTTACCACACTTGTAGCAAACCTTCTTGGAGCGGGACTTGTAGTCCTTCCCCCTCCTTTGCTTGAGGATTTGGCGGAAGCTTTTGATGACGAGCGCCATTTCCTCGTTGTCGAGCTTGGAGGCGTCTATTGGTTGACGACTTGGTGTAGACTCCTCCTTCTTCTCCTCCGTTGCCTTAAATGCAACGGGTTGAGCTTCGGATGTGGTGGCATCATCAAGCTCGTTGATCTTCCTCGAGCCTTCGATCATGCACTCAAAACTCACAAAATTCCCGATAACTTCCTCGGGGGTCATTTTAGTATATCTAGGATTACCACGAATTAATTGAACTTGAGTAGGGTTAAGGAAAATGAGTGATCTTAGAATAACCTTAACCACCTCGTGGTCATCCCACTTTACGCTCCCGAGGTTGCGCGCTTGGTTCACCAAGGTCTTGAGCCGATTGTACATGTGTTGTGGCTCTTCCCCTTTGCGAAGCCGGAACCGACCGAGCTCCCCCTCAATCGTTTCCCGCTTGGTGATCTTGGTGAGCTCATCACCTTCATGCGCGGTCTTGAGTAAATCCCAAATCTCCTTGGCGCTCTTCAACCCTTGTACTTTGTTATACTCCTCTCTACTTATAGAGGCGAGGAGTATTGTTGTTGCTTGAGAGTTGAAGTGCTCGATTTGGGCCACCTCATCCTCATCATAGTCCCCATCCCCTACCGACGGTACCTGTGCACCAAACTCAACAACATCCCATATACTTTTGTGGAGCGAGGTTAGATGAAATCGCATTAAATCGCTCCACCTAGCGTAATCTTCACCATCAAAAGTTGGTGGTTTGCCTAATGGGACGGAAAGTAAGGGTGTATGTTTGGAAATGCGAGGGTAGCGTAGGGGGATCTTACTATACTTCTTGCGCTCTTGGCGCTTAGAAGTGACGGAGGGCGCATCGGAGTCGGAGGTTGATGTTGATGAAGTGTCGGTCTCGTAGTAGACCACTTTCCTCATCCTCTTATGCTTGTCGCCTTTCCGATGCGGCTTGTGGGAAGAGGATTTTTCCTTCTTCTCTTTGTGGTGAGAAGAGGAAGACTTTTTCTCCTTCCGTTTGGAGGAGTCCTTCTTCTTCTCCTTCCTCTTGGTGCGGGACTCTTCCGATGAAGTGCTCCCGTGGCTTGTAGTGGGCTTTTCGCCGGTCTCCATCTCCTTCTTGGCGTGATCTCCCGACATCACTTCGAGCGGTTAGGCTCTAATGAAGCACCGGGCTCTGATACCAATTGATAGTCGCCTAGAGGGGGGGTGAATAGGGCGAAACTGAAATTACAAATATAAACACAACTACAAGCCGGGGTTAGCGTTAGTAATAAGAAACGAGTCCGCAAGAGAGGGTGCAAAACAAATCCCAAGCGAATGAGCAAGTGAGACACGGAGATTTGTTTTACCGAGGTTCGGTTCTTGCAAACTTACTCCCCGTTGAGGAGGCCACAAAGGCCGGGTCTCTTTCAACCCTTTCCCTCTCTCAAACGGTCCCTCGGACCGAGTGAGCTTTCTCTTCTCAAATCAACCGGGAGCAAAACCTCCCCGCAAGGACCACCACACAATTGGTGTCTCTTGCCTTGGTTACAAGTGAGTATTGATCACACGAAAAAATGAAAGAGAGAAAGCAATCCAAGCGCAAGAGCTCAAATGAACACGACAAATCACTCTCACTAGTCACTAGGGCTTTGTGTGGAATTGGAGAGGATTTGATCTCTTTGGTGTGTCTAGAATTGAATGCTAGAGCTCTTGTAGTAGTTGGGAAGTGGAAAACTTGGATGCAATGAATGGTGGGGTGGTTGGGGTATTTATAGCCCCAACCACCAAATGTGGCCGTTGGGAACCTGTCTGTTCGATGGCGCACCGGACAGTCCGGTGCACACCGGACAGTCCGGTGCCCCCTGCCACGTCATCACTGCCGTTGGATTCTAGCCGTTGGAGCTTCTGACTTGTGGGCCCGCCTGGGTGTCCGGTGCACACCGGACATGTACTGTTTGATGTCCGGTGCACCGGTATGGGCGTGCCTGACGTCTGCGCGCGCTGCGCGCGCATTAAATGCACCACAGGGAGCCGTTGGCGCCGCAGGGAGCCGTTGCTCTGCTGGCACACCGGACAGTCCGGTGCACACCGGACAGTCCGGTGAATTTTAGCGGAGCGGCTGCCGCGCGAACCCGAGGCTGGCGAGTTCCGGAGACCGCGCTTCCTAGGAGCACCGGACATGTCCGGTGCACACCGGACAGTCCGGTGAATTATAGCGCGCCGGCTTCCGAGTATTCCCGAGGGCGAAGAGTTTGAGTTGGTGTCCTCTGGGCGCACCGGACACTGTCCGGTGCACACCGAACAGTCCGGTGCCTCCAGCCAGAGGTGCCCTCGGTTGCCTCATTGCTCCTTTGTTGAATCCAACACTTGGTCTTTTTATTGACTGAATGTGAACCTTTTGCACCTGTATAACTTATGCACTTAGAGTAAACTAGTTAGTCCAATTATTTGTGTTGGACAATTCAACCACCAAAATTATTTAGGAACTAGGTGTAAGCCTAATTCCCTTTCACATAACCATCGGGGAATTTAATATCCTTCATCCACTTCATCACTTCTTTCTGTTGCTTAGATTTCAGACAATAGTCAGCTTTTAGTTTGCCTCCGTTTTCTCTAAGCATTTGGGTTGGACGATCACATATCACTGCTAAGTCCATGCATGCCTTGTCATTGTCTTTCGTTTTATCAGGGAAATCCATGCATGTATTTATGAGGGCTTGGCAAAAGTTACTCTCTTGATGCATGACGTCGATGTTGTGCATCAAAATCAATGACTTAGCATAAGGAAGCTCCCACAAGCCACATATGTGAGTCCAGTTATGCTCCTCACCAAAACCTTGATACCTTTTACCACTCTCGTCTAGGACAAGTTTCATATGCTCTTCTGTAATTTCTATCCCACTATGTCGCTTGGGCGGTCCCTTCGTGACAATGGTGCCCTTCCTAAATTCCTTTCTCTGCCTTCTGAAGGGGTGATTGAAGGGTAGAAAACATCTATGGCAATCAAAGTAACATATCTTGCCACCAGCACTAAGACGAAAACAATATGTGTCTTTAGCACAATAAGGACACGTCAATCTACCATGCACGCTCCATCTAGAGAAAATACCATACGCCATAAAATCATGAACCGAGAACAGATATGCAACACGAAGATTGAATTTCTGCTTCTTGAAGCAGTCATAGGCTTCCACACCTTGCCATAGCTTCTTTAACTCTTCAATCAGTGGTTGAAGCATCACATTGAGGCGTACGCCAGGATGCTCAGGCCCAGGTATAACAAGACATAGGAACATAAACTCATATTTCATGCAAAGAGCAGGTGGAAGGTTGTACGGTATGGCAATGACAGGCCAACATGAATACGACGCAGCGATCATATTGAACGACGTGAAACCATCAGTTGCCAAGCCGATACGAACGTTTCTTGCATCGCTGGCAAAATCTGGATCAAATTTGTCAAGAGCCTTCCATGCATCACCATCTGACGGGTGCACCATTAACCCATCTTGTTTGTCCATACAATCTTTATGCCACCTCATGTGCATAGCGGTCTTCCTCGAGAGAAACAAACGTTTCACTCTAGGAGTGAGAGGCATGTACCGAAGCTGTTTATGTGCAACCTTTGTCACCACCTTCTCCCCATCTTCATTTACAAGCTCCACGTACCTTGACTTCCCACATTTTAAGCATTTTTGTTCTCTGCCATGTTCCTTCCAAAAAAGCATACAATTGTCTTGGCAAACATCAATCTTCTCATACTCCATACCAAGACCTTCAAGCAATTTTTTGGACTGGTACATGTCTTTGGGCATCTTGTGACCCGTAGGAAGAACTTCGCTAATCAAATCCACAAGCTCCTTGTAACAATTAATTGAAAATGCAAATTTTGACTTGATTGACATCAGTCGGGTCACGAATTCGAGGACGGTCACGTCAGTGTGCCCGTGAAGAGGCTCTTCTGACGCTTTGAGTAGGTCGAAGAACTTCTAAACCTCCGGTGTAGGTGAATCATGATGATCTGGTGCCAGTTCAGGATGCAGATCCTCAATCATCTGGTCCATCCTATCAACATCATCTTCACCGTCATCAACTTCTACTTCTGCTGCTCGTTCAGCATCTTCACCGTGGAGATACCAGACCTTATAGCCTGGCACGAAACCATGCGAGCACAGGTGTAGTGTGACCTGCCTCTTGGTGTGGCTCGTCATATTTCTACATTTATTGCATGGACACCTAATATTATCTATTTGTGACAAAGCAGCTGCATGGTCCAGAAATATTTGCGTCTTGGCAAACCATTCACTAGTGTGACACCCACCCTTCTTGAAACCTTCATACATCCAATCACGTCTATCACCCATTATTGCGGCTGTGTACGAGTAAAGAGTGTGTGTGAGACAATCACGTTTCTACACGTCACACACATATATACATACATATATACATCTATAGGTAAGCAGTAAAATTATATATATACATAAATAATTATATATACACATAAATAACATCAAATTAATCAATATCGAAACATTCATACATCCTAATATTATAAGTTAAATCTAATCAATAAATAACATCAAATTTAACAATTCAATAGTATAAGTTAAATCTACTATAAGAATACAATAAATAATTACCTAACATGAAGCCACACATGTGATATTAAATTAACTATAATCACACTCTAATCACATGTGTTATTAAATTAATACTAATCACATGAAAGTTAACTCCCGTCGGCCATAAAAACCCGACGAAAATAAACATGTACACACATAATTAACATTCACAATCCAATGCATTAACATGTACACACACAATTAACTCACGTGGGTGTCGTAGTTGGTTCGGAGATGCGGTCGGGGGCGGAGGCGGCGCTTGGGTGCGGCGGCGGCGCTCGAGGAGGCAGCGACGACGCTCCGAGAGGCCCGGCGGCAATGTGGGCGGTGTGGGGCACGACGGAGACGAGCGAGGGCGGGCACGACCGCGACGGACGGGTGGGCGCGCGGCGGGGACGGGCGGCCGGGCTCGCGGCGGCGCTGACGGGCGCGCGGCGGTGGGGCGGCTAGGTGCTCGGCGCCGCGAGAGGACGGGCAGCGGACCGGCGGCAGACGGGCGGCGCCGGGCGGCCGGGTGCGCGGCGTGGACGGGCGGCGCTCCGAGGGGCGGTGTCGGGCTCGGCCGGGAAGGCACGCCGGCGGGGAGGGGCGGCGGCGCGGCGGCGGTTAGAGGCGGCGGCGAGAATAGGGCAGGCGGCGGCGGCTAGGAAGATAGACAGAGAAATGAGCCCGCGCGGGTGAACCCGCGCTCATAAAAGCCTTATCTCCGTCGGCCTGCGCTCTGGCCGACGGGAGTTAAGTAATCCCCGTCGGCCTATTTTCTGGCTGACGGGAGTTAAGTTAACTCCCGTAGGCCTACTCTCTGGCCGACGGGCGTTAAGTTATTCACGTCGGCTTCTGTGTAGCCGGCGGGAGTTACGTTATCCCCGTCGGCTTTTTCCCTGGCCGACGGGAATTATCCTGGCCGACGGGAATCATTAGGATTCCTGTAGTGCCCGCTCGCGCAGAGCTAGGGATAGATCTGGCAGTGGAGAAAGTGATGCGATGCGACTAGATTCGAGAAGATTGGTTGAGTTGTATCCTTCCTTGGATTGCGGGAGACAAACGAGGATGGACATGGATAGAGAGAGATTGCAGGAGAGAGGTGAGGATGGATAGAGAGGGAGCCGGGACGGGTGGGGGCTCAGAAGGAGGCCGCCACGCGGAGGATCCGGAGGAACGGCGGGTTCATTTTTAAGAAATGAAGGGACTTTTTTTGTAAAAAAACTACGCAGGACGACCGTTGAAACTGATATTTTAATCTAAAGTATTAAAACCCGACGCGGTTTGGAGGCCTCCCCGCACTTTGCGGGCTCACAGCCCATCTGTCTTCAACACGTGTGTCGTTCTGCTCGGACTCGAAATACAGTTTTCGACAGTCGTCGCATACAGTCGTCACAGTCCCTCGCGTAGACGCGCACCCACCTCCATCCCTCCCATCCTAGACCTGCTCCCCCGCCGCCATGACGATCCGCCGTCGCACACCCGCCGACCCTACCATCGCAGACCTCCTCCCCATTGCCAGATCGATCCTTCATCGCCCCTCGATGACAACGGCTTCTCAGAACTAGGCATCCTGTTCACTCTATATCCATGGAGGCGGCGATGCAGACGATTCTCGTCGGGATGGCGCACATGGAGTTCCGCTTGACTGCGGCGCTGGCGGGCAGTGGCGGCGAACAGGCTTCCACCTCCTCTTCCTTCGCCTCGCTATTCGGCTCGTTCGAGTCAGAGTCCGCTCCTCCTCCCGTCCTCTACGACTGCTACGACGAGCCGAACGACGACGAGATTGCCGAGGTGCTCGCGCTACTAGAGTACAACGAGGGGACTTCGTCGGCCACAGTCCTCGTCGACTGTAACACCACCAGCAAGTCGCCTACCAAGTGTTCGACAATGGAGTTCTCCGACGCCGACAGCAGCGCCAGGACTCGCGCTGTCACCTACGATGAGCCTAGCTTCCACCGCTTCATTCCGCCGCCCTTCCGTGCCGGGGAAACCAACGAGGAAGAGGACTCCTCTGCCGAGGAGGCCATGGCGGCGATGGGAGCGGCCGCCTCACCATCCCCTTTCCTTCTCACCGTGGGGAATCTGCTACTGCCCTACCTCGCGCTACCACCGACGCATGCTGCGGTGGTGGACGAGCCGTACCGTGACGCTAAGGCTGCTCGGGCACTGGCCGAGACGGACAAGGCCAAGGGTTGCGCGACCATGGAGGCAGCCGCGGCGGTGCAGAAGCTGGCCGAGTCCGCCGTACCGCTTCACCTCACCACGGAGCTCGTCCAGCGTGGTCCCGTCGACATCGAGGCCAACAGCTATTCTGTTCTGGACGACGCGGCACCATCTCTGGCTCCTTCTATTCTACAGTTGGCGGTGCACGCAGAGGAGGAGCAGGTTCTCGTCACCACGCCAACCAAGTGTTCGACAATGGACCTCAACCGCGGCGCCTACTCCGTCCCCAACCTCCCCGTGAAGCCTCAGTTCTTTGATGTGGGCAAGGACTGTAACTGGGCGAGGGGCATCCGGAGAACCGAGATCCAGCTCGCTGATGGCAAGAACTGTGAGCTACATAGGTGCTGGACAGATATCTTGGATGCTATAAGCAAGGCTCAACATTTGATTTACATCACTGGCTGGTTGACTATATTGGTGAGGGATGATATCAATTCTGTCGACCTGCTTACGAAGGAGGGCTTGCTGACTACCCATGATGTGGAGATTGCAAAAGGAGAGCAGGAAATCATGAATGAAGTACTTCCAGCAGAGAGCCGGTCATCTCGGTTTGGTGTGGCTATGGATCTTGCAGACATATGGCCTTGCTATGAATCCAAACCATCTGATGCGCAAGGCTATGCTATCAAAGGGATACCAAATCTCAGAAACACATGCTATCGGAGTGCAGTATTGCAGTGCCTGTTGATGCTCGGTAAGCTGCTAGAAAGGATACTACCATCGACATGGTTAGCCATCCAAGGGTGCTCACGAACTGGTATAGCCATCCAAGGATACTACCATCAGTTCTCTTGTTTTATCCATAAGCTATTTTCAGTTGAGCTGGTATAGCACCCGATAGGGCGCTGCCTTTTCTAGTATAGTAAAGAATTCATCTGAACCCAGGAATTCAACTGCACGTGTGATAGGCATGTGCAACTAAATTCAGAGTTCCTCTAGCAGTCCTGTGCTCTCGTATGAATTCTTGGCACGTGCGTGGCAATGCATTTAATTAGTGTTTTAATTACCACCTTCTAGCTATCCGCACCATCATCGCGTGTTTTTTTTTCTTGTGTGCGATTTATTCTGCGATCCGTCCCTACCATCTCACCTTGTTTTCCCTTTTGTTCTTGTTGTCTGAAAATTTAGCACATTATTTGGATATCTAAACGATTTAAAATAAAAAAAAACATTTTATCTACAAAAGTTGCAGGTTCCATCGAAATCTACAATACAACTTCCATGTTATGAATATTTTTTTGAAAAATGACAAATTAAAAATTGAAACATGTGCGTGGGCTGCAAAGATAATTTACACTGCGTTGCATGCCCCAATGCCCCTGTGGTGACCTGGACGCCATCATCTCTCCACTAAACTACAAGCCAGCAGTCTACATGACCAGCTGAGTTGTGATATATTCCTGGACCGAAACCGGACGAAACTCGGTGACGATTGTTTAGAGCAGCAGCAACTTTATTAGAGCTCATCACAGCTGGAGCTGGATCGGGCTACGTGTTGCGTGTAGCATATCAGCACGTGCGATCTTGCCTCTTCTGGTTTGGTGTTTGTAACCGGCACAAGATACTTGTACGCAGCATCTTGGATAAACTATAGCCATCGACAACATATATCGGACACAGGCAGCGGTCTTTTGACCGTATGATTGATTGAGGGGATCATTATTTGTTCGTATTAAAATTATGTCCATATGATATCGTTGTAGGACCAAGGTGGGGGCGGGCTGGCGGCGGGTGACTGGCCCGGAGTTAGGCACAAATTTCTCTAGATACATAGTCTAAGAGCAACTCTAAACTAACCCGAAAACTAATATTAGGGTTTCCCTCATTTCCGTGTGGATACTTCCTTCCCCAATCTAGACGCCCACGCTTGTATGACCTTCGCCCCCGCTCTGGTCCTTCCGTCGCTGCCGCTGGTGTTGCCAAAGTCCCAAGACTCGTCGGCGCCCGCAACAAGAAGATGGCAAGCCTCTGCTCGCCGACGAGCCACCATGGTCTTTCCGCTGCAGCCAACACCAGACCGCACCGGGAGGCCGGAGGCAACGAGATGGTGCCTGGTGCCTGGCACCATTAGTGTGTTTGATTAGATGTATATGGATGGATGCAAAAAAGTTGTCACAATTTATATAGTGTTCGGATGATAGTCACGTAAGAACAAGGTAAACACCGGAGTAATTTTTTTGGTGACGTGATCTAAAAATTCGAGAGAACGATGTCGCTCCAGCCTCATCCTACTTTGATCTTAAACCAAACACATCTCAATAACCTAACTCTTTGGATCTCCTCACATTGTTGACGTGCAGACCTCACATGACTCATGCGTTGCGCTGCGTGGCAGGAACTGTGGTTTCCGCGGTGTGTAGTCCGTTTCTGCACATCAAACCCGCCGTGCAAGTTGGCGGGCCTGGCGCAGAAGGACCTCCGGAAGCTGGCCTGCTACGGTAACCAAACAGGCCCAGGACTCTCATAGTGGATCCTGCTGTGCGCTTCGCCTCCAACAGCGTCAGCAACAGTACGCTTCAGCGCCTTCTGCTCATGCCCAAACCCCGAAGCGGAAGCCCCCCGACCCCAAACCTCGCAAGCGACCCCAGTAATGGCGACCAAGGCGCTATCCGTCTCCTCGCTCACCTCCACGGCCTTTGCCTCCTTTTCCTTGCCGCGGCCCCGCAGGCCTTCACCTTCGCCTCCCCTCCTCCGCCTTCTCGGTCCTCGCCCCCGCGCCTCCACTCTCTCCGCCGCCGCTCCCGACGACGAGGACGGCGTCGACACCGTGGAGCAGCTCCTCCACCCACGCCCGCCTGAGACCTCAGCCCCCGCCGGATCCCGCGGCCGGATCGACCGCCTCATGAAGCTCCAGCGCCGCGCCGACGGCGACGCCGTGCCCGGGGGGCGGAGGAGGTGGTTCCCTTACCTGGACGCGTTCCGGCCCGCGGCCGGGGGCGCGGAGCTGTCCAGCGGGGAGGTCATAGATGTGCTGGAGCCGCACATCCTAGAGGCGCGGCGGGACCGGATTCGACAAGCCGTTGGCAACCGGAGCTACGCCGTTTGCCTCGTGGTGGAAGGCCTCTCCGACTTCGGCAACGTCTCGGCCGCGTTCCGCTCCGCGGACGCGCTCGGCGTGCAGTCCGTGCACGTCATTTCCTGTGATAGCAGCAAAAGGTGCAGAGGTGAAGAGTGAAACTGAATTGCTACATATCACCTCACTTACTGTTGTTCATTTGTGTGTGTGGGGAGAGGCACAGGTGAAGAGTGAAACTGAATTGCTACTCTTTTAGAGTTACTTCATCAAACTCAAGACTGTGAGTGGCCAGTGAGAATCGATGCGACTCTAGAACCTAGTTTGGATGGGATGAGTTTGGTGCAATCAGCAACCCCATTAAAAGATTTCAGGCTGGTGATTTTTAGAGCACCACATCTGCACATTTTTGACTTCGAGTTTACTTCCGATCTATTATTCACTAACTTTACCTCGCCTCCAAAATGAGTAGTAGTTTGCATAATACACTGCCTTCTCTATGTTGAGGTGCCAGACAGCTGAGAAGTATTGTTTCTGGGCTCGTGCATTTTGTATCCAATGAGCTTAAACTACATGATTGCTGGGAAATGATTGGTAGCTATGCTGTTGCAATTTAGAACTGTGAAAACGACCCTACATAAACACTAAACAGAATGATCTGCATTCTTAGAGTTGCCAGATTGGTTACTGGATCTTACTCTCACTAAGGGCCCGTTCGTTTCTGCTGGAACAGACCAGGATTAATTCCAAATCTCCAAAACTTATAGTAATTATTGAAGGAATCCAAGCCAGATTTATTCCACCCCTTCATTCCATGCGAAACGAACAGACCCTAATTAGTTTTCAACTTGGATGGATCATGAATCTGACAAAATTCGTTCAAGAATAACGATATGCTTATTACTGTTGTTCTAGTGTTTTCACAAGGATCTTGTGCTTTATTTAGATTTTTTTAGCATATAGGAGTTTATCGAGGAGTCGTTAAACTAGATATCCATTAAGGGTGAAAATTCACAAGTTTGATATTACATCCTTTTGAAATGATAGGTTCCACTCAAGTAAACTGTTCTTCATTCAAATGCTTCTTTGCTTTTTCAGGTATAGAGACAACAGGCATGTGAGCATGGGTGCTGAGAAATGGCTTGACATTGAGATATGGAACTCACCTGCAGAATGTTTCAGTGCATTAAAAAAACGCGGTTATCGCATTGCGACCACTTATTTGGGAACTGATTCGGTATTTTTTTCACACTTCAACATTTTGGGGATTTGGTATCCTTTTCACTCTTGTACATCGTTATCTATCGGTTTCCTTGGAAATCTACGATCCACTATTCTGCACGAATTTCAGATGCCATGTGTCATTGAATGCACGGTCATATGTTCTTTTCTGTGAAAAACTGCAGTTGTTTTGTACAAACAGTGAAAATAGTATGTCCAGTGATTTATAGAGACAAGATGCGTCTATTAAAGAAAATATTTGCTGTCAAACTGTATTGTTTGTGCGTTTGGTCATCAAGAATACCCAGAGTATTAAGTTATGCGTGTCACAAATGGATGGTTGAAGTGAAATTGATGACATATGTATCCGTTTTTCACCATTCATCAGGATTTAACTTTTCTGACTAAAGGTGGTTTATTCTGGCTGAAGGGATAATTGTGTTCCAAATTTTCTTAGGTTTGTGTGTATGATATGGATTGGTCTCAACCAACAGCTATTGTTGTGGGCAATGAGCTTAGGTATGAGCTGTTCCTTGTATATGTATCTTTTGTTGAATTTACATTACATTTAGAAATACTTAAAATGAAGCACTCAGTTACTAGGTTGTGCTTTCCATTGTATTTTTCTACCCCTTTATTTTTTAAGGCACATTTTTTTATGGAAACATTTATTAGATCTGCTTACTAGCTTTGCGATGCTGTATTTTGAGTCTCTCCTCTTGCAAAAGGAGTACATATGCTCCCCGGTTTATAGGATATTAGGATAGCTGCAGTGCCATGAATCATATATTGTATATCATGTAAACATGTTCTGTATTATGGCCTTGAAGTTTTGAACCCACAAACCAGGAATTCACGTATGCTAGCATTAGAAAGTTTTAAGTACCTCATTGTGGAGAGTAGTGTATGCATTTATTTCCATCATGATACATAGATTAGCTGATACATTAATATTTCATTGTACAACGAAAAAGTTGGGTATTAACTAATTCTTTGGTGGCAGGGGTATAAGTGATGATGCTCTAGAATTGTCAGATTTGCACTGCAGCATTCCAATGAAAGGCATGGTGGATTCGTTTAATGTATCTGTTGCAGCTGGAATCCTCATGCACCATGCTGTTTGTGATAGAGTTTCCCGCCTGGTAAGTGGACTTTCTTCATTTTAGTTATCATCGTACCTTAAAGAAGACATGATAAACCCAACCCACTATTAGCAAAGTTTATCTATCATCATACGGTACTGCTACCTTTGGCTTTCAGGTTTCAGCCAAGAAAAAAGAAACATTGTTTTATCTTTGAACTTTACAATAATAGTGCTCATACCGCTATACCTTTGTTACCAAATACCTGTTTATTGACCAAAGACCACTTAGTCCTGTTTTTATTGAAAGCAAGAGAAGTCGTCTATATTGAGTTGCATGCACCAACCATTTCAACTCAAAATCTTAAGCTGATAAAAGGAGGTGGACAATTCATTTGTATTCCAACACTCCTCACAAAATTTGAACTCGATATCTCTAGGCTCCGATACCGAATGTCTAAATAGATTGTTTAAGATAAGTTGAATCTTGCAAAGAGCAGCCTCTAATATATGTTGATCGTGGGTCTTGTCTCATAAACTATGTTTTGCTTCTACGAGTTCTAGGTGTAAACTGTAAACTCAATAAGCTGGCTCTTGAATTATTATAGAAGAATCAATCAATAACACAAACTAAAACTACCAAACTTGGCATATACATGTTTTTTGACCTGGATTGTGACAATTCATATAGAAACCACTGTAGAGTTTAATAACTGATTTGCAAATCTGGTCCATTTATTGGATTATTTAAATTGTCACCTTTTAACTCACTGATAGATTTTGAAGTGATCTGAATTGACCTTTTCCCCCTACAAAAATGGACAGATTTATTTATGTTCCAATCCATATATATTGTATGCTAAATGCACCTCTAAATGAGACAATCGTGGAATGATATTTGCTGTAAGCTAACTCTTAACTGTCAGCGATGTTTTCAAACCGTCTAGTCGTATGGTCCTGATCAGCAAAATAATCATGTTTTTAGTCGTCAGTCTGGTCTGACTGGTCAGTGACTACTCCATTAGTCTAGCAGTATAATTTTCCTGCCTACTTTCCCTGCTGACTGCTACTAAGGATGTATACTAGTAAACAGAATAACTGTACAACTATAGGGTAGTTAAAGGCCTGTTTGGTGCAACTCTAGAAGTACTGCCACTAGGAGACTACAGCACAAGTAAACAAAGACATTACCATGAATTCTTAAACAAAGCAAGCATCAAGCATGGTCACTTGTGGGCTAAAAACAAAAGGACCTGTGCCCAAGTGCCCCAAGCCCAGCTGGGTCTCTCACAATTTCTTTCTGAGGCTAGTAGTCCATGAGCTAACTGGATGACTAATCGTGATAGTCCAATGATCAGATTTTAAGATTGCACTAGTTGCCTGATGACTTATTAATACTAGCTATCAGCATCTCATGTTTGGTGGTTTATCAGGGCCATCACGGTGATCTCTTGCCTGAAGAAAATAGGATATTGCTTGCTGAGTTCTATCTGCGACACAGAGAAAGCACGGCTACTATAGTTCATGAATATGCCAAAATGAAGGCAGGAAAAGTTATGACCAGACTTTGAAAACATCCTGAGAAGCTGAGTGACGTGTCTGCCAATCAAGTCTTGGATTATCTGGTGCATTTTTCTAACAGAAAACGAGGTGAGTTTTTAAACCATTCAGGGCATCCAATTTTCTTTAAACAATTTTTATACTTCGTATATCACATTTATGTGGTCGTCTTGAAAATGTTTGGACACAGTAATCTTAATTACAAAACTTCTGAATTTTGTATGAAGGCTATTTTTTCCTGGAGTTTACCGCTGATCCCTACCAGATTGCTGGGAAGACGAGGATCCAAGCCCAATCATTGAGCAGAGCTGTTAACGATTACGCATATGGTTTTCAGTGACGTGGACTTTTGCTCCCAAAACAGTCGCCCGTTAACTATTTTTGTATGTTTTTGTTAGGATGAAAGCTTAATATGTTTCCACTTGTTTTTCACAAACGTTGGCGGTGGTTGGGTTTGGGCGGCAACGCTCCATGTTCTACAGACGGTTACGACCGGAAGCTTGGTGTAACCGTACCAGTATAACCTGTCCTTGGAGGGTTGAGAGCTTGAGATGTAAACGAACTGCACTTGTCTACGGCAGGATGATGCGTCTGTAACGCAAAGCTGTGCAACTGGTGAATCTCGCCACCGAATTCTGCTAGGGAAAGCTACGGACGTGTTGAAAACTGGAACATAAAAGTCGTGCCATTGATTCTGGCCTCAACGATGCTCGGTAAAACAACGAAACCTAAGAAGAAAATAAAACTTTTGCCGGTTATGTTGCAAAGTAGTATTGCTGATCCTTGACATTTGCATTCATGCACAGATTGCATAGCCACTCCTTTTTCTAGAGAATATGCAACGCGATCACTGATCAGGTAAATTGAGATCAATACATTGTTCAGTAGCTGTATATTATACCATGTTTGGTTTGTCGAATAAGGTAGTCCATCTTCTCACTTCTCATTCTTTATTTGGTTTGTGGAATAGAATAGGTTGATTCATCACTATTTTATTTCTCATAAGCTAATAATTAATAATAATACGAGGAATGGGTTTATTCCATAAAATTGGTGGAATGGATTCATGCACCACCTCATCTAAAATAAATTGATTCTTTAAACCAAATACCTTTTAATGCGTGATAGGGGAAAATTTGAATATCCAAGGCGAATTAATCAATTTCCTTTTGTGTGTGTGTGGTGGGGGGGGGGGGGGTCATCATCACTCCTCATTCTTCCTCTATCTGTTCCTCTCCTCGGAGCAAGTATAACAAAATGTTGTAGACGGGTTGTAAGATATACCACATCAGATGATTCAGATTCATGGTAACGTGGAAGAAAAAGATATGAAGAAAAAATTGAAGTATCAACATGTGGGCTGCAAAGATGTTATGTCAGATTTATGGTAAGAGAAGGAAAGGGAAAAAACATACTCCTTAATCGTTACTAGTAGCCAGCTGAGAGTAGGCTGCACACGGACTCTAAAAGTGTCTGTGAGATAGAAAGTACATCAAATATTAAATGTACGGCTTGAATCATGTGGTAGTTAAACTTGCTCTCGCTAATAGTCACCTAAAAGTTGGCTGCTTACCGATTTCAAGATAGATTATAAGAGAAAGAGATGAGCTAAATATTAAATATACAATTTTGTATTATTGTATAATCTTGATTATAGGTGACCTAGTTACATCATAAAGTCGTCCACTGTTATTATAAACTTCCTCTCAGCCCAATCGAAAATATCCAACGTATTATGCGGTCCACGTTCGTGCCGTACGATCCCACCGTGCAGCGGAGAACCTCATGCAGTCATGCGGCACCCCGTGTCCCGGCTCCTGGCCCCGAGGCGGTTCCACCTGGAGTTATTCGCGGCCACGCGCGTCCATCACCTTTTCCTTTCTCTTGACGCCTCAGTTCAACTCGCCCTGCCGGTGTCGGCCTCACCGCACCAAGTCGGACGCCGACTGGCGCAGGGGCGTTTCCGTAAACCCCGCGCCTCGCCCGGTCGCTTCCGCCGTCCCGTCCCCGCATCGCGCCTCGGACTGCGGACCATGCCTCGTCACGGTCCCGCGTGGATGGTCGGTTATGCCCCTGGCTCCCGCGCGGCGCAACGCACCCCGCCTGAGGGCTATCTGGTGCGGTGCGGCTCGATCCGGCCCGACGATTCCGATCCCTTCGCGTCCACCATCCCGTCTCGCTCTCGGTCTCGCGCTCCACGCCGGCGACCGGAGAAGGGGCCGCGCATGTGACGCCCACGGCGAATCCCTCCCCTCCTCTCCGGTGCCGCCTTCAGCCGACCCGCGGCGACGTGCCAGGTAAGCCTCGGTTCCCCGTCGCTCCGTATCTCCCGTGGAAATGGATGCGCAACGCGTGTTCAATGGCGTAACTGTCGCTGTGTGCTCGCTTGGCCGCGAGCCCCGTATCCTCTCTTCGAGTGGAGAATGCGACTGGAACTAGCGCTCGAGTAGCGCCTATGCCGTGCCGCTCGCGAAGAATCGCACCTGTGTATATCTTGTCGTGGAGCTCCCGATCCACGCTGCCAGGAGAACCCTGCACGCAGAGCAAGTGAGCGCCTGCACTGCCTGCTCTGTCTGGTTGACCGTAGTTGCTTGCTGCACGCAGCTACATGAAGTCTTCTCCTCTAGGTTTCCTAGGCGGACATTTGGGTTTTCTTCTGATATATACGTTCCACCCAGGAAGCATTTCGTACTGTTGGTTCGAGCTTAACTGTGGGGTGGTTTCCTCGCGTGTACACGTGATGGTGAAATGTTGGTTTTTTCAGATTTATTAATGATAAAAGGAACACGTGTTTTCCTGCGCTTATGCCATTCCTATGATTTTTCTTTGATTGACAGCAGACAGCACTGCAATCAATCAATTATAACTGTCAAATAATTTAGCTTTAGCACTTCTGTACAACAGGATTGAAGGGGGGATGAGAAGGTGGACATCGTTGCTCTAGTGATTTGATCACCAGAGATGGTGTTGGTGGTGAAGCAGCATCGCTGCACGCACTCTGTGAGCTGTGTTTGCATCAAGGGCCATCTCAGTGAGGATGCTCTGTTCCTCGTCTTCCGCCACATGAACTGGAACCCAAGGCTGATTGCTATCCTGTCATGTGTGTGCAAGTGGTTTGACGAGGTTGCCAAGCAGGTGCTGTGGAAGGAGTTCTGTCATGCAAGGGCTTCAAAGATGATGCTGGATTTGCATTCAGGTGGTAGCCACATTGTTGATGGGAACTGGAAAGCGCTGGGGAAGCTGCTCATCTATTGCAATGGCTGCACAAAAGGGGGGCTCTTCAATAACATCCATGTTCCAGGCCATTTTGTGTTCAGGACACGCTTTTCTAGGACTGCGGGCAGGAGTTTCCTGCCTCTGCCATGCAAGTCAGACGTGTTGTATGTGTCAGATCCATGTGAGCATCTTGATCAAGGGGAAGAAGGCGACTTAGGTTTCTTTCGAGGCATCTTTAAGTCATTCGCCACTTCAAGAGTGAAGAAGATGTTGATTGAGAAGCGGGCTAGGTTTCATCCAAGGGAGTTGTGCTCTTATTGTAAGTCGAAGCTATGGAACATGTTCCAGGAAAATATGATTCCAAGGAGTGCTTCTGCTAGACTGGGTGCCTATGATGATTCCGTCGAGTATTTTGTATGCTTGAATGGGCATGTTATTGGACTTGGTACCCTGCTACCACTCTCAGACTCGGAGGAGGCAGCAGATGAGTAATCATCAAGAATGAGTCAGGTGATCATATATTTTCTGTTGGCTATTTGTGAAGAATAGATAGATTCTTTACATGATGTATTAAAATATATACACTGAAATACAGGTTGGTCTATCTCTATTCCATGGCAAATTTCTTCTTGAAACTTTTCAGTAAACATCAAGTTTCATGCGCAGACATGTCTGGATGTACAACATAGACTGGTTCCTCTTCAATATTAGTTTGTGTTTGCATACACTTAATGCTTAATCCTATTTATTTAATGCATAGCTTGATCAGCATTTCATATTGTATACCAACATTTTCTCCTTGGAACAGCGAAGGAACTTTGCATAAGCTTGTTGGGATATCATATCACATAATGCTTATTTGAGATTTTTTAGGAATTTTTGACATTTAAAAAGGAAACATTAGTAGCAAAACTATTCTCAAGGGTTTGTATGCTTATTTTGTGATGGCATCAGAGTTAGTGAATCGATTCTTAGAATCCCAAATGTTTAACGTGGTCTCTGTCTATTTCTCACACCCTTATGTTTGCCTCTACTTTTGAAGTTATATATACTAGTAGATATTTGTATGGTACAGCAAGTCACAATTGGTGATCATTATCTTCATTTTAGAAGTGGCAGTACACAAGTTTCGGGTGGCAGTTAGAATGCTTTGACCCAAACAAAATTCACCATTTAAATTCTCACTTCTTGCACTCGACAAATAGTAGAGCACTAGAGAAGTAAATCTATGTTGATGGTATAATGCAGTTGTTTTGAATTCTGTTTAATCAAATATCTACATGACAACAATTCGTTAATATAAATCTAGACGTACTGGTTATCTTCAGAAGAGCCATATTGTCCGGTCAGTTTGTTCTTTTTATTTTATTTGTGAAAAATATGAGGAAAATGTGCATTGCTGACATCCTGTTTTATTTGTGATTGCTACTTTACGTTGCTTTATCTACTAGGCCATAACAAATTAACAACATCCGGTGACAAGTGCGCCAGTTTAAGGAAGGTAGCAGAGTCTCTGTCTCAAATAAAAGGGTGCCAGGGCTATGATCTAGTACGTATTTACCACTAATAGTAGATAAAAATTGCATTGTACTGACAGCGCATCTATGTAGGGTAAAAGCTAGTCTAAACAGAAATTCTTGTCCTGGTGAAGTAACAAACATGTGTTCAGAATTGATCCCCATCCTGTTGACAGGTTTGGAAGATTGAAGCCCAGGACTTGCGAAAATGGTACTGAATCTTGGTTGTGACTAGCAGAGAGTGGGATGACATTGGTTCAGCAAACTGTTGCACGACAAGAATCTGTGGTGGGCTCTGCGTCGGACTACCCCTGTGTTCTTGCACCTGATAACAAAAAAAGAACCCAATTTCGAAGGACGAGAAAGAACCAAATGCACACGGTTCAGCTCATCCTTTTGAATTGATCATCCATCAGAGCTAGCATAACATAACTATATACATTGATAAGTAGGTTAAAATAGATCAAACAATCTCGGAGATAAATAATGTACTCTTGTAGTCTTGTGAGTAGCTAACACGATATTTGGTATAAGTTTCATATCCTTACTTTTCACATATGAGCATTCATATCTGCTAGTTATAAGCAGCATGTTGTAAAAGTGTTGTGGAAATGATTGAGTAAATTTGACGGTGGTTGATAGTTAGACACCATTTTCTATATATTGTGCACAAAGAGAAGTATGCCTAAGAAACATGGTACATTTATTAAAAAACTTGACCAACATAGAAAGGTTTTTAATTAAGGGTTTTTAATTAAGAACACATACAAAAATTTGCCTCGACAATGACTTGGACTTGAGGGATCGGGTGTGGGCGTACATGCATACTATCCACCAACTAGCTTCTTCAAATTTTCATTTTAATTAAGAACACATATAAAAATTTGCCTCTACAAGAACACATGCAGCGTGAGCGAAGGGAGACACAGGGCCTAGCTTTGGAGGCTAGTTGCATGCTTGCATGCAACATGAGTGGATGAGGGGGCACCTATAACTTGCATAGTTGCATGCTTGCATGCAGTGTGAGTGGGAGAGTAGGTGCATGGTGAGCGGGGGCACGTTTTGGTCTACATTACCTTCTTAATAGTTATAATTGTGCACAAAGAGAAGTATGCCTAAGAAACAGGGTATATTTATTAAAAAACTTGACCAACATAGAAAGGTTTTTAATTAAGGGTTTTTAATTAAGAACACATACAAAAATTTGCCTCGACAATGACTTGGACTTGAGGGATCGGGTGTGGGCGTACATGCATACTATCCACCAACTGAGCTACACTTAGCTTCTTCAAATTTTCATTTTAATTAAGAACACATGTAAAAATTTGCCTCGACAAAAACACATGCAGCGTGAGCGAAGGGAGACACAGGGCCTAGCTTCGGAGGCTAGTTGCATGCTTGCATGCAGCATGAGTAGATGAGGGGGCACCTATAACTTCCATAGTTGCATGCTTGCATGCAGTGTGAGTGGGAGAGTAGGTGCATGGTGAGCGGGGGCACGTTTTGGTCTACATTACCTTCTTAATAGTTATATATATATTTATTAAAAAACTTGACCAACATAGAAGGGTTTTTAATTAAGAACACATACAAAAATTTGCCTCGACAATGACTTGGACTTGAGGGATCGGATGTGGGCGTACATGTATACTATCGACCAACTGAGCTACACTTAGCTTCTTCAAATTTTCATTTTAATTAAGAACACATGTAAAAATTTGCCTCGACAAGAACACATGCAGCGTGAGCGAAGGGAGACACAGGGCCTAGCTTCGGAGGCTAGTTGCATGCTTGCATGCAGCATGAGTGGATGAGGGAGCACCCATAACTTGCATAGTTGCATGCTTGCATGCAGTGTGAGTGGGAGAGTAGGTGCATGGTGAGCGGGGACACGTTTTGGTCTACATTACCTTCTTAATAGTTATATGTATGTTAGTTGCTTCATAGAGCAATAAATTAGAAACCCATGTGTGATTTGAATTAATCAATTAGATAAACTTGTTTTCGCCTTCTGACTTCTGAGAGAATGAACAACGAGAGCTCCGAGATCATCCATATACTCAACACCAAGTTCAACGACATTGCTACGAACCTTGGGTTGGACCTCTACCTTGTTCACCTCTGGGCCTCCATCGAAAAGGTCAATAAGCTGGTCTATGATGCCATCAACAACAGCGTGTTGACTAGCTACACCTCGACCTTAGGGAGATCATCGACTTCTACGCCAGGGCACATGATTGATTGTTCCTCAGCTACGGCTCCGGTCCACTGTCTAACTGTCGGGGACCATAATTAGGGGTACCCTCAAGGCTCCTAATTCTCAGCTGGTAACCCCCATCAGCATAAAGCTGCAAAGGCCTGATGTGTGCGACTAAGTCAGGGATCAGTCCATTCGGGCTACTCGATCACGCCTCGCCCGAGCCTAGCCTCGGACAAGGGCAGCCGACCCCGGAGGATTTCCGTCTCGCCCGAGGCCCCCCTCCAACGGCGAACATATTTCCGGCTCGCCCGGGGCCCTGCCTTCGCTAAGAAGCAACCCTAACCAAATCGCCGCACCAACCGACCAAATCGCAGGAGCCTTAAATGCAAAGGTGGCCTGACACCTTTATCCTGACGCGCGCCCCCCGGCAGAGCCGAAGTGACCGCCGTCACTTCGCCGCTCCACTGACCGGCCTGACAGAAGGACAGCGCCGCCTGCGCCACTCCGACTGCAGTGCCACTTGACAGAGTGAGACTGACAGGCAGTCAGGCCCTGTCGAAGGCACCATAGGAAGCTCCGCTCCGCCCGACCCAGGGCTCGGACTCGGGCTAAGTCCCGGAAGACGGCGAACTCCGCTCCGCCCGACCCAGGGCTCGGACTCGGGCTAAGTCCCGGAAGACGGCGAACTCCGCTCCGCCCGACCCAGGGCTCGGACTCGGGCTAAGTCCCGGAAGACGGCGAACTCCGCTCCGCCCAACCCAGGGCTCGGACTCGGGCTCAGCCCCAGAAGACGACGAACTTCGCTTCACCCGACCCCAGGGCTCGGACTCCGCCCTGGCCTCAGCCGACGGCCTCCGCCTCGCCTGACCCAGGGGCTCGGACTCGACCTCGGCCACGGAAGACAGACTCGACCTCGGCTTCGGAGGAGCTTCCACATCGCCCAACCTAGGGCGCAGGCCAGCCACGTCAACAGGAGGCACCATCATCACCCTACCCCGAGCTGACTCGGGCCGCAGGGAACAAGACCGGCGTCCCATCTGGCTAGCTCCGCCAGATAAGCAATGATGGCGCCCCGCGTACTCTGTGACGACGGCGGCTCTCAGCCCCCTTACGGAAGCAAGAGGACGTCAGCAAGGACTCAACCGCTCCGACAGCTGTCCTTCCGCCAGGCTCCATCGCTCCTCCGACGGCCACGACATCACACCAGCTGGGTGCCAAAATCTCTCCGGCTGCCACAACGGCATGTACTTAGGGCGCTAGCACTCCTCCGCTAGACACGTAGCACTCTGCTACACCCCACATTGTACACCTGGATCCTCTCCTTACGCCTATAAAAGGAAGGACCAGGGCCCTCTTAGAGAGGGTTGGCCGCGCGGGGACGAGGACGAGACAGGCGCTCGCCTGGAGCCGCTCGCTCCCTCTCCCGCGTGGACGCTTGTAACCCCCTACTGCAAGCGCACCCGACCTAGGCGCGGGACGAACACGAAGGCCGCGGGATTCCCACCTCTCTCACGCCGGACTCCGGCCGCCTCGCTCTCCCCCCTTCGCGCTCGCCCTCGCGCTCGACCCATCTGGGCTGGGGCACGCGGCTACATTCACTCGTCGGCCCAGGGACCCCCCGGTCTCGAAACGCCGACAGTTGGCGCGCCAGGTAGGGGCCTGCTGCGTGTTGACGAACAGCTTCCCGTCAAGCTCCAGATGGGCAGTCTCCAGCAACCTCTCCAACCCGGGACGGTGCTCCGTTTTGGGAGTCTTGAGTTCATGTCCCTCGACGGCAGCTACGACATGATACTCCTTCCACCGTCGCGCGACAACGACAATGGCGGCCGACAGCCCGCCCGCCGGCGGCGGAATCAACGACGTCTTCCCCGCGTGGTGGAAGAACAACCTTCGAGCTCATCCCGCCCTCTTCCCCGCCGACGGAAGGGAAGGCAGGGCAACCAAGGCCAAGCAGGAGGCAGCGCCTCGTCGGCTGTCGAGTGAGTCGACAGCGCCGGCACCCCAACGGGGGGCGCACCGGGTATCGACTTCGTGCTTGAGACGAAGACGAGCGCCGTCTCCCCGCGACACGCCTGTCCCGAGCAAGCGGACGACGCCAGCGCGCTCGCGAAAAGCTTGCTGGACGTCACCCTCATACCCGAGACGACGGTGCAATCAGTTCCCGACGTGACTTTATCGCCGCTCGTCGACCAAGAGGTACCGACCGATTCCCATCCTACGTCATTTGGATTCAGCCTCAACCCGCCTAGCAACCTCGCTTTGGCGGGCGCTCTCGTAGAGGCGAGTCCAAACCCTCTAGGGTTTCGCATGCGGTCGCCTTGGGACCGGCTGACGGACGTCTCGACCTACGGGCCCTCTGGGTCCGAGGAAGATGACGAGCCCAGCATCTGCTGGGACTTCTCTGGATTTGGCAACCCCAGTGCCATGCGGGACTTCATGATCGCATGTGACTACTGTCTCTCCGACTGTTCCGACGGTAGCCGCAGCCTCGGCGACGAGGACTGCGGCCCAAGCCGCGAATGTTTCCACGTCGATCTAGGGGGTCTCCTCGAAGGCAATCATCTCGGCATGCCGGAGGACGGTGACCTCCCTAGGCCGGAGCCCCGCGTTGACATCCCCCGGGAGCTAGCTGTGGTCCCCATTCAGGCGGGGGGCCATGACCCACAGCTCGAGCAAATCCGCGGGATGCAGGCCAGGCTCGACGAGAGAGCAGGAGCGCTTGAGCCGATCCGCCGGGACGTCGGGCAGGCATGGGCGGGCCAACCCCCGGCCGGAGAAATACGTCATCTGCCCCGGGGCTTCCAGCACCGCGTCGCCGACGACGTCAGGGTCAGGCCACCACCCGCATCTAGTGGGGTCGGCCAGAACCTGGCTGCAGCAGCGATGCTTCTCCGCGCGATGCCGGAACCATCAACCACCGAGGGCCGGCGAATCCAGGGGGAGCTCAAGAATCTCCTGGAAGGCGCTGCGGTCCGACGGGCCGAGAGCTCTGCCTTCCGAAGGCAGGGGTACCCCTCGGAACCTCATGCCGCGACTTCCCGATTCATGCGGGAAGCCTCGGTCTACACCGGGCGCACGCGCAACACCGCGCCTGCGGCCCCGGGCCGCCTCGGCAACGAGCACCATCACCGCGACCGTCGGGCCCACCTTGACGAGAGGGTGCGCCGAGGCTACCACCCCAGGCATGGGGGACGCTACGACAGCGGGGAGGATCGGAGTCCCTCGCCCGAACCGCCCGGTCCGCAGGCCTTCATCCGGGCCATCCGACGGGCACCGTTCCCGACCCGGTTCCGACCCCCGACTACTATCACAAAGTACTCGGGGGAGACGAGACCGGAACTATGGCTCGCGGACTACCGTCTGGCCTGCCAACTGGGTGGAACGGACGATGACAACCTCATCATCCGCAACCTCCCCCTGTTCCTCTCTGACACCGCTCGCGCCTGGTTGGAGCACCTGCCTCCGGGGCAGATCTCCAACTGGGACAACCTAGTCCAAGCTTTCGCCGGCAATTTCCAGGGCACGTACGTGTGCCCCGGGAATTCCTGGGAGCTCTGAAGCTGCCGGCAGCAGCCGGGAGAGTCTCTCCGGGACTACATCCGGCGATTCTCGAAGCAGCGCACCGAGCTGCCCAACATCACCGACTCGGATGTCATCGGCGCGTTCCTCGCCGGCACCACCTGCTGCGACCTGGTGAGCAAGTTGGGTCGCAAGACCCCCACCAGGGCGAGCGAGCTGATGGACATCGCCACCAAGTTCGCCTCCGGCCAGGAGGCGGTCGAGGCTATCTTCCGAAAGGACAAGCAGCACCAGGCCACCCATCGGAAGATATTCCCGAGGCGTCAACTCAGCGCGGCGCCAAGAAGAAAGGCAAGAAGAAGTCGCAAGCGAAACGCGACGCCGCCGACGCGGACCTTGTCGCCGCCGCCGAGTACAAGAACCCTCGGAAACCCCCCGGAGGTGCCAACCTCTTTGACAAGATGCTCAAGGAGTCGTGCCCCTATCATCAGGGGCTCGTCAAGCACACCCTTGAGGAGTGCGTCATGCTTCGGCACCACTTCCATAGGGCCGGGCCACCCGCGGAGGGTGGCAGGGCCCGCGACGATGACAAGAAGGAAGATCACCAAGCAGGAGAGTTCCCCGAGGTCCGCGACTGCTTCATGATCTACGGTGGGCAAGCGGCGAATGCCTCGGCTCGGCACCGCAAGCAAGAGCGCCGGGAGGTCTGCTCGGTGAAGGTGGCGGCGCCAGTCTATCTAGACTGGTCCGACAAGCCCATCACCTTCGACCAAGCCGACCACCCCGACCACGTGCCGAGCCCGGGGAAATACCCGCTCGTCGTCGACCCCGACATCGGCAACGTCAGGCTCACCAAGGTCCTTATGGACGGAGGCAGCAGCCTCAACATCATCTACGCCGAGACCCTCGGGCTCCTGCGTGTCGATCTGTCCTCCGTCCGAGCAGGCGCTGCGCCCTTCCATGGGATCATTCCCGGGAAGCGTGTCCAGCCCCTCGGACAACTCGACCTCCCCGTCTGCTTCGGAACACCCTCCAACTTTCGAAGGGAGACCCTGACATTCGAGGTGGTCGGGTTCCGAGGAACCTACCACGCGGTACTGGGAAGGCCATGCTACGCGAAGTTCATGGCCGTCCCCAACTACACCTACCTGAAGCTCAAGATGCCGGGCCCCAACGGGGTCATCACCGTCGGCCCCACGTACAAACACACGTTCAAATGCGACGTGGAGTGCGTGGAGTACGCCGAGGCCCTCGCCGAGTCTGAGGCCCTCATCGTCGACTTGGAAAGCCTCTCTAAGGAGGTGCCAGACGTGAAACGTCATGCCGGCAACTTTGAGCCAGTGGAGACGGTTAAGGCCATCCCCCTCGACCCCAGCGGCGACGCCTCCAAGCAGATCCAGATCGGCTCCGGGCTCGATCCCAAATAGGAAGCAGTGCTTGTCGACTTTCTCCGCGCGAACGCCGAAGTCTTCGCGTGGAGTCCCTCGGACATGCCCGGCATACCGAGGGATGTCGCCGAGCACTCGCTGGACATTCGAGTCGGAGCCCGACCCGTCAAGCAGCCTCTGCGCCGATTCGACGAAGAGAAGCGCAGAGCCATAGGCGAGGAGATCCACAAGCTAATGGTGGCAAGGTTCATCAAAGAGGTATTCTATCCCGAATGGCTTGCCAACCCTGTGCTTGTGAGAAAGAAAGGGGGGAAATGGTGGATGTGTGTAGACTACACTGGTCTCAACAAAGCATGTCCGAAGGTTCCCTACCCTCTGCCTCGCATCGATCAAATCGTGGATTCCACTGCTGGGTGCGAAACCCTGTCTTTCCTCGATGCCTACTCAGGGTATCATCAAATCAGGATGAAAGAGTCCGACCAGCTCGCGACTTCTTTCATCACGCCCTTCGGCATGTACTGCTATGTCACCATGCCGTTCGGCTTGAGGAATGCGGGCGCGACGTACCAGCGGTGCATGAACCATGTGTTCGGCGAACACATTGGCCGCACGGTCGAGGCCTACGTCGATGACATCGTAGTCAAGACGAAGAAAGCTTCCGACCTCCTTTCCGACCTTGAAGTGACATTCCGATGCCTCAAGGCGAAAGGCGTCAAGCTCAATCCCGAGAAGTGTGTCTTCGGGGTGCCCCGAGGCATGCTCTTGGGGTTCATCGTCTCCGAGCGGGGCATCGAAGCCAACCCGGAGAAGATCGCAGCCATCACCAGCATGGGGCCCATCAAGGACTTGAAAGGCGTACAGAGGGTCATGGGATGTCTCGCGGCTCTGAGCCGTTTCATCTCACGCCTCGGCGAAAGAGGTCTACCTCTGTACCGCCTCTTAAGGAAGGCCGAGTGCTTCACTTGGACCCCCGAGGCCGAGGAAGCTCTCGGGAACTTGAAGGCGCTCCTCACAAAGGCGCCTATCTTGGTGCCTCCAGCTGCCGGTGAAGCCCTCTTGGTCTACGTCGCCGCGACCACTCAGGTGGTTAGTGCCACGATTGTGGTCGAGAGGCAAGAAGAGGGGCATGCATTGCCCGTTCAGAGGCCAGTTTACTTCGTCAGCGAGGTACTGTCCGAAACCAAGGTCCGCTACCCACAAGTTCAGAAGCTGTTGTATGCCGTGATCCTGACACGGCGGAAGTTGCGACACTACTTCGAGTCTCATCCAGTTACTGTGGTGTCATCCTTCCCCCCTGGGGGAGATCATCCAGTGCCGAGAGGCCTCGGGTAGGATTGCAAAGTGGGCGGTGGAAATCATGGGCGAGACAATCTCGTTCGCCCCTCGGAAGGCCATCAAGTCCCAGGTTTTGGCGGACTTTGTGGCCGAATGGGTCGACACCCAGCTACCGACGGCTCCGATCCAACCGGAGCTCTGGACCATGTTTTTCGACGGGTCACTGATGAAGACGGGAGCCGGCGCAGGCCTACTCTTCATCTCGCCCCTCGGGAAACACCTACGCTATGTGCTACGCCTCCATTTCCCGGCGTCCAACAATGTGGCTGAGTATGAGGCTCTGGTCAACGGGTTGCGGATCGCCATCGAGCTAGGGGTCCGGCGCCTCGACGCCCGCGGTGACTCGCAGCTCGTCATCGACCAAGTCATGAAGAACTCTCACTGCCGCGACCCGAAGATGGAGGCCTACTGCGATGAGGTTCGGCGCTTGGAGGACAAGTTCTACGGGCTCGAGCTCAACCACATCGCTCGGCGCTACAACGAGACTGCAGACGAGCTGGCTAAAATAGCCTCGGGGCGAACAACGGTTCCCCCGGACGTCTTCTCCCGGGATCTACATCAACCCTCCGTCAAGATCGACGACACGCCCGAGCCTGAGGTGCCCTCGGCCCAGTCCGAGGTACCCTCGGCCCAGCCCGAGGTACCCTCGGCACAGCTCGAGGCACCCTCAGCTCGGCACGAGGCGCCCTCGGTTCAGCCCGAGGAACCCTCGGCCCCCGAGGGTGAGGCACTGCGCGTCGAGGAGGAGCGAAGCGGGGCCACGCCTGATCGAAACTGGCAGACCCCGTACCTGCAATATCTCCACCAAGGAGAGCTACCCCTCGACCGAGCCGAGGCTCGGCGGGTGGCGCGGCGCGCCAAGTCATTCGTCCTGCTAGGCGATGAGAAGGAGCTCTACCACCGCAGCCCCTCAGGCATCCTCCAGCGATGCATCTCTGTCACCGAAGGTCAGGAACTCCTGCGAGAGATACACTCGAGGGCTTGCGGCCATCACACAGCGCCTCGAGCCCTTGTCGGGAATGCTTTCCGACAAGGCTTCTACTAGCCGACGGCGGTGGCCGATGCCACTAGAATTGTCCGCACCTGCGAAGGGTGTCAATTCTATGCGAAGCAGACCCACCTGCCCGCTCAGGCTCTGCAGACGATACCCATCACCTGGCCCTTTGCTGTGTGGGGTCTGGACCTCGTCGGCCCCTTGCAGAAGGCGCCCGGGGGCTACACGCACCTGCTGGTCGCCATCGACAAATTCTCCAAGTGGATCGAGGTCCGACCTCTGAACAACATCAGGTCCGAGCAGGCGGCGGCGTTCTTCACCAACATCATCCATCGCTTTGGGGTCCCAAACTCCATCATCACCGACAACGGCACCCAGTTCACCGGCAAAAAGTTCTTGGACTTCTGCGAGGATCACCACATCCGGGTGGACTGGGCCGCCGTGGCTCATCCCATGTCAAATGGGCAAGTAGAGCGTGCCAACGGCATGATTCTACAAGGGCTCAAGCCTCGGATCTACAATGACCTCAACAAGTTCGGCAAGCGATGGATGAAGGAACTCCCCTCGGTGGTCTGGAGCCTGAGGACAACGCCGAGCCGAGCCACGGGTTTCACGCCGTTCTTCCTAGTCTACGGGGCCGAGGCCGTCTTGCCCACAGACCTGGAATACGGCTCCCCGAGGACGAGGGCCTACAGCGATCAAAGCAACCAAGCTAGCCGAGAAGACTCGCTGGACCAGCTGGAAGAGGCTCGGGACAAGGCCTTACTACACTCGGCGCGGTACCAGCAGTCCCTGCGACGCTACCACGCCCGAGGGGTCCGGTCCCGAGACCTCCAGGTGGGCGACCTGGTGCTTCGGCTGCGACAAGACGCTCGAGGGAGGCACAAGCTCACGCCCCCCTGGGAGGGACCGTTCGTCATCGCCAAGGTTCTGAAGCCCGGAACGTACAAGCTGGCCAACAGTCAAGGCGAGGTCTACGACAACGCTTGGAACATCCAACAGCTACGTCGCTTCTACCCTTAAGATGTTTTCAAGTTGTTCATATACCTCGCACCCACGCAAAGTTTAGTCATCAAGGAAGGGTCGGCCTCGCCTCGGCAAAGCCCGACCCTCCCTCGGGGGCTAAAAGGGGGGAACCCCCTCTGCTTTGAAATTTTCCTTGAAAAAAAGATCTCTTCTGCCAGAATATCTTTCGTGCTTTTTGACTACTTCGAAAAGTGGATCCTGAAAACGACGGAGTACACGTAAGCAGCCAAGGCTGACCGAGCCGAGGGACTCCTACGCCTCTGGGATACGGATACCTCACTCATCACCTTCTGCGATAAGTAACTCACGTTCGGATAAGTGATTCCGCGGACCGAACAAGTCTTCACGTTCGAAAGCTCTTCTGCCGAAGCGATCCTTCGAGCCTTCTCGACTGAGTCGGTGACAGAGCCTCATGGACGGGTAAAAGTGCGCGTAAGCGGCAAGGCCGACCGAGCCGAGGGACTCCTACGCCTCCGGGATACGGATACCTCACTCATCACCTTCCGCGAGAAGCAACTCTCGCTCGCACAAACATCCCTGTTACCGACAAAAAAGTCCAGATACTCGAAACAAGAGGGAAAGAGACGCAACTTTACAACACAGCGAGGGTGTGTGTTCTGGCCTCGGCGGCCGCAGGAGGCACACGCTACAAGACAATCTTATCCTGCAGGCTCGGGTCTTGACGCTGGAAGGGGGCAGCAGCACCCTCGGCATCGACGACACCTTCGGCGAGGTCCGACCTAGCCTCGGACGGCGACGCGGTCCAAGGATCTCCGCTCTAAAGGACGACGTCATCACCACGCCCGGGCAATCGCTGCCAGGGTCTTCTCCGGGAATCCGGCCCGAGCAGGCGGCTCGGCCGGTCGCCCCGGGGCCTCGGCCAGCCGTCCTCCGAGGGCGCCAGCCCGACCTGAGGCGTCGGCTGGTCAACTCCAGCGTCGGTCCCGCTAACGGACGACCCGGCTAGGCTCCGGCCAACCAGGTTTCATTTTCGAGCCAACTCTGCCCCTGTTCATGCTGATATCGCTACCCCTGGCCTCGGCTCATCCAAGAGCGGCCAAGGGGTCCCTTTAACTAAGCTAGAGGAGCCTCGGACAACAAGGCCGACCGAGCCGAGGGACTCCTACGCCTCCGGGATACGGATACCTCACTCGTCACCTTGACACGGGGCGACTCACGCTTGGTGAAGCGGTTCAGACAACCAACAGGCGAGTCTTAGTGCTCGAAAATGAGGAAAAAACACGGCTCCGTGACAAAATTACATACATGTTCAGGCCTCGACAGCCACAATGAACAAAAACACTGGCATTCAGAGTGCCATTACAAACGGAACTCCGGTTCCACCTCTGCAGGTACGAACAACCCCACTCGATGGGGGAGGGCCTGCGGAGCAACAGAAGACTGACGGGCGGCTTGCCGCCGCCCGCTCTGACAGCAACAACAACGACCCCCGCTCCGGGTGGCCGAACTGCAACAGCGCAGGCCTCAGGGTGGGTGGTGCTGCAATCTTGCCCTCGCCCACACCGACGCTCGAGGGGCGAGGACAAGTACAAAGAGCCGGAGGCCCGAAGCGCGAATGGTGGCGGTGATCCCATCGGCGATAGGGACTTCTCGAGCCGCCTCCACCTCGGCACCGACGACAGAGGCTGTCAGCCCTCCAGCAGATCCCCACTCAGATCCTCCCGGACGAGTGGGCGCGCTTCTCCGACTCCCAACACGCCCAGCCTGGAGTCCCAGGCCCACGTGTCATGCAACCGGCGCGCCGAATGCTTCGTGCATGCAACTGCACCGCCACTTGCGCCATCACCGCGCCTCCTCGATTGCGGAACCAATACCGCGACTCAAGGCGACCCAGCGCACGACCCAGCAGCGCCAGCCTGGCGCGGCGGTCGGTGCAGCCAAAAATGGGCCGGCAGTAATGACGGTGGCAGGCGGGCAGGAGCAGCGGTCACGCCGTCAGCTAAGCTCACGTCCCATCCGGGGGCAGCGAGAGAACCCTCTCTCACGGCGTGAAGACAACGCGCCCGTGTTCCGTTCCTCGAACGGCTCGCGCACGCGCAACCGCCGCCCCGCCAACCACTCGCCCCGTCGCATTGACTCCGCGGCGGGACAGGCGGCGCCTTTGGCAGGAGAAGCGGGCGACGCTTCGCCTTCGCCATAATGACCGCGTCGGTAAAGGTACGCCACGTCGTTCAATTTCGTATCCTTTTCCTTTTTTCCTCTTTCTCTCTCTTGCAACAGGGACCGGGAAAGGGGGATACCCCGAAAAGGATCCTTCCCCGTGAAGGAACGAGGCTCCGAGCCTCCCTACTGATCAGAGGTTCGAAGGCTGGCCCCCCGGAAGGGTTCGACAGCCGCCTCAGATCGCGTGGGCCCTACACCCACTACTGGTCAGAGGTTCGAAGGCCGGCCCCTCAGAAGGGTTCCACGGCCGCCTCAGGCCACTCGGGCTCCGCGCCCATTACTGATCAAGGGTTCGAAGGCTGGCCCCCGAAGGGTTCACAGCCGCCTCAGACGCCGAGCGAGGGATGACCATGGGTACGTTCGATACATAACCAAGGCTCGGGCTGCGCTCCCGAGGTACCCTAGGACATTTCCGAGACCAGCGGGAGCGATCTTGTAACGAAATCCCATCAGAGGGAGGCATCGAGCCCTCGGACCCCGTCGCCAGGGGACCGGGTCCGGCAGATCACCCGCAGGTACTTTTGGGCGTGCCTCTGGGCCCCTAGCCGACCCCTAACGAACGGGGCACGGACGTCCACTCGGATTACCCGCTTGCAGCTCACCGGAGACACCATGTTCGGCGTCCATCGAGGGCAACATGGCGCTCTCCCCCCCTCCTCCTTGCGGAAAGGCGACGCAGGGGCGTATGTAAAAAAGCCGAGTCTGTCCCTGATCGCCCTCTCGCCCTGTGCAGAGGCTCGGGGCTGCTCTCGCAAGCCCGGCTCCGGCCGAACCGTTGACAGCGTCAACATACCAGCCCGAGAACTTGGGACCCGACCGTACACCCGGGCTACGGCCAGCTCGCATGAGGGAACAACCAGACCAGCCGAAGCATTACGTGAGGCATTAAGACCTCGAAGGAGTGAAACCACTCCTCCGAGGCCTCGGGGGCTACACCCGGCGGGTGCGCTCGCGCGCACCCACCGGAACAAAACGCAACCGAGAAAGGCTGGTCCCCTTGCAAAAAAGTGCGACGAAAGCCTCCAAGCGAGTGCAAACACTCCCTTCGAGGCTCGGGGGCTACTGTCGGGGACCAAAATTAGGGGTACCCTCAAGGCTCCTAATTCTCAGCTGGTAACCCCCATCAGCATAAAGCTGCAAAGGCCTGATGGGTGCGACTAAGTCAGGGATCAGTCCATTTGGGCGACTCGATCACGCCTCGCCCGAGCCTAGCCTCGGACAAGAGCAGCCGACCCCGGATGATTTCCATCTCGCCCGAGGCCCCCCTCCAATGGCGAACATATTTCCGGCTCGCCCGGGGCCCTGCCTTCGCTAAGAAGCAACCCTGACCAAATCGCCGCACCAACCGACCAAATTGCAGGAGCCTTAAATGCAAAGGTGGCCTGACACCTTTATCCTGACGCGCGCCCCCCGGCAGAGCCGAAGTGACCGCTGTCACTTTGCCGCTCCACTGACCGGCCTGACAGAAGGACAGCGCCGCCTGCACCACTCCGACTGCAGTGCCACTTGACAGAGTGAGACTGACAGGCAGTCAGGCCCTGCCGAAGGCACCATAGGAAGCTCCGCTCCGCCCGACCCAGGGCTCGGACTCGGGCTAAGTCCCGGAAGACGGCGAACTCCGCTCTGCCCGACCCAGGGCTCGGACTCGGGCTAAGTCCTGGAAGACGACGAACTTCGCTCCGCCCGACCCAGGGCTCGGACTCGGGCTAAGTCCCGGAAGACGACGAACTCCGCTCCGCCCGACCCAGGGCTCGGACTCGGGCTCAGCCCCAGAAGACGACGAACTCCGCTTCGCCCGACCCTAGGGCTCGGACTCCGCCCTGGCCTCAGCCGACGGCCTCCGCCTCGCCCGACCCAGGGGCTCGGACTCGACCTCGGCCACGGAAGACAGACTCGACCTCAGCTTCGGAGGAGCTTCCACATCGCCCAACCTAGGGCGCAGGCCAGCCACGTCAACAGGAGGCGCCATCATCACCCTACCCCGAGCTGACTCGGGCCACAGGGAACAAGACCGGCGTCCCATCCGGCTAGCTCCGCCTGATAAGCAATGATGGCGCCCCGCGTACTCTGTGACGACGGCGGCTCTCATCCCCCTTACGGAAGCAAGAGGACGTCAGCAAGGACTCAACCGCTCCGACAGCTGTCCTTCCGCCAGGCTCCATCGCTCCTCCGACGACCACGACATCACACCAGCTGGGTGCCAAAATCTCTCCGGCTGCCACAACGGCATGTACTTAGGGCGCTAGCACTCCTCCGCTAGACACGTAGCACTCTGCTACACCCCCCATTGTACACCTGGATCCTCTCCTTACGCCTATAAAAGGAAGGACCAGGGCCCTCTTAGAGAGGGTTGGCCGCACGGGGACGAGGACGAGACAGGCGCTCGCCTGGAGCCGCTCGCTCCCTCTCCCGCGTGGACGCTTGTAACCCCCTACTGCAAGCGCACCCGACCTGGGCGCGGGACGAACACGAAGGCCGCGGGATTCCCACCTCTCTCACGCCGGACTCCGGCCGCCTCGCTCTCCCCCCTTCGCGCTCGCCCTCGCGCTCGACCCATCTGGGCTGGGGCACGCGGCGACATTCACTCGTCGACCCAGGGACCCCCCGGTCTCGAAACGCCGACACTAACGATGTTTTTTTGTTTTACCCTACTATTTTACTCTAGATATATTGTCAAGATTATTTTTCTACTTTAGTGAATGCTATTAGCACAACCCCATAGGGAACTCTAAGTAGTTGCAAATACTGAATGAACATCGTCCCCTGATGCCATGTGACTAGACCATGGTTTGTCAGATCGACTCTCGGCATCCATAGTTCATACCCTATCACATAAGGGTACTTACTTCAGGGTATGAACTATCTTTAATAAACCAAATTTGCCTCGACAAGAACACATGCAACGTGAGCGAAGGGAGACATAGGGCCTAGCTTCGGAGGCTAGTTGCATGCTTGCATGGAGCATGAGTGGATGATGGGGCACCCATAACTTGCATAGTTGCATGCTTGCATGCAGTGTGAGTGGGAGAGTAGGTGCATGGTGAGCGGGGGCACGTTTTGGTCTACATTACCTTCTTAATAGTTATATATGTATATTAGTTGCTTCATAGAGCAATAAATTAGAAACCCATGTGTGATTTGAATTAATCAATTAGATAAACTTGTTTTCGCCTTCTGACTTCTGAGAGAATGAACAACGAGAGCTCCGAGATCATCCAGATACTCAACGCCAAGTTCAACGACATTGCTACGAACCTTGGGTTAGACCTCTACCTAGTTCACCTCCGGGCCTCCATCGACAAGGTCAATGAGCTGGTCTATGATGCCATCAACAACAACGTGTTGACTAGCTACACCTCGACCTTAGGGAGATCATCGACTTCTACGCCAGGGCACATGATTGATTGTTCCTCAGCTACGGCTCTGGTCCACTGTCTAACGATGTTTTTTTGTTTTACCCTACTATTTTACTCTAGATATATTGTCAAGATTCTTTTTCTACTTTAGTGAATGCTATTAGCACAACCCCATAGGGAACTCTAAGTAGTTGCAAATACTGAATGAACATCATCCCCTGATGCCATGCGACTAGACCATGGTTTGTCAGATCGACTCTCGGCATCCATAGTTCATACCCTATCACATAAGGGTACATACTTCAGGGTATGAACTATCTTTAATAAACCATATCACATAAGGGTACATAATTGTTATCAGTTTGAGTACGTTTTGTATGGACAAAATTAAAGGAGTCTATATTTTTTATGTTAATATAATATTATTATGATAAAATTATAATATTATTATGATAAAAAATAAAATAGTATAAGATTGGATCCTTGTCTTTGAGGATGAAGTATTTAGCGTCATAAACAATGATATATTCTCTTAAGAAAGTCAAACTGATATGGTGTGACCCGGTAATTTGCATTCTTTTCTCAGATATGTTAATTAAGGTCCCCTTTGAAATGTGTATCTAGCAAATGTTTTCCATTATTAGTGCCTGGAAAGTATTTGCCATATATAAATAATGTGTTGTTCGACGTTGCTCCTTCTCAATAAGAGAATAGGTTCATTGAATAATGACCTGTGGTGCTCCATTAAAGTCAACAACAAAAGTGGAGTATTTGGACCGTTAATGAATTAGTAGGATGGTTGCGCTTAGTGAATTGTATTTTTAGTTGTTGAGCTAACCAGCTAGGCTTAAATAGCCCATTGCTGAAATTGGAGGGTAAACTCTTGTTTGATGTGGTTTCTATCATTTTCAGTGCACTAAATTATGAGAATTGACATTGAGTGGGGTGTTTCGCTAAAAATATTTCTCAATCTTTTTTGGTTAGGTGGTTAACTGTCTATCCTATTTTTTATGCTAGCTAGGGGCATGCAATATTGGCGTGCAACATTACCAGTATCCAACCACGTATTTTTAGCCTCCAACACCAGTTCCTTTGCCACTCAAAATAATCTCCAGTCTTTTAACAATCCTGAAAAGCCAGCAGCTAAAGCAGATCCTGCCAAGGCAACCTCTTGGCAGGACCCACCACAATGTTTAACTTTTAGGGTGCGGCCATATGCTCAAAAGGCCCACCACAAATTCCTCAAACTCTATCCATAGAGCCTCTTATTTTTTCTTTCTCTTGGCTACTTGGCTTGAGTGACACTATCGCAACTTGAACCTAATAGTTGGATAGAAGGGATTTATCTATGTCTTGTCTACCCATCCAAACAATCATCTATGACAGACCTTATTGTGCTCGACCAAAAGCTCTCTCTCACACTGAAAGGGAAATAGGGTCAAACCTTTTCCTAAATAATTTTGGTGGTTGAATTGCCCAACACAAATAATTGGACTAACTAGTTTGCTCTAGATTATAAGTTCTACAGGTGCCAAAGGTTCAACACAAACCAATAAAAAGTCCAAGAAAGGGTTCAAATAAAAAGAGCAAAAGACAACCGAAGGCTGCCATGGTCTGGCGTACCGGACTGTACGGTGCACCACCGGACAGTGTCCGGTGCACCAGGGAGATCAACTCAGAACTTCCCACCTTCGGGTTTCTGGGATTGCCTCTCTGCTATAATTCACCGGACTGTCCGGTGTGCCAAGCGGAGTAACGGCTACAGCGCCAACGGTCGTCTGCAAAAGGTGAACAGTGAGCTACAGTGCGCGGACTGCACGCGCAGAAGTCAGAGCAGGCGCAGATGGCGCACCGGAGAGTGAACGTCTAGTGCACCACCGGACTATCCGGTGGCCCCACTTGTCAGAGCTCTAACGGTCGAACCCCAACGGTTGGGTGACGTGGCTGGCGCACCGGACAGTGTCCGGTGCGCCCTTCGATAGCAGCTGTCGGGGACCATAATTAGGGGTACCCTCAAGGCTCCTAATTCTCAGCTGGTAACCCCCATCAGCATAAAGCTGCAAAGGCCTGATGGGTGCGATTAAGTCAGGAATCAGCCCATTCGAGGGACTCGATCACGCCTCGCCCGAGTCTAGCCTCGGACAAAGGCAGCCGACCCCGGAGGATTTCCGTCTCGCCCGAGGCCCCCCTCCAGCGGCAAATATATTTCCGGCTCGCCCGAGGTCCTGTCTTCGCCAAGAAGCAACCCTGACCAAATCGCCGCACCGACCGACCAAATCGCAGGAGCATTTAATGCAAAGGTGGCCTGACATGCGCCCCCCGGCCGGCAGAGCCAAAGTGACCGCCGTCACTTCGCCGCTCCACTGACCGGCCTGACAGAAGGACAGCGCCGCCTGCGCCACTCCGACTGCGGTGCCACCTGACAGAGTGAGACTGACAGGCAGTCAGGCCTGGCCAAAGGCACCATAGGAAGCTCCGCCCGACCCAGGGCTCGGACTCGGGCTAAGCCCCGGAAGATGGCGAACTCCGCTCCGCCCGACCCAGGGCTCGGACTCAAGCTAAGTCCCGGAAGACGACGAACTCCGCTCCGCCCGACCCAGGGCTCGGACTCGGGCTAAGTCCCGGAAGACGGCGAACTCCGCTCCGCCCGACCCAGGGCTCGGACTCGGGCTAAGTCCCAGAAGACGGCGAACTCCGCTCCGCCCGACCTAGGGCTCGGACTTGGGCTCAGCCCCAGAAGACGACGAACTCCGCTCCGCCCGACCCCAGGGCTCGGACTCCGCCCTGGCCTCAGCCGACGGTCTCCGCCTCGCCTGAACCAGGGGCTCGGACTCGACCTCGACCACGGAAGACAGACTCGACCTCGGCCTAGGAGGAGCTTCCACATCGCCCAACCTAGGGCGCAGACCAGCCACGTCAACAGGAGGCGCCATCATCACCCTACACCGAGCTGACTCGGGCCACGAGGGACAAGACCGGTGTCCCATCTGGCTCGCTCCGCCAGATAGGCAATGATGGCGCCCCGCGTACCCTATGACGACGGCGGCTGTCAGCCCCCTTACAGAAGCAAGAGGACGTCAGCAATGACTCAACCGCTCCGACAGCTGTCCCTCCGCCAGGCTCCATCGCTCCTCCGACGGCCACGACATCACACCAGCTGGGTGCCAAGATCTCTCCGGCTGCCACGACGGCATGTACTTAGGGCGCTAGCTCTCCTCCGCTAGACACGTAGCACTCTGCTATACCCCCCATTGTACATCTGGATCCTCTCCTTACGCCTATAAAAGGAAGGACCAGGGCCCTCTTAGAGAGGGTTGGCCGCGCAGGGACGAGGACGAGACAGGCGCTCGCTTAAGGCCGCTCGCTCCCTCTCCCGCGTGGACGCTTGTAACCCCCTACTGCAAGCGCACCCGACCTGGGCGCAGGACGAACACGAAGGCCGCGGGATTCCCACCTCTCTCACGCCGGTCTCCGGCCGCCTCGCTTTCCCCCCTTCGCGCTCGCCCTCGCGCTCGACCCATCTGGGCTGGGGCACGCGGCGACATTCACTCGTCGGCTCAGGGACCCCCCGGTCTCGAAACGCCGACAGTTGGTGCGCCAGGTAGGGGCCTGCTGCGTGTTGACGAACAACTTCCCGTCAAGCTCTAGATGGGCAGTCTCCAGCGACCTCTCCAACCCGGGAGGTGCTCCGTTTCGGGAGTCTCGAGTTCATGTCCCTCGACGGCAGCTACGACATGAAACTCATTCCACCGCCGGGCTGCAGCGGCAACGGCGGCCGACAGCCCGCCCGCCGGCGGCGGAATCGACGACGTCTTCCCCGCGTGGTGGAAGAACAACCTTCGAGCTCATCCCGCCCTCTTCCCCGCCGGCGGCGGGGAAGGCGGGGCAACCAAGGCCAAGCAGGAGGCAGTGCCTCATCGGCTGTCGAGCGGGTCGATAGCGCCGGCACCCCAACGGGGGGCGCACCGGGTATCGACCTCGTGCTTGAGACTAAGACGAGCGCTGTCTCCCCGCGATATGTAAATCCCGAGCAAGCGGACGACGCCAGCACGCTCGCGAAAGGCTTGCTGGGCGTCACCCTCGTACCTGAGACGACGGTGCATTCAGTCCCCGACGTGACTTCATCACCGCCCGTCGACCAAGAGGTACCGACCGATTCTCATCCCATGTCATTTGGGTTCAGCCTCAACTCGCCTAGCGGTTTCGCTTTGGCGGGTGCTCTCGTAGAGGCGAGCCCAAACCCTCTGGGGTTTCGTATGCGGTCACCTTGGGACTGGCTGACGGACGTCTCGACCTACGGGCCCTCTGGGTCCGAGGATGACGACGAGCCCAGCTTCTGTTGGGATTTCTCTGGACTTGGCAACCCCAGTGCCATGCGGGACTTCATGACCGCATGAGACTACTGCCTCTCCGACTGTTCCGACGGTAGCCGTAGCCTCGGCGACGAGGACTGCGGCCCAAGTCGCAAATGCTTCCACGTCGATCTAGGGGGTCCCTCCGAAGGCAACCATCTCGGCATGCCGGAGGACGGTGATCTCCCTAGGCCGGTGCCTCACGTTGACATCCCACGGGAGCTAGCTATGGTCCCCGTTCAGGCGGGGGGCCATGACCCATAGCTCGAGCAAATCCGCGGGGTGCAGGCCAGGCTCGACGAGGGAGCAGGAGCGCTTGAGCCGATCCGCCGGGACGTCGGGCAGGCATGGGCGGGCCAACCTCCGGCCGGAGAAATACGTCATCTACCCCAGGGCTTCCAGCACCGCATCGCCGACGATGTCAGGGTCAGGCCGCCACCCGCATCCAGTGGGGTTGGCCAGAACCTGGCTGCAGCGGCAATGCTCCTCCGCGCGATGCCGGAGCCATCAACCACTGAGGGGCGACGAATCCAGGGAGAGCTCAAGAATCTCCTGGAAGGCGCCGCGGTCCGACGGGCCGAGAGCTCCGCCTCCCGAAGGCAGGGGTACCCCTCGGAACCTCATGCCGCGACTTCCCGATTCATGCGGGAAGCCTCGGTCTACACCGGGCGCACACGGAACACCGCGCCCGCGGCCCCGGGTCGCCTCGGCAACGAGCACCATCACCGCGATCGTCGGGCCCACCTCGACGAGAGGGTGCGCCGAGGCTACCACCCCAGGCGTGGGGGATGCTACGACAGCGGGGAGGATCGGAGTCCCTCGCCCGAACCACCCGGTCCGCAGGCCTTCAGCCGGGCCATCCGGCGGGCGCCGTTCCCGACCCGGTTCCGACCCCCGGCTACTATCACAAAGTACTCGGGGGAGACGAGATCGGAACTGTGGCTCGCGGACTACCGTCTGGCCTGCCAGCTGGGTGGAACGGACGATGACAACCTCATCATCCGCAACCTCCCCCTGTTCCTCTCCGACACCGCTCGCGCCTGGTTGGAGCACCTGCCTCCGGGGCAGATCTCCAACTGGGACGACCTGGTCCAAGCTTTCGCCGGCAATTTCCAGGGCACGTACGTGCGCCCCGGGAATTCCTGGGACCTCCGAAGCTGCCGACAGCAGCCGGGAGAGTCTCTCCGGGACTACATCCGTCGATTCTCGAAGCAGCGCACCGAGCTGCCCAACATCACCGACTCGGATGTCATCGGCGCGTTCCTCGCTGGCACCACCTGCCGTGACCTGGTGAGCAAGCTGGGTCGCAAGACCCCCACCAGGGTGAGCGAGCTGATGGACATCGCCACCAAGTTCGCCTCCGGCCAGGAGGCGGTCGAGGCTATCTTCCGAAAGGACAAGCAGCCCTAGGGCCGCCCATCGGAAGATGCCCCCGAGGCGTCAACTCAGCGCGGCGCCAAGAAGAAGGGCAAGAAGAAGTCGCAAGCGAAACGCGACGCCGCCGACGCAGACCTTGTCGCCGCCGCCGAGTACAAGAACCCTCGGAAAGCCCCCCGGAGGTGCCAACCTCTTTGACAAGATGCTCAAGGAGCCGTGCCCCTATCACCAGGGGCCTGTCAAGCACACCCTTGAGGAGTGCGTCATGCTTCGGCGCCACTTCCACAGGGCCGGGCCACCCGCGGAGGGTGGCAGGGCCCACGACGACGACAAGAAGGAAGATCACCAGGCAGGAGAGTTCCCCGAGGTCCGCGACTGCTTCATGATCTACGGTGGGCAAGCGGCGAATGCCTCGGCTCGGCACCGCAAGCAAGAGCGCCGGGAGGTCTGCTCGGTGAAGGTGGCGGCGCCAGTCTATCTAGACTGGTCCGACAAGCCCATCACCTTCGACCAAGCCGACCACCCCGACCATGTGCCGAGCCCGGGGAAATACCCGCTCGTCATCGACCCCGTCATCGGCAACGTCAGGCTCACCAAGGTCCTCATGGACGGAGGCAGCAGCCTCAACATCATCTACGTCGAGACCCTCGGGCTCCTGCGTGTCGATCCGTCCTCCATCCGGGCAGGCGCTGCGCCCTTCCATGGGATCATTTCCGGGAAGCGCGTCCAGCCCCTCGGACAACTCGACCTTCCCGTCTGCTTCGGAACACCCTCCAACTTCCGAAGGGAGACCCTGACGTTCGAGGTGGTCGGGTTCCGAGGAACCTACCACGCGGTGCTGGGAAGACCATGCTACGCGAAGTTCATGGCCGTCCCCAACTACACCTACCTGAAGCTCAAGATGTCGGCCCCCAACGGGGTCATCACCGTCGGCCCCACGTACAAACACGCGTTCGAATGCGACGTGGAGTGCGTGGAGTACGCCGAGGCCCTCGCCGAGTCCGAGGCCCTCATCGCCGACCTGGAGAGCCTCTCTAAGGAGGTGCCAGACGTGAAGCGACATGCCGGCAACTTTGAGCCAGCGGAGACGGTTAAGTCCGTCCCCCTCGACCTCGGCGGCGACGCCTCCAAGCAGATCCGGATCGGCTCCGGGCTCGAACCCAAATAGGAAGCAGTGCTCGTCGACTTTCTCCGCGCGAATGCCGACGTCTTCGCGTGGAGTCCCTCGGACATGCCCGGCATACCGAGGGATGTCGCCGAGCACTCGCTGGACATCCGAGCCGGAGCCCGACCCGTCAAGCAGCCTCTGCGCCGATTCGACGAGGAGAAGCGCAGAGCCATAGGCGAGGAGATCCACAAGCTAATGGCGACAGGGTTCATCAAAGAGGTATTCCATCCCGAATGGCTTGCCAACCCTGTGCTCGTGAGAAAGAAAGGGGGAAATGGCGGATGTGTGTAGACTACACTGGTCTAAACAAAGCATGTCCGAAGGTTCCCTACCCTCTGCCTCGCATCGATCAAATCGTGGATTCCACTGCTGGGTGTGAAACCCTGTCTTTCCTCGATGCCTACTCAGGGTATCACCAAATCAGGATGAAAGAGTCCGACCAGCTCGCGACTTCTTTCATCACACCCTTCGGCATGTACTGCTATGTCACCATGCCGTTCGGTTTGAGGAATGCGGGTGCGACGTACCAGCGGTGCATGAACCATGTGTTCGGCGAACACATCGGCCGCACGGTCGAGGCCTATGTCGATGACATCGTAGTCAAGACGAGGAAAGCCTCCGACCTCCTTTCCGACCTTGAAGTGACATTCCGATGTCTCAAGGCGAAAGGCGTCAAACTCAACCCCGAGAAGTGTGTCTTCGGGGTGCCCCGAGGCATGCTCTTGGGGTTTATCGTCTCTGAGCGGGGCATCGAAGCCAACCCGGAGAAGATCGCAGCCATCACCAGCATGGGGCCCATCAAGGACTTGAAAGGCGTACAGAGGGTCATGGGATGTCTCGCGGCTCTGAGCCGCTTCATCTCACGCCTCGGCGAAAGAGGTCTACCTCTGTACCGCCTCTTGAGGAAGGCCGAGTGCTTCACTTGGACCCCTGAGGCCGAGGAAGCCCTCGGGAACCTGAAGGCGCTCCTCACGAAGGCGCCTATCTTGGTGCCCCCAGCTGCCGGAGAAGCCCTCTTGGTCTACGTCGCCGCGACCACTTAGGTGGTTAGCGCCGCGATTGTGGTCGAGAGGCAAGAAGAGGGGCATGCATTGCCCGTTCAGAGGCCAGTTTACTTCGTCAGCGAGGTACTGTCCGAAACCAAGATCCGCTACCCACAAGTTCAGAAGCTGCTGTATGCGGTGATCCTGACACGGCGGAAGTTGCGACACTACTTCGAGTCTCATCCGGTAACTGTGGTGTCATCCTTCCCACTGGGGGAGATCATCCAGTGCCGAGAGGCCTCGGGTAGGATTGCAAAGTGGGCGGTGGAAATCATGGGCGAGACAATCTCGTTCGCCCCTCGGAAGGCCATCAAGTCCCAGGTCTTGGCGGACTTCGTGGTCGAATGGGTCGACACCCAGCTACCGACGGCTCCGATCCAACCGGAGCTCTGGACCATGTTTTTCGACGGGTCGTTGATGAAGACAGGAGCCGGCGCAGGCCTACTCTTCATCTCGCCCCTCGGGAAGCACATACGCTATGTGCTACGCCTCCATTTCCCGGCATCCAACAATGTGGCTGAGTACGAAGCTCTGGTCAACGGATTGCGGATCGCCATCGAGCTAGGGTCCGACGCCTCGACGCTCGCGGTGACTCGCAGCTCGTCATCGACCAAGTCATGAAGAACTCCCACTACCGCGATCCGAAGATGGAGGCCTACTGCGATGAGGTTCGGCGCCTGGAAGACAAGTTCTACGGGCTCGAGCTCAACCATATCGCTCGGCGCTACAACGAGACTGCGGACGAGCTGGCTAAAATAGCCTCGGGGCGAACAACGGTTCCCCCGGACGTCTTCTCCCGGGATCTGCCTCAACCCTCCGTCAAGATCAACGACACGCCCGAGCCTGAGGCACCCTCGGCACAGCCCGAGGTACCCTCGGCCCAGCCCGAGGTACCCTCGGCACAACCCGAGGCACCCCCGGCTCGGCCCGAGGCACCGTCGGCTCGGCCTGGGGCGCCTTCGGTTCAGCCCGAGGTACCCTCGGCCCCCGAGGGCGAGACGCTGCACGTCGGGGGGGGAGCAAAGCGATGTCACGCCTAACCAAAACTGGCAGACCCCGTACCTGCAACATCTCCACCGAGGAGAGCTACCCCTCGACCGGGCCGAGGCTCGGCGGGTGGTGCGGCGCGCCAAGTCGTTCGTCTTGCTGGGTGATGAGAAGGAGCTCTACCACCGCAGCCCCTCTGGCGTCCTCCAGCGATGCATCTCCATCGCCGAAGGTCAGGAACTCCTGCGAGAGATACACTCGGGGGCTTGCGGCCATCACGCAGCGCCTCGAGCCCTTGTCGAGAATGCTTTCCGACAAGGCTTCTACTGGCCCACGGCGGTGGCCGACGCAACCAGAATTGTTCGCACCTGCGAAGGGTGTCAATTCTACGCAAGGCAGATCCACACCCATCACCTGGCCTTTTGCTGTGTGGGGTTTGGACCTCGTCGGCCCCTTGCAGAAGGCACCCGGGGGCTACACGCACCTGCTGGTCGCCATCGACAAATTCTCCAAGTGGATCGAGGTCCGACCCCTGAACAGCATCAGGTCCGAGCAGGCGGTGGCGTTCTTCACCAGCATCATCCATCGTTTTGGGGTCCCAAACTCCATCATCACCAACAACGGCACCCAATTCACCGGCAGAAAGTTCCTGGACTTCTGCGAGGATCACCACATCCGGGTGGACTGGGCCTCCGTAGTTCACCCCATGACAAATGGGCAAGTAGAGTGTGCCAACGGCATGATTCTACAAGGGCTCAAGCCTCGGATCTACAACGACCTCAACAAGTTCGGCAAGCGATAGATGAAGGAACTCCCCTCGGTGGTCTGGAGTCTGAGGACAACGCCGAGTCGAGCCACGGGCTTCACGCCGTTCTTCCTAGTCTACGGGGCCGAGGCCGTCTTGCCCACAGACCTGGAATACGGCTCCCCGAGGACGAGGGCCTACACCGACCAAAGCAACCAAGCTAGCCGAGGAGACTCGCTGGACCAGCTGGAGGAGGCTCGGGATAGGGCCTTACTACACTCGGCGCGGTACCAGCAGTCCCTGCGACGCTACCACGCCCGAGGGGTCCGGTCCCGAGACCTCCAGGTGGGCGACCTGGTGCTTCGGCTGCGACAAGACGCCCGAGGGCGGCACAAGCTCACGCCCCCTGGGAGGGGCCGTTCGTCATCGCCAAAGTTCTGAAGCCCGGAACATACAAGCTGGCCAACAGTCAAGGCGAGGTCTACGACAACGCTTGGAACATCCAACAGCTACGTCGCTTCTACCCTTAAGATGTTTTCAAGTTGTTCATATACCTCGCACCCACGCAAAGTTTAGTCATCAAGGAAGGGTCGGCCTCGCCTCGGCAAAGCCCGACCCTCCCTCGGGGGCTAAAAGGGGGGAACCCCCTCTTCGTCGAAATTTTCCTCGAAAAAAGATCTTTTCTGCCAGAATGTCTTTCGTGCTTTTTGACTACTTCGAAAGTGGATCCTGAAAACGACGGAGTACACGTAAGCAGCCAAGGCTGACCGAGCCGAGGGATTCCTACGCCTCCGGGATACGGATACCTCACTCATCACCTTCTGCGATAAGTAACTCACGTTCGGATAAGTGATTCCGCGGACCGAACAAGTCTTCACGCTCGGAAGCTCTTCTGCCGGAGCGATTCTTCGAGCCTTCTCGACTGCGTCGGTGACAGAGCCCCATGGACGGGTAAGAGTGCGCGTAAGCGGCAAGGCCGACCGAGCCGAGGGACTCCTACGCCTCCGGGATACGGATACCTCACTCATCACCTTCCGCGAGAAGCAACTCTCGCTCGCACAAACATTTCTGTTACCGACATAAAAGTCCAGATACTCGAAACAAGAGGAAAAGAGACGCAGCTTTACAACACGGCGAGGGTGTGTTTTGGCCTCGGCGGCCGCAGGAAACACACGCTACAAGACAATCCGATCCTGCAGGCTCGGATCCTGACGCTTGAAGGGAGCAGCAGCACCCTCGGCGTCGACAACGCCTTCGGCGAGGTCCGACCTAGCCTCGGACGGCGACGCGGTCCGAAGATCTCCACTCCGAAGGACGACGTCATCGCCACGCCCGGGCCATCGCTGCCAGGGTCTTCTCCGGGGATCCGGCCCGAGCAGGCGGCTCGGCCGGTCACCCCGGGGCCTCGGCCAGCTGTCCTCCAAGGACGTCAGCCCAACCCGAGGCCTCGGCTGGTCAACTCCGGCGTCGATCCCGCTAACAGAAGAGCGGCCGAGGGGTTCCTTTAACTGAGCTAGAGAAGCCTCGGACAACAAGGCCGACCGAGCCGAGGGACTCCTACGCCTCCGGGATACGGATACCTCACTTGACACCTTTGCACGGGGCGACTCACACTTGGTGAAGCGGTTCAGACAACCAACAGGCGAGTCTTAATGCTCGAAAATGAGGAAAAAACACGGCTCCGTGCCGAAATTACATACATGTTCAGGCCCCGACAGCCACAATGAACAAAAAACACTGGCATTCGAAGTGCCATTACAAATGGAACTCCGGTTCCACCTCTGCATGTACGAACAACCCCACTCGATGGGGGGGGCCTGCGGAGCAACAGAAGACCGACGAACGGCGTGCCGTCGCCCGCTCCAGCAGCGGCGACGACGACGACTTCTGCTCCGGGGGGCCAAACAGCGGCAGCGATGACCTCAGGGCGGATGCTGCTGCCAGGAGGCCCTCGCCCATGCCCAAACTCGTGAGGCAAGGACGGGCAGAAGGCCGTAGAGTTGGAGGTCGGTCCGTGGGCGGCCCTGGCTATCTCGTCGGCGGAGGAACCTCTTCCAGCTGCCGTGGCAGACGCCGGCGCCGGGAGCGGCTCCGGAGCCACTCGCGTCCGAGAGCCAGGCACGCGGCAGCTGCCGGTGCCACGGACAATAACCGCCCTTCCCCCCAATCACTAAGGGAAGGAGCGGGCCGCCGCCCACGCAGGGGCCGACCCCAACTCGGCACACTCCCCTCCCCAGCCCTGGTGATGAAAATCCTTGAGGCTGAGGGAGGTGCAGAGGCCGCAGCCCGGCTCGCTTTCCCCCACCATCAAACTGGAGGTCACCGTCTTGGGTGACCACCGGCGGAGGGGTGCAGCCGGGCTGCGTGATGAAAATCCTTGAAGCCGAATGATGGCCGAAAGGTACCAACTCCCGCGGAGTTGCGTTCCCCCGACGACAAGGCAGAAAGACGGCGGGCATCCCCCATCCGGGGGCTTGGAAGGTGGAAAGACACGATGCATAAGGGAGCACGAAGACATGGTCGCCTTCCAAGGGGGTCACCCTCCTTTTAAAGGCGACTCTCCCTACTTGCGTCCCCAGCCGTCGCGGGCTGAGTCTTCTCCAACACGCTCCAAGGTCCTCCCCTGCGGCGCAGGGGCTGGGTCCCACACGTCATGCAAGCCGGCTCAGAGCAGAAGAAGCCAAACCGCCGTGCGCGGTGCGCACAACCGCCCAGCGGTTACAAGTGACCCTCCACTTTTGCCCAGACCAACGGGCGAAAGGGGCGGGCAGCCATGCAGGCGGCATGCAACCGCGCCAAGTGGGCGCGCTTCTCCGACTCCCAACACGCCCAGCATGGAGGCCCAGGCCCACGCGTCATGCAACTGGCGCGCCGAATGCTTCGTGCATGCAACTGCACCGCCACTTGCGCCACCACCGCGCCTCCTCGACTACGGAACCAATACCGCGACTCGAGGCGACCGAGCGCACGACCCAGCAGCGCCAGCCTGGCGCGGCGGTCAGTGCGGCCAAAAATGGGCCGGCAGTAATGACGGTGGTAGGCGGGCAGGAGCAGCGGTCACGTCGTCAGCCAAGCTCATGTCCCATCCGGGGGCAGCGAGAGAACCCTCTCTCACGACGTGAATACAACACGCCCGTGTTCCGTTCCTCGAACGGCTCGCGCACGCGCAACGGCCACCCCGCCAACCACTCGCCCCGTCGCATTAACTCCGCGGCGGGACAGGCGGCGCCTCTGGCAGGAGAAGCGGGCGACGCTTCGCCTTCGCCATAATGACCGCGTCAGTAAAGGTACGCCGCGTCGTTCGATTTCGTATCCTTTTCCTTTTTTCCTCTTTCTCTCTCTTGCAACAGGGATCGGGAAAGGGGGAAACCCTGAAAAGGATCCTTCCCCGTGAAGGAACCAGGCTCCGAGCCTCCCTACTGATCAGAGGTTCGAAGGCTGGCCCCTCTGAAGGGTTCGACAGCCGCCTCAGATCACGTGGGCCCTACACCCACTACTGGTCAGAGGTTCGAAGGCCGGCCCCTCAGAAGGGTTCAACGGTCGCCTCAGGCTACTCGGGCTCCGCGCCCACTACTGATCAGGGGTTCGAAGGCTGGCCCCCGAAGGGTTCACAGCCGCCTCAGACACAGAGCGAGGGATGATCATGGGTACGTTCGATACATAACCGAGGCTCGGGCTGTGCTCCCGAGGTACCCTAGGACATTTCCGAGACCAGCGGGAACGATCTTGTAACGGAATCCCATCAGAGGGAGGCATCGAGCCCTCGGACCCCGTCGCCAGGGGACCGGGTTCGGCAGATCACCCGCAGGTACTTTTGGGCGTGCCTCTGGGCCCTAGCCGACCCCTAACGAATGGGGCACGGACGTCCACTCGGATTACCCGCCTGCAGCTCACCGGAAACACCATGTTCGGCGCCCATCGAGGGCAACATGGCGCTTTCCCCCCCTCCTCCTTGCGGAAAGGCGACGCAGGCGCGTATGTAAAAAAGTTGAGTCTGTCCCTGATCGCACTCTCGCCCTGTGCAGAGGCTCGGGGGCTGCTCTTGCAAACCTGGCTCCGGCCGAACCGTTGACAGCGTCAACATACCAGCCCGAGAACTTGGGACCCGACCGTGCACCCGGGCTACGGCCAGCTCGCATGAGGGAACGATCAGACCAGCCGAAGCGTTACGCAAGGCATTAAGACCTCGAAGGAGTGAAACCACTCCTCCGAGGCCTCGGGGGCTACACCCGGCGGGTGCGCTCGCGCGCACCCACCGGAACAAAACGCAACCGAGAAAGGCTGGTCCCCTTGCAAAAAAGTGCGACGAAAGCCTCCAAGCGAGTGCTAACACTCCCTTCGAGGCTCGGGGGCTACTGTCGGGGACCATAATTAGGGGTACCCTCAAGGCTCCTAATTCTCAGCTGGTAACCCCCATCAGCATAAAGCTGCAAAGGCCTGATGGGTGCGATTAAGTCAGGAATCAGCCCATTCGAGGAACTCGATCACGCCTCGCCCGAGCCTAGCCTCGGACAAAGGCAGCCGACCCCGGAGGATTTTCGTCTCGCCCGAGGCCCCCCTCCAGCGGCGAATATATTTCCGGCTCGCCCGAGGTCCTGTCTTCGCCAAGAAGCAACCCTGACCAAATCGCCGCACCGACCGACCAAATCGCAGGAGCATTTAATGCAAAGGTGGTCTGACACCTTTATCCTGACGCGCGCCCCCCAGCCGGCAGAGCCAAAGTGACTGCTGTCACTTCGCCGCTCCACTGACCGGCCTGACAGAAGGACAGCGTCGCCTGCGCCACTCCGACTGCGGTGCCACCTGATAGAGTGAGACTGACAGGCAGTCAGGCCCGGCCAAAGGCACCATAGGAAGCTCCGCCCGACCCAGGGCTCGGACTCGGGCTAAGCCCCGGAAGACGGCGAACTCCGCTCCGCCCGACCCAGGGCTCGGACTCGGGCTAAGTCCCGGAAGACGGCGAATGTGGCAGAACCTCCCAAGTTATTGGGCCCACATGCACCTGCCCTTGTCTCAAATACCTCAGACGGCTATGCATGTGCACCAGATAACTTAATAGGATCTGTCCGAGTGTCCCAGGGACCCCGGATAAACCACGAACAACCAGGATCACAAGATTAAGTAAACACAAATCACACACCAACATTTTGCAGCGGAAATCTTTTTACCAAATTTTACAAGTTACATCAAGTTTTACATTAGATATATCGGAGTGGTTACAGAAGTGGTTCAAAGAAATAACTTTAAACTATTATAAATTATTTATAGTTTTGAAATATATGCTAGCTCAAGTGAACATCCTCAATAAGAAGTATAGAAGAGTTACTTAGACTTATAAGAAGGCCGAGCCCACCGGCACTTAACACCATCAACAACAGCACAAAGTTAAAACCTGAAAAACAACAGGGAATAAAACCCTGAGTATGGAATTACTCAGCAAGACTTACCCGACTAAAGAAAAGACTCTCAAGGATATGCTGGCTAGAGGGATTCAAGGTATGGCTTATCAAGAATCAAAGACTCTGTTTTGCATAAAAGCTTACTAGAAGTGGGTTCTTAAGCCAAAATTTTACATCACAAGTTAATTACTTTTTCTTAATCTAGATTTGCCTAATCTAGAGCATTCACTTGTCCTGCACTAGCTTTCTTTTAAAATCCAACCTTTGTTTCGCTTGTTATCTACGATGAGGGTCGAAGATCCAGTCTTCATATCCGAGAAGTTCGGCGATCCGAATCGATTAATACCCAGCTGGGGATCTCCAACCACACGACATATGCTTCTCTTAACTCTTTTGCACATGTCTACCATTCCCACGGATCCTCCACCACATGAACAGGTCCGCGCCACCCGAGAGCACACCACCCCTTTTAGGCGGTCCTTTGCCAGGGGGTACGTGCCACTCTCGCCATCTCTCCACTCCCAGTGCGCGATTGTCTTTTCATGTATGGAATAGCCGGGTTCAGGCTTACCCATGACGAGGTATGTGGCCAGATAAAGGGTCCTAGATCAGCAGGCCAACAATCGGTACGGTCCTTAAACGACTCAGACGGAGACACTACACCGAGACTCCTTTCTCGTGCAAGTCACCCGCCCGGTCTCAGCTTTATAATTTAAACCCAAAGTTTGGTACCTGGCAGAGGTACATCTTTTCCGATGTTGAATCCATCATGGCCATGATGGATCCACCATCAGGTTTTATTTTTGAAAACATCCCACCCACTTTTGCCACATCATCTTTTGTAAAAACAAAACATTTTGTTTTTCTAAAGCAAAGCTAAGCATCAAAATTCTTTTTGTAAAACAGGGATTTCAAGGAAGGTAATCAAATTCAAGGAAGGTAATGCAGGAATTGTTTTAGCAATCAACTCCTATCACCTAATGCATCAAGCAAGTGAAAAAGATTTTTAAAATAGCAAGGAGGTGGCAAATGCACCGGGGCTTGCCTGGGTAACACTAGGTTAGTGTTGTTAGACGACGACCACTTGACGATCAGCCTTTTGAGTTGGCATTGTTCAGATTATCCATCTTCCGGTTCGTCCATCAGCATCATCCTGCGGATTAGCCCGCGCTTGAGGTCGACTTGGCTCTTCTTCCGCATCGCGCGATTAATAAGCGTACCTAAATGATTTGCATAATGCACATGAATGCATATGAACGGGAATACTATAAACCTAAATAGTGCTACGCGATAGCGAATTTAAACACCTAGCGGCGAGGCGTTGTACAAGTTTATACGATAATACTGGTTATCGACTTACGATTAAGCGCAATAATTACACTTCTCGAACCTATCACAAACATCACAAACAACAAACTATACACATTAAATATAATTAGCCTACACAACTCACCAGCTAATTAATTAAATACTAACCTTATCTCTTGCTTTATAAATTATACTACATCTCTCATAAAGAACTATTTTAATTTTATTTCACTCCTCACATAGTTTACATGTCAAAAATTAATCAAACATTTCTTTATGTTATTTATTTAGTGCAATTGACAATGACAAAATTCATCAGATAGCTATATGAAATACTAAATCTATCCTTTACGTCGCCACCTCGCTTAGGTATCCCTAAATTAATCTACCTTTCGCATTACTAAACCCATCGTACTTCACTTATTTTTTTTAACACTACCACAACGCGCCTGCACTAAATACGAGGATTATTACGACTAATAATTCTAGTTAATCCAATCATCAGATAAACTGACAAAAATTATAAATCGGCTCACCATCATCAAACGCGACCCAATACTCGTACGAATGCTGATAAATCCTGGCTCGAGCTTCCTGTCGTGCACTTGGTGAACACCATGTTGTTGGCTCCGTCTTCACCCGACTCTTGAGATTTCTTGCTGACGCGCGGGACGACGACGAGATTGAGTCTGGAGCGAGCTAGTGAGGTGGGGGTCGAGCAGGGGATGACGAGTTTAACGGCTCGACGATAAACGTGAATATGCCGAAACCCAAAGGATGAGGAGTGAGCGCATGCGGGGCAAGCAACACGTATTTGAAGTGTGGAGAAATTGCCCACGGCGAAATAAGTTGAGCAAAGAGCGCTCGTGAACTTTATGGCGGAATCGGCGGCAGCCGATGCCAGAGCGCATGGTGAGGAAGCTTCGCAATTTGATGAAATCATGGCTGAGTGAACTCTATGGCGCGGACTACTTCACGGCCAAGACAACTGTCGTGACGCGCACGACGTCGCCACGCCATAATTTCACCACGGCCATAAATAGATGTGCGCACAAGGAGCTAGAGACCGAGCGTGGCGAGATAGACAGTACCGAGCTCGGCAGGGGATAGCACGCGCAGCCACCAGGGCACACGCAAGGGAACTGAGCAGAGAACTTTGAGCGGAACTGTGGCTGGCGAGACCTCGGCTGGCCGGAGAGTGCACAGAGAAGGGGCCTCGGCGAGCAGAGGAGCGCGCACGACCAGAGCGGAGCTGGGGAGAGCAGGACGTGCAGGGGCGAGCTCGGCGAAGCATGCCTGCGCGTGGGCGAACAGAGGGAGAAAGGACAGAGCTGAGCGCCGCCAGGAAGATGGAGCAGGCCGACAGGGGACCGAGTAGAGGAAGCTCCGGCGCGTGTAGAGGAGCCTGGCCGGGCGCGACAGCGGGCGCGGCCATGGAGGCAGAGCGCGCGCAGCAGCTAGAGGCCGAGCTGGGAAGGTCCAGGTCGCAGGGAAGGAAGAGCGCTGGCGCGCCAGCAGTGGAGCTTCACGGTGAGCTCGGAACAAGGAGTACCACGCAGAGGAACTGGGGGAGGGAGCTTGGAGAGGGACAGCCGCGGGAGTTGAGGGAGAAGGAAGCTCCCTGGAGGAGCTGCTCGCAGGAGAGGCCGGCGCGGTGGAGGAGACCAGAGGGGAGAAGACACGGCTGGGATAAATACCAGAGAAATTGCGTGCGTGAAGAGGATCAGAACGACGGCTGACGGCTGTAAAATATCCTAGATGGATGAGGATTAGGGAGAGAGCGGCTGGACGCCAGGAAGAAGGTACGCTCGGTGTGCAGAGGAAGAAGGAGGCTGGAGGGAAAGCTCCGCGCGCTGGGGATAAGAAACAAGTTCAGCGGTGTGATTTTTTTTCCCAGGCGGATGACCGCGGCGCTCAGGATAGGAGATAGAGAAGAGAGATTGCCGCTAAAAAAATCTGGTAAGGGCGGTAGGATTTTTTTTCCTATTTTTCTGTTTATTTTATAAATAAAATCACAGATATTTTGATCATGATTTCTAGTTATAACAAAAAGTTCGACAGTACTTGCGACACAGTTCGGTTTAATCCAAAATCTGATAAACTTACCTGCGGTCTGAACATCTAGTTCCACAGCCACGGATAATTTACCAGTGAATCGAGGCTCAATTATAATTCTCGGACGCGCAGTCACGGTTTTGATTTAACGAATACTTGGAATCAGATGAATTTGCACCCGTCATTTATATCCAAAGTTTTGGATCGAGCAAGAAACGACAGACCGAAATAAACTGATTTCGGCACTGATAATTTGTTCGGCGCGATTCGACCGAAATTAGCCGAAACAATATCTGCGAACGTATACGCGATTTTGTCTTCGAAACAGCGTGCTGAAGAATAAATTGGATTATAACCTCACGCACGATTTTTCTCAGACAATGCGCGATACAAATTATTTTGTCCCCAACATTTAGTTGTCGAGTACAAATTAATTTATCCAGGATAAAATCATCCGAGTGAGTCGGGCTTCCGAATTCGTATTCGCGGGCGATGAATTTTAAATGCTCATCGGACGCACCGATTTTCGGAACAACTATGTTCCAATCATCACAAAAATTTAGGACGAGCCCGGATAGATAGAAATAAAATGATGTCTAACTCGTGACAGACGAAACAGATGCGATAATAAAGTCGCGATAGGCGAAGATGATTAGATCTTAGTGTCCGTTTTATTCACTGATATCACGTGCTTAAATCCGTACTCGCTGTCGAGCGGAATATAAACACCTGGGGTGTTACAGCGAACTCCGCTCCGCCCGACCCAGGGCTCGGACTCGGGCTAAGTCCCGGAAGACGACGAACTCCGCTCCGCCCGACCCAAGGCTCGGACTCGGGCTAAGTCCCGGAAGACGGCGAACTCCGCTCCGCCTGACCCAGGGCTCGGACTTGGGCTCAGCCCCAGAAGACGACGAACTCCGCTCCGCCCGACCCCAGGGCTCGGACTCCGCCCTGGCCTCAGCCGACGGTCTCTGCCTCGCCTGAACCAGGGGCTCGGACTCGACCTCGACCACGGAAGACAGACTCGACCTCGGCCTAGGAGGAGCTTCCACATCGCCCAACCTAGGGCGCAGACCAGCCACGTCAACAGGAGGCACCATCATCACCCTACCCCGAGCTAACTCGGGCCGCGGGGGACAAGACCGGTGTCCCATCTGGCTCGCTCCGCCAGATAGGCAATGATGGCGCCCCGCGTACCCTATGACGGCGGCGACTCTCAGCCCCCTTACGGAAGCAAGAGGACGTCAGCAAGGACTCAACCGCTCCGACAGCTGTCCCTCCGCCAGGCTCCATCGCTCCTCCGACGGCCACGACATCACACCAGCTGGGTGCCAAGATCTCTCCGGCTGCCACAACGGCATGTACTTAGGGCGCTAGCTCTCCTCCGCTAGACACGTAGCACTCTGCTATACCCCCCATTGTACATCTGGATCCTCTCCTTACGCCTATAAAAGGAAGGACCAGGGCCCTCTTAGAGAGGGTTGGCCACGCGGGGACGAGGACGAGACAGGCGCTCGCTTAAGGCCGCTCGCTCCCTCTCTCGCGTGGACGCTTGTAACCCCCTACTGCAAGCGCACCCGACCTGGGCGCGGGACGAACACGAAGGTCGCGGGATTCCCACCTCTCTCACGCCGGTCTCCGGCCGCCTCGCTTTCCCCCCTTCGCGCTCGCCCTCGCGCTCGACCCATCTAGGCTGGGGCACGCGGCGACATTCACTCGTCGGCTCAGGGACCCCCCGGTCTCGAAACGCCGACAGCAGCCTTCCCCAACGGCCACTTTGGTGGTTGGGACTATAAATACCCCCAACCACCACACTTCAAGGAATCCAAGTTTTCAGACATCCCACTCAATACAAGAGCTAGTGCATTCAATACAAGACACAAATAGAGTGAATCAAAATCTGTCCAAGTCCCAACTCCACTCAAAGCAATAGTGACTAGAAGAGAGAGTTTTGTCGTGTTCTTTTGAGCTCTTGCGCTTGGATCACTTTTCTTCTTCCTCCATTCTTGTTCTCAACTCATTTGTAATCAAAGCAAGAGACACCAAGTTGTGGTGGTCCTTGTAGTGGACTAAGTGTCCCGTTTGATTGAAGAGAAAAGCTCACTCGGTCTAGGTGACCGTTTGAGAGAGGGAAAGGGTTGAAAGAGACCCGGTCTTTGTGACCACCTCAACGGGGAGTAGGTTTGCAAGAACTGAACCTCGGTAAAACAAATCACCGTGTCATCCGCCTTATTTGCTTGTGATTTGTTTTTCGCCCTCTCTTTCGAACTCGACTTTATTTCTAACGCTAACCTCGACTTGTAGTTGTGATTAAACTTTATAAATTTTAGATTTACCTATTCACCCCTGAGAGCACCTAGAGGGGGTGAATAGGTGATCCTGTAAAAATCAAATACTTGTAGCCACAAAAACTTGGTTAAAAGTTAGTGCAATAGGACCAAGTGGTTGAGGACCGAGCTTTTGTAAAACACAATGATCACAAGGAAAGACAACACAAAAGACACGGTGATTTATCCCATGGTTTGGCCAAGTATAACACTTGCCTACTCCACGTTGTGGCGTCCCAATGGACGAGGGTTGCACTCAACCCCTTTCAAGTGATCCAGTGATCAACTTGAATACCACGGTGTTTTCCTTTCTTATACTTTCTCCCGTTTGCGATGAATCTCCACAACTTGGAGCCTCTCGCCCTTACAATTGATGATCACAAAGAAGCACGGAAGTAAGGGAGGGGAGGGCAACACACACAAGACTTAAAACAAGAGCACAATCACGCACACAAAGCCACAACTTGAGCTCACAACACAACTCGAGGAGTTCTCTACTCAAATGGAGCTCAAGTCACTATCTCAAAGAATCGAATGCGCGGGAATGGAGTCTTGGTGCTTAGGAATGATCAAGGAATGCTTGGGTTGCTCCTCCATGCGCCTAGGGGTCCCTTTTATAGCCCCAAGGCAGCTAGAAGCCGTTGGAACCCAACAAGGAAGGCAATTCTTGCCTTCTGTCGGGTGGTGCACCGGACAGTCCGGTGCACCACCGAACAGCCACTGTAGCATGTTCGGTGCAGATCTCCTTCCATTCCTGGTGTAGCCGACCGTTGGATCTTCGGGCTGGTTGGCACACCGGACACTGTCCGGTGCCCACAGCCGACCGTTGGCGTGGGCCACGTGTCACGCGCGGATTGCACGGCCGACCGTTGCTCTGGCGGTCGTTGGCTCACCGGACAGTCCGGTGCACCACCGGACAGTCCGGTGAATTATAGTCGTACGCCGCCACAGTTTCCCGAGAGTGGCCAGTTCACCGGAGTCTAGCCTGGCGCACCGAACACTGTCTGGTGCACCACCGGACAGTCCGGTGTGCCAGACTGGGCAGAGTCTTGGCTGTTTCGAGCCAAGTTCTTCTCTTCTTTTCTTTTATCTGATTCTAGCACTTAGACAAATATATTAGTACACAAAAACCAATGTACTAAGTCTAGAATCATACCTTCTTGTTGATTTGCACTTCATTCATCATTTGACATATAATAATCCACTTAGTATGTGTTGGACACTTAATCACCAAAATATACTAGAAATGGCCCAAGGCACATTTCCCTTTCAATCTCCCACTTTTTGGTGATTTATGCCAACACATCAAAAAGCAACAAATAGAAGTGCAACATCAATGCAATTGAGAACAAAAATAGTCTTTGACAAGATTTGACATATTTGGATCATTCTTTGCCACCACTTGGTTTGTTTTTGTAAATCAAATTCATTTTCTTATCTCTAAGTCAAACACACATGTTTAGGCACAAGGAGAGATAATCCAAGAGTAAAAATGATTAAGAGCCAAAAACTCCCCCTTTTCCCATAATCAAACATTCTCCCCACAAGAGACCGAATTTTGGCAATTGGAGATATTTTGACAAATCAGAAGTTCTAACTCTACTATTATCAAAATTCTCAAGTGGTAGCTGATCCATTTGCTTTGGCCTTAATTTATCCCCCTTTGGCATTAAGCACCAAAATGGGATCATTATTGGCCCTTAAACCTCATTGCCTCACCAAAATTGTCATTAAGAGCAAAAAGGCAATAAGAGCATAGGGATGAACTTGGAGTAAATACCGGAGTGCAGTGGAAGTCTTTGCATGGTCCAAGTTCACCTTTCCCTTTCAATTCACCTTTGAGACTACATCAAGTAAACTCAAGCACACATGTTAGTCTCAAAGGTTCAAGTTGTAGCACTTCTCCCCCTAAATATGTGCATCATTCACACATGGACTTGTGAGGTCCGGGAATCCCTTGCACAACTTGAGCATCATAAACAATAAATGCATAAAGAAACTTGATCAAAGGCATAAAACACATGTATGCTATAGATCAATCCAAGTTACGTGAATCTAAGACATTTAGCTCACTACGCAACCTGCAAAAGGTCTTCTCATCTAAAGGCTTGGTAAAGATATCGGCTAGCTGGTTCTCGGTGCTAACATAAAACACTTCGATATCTCCCTTTTGCTGGTGGTCTCTCAAAAAGTGATGCCGGATGTCTATGTGCTTAGTACGGCTGTGTTCAACAGGATAATCCGCCATGCGGATTGCACTCTCGTTGTCACATAGGAGTGGGACTTTGCTCAGATTGTAGCCAAAGTCCCGGAGGGTTTGCCTCATCCAAAGTAGTTGCGCGCAACACTGTCCTGTGGTAACGTACTCGGCCTCAGTGGTGGATAGGGCAACAGAAGTTTGTTTCTTTGAACTCCAAGACACCAGGGACCTTCCTAGGAATTGGCACGTCCCTGATGTACTCTTCCTATCAACCTTGCATCCAGCATAGTCGGAGTCTGAGTATCCAATCAAGTCAAAGGTTGACCCCTTTGGATACCAGATCCTGAGGCAAGGCGTAGCAACTAAATATCTAAGAATTCGCTTAACGGCCACAAGGTGACACTCCCTTGGATCGGATTGAAATCTAGCACACATGCATACGCTAAGCATAATATCTGGTCTACTAGCACATAAATAAAGCAAGGATCCTATCATAGATCGGTATGTCTTTTGATCAACGGACTTACCTCCTTTGTTGAGGTCGACATGTCCGTCTGTTCCCATTGGCGTCTTCGCGGGCTTGGCGTCCTTCATCCCGAATCGCTTAAGCAAGTCTTGCGTGTACTTCATTTGGGAGATGAAAGTGTCGTCCTTGAGTTGCTTCACTTGGAACCCAAGGAAGTAGTTCAACTCGCCCATCATTGACATCTCAAATTTCTGTGTCATTACCCTGCTAAACTACTCACAAGACTTTTGGTTAGTCGAACCAAATATTATATCATCGACATAAATTTGGCACACAAATAGGTCACCATCACAAGTCTTAGTGAAAAGAGTTGGATCGGCTTTCCCAACTTTGAAAGCATTAGCAATTAGGAAATCTCTAAGGCATTCATACCATGCTCTTGGGGATTGCTTGAGTCCATAGAGCGCCTTAGAGAGCTTACACACATGGTTGGGGTACCGTTCATCCTCAAAGCCAGGAGGTTGCTCCACGTACACCTCCTCCTTGATTGGCCCATTGAGGAAAGCGCTCTTCACATCCATTTGGAACAACCTGAAAGAGTGGTGAGCGGCATAGGCTAATAGAATGCGAATAGACTCTAGCCTAGCCACTGGAGCAAAAGTCTCCTCGAAATTCAAACCTGCGACTTGGGCATAACCTTTTGCCACAAGTCGAGCCTTGTTCCTTGTCACCACCTCGTGCTCGTCTTGCTTGTTGCGGAACACCCACTTGGTTCTCACAACGTTTTGCTTTGGACGTGGCACCAGGGTCCAAACTTCGTTTCGCTTGAAATTGTTGAGCTCTTCCTGCATGGCCAACACCCAGTCCAAATCTAGCAAGGCCTCTTCTACCCTGAAAGGCTCAATAGAAGAGACAAACGAGTAATGCTCACAAAAATTAGCTAATCTAGAGCGAGTGGTTACTCCCTTGCTTATATCACCCAAAATCTGGTCGACGGGATGATTCCTTTGAATAGTCGCTCGGACTTGAGTTTGAGGGGCTAGTGGTGCTTCTTCCTCCATAACTTGTTCTTCTTGTGCTCCTGAAAGTGAAATGTGCCCTTGGGCCATTTCTAGTATATTTTGGTGATTAAGTGCTCAACACATATTGAGTGAGTAATTATGTTCCAAATGATGAATGAAGTGCAAATCAATAAGAAGATATAATTCTAGACTTAGTACATTGGATTTTGTGTACTAATATATTTGTCTAAGTGCTAGAATCAGAGAAAAGAGAAAAAGGAAAAGACTTGGCTGGAGCAGCCAAGACTCCGCGCAGTCTGGCACACCGGAGTGTCCGGTGCGCCAGGCTGGTTTCTGGCGAACTGGCCACTCTCGGGAATTCGTCGGCGGCGTACGGCTATAATTCACCGGACTGTCCGGTGGTGCACCGTACTGTTCGGTGAGCCAACGGCCGCCAGCGCAACGGTCGGCCGCCAAATCCGCGGGCGACGCGTGGCTCGCTCCAACGGTCGGCAGGGGGCACCGGACAGTGTTCGGTGCGCCAACGGCTACAACTCTGCAACGGTCGGTTGTGCCATTTTAGGAAGGCGATCTGCACGGAACACTAAACAGTACATGTCCGGTGGTGCACCGGACTGTCCGGTGCGCCACCCGACAGAAGGCAAGAATTGCCTTCCCAGATTGCCTCCAACGGCTCCTAGCTGCCTTGGGGCTATAAAGGAGGCCCCTAGGCACATGGAGGAGACACCCAAGCATTCCTTGATCATTCCTAAGCACCAAGACTCCATTCTCGTGCATTCGATTCTTTGAGATAGTGACTTGAGAACCATTTGAGTAGAGAACTCCTCGAGTTGTGTTGTGAGCTCAAGTTGTGGCTTTGTGTGCGTGATTGTGCTCTTGCTTTGAGTCTTGTGTGTGTTGCTCTCCCCTCCCTTACTTCTGTGCTTCTTTGTGATCATCAATTGTAAGGGCGAGAGGCTCCAAGTTGTGGAGATTCCTCGCAAACAGGAGAAAGTATAAGAAAGGAAAACACCGTGGTATTCAAGCTGATCATTGGATCACTTGAAAGGGGTTGAGTGCAACCCTCGTCCATTGGGACGCCACAACGTGGAGTAGGCAAGTGTTATACTTGGCCGAACCACAGGATAAATCACCATGTCTTTTGTGTTGTTCATCCTTGTAATCATCGTGTTTCACAAAAACTCGGTCCTTAGCCACTTGGTCCTATTGCACTAACTCTTAACCAAGTTTTGTGGCTACAAGTACTTGATTTTTTACAGGATCACCTATTCACCCCCCCTCTAGGTGCTCTCAATTGGTATCGGAGCCGTTCTCTTCACGCAAGGGACTAATCGCCCGAAGAGATGGATCCTAAGGGAAAGCGGATTGTGGTTAACGACAAGACAAAGGAGTCCATCGTCAACGAGCCAAGAGATGATAGGCCCTCGGACTTTGGCTCGAGTCATAAGAAAAGAGACGGGAAGAAGAAGAGGCGCATCAAGAAGATCGTCTACTACGACAGCGACGAGTCTTCCTCTTCCCCAAGAGACGACGACGAGAAAAAGAAACCGGTTAACTCAAACTTTTCTTTTGATTATTCTCGTATTCCGTTTAACTCCCATGCTCATTTACTTTCAGTTCCACTTGGAAAAAACCTTCGCACTTTGATGGAGAAGACTACTCATTTTGGAGTCACAAAATGTGTAGTCACCTATTCTCTCTTCATCCAAATATTTGGGAGATTGTTGAAAACGGAATGCTCTTTGATAGTTCTGACAACCCCATTTTCATTAATGAGCAAATCCATAAAAATGCACAAGCTACCACTATTTTGCTAGCATCCTTGTGCAGGGACGAGTACCACAAGGTGAGCGGCTTGGATAACGCCAAGCAAATTTGTTGGGACACCCTCAAGATTTCTCATGAGGGGAACGACTCCACCATGATCACCAAGATGGAGTTGGTGGAAGGCGAACTGGGAAGGTTCGCAATGATCAGGGGAGAGGAGCCAACGCAAACGTACAACAAGCTCAAGACCCTGGTCAACAAAATCAGGAGCTATGGAAGCACGAGATGGACGGACCATGATGTCGTCCGACTTATGCTAAGGTCCTTCACTGTTCTTGATCCTCATCTTGTGAACTCAATCCGTGAGAATCCTAGGTACACAAAGATGGCGCCCGAGGAAATACTTGGAAAGTTTGTAAGCGGGCATATGATGATCAAGGAAGCAAGATACATTGATGAGGCATTGAATGGCCCAATGCCCATCTATGAGCCTCAAACTGTTGCTCTCAAAGCAACAAGCAGCAGGGAGGCGCTACCTAGCAAGGTGACACAAGTTGAGGCGGCCGGGCTAAACGAGGATGAGATGGCCCTAATTATAAAGCGCTTCAAGACCGCATTAAAAGGACGCAAGGAGTACCCTAACAAGAATAAAGTAAAGGGAAAGTGCTCCTGCTTCAAGTGCGGTAAGACAGGTCATTTTATTGCTCAATGTCCCAATAATGAAAAGGATCAGGGAGAAGAAAGACATGGGAAGAAAGAGAAAAAGAAAAGTTATAGAAAGGCGAAGGGCGAGGCGCATCTTGGCAAAGAATGGGTCTCGGACTGCTCGACATCCGACTTCGATGATGAAGGACTGGCAGCCTCGGCCATTAACAAATCTTCGCTCTTCCCCAACGAACGCACACCTGCCTTATGGCCAAGGAAAATAAGGTGAGTGTTCGAGATTCCCTCAAGTACTCTACTTCTAGTGATGAGGACTCTAGTGATGATGAAGTAGATTACACTAGCTTGTTCAAAGGATTAGATAGAGCTAAAGTAGAAAAGATTAATGAGTTGATTGATGCCTTGAATGAAAAAGATAAACTGCTAGAGAGGCAAGAGGACATTTTGTATGAGGAACATGAAAAATTTATTAGTGTTCAAAAGTCTCTTGCCTTAGAGATTAAAAGGAATGAATTACTAGCTTCTGAGTTATCTATTTGCAATGAATCTATTTCTAGCTTGAAGACCTTGAATGATGATTTAAATGCTAAGCTAGAAGTAGTAAATAAATCTAGCCCTTGTGTAGAGCACGTTGTGATTTGTAATAGGTGTAAGGATTTCGATATTGATGCATGTGTTGGGCACCTTACTTCTATTACAAAATTAAATGATGAAGTGGCAAGTCTTAACGCCCAACTTAAGACTTGCAAAAGTGACTTTGATAAACTAAAATTTGCAAGGGATGCCTACACTATTGGTAGACACCCCTCTATTAAGGATGGGCTTGGTTTTCGAAAGGAAGCCAAGAACTTAACAAGTCAAAGGGCTCCCATTCCCAACAAAGAGAAAGGGAAGACCCCTATGGCTAGTAGTAGTCAAAAGAATCATGCTTTCATGTACCATAATAGAAAATATTCTAGAAATTTTCATAGTACTTTTGACTCACATGCTATGATTGCTTCAAGTTCTACTTTTGTGCATAGTAGAAGTAGGCCTAGGATGGGAAATGTTATTCATCATGTGCCTAAGAAAATGCATAATGAATCTGCTACTGTTTTTCATGCCTGCAACACTGATTTTGTGCTTTCATGTAAAAATAAGAAAGTGGTTGCTAGGAAGTTGGGGGCCAAATGCAAGGGAGACAAGACTTGCATTTGGGTCCCAAAGGATATTGTAACTAACCTTGTAGGACCCAACAAGAGTTCGGTACCTAAGACCCAAGCCTAATTTGCCTTGCAGGTTTATGCATCTGGGGGCTCAAGCTGGATTATCGACAGTGGATGCACAAACCCCATGACGGGGGAAAAGAAGATGTTCGCTTCCTACGTCAAGAGCAAAGATTCCCAAGATTCGATCATCTTTGGAGATGGGAACCAAGGCAAGGTTAAAGGTCTAGGAAAGATAGCTATTTCTTCCGAGCATTCCATATCTAATGTGTTCTTAGTTGAATCGCTCGAGTATAACTTGTTGTCCGTTAGTCAACTATGTAATATGGGTTACAATTGCTTATTTACAATTGTAGATGTGTCTGTCTTTAGAAGGATTGATGGTTCACTAGCTTTTAAGGGTGTACTAGACGACGAACTCATAGTTGATTTTTCGAAGGAGGCTGATCTAGATGCATGCTTAATTGCTAAGACTAGCAGGGCTGGTTGTGGCATCACCGTCTAGCACATGTTGGGATGAAGAACCTTCATAAACTTCTAAAGGGAGAACATGTGTTAGGTCTAAACAAAGTTTCTTTCGAAAAAGATAGACCTTGTGCAGCTTGTCAAGCAGGTAAACAGGTGGGAAGTACTCATCACAGCAAGAACGTGATGACCACGACAAGACCTTTAGAGCTACTTCATATGGACCTCTTCGGACCCGTCGCCTACCTTAGCATCGGGGGAAGTAAGTATGGTCTTGTTATTGTTGATGATTTTTCCCGCTTCACTTGGGTATTCTTTTTGCAGGATAAAACAGAAACCCAAGGGACCCTAAAGCGCTTTTTAAGGAGAGCTCAAAATGAATTTGAGCTCAAGGTGAAAAAGATAAGGAGCGACAACGGGTCCGAGTTCAAGAATTTTCAAGTGGAGGAGTACCTTGAGGAGGAAGGAATCAAGCACGAGTTCTCCGCTCCCTACACACCACAGCAAAATGGTGTGGTAGAGAGGAAGAACATGACGCTTATAGACATGGCAAGGACGATGCTTGGAGAATTCAAGACGCCCGAGCAGTTTTGGTCGGAAGCTGTGAACACAGCTTGCCACGCCATAAACTGGGTCTACCTTCATCGCCTCCTCAAGAAGACGTCGTACGAACTTCTAACCGGTAACAAGCCCAATGTTTCATATTTTCGTGTATTTGGGAGCAAATGTTACATTCTTGTGAAGAAAGGTAGGAATTCCAAATTTGCTCCCAAAGCTATAGAAGGGTTTTTATTAGGTTATGACTCAAATACAAAGGCGTATAGAGTCTTCAACAAATCATCGGGTTTGGTTGAAGTCTCTAGCGACGTTGTATTTGATGAAACTAATGGCTCTCCAAGAGAGCAAGTTGATCTTGATGATGTAGATGAAGATGATATTCCAACGGACGCAATTCGCACCATGGCGATTGGAAATGTGCAACCACAGGAACACAAAGAGCAAGATCAACCTTCTTCCTCAACGACGGTGCACCCCCAACCCAAGATGATGAACAGGTTCCTCAAGATGAGACGTGTGATCAAGGGGGGCACACGAAGACCAAGTTGTGGAAGAAGAAGCACCACATGCCCCTCCCACTCAAATCCGAGCGACGATTCAAAGGAATCATCCCGTCGACCAGATTTTGGGTGATATAATCAAGGGAGTAACTACTCGCTCTAGATTAGCTAATTTTTGTGAGAATTACTCGTTTGTCTCTTCTATTGAGCCTTTCAGGGTAAAAGAGGCCTTGCTAGATCCGGACTGGGTGTTGGCTATGCAGGAAGAGCTCAATAACTTCAAGCGAAATGAAGTTTGGACCCTGGTGCCACGTCCAAAGCAAAACGTTGTGGGAACCAAGTGGGTGTTCCGCAACAAGCAAGACAAGCACGGAGTGGTGACAAGGAACAAGGCTCGACTTGTGGCAAAAGGTTATGCCCAAGTCGCAGGTTTGGATTTCGAGGAGACTTTTGCTCCTGTGGCTAGGCTAGAGTCTATTCACATTCTATTAGCCTATGCCGCTCACCATTCCTTCAGGTTGTTCCAAATGGATGTGAAGAGCGCTTTTCTCAATGGGCCAATCAAGGAGGAGGTGTACGTAGAGCAACCCCCTGGCTTTGAGGATGAATGGTACCCCGATCATGTGTGTAAGCTCTCTAAGGCGCTCTATGGACTTAAGCAAGCCCTAAGAGCATGGTATGAATGCCTTAGAGATTTTCTAATTGCTAATGCTTTCAAGGTTGGGAAAGCCGATCCAACTCTTTTCACTAAGACTTGCGATGGTGATCTATTTGTATGCCAAATTTATGTCGATGACATAATATTTGGCTCTACTAACCAAAAGTCTTATGAAGAGTTTAGCAGGGTGATGACGTAGAAATTCGAGATGTCTATGATGGGCGAGTTGAACTACTTCCTTGGGTTCCAAGTGAAGCAACTCAAGGACGACACCTTCATCTCTCAAACGAAGTACACGCAAGACTTGCTCAAGCGGTTCGGGATGAAGGATGCCAAGCCCGCAAAGACTCCAATGGGAACCGACGGACATGTCGACCTCAACAAAGGAGGTAAGTCTGTTGATCAAAAGGCATATCAGTCTATGATAGGATCCCTGCTCTATTTATGTGCTAGTAGACTAGATATTATGCTTAGCGTATGCATGTGTGCTAGATTTCAATCCGACCCAAGGGAGTGTCACCTTGTGGCCATTAAGCGAATTCTTAGATATTTAGTTGCTACGCCTTGCTTCGGGATCTGGTATCCAAAGGGGTCTACCTTTGACTTAATTGAATATTCAGACTCCGATTATGCTGGATGCAAGGTTGATAGGAAGAGTACATCAGGGACGTGCCAATTCCTAGGAAGGTCCCTGGTGTCTTGGAGTTCTAAGAAACAAACTTTTGTTGCCCTATCCACCGCTGAGGCCGAGTATGTTGCCGCAGGACAGTGTTGCGCGCAACTACTTTGGATGAGGCAAACCCTTCGGGACTTTGGCTACAATCTGAGCAAAGTCCCACTCCTATGTGATAATGAGAGTGCAATCCGCATGGCGGACAATCCTGTTGAACACAGTCGCACTAAGAACATAGACATCCGACATCACTTTTTGAGAGACCACCAGCAAAAAGGAGATATCGAAGTTTTTTATGTTAGCACCGAGAACCAGCTAGTCGATATCTTTACCAAGCCTTTAGATGAGAAGACCTTTTGCAGGCTGCGTAGTGAGCTAAATGTCTTAGATTCGCATAACTTGGATTGATCTAAAGCATACATGTGTTTTATGTCTTTGATCATGTTCCTTTATGGTGATCAAGTTGTGCAAGAGATCCCCGGACCTCACAAGTCCATGTGTGAATGATGCACATATTTAGGGGGAGACATGCTACAACTTGACCCTTTGAGACTAACCGTGTGCTTGAGTTTACTTAATTTAGTCTCAAAGGTGGATTGAAAGGGAAAGGTGGACTTGGACCATGAAAGACTTCCACTGCACTCCGATGTGAGGATAACTAACTCCAAGTTCATCTCTATGCTCTTATTGCCTTTTTGCTCTTAATTGACAACTTTGTGAGGCAATGGGGTTTAAGGGCCAATAATGATCCCGTTTTGGTGCTTATTGCCAAAGGGGGAGAAATTAAGGCCAAAGCAAATGGATCAGCTATCACTTGAGAACTTTGAAAATAGTAGAAAATAGTAGAGTTAGAACTTTTGATTTGTCAAAATACTCTTAATGTGCAAAATTTGGTCTCTTGTGGGGAGAATATTTGATTATGGAAAAAAGGGGGAGTTTTTGGCTCTTGATCAATTTTCTCTTGGAACATCTCTATTTATGCCCAAACAAGTATGTTTAACTTAAAGATAGGAAAATGAGGTTGATTTCAAAAACAAACCAAGTGGTGGCAAAGAATGATCCAAATATGCCAAATTTGAATCAAAAACAAATTTTGTTCTCAAGTATATGGATGTTGCACTTCTATTGGTTGCTTTTTGATGTGTTGGCATAAATCACCAAAAAGGGGGAGATTGAAAGGGAAATGTGCCTTTGGGCCATTTCTAGTATACTTTGGTGATTAAGTACTCAACACATATTGAGTGAGTAATTATGTGCCAAATGATGAATGAAGTGCAAATCAACAAGAAGGTATGATTCTAGACTTAGTACATTGGTTTTTGTGTACTAATATATTTGTCTAAGTGCTAGAATCAGAGAAAAGAGAAAAAGGAAAAGACTTGGCTGGAGCAGCCAAGACTCCGCGCTGTCTGGCACACCGGACTGTCCGGTGGTGCACCGGACAGTGTCCGATGCGCCAGGCTGGTTTCTGGCGAACTGGCCACTCTCGGGAATTCGTCGGCGGCGTACGGCTATAATTCACCGGACTGTCTGGTGGTGCACCGGACTGTCCGGTGAGCCAACGGCCGCCAGCGCAACGGTCGGCCGCCAAATCCACGGACGACGTGTGGCTCGCTCCAACGGGAGAAAGTATAAGAAAGGAAAACACCGTGGTATTCAAGCTGATCATTGGATCACTTGAAAGGGGTTGAGTGCAACCCTCGTCCATTGGGACGCCACAACGTGGAGTAGGCAAGTGTTATACTTGGCCGAACCACGGGATAAATCACCGTGTCTTTTGTGTTGTTCGTCCTTGTAATCATCGTGTTTCACAAAAGCTCGGTCCTTAGCCACTTGGTCCTATTGCACTAACTCTTAACCAAGTTTTGTGGCTACAAGTACTTGATTTTTTACAGGATCACCTATTCACCCCCCTCTAGGTGCTCTCAGCTCCCCCTCGATCACACGCCTCTTCTTGAGGAACATGTTCATCATCTTGAGTTGGGGATGCACCATGGTTGAGGAAGAAGGTTGATCTTTTTTTGTTGTTCCTGTGGTCGCACATCTCCAATCGCCATGGTGCGTATTGCAGCCGTTGGAACATCATATTCATCTACATCATCAAGATCAACTTGCTCTCTTGGAGAGCCATTAGTCTCATCAAATACAACGTCGCTAGAGACTTCAACCAAACTCGATGATTTGTTGAAGACTCTATACGCCTTTGTATTTGAGTCATAACCTAGTAAAAACCCTTCTACAGCTTTGGGAACAAATTTAGAATTTCTACCTTTCATCACTAGAATGTAACATTTACTCCCAAATACACGAAAGTATGAAACGTTGGGTTTGTTACCAGTCAGTAGTTCATACGAGGTCTTCTTGAGGAGGCGATGGAGATAGAGCTAGTTTATGGCATGGCAAGCTGTGTTCACAGCTTCCGACCAAAACCGCTCGGGTGTCTTTAACTCTCCAAGCATCGTCCTTGCCATGTTAATAAGTGTCATGTTCTTCCTCTCTACCACACTGTTTTGCTGTGGTGTGTAGGGAGCGGAGAACTCGTGCTTGATTCCTTCCTCCTCAAGGTACTCCTCCACTTGTAAGTTCTTGAACTCGGACCCGTTGTTGCTTCTTATCTTTTTCACCTTGAGCTCAAATTCATTTTGAGCTCTCCTTAGAAAGCGCTTTAGGGTCCCTTGGGTTTCTGATTTATCCTGCAAAAAGAATACCCAAGTGAAGCGGGAAAAATCATCAACAATAACAAGACCATACTTACTTCCTCCTATGCTGAGATAGGCGATGGGTCCGAAAAGGTCCATATGAAGTAGCTCCAAAGGTCTTGACGTGGTCATCACGTTCTTGTTGTCATGAGTACTTCCCACCTGTTTACCTGCTTGACAAGCTGCACAAGGTCTATCTTTTTCGAAAGATACATTGGTTAGACCTAACACATGTTCTCCCTTTAGAAGTTTATGAAGGTTCTTCATTCCAACATGTGCTAGACGGTGATGCCACAGCCAGCCCATGCTAGTCTTAGCAATTAAGCATGCATCTAGATTGGCCTCCTCTTTCGAAAAATCAACTAAATAGAGTTTGTCGTCTAATACACCCTTAAACGCTAATGAACCATCACTCCTTCTAAAGATAGACACATCTACATTGGTAAATAGACAATTATATCCCATATTACATAGTTGACTAACAGACAATAAGTTGTATCCGAGCGATTCAACTAAGAACACATTAGATATGGAATGCTTAGATGAAATAGCTATCTTTCCTAGACCTTTAACCTTGCATTGGTTCCTATCTCCAAAGATGATCGAATCTTGGGAATCTTTGCTCCTGATGTAGGAGGTGAACATCTTCTTCTCCCCCGTCATGTGGTTTGTGCATCCGCTGTCGATAATCCAGCTTGAGCCCCCGGATGCATAAACCTGCAAGGCAATTTTAGGCTTGGGTCTTAGGTACCCAACTCTTGTTGGGTCCTACAAGGTTAGTTACAATAGTCTTTGGGACCCAAATGCAAGTCTTGTCTCCCTTGCACTTGGCCCCCACCTTCCTAGCAACCACTTTATTATTCTTACAACAAATTGCAAAAGAAGCATTGCAAGCATGGTAAATTGTAGAAGGTTCATTACATATTTTCCTAGGCACATGATGAACAACATTTTTCCTAGGCATATTTCTACCATGCACAAAAGAAGAACTTGAAGCAATCATAGCATGTGAATCATAAGCATTATAACTCCTATTATAATGAGCATTTCTAGAAAATTTTCTATCATAAATGAACGCATGATTCTTTTGACTACTACTAGCCATAGGGGCCTTCCCTTTCTCCTTGTTGGGAATGGGAGCCTTTTGACTTGTTAAGTTCTTGGCTTCCTTTCGAAAGCCAAGTCCATCCTTAATTGAGGGATGTCTACCAACCGTGTAAGCATCCCTAGCAAATTTTAACTTATCAAAATCACTTTTGCAAGTCTTAAGTTGGGCATTAAGACTTGCCACTTCACCATTTAATTTTGTAATAGAAGTAAGGTGCTCAACACATGCATCAACATCAAAATCCTTACACCTATTACAAATGACAACATGCTCTACACAAGAACTAGATTTATTAACTACTTCTAGCTTAGCATTTAAATCATCATTAATACTTTTTAAGCTAGACATGGTTACATGACAAGAAGACAGTTCCGAAGAAAGCATTTCATTCCTTTTAACCTCTAAAGCAAGAGACTTTTGCACATTTACAAACTTATCATGCTCTTCATATAAGATATCCTCTTGCTTTTCTAAAAGTCTATTCTTCTCATTTAAAGCATCAATCAATTTATTGATTTTATCTACTTTAGTTCTATCTAAACCTTTGAATAGACTTGTGTAATCTACTTCATCATCACTAGAGTCATCATCACTTGAAGTAGTATACTTAGGGGTATCTCGAGCGCTTACTTTTTTCTCCTTTGCCATGAGGCAAGTATGGCGCTCGTTGGGGAAGAGAGATGACTTGTTGAAGGCCGAGGCAGCGAGTCCTTCGTCGTCGGAGTCGGAAGAAGAGCAATCTGAATCCCATTCTTTGCCCAGATGCGCCTTGCCTTTCGCCTTCCTATAGCTCTTTTTCTTCTCTTTCTTCCCGCCCTTTCCTTATTCCTGGTCACTAGAGTTATCGGGACAATTTGCTATAAAATGACCAGTCTTACCGCACTTGAAGCAGGAGCGCTTTCCCTTTGCCTTGTTCTTGTTAGGGTACTCCTTGCGTCCTTTCAATGCGGTCTTGAAGCGCTTTATGATTAGGGCCATCTCATCCTCGTTTAGCCCAGCCGCCTCAACTTGTGCCACCTTGCTAGGTAGCGCCTCCCTACTGCTTGTTGCTTTGAGAGCAACCGATTGAGGCTCGTAGACGGGTAGAGGGCCGTTGAGAGCATCATCAACGTATCGCGCTTCTTTCACCATCATCCGCCCACTCACAAATTTCCCAAGAATCTCCTCGGGAGTCATCTTTGTGTACCTGGGATTTTCACGGATAAGGTTTACAAGATGAGGATCAATAACAGTGAAGGATCTGAGCATAAGTCGGACGACGTCGTGGTCCGTCCATCTCGTGCTTCCATAGCTCCTGATCTTGTTGACCAAGGTCTTGAGCCTGTTGTACGTTTGTGTTGGCTCTTCTCCCCTGATCATTGCGAACCTCCCCAGCTCGCCTTCCACCAACTCCATCTTGGTGATCATGGTGGCGTCGTTCCCCTCATGATAAATCTTGAGGGTGTCCCAGATTCGCTTGGCGTTGTCCAAGCCGCTCACCTTATTGTACTCGTCCCTGCACAAGGATGCTAGCAAAACAGTGGTAGCTTGTGCATTTTTATGGATTTGCTCATTAATGAAAACTGGGTTGTTAGTACTATCAAAATGCATTCCGTTTTCAACTACCTCCCAAATACTAGGATGAAGAGAGAAAAGATGACTATGCATTTTGTGACTCCAAAAAGCGTAGTCCTCTCCATCAAAGTGTGGAGGTTTACCAAGAGGAATAGAGAGCAAATGGGCATTAGAATTATACGGAATACGAGAATAATCAAAAGAAAAGATTGAGTTAACCGATTTCTTTTTCTCGTCGTAGTCATCATCTCTTGGGGAAGAAGAAGACTCGTCGCTGTCGTAGTAGACAATCTTCTTGATTCGCCTCTTCTTTTTCCCGTCCTTATTCTTGTGACTCGAGCCAGAGTCAGTGGGCTTGTCATCTCTTGGCTCGTTGAAGATGGACTCCTTCTCTTTATCGTAATTGAATCCATCCCAAGCCTTTCCCCCAACATAATTTCGGTATTGATCAAGTGTTTTGCTCTGGCCACAGTGACCGTGAGCATAACGGCTATACCGTCGTGTTCCCGGCGACCAGAGGACTTCTAGTGCAATTGCGTGGGTCGGTGAGCATCACAAAGTTATGAGAAGGCTCAAACGAGGAAGAGAGGAGGATGAACTGACCAGAAAGGGGGCTGGCCGCGGTGAGGTCGGTTTCGGGTGGCGGAAACCCGAATTGGGGGAAAACCAAAATTCAAGCTCTCGGAGGCACGGTTGCTAACGATTGTTGGTGGCTGGGTGGGTGATGATGTTACGCAGCTAGGGGAGGGCTCAATTTATAGGCGGAGCGAGCGGTGGCCGCGAATTTTGGACGAGACACACGGCGGTCGGAAGTGAGGAAGAATGCTGGTGCAGTGAACACGTGTTCACCGCCGTGGCAGTAACTCCGGTGGTCGACGGGGAGTTTAGAGGGAGTCACAGCGATGCGGTGGCGCAGTTAGGACACGCGGTGGACAACGACAATGGCACGACGACGGTGAGCAACTTTACCCGCGAGCGGTGAGCCTGGGGAGGAGTACCGCGGCTGACCGGGGTGGCTTCCAGCTTGACGGCGGCGAAGATCTTTTACCCCGAGAGGTTATCCACAAGTCGCGAGCGCGAATCCGGACGGCGATAGCACGAATCGCGGCGAAGGTCGTCGGCGGGGAGCTGAGCTGGTGTTCTGATCCGATCGGCTACTGTACCATGGCGAGTTCCTTTCAGATGAACTAACAGAGAGATTTGAGGCTCGATTTTCCCTTAATTTCCAATGACAACACAAGTCCAACTCTGCAGCAAACTTGTAGAGCACTATACCAACTACAACTTTGCTATATGGTGTTGTCACAAAAAGTCATTGAATCATGTCTGAAATTGGGCTTGAAGTCGGTGGTAGTTCACTGTTAGTCTGAAAATTCAGACCAAATCAACCTGACAGCCAAAGTTTGAGCATGATTATCTCTAAATTTCTCACAAGAACATGACTTGCCCACTTAAGCAAAGTTGTTCACCTAAGATAGATCTACATAGTTTATGTGGTGACCTAGGGCAAATTCTCAATAATTTGGAAGATGTAGAGCTCCAAAGTTGAGCCAATATCACTGAAAATCAGACTTAAGCATTTGAGAAAAAGTGTGGCTCTTTTGCACTTAAGTCCAAATCTCAGGGTTTAAATTGCAAATTCACATATGAGTGACCCAAATGACTTAAGACACTTATTTAACTTGGTTTTTGCACTTTAGTCCAAAAGTGGACTAATTTTGCACATAGATCCCTAGGGTTTGGTTTTAGGGTTTTCCAGGGTTCCATTTAGGGTTTTTGGTATCCCAGGGGTATAAATGTGATTCAACTTTATTTTTGGGAACATTTTATAATTATTTCCCTAAAGCCTTTAGGTTTTCTCACTTTGGGTTAGGTCTTACCCCTTTAATCCCCATTTAGGGATAAGTCCCCTATCCAGGGTTCTATTTGCAAAACACTAAAACAATACAGCTTGTTTGAAATTTTTGCCTAGTGAATGCGCTCTAGGTGTATCAAACATATGCAATGCCAATGCTTATGATGCCATGCTCAAGTTTTAGTTATAGTAACACCAGGGGTGTTACACACACCGGACAGTCCGGTGCCCCCAGCCGACCGTTGGCGTGGGCCACGCGTCGCGCGCGGATTGCGTGGCCGACCGTTGCTCTGGCGACCGTTGGCTCACCGGTCAGTACGGTGCACCACCAGACAGTCCGGTGAATTATAGCCGTACGCCGCCACAGTTTCCCGAGAGTGGCCAGTTCACCGGAGTCCAGCCTGGTGCACCGGGCACTGTCGGGTGCACCACCGGATAGTCCGGTGTGCCAGACTGGGCTGAGTCTTGGCTGCTTCGAGCCAAGTTCTTCTCTTCTTTTCTTTTCTCTGATTTTAGCACTTAGACACATATATTAGTACACAAAAACCAATGTACTAAGTCTAGAATCATACCTTCTTGTTGATTTGCACTTCATTCATCATTTGGCATATAATAATCCACTTAATATGTGTTGGACACTTAATCACCAAAATATACTAGAAATGGCCCAAGGCACATTTCCCTTTCAACCCCCCTAGGTGACTTTCAATTGGTATCGGAGCCTGGTACTTCATTAGAGCCTAACCGCTCGAAGTGATGTCGGGAGATCACGCCAAGAAGGAGATGGTGACCGGCGAGAAGCCCACCACAAGCCACGGGAAGGCTCCATCGGGAGAGTCCGGCAACAAGATGAAGTGAAAAGGAAATAGGGTCAAACATTTTCCTAAATAATTTTGGTGGTTGAATTGCCCAACACAAATTATTGGACTAACTAGTTTGTTCTAGAATATATGTTCCACAGGTGCCAAAGGTTCACAACAAACCAATACAAATATAAAAGAAAGGGTTCAAATTAAAGGAGAAAAGAAAACCGAAGGCTGCCCTGGTCTGGCGCACCGGACAGTGTCCGGTGTGCCACCGGATTGTGTCCGGTGCACCAGGGAGAATCCCCTCGAACTGCTAAGCTTCGAGTTTCTGAAAATGGCTCTCCGCTATAATTCACCGGACTGTCCGGTGTGCAAATCGGAGTAACGGCTACAGCGCCAACGGTCGTCTGCAAAAGGTGAACAGTGAGCTACAGTGCGCGGACTGCGCGCGTAGAAGTCAGCAGGCGCAGATGGCGCACCAGACAATGAACAGTGACTGTCTGGTGCACCACCGGACTGTCCGGTGGCCCCAGTTGTCAGAGCTCCAACGGTCGAACCCCAATGGTTGGGTGACGTGGCTGGCGCACCGGACAGTGTCCGGTGGCGCACCGGACTGTTCGGTGCACTCTTCGACAGCAACCTTCCCCAACGGCTATTTTGGTGGTTGGGGCTATAAAACCCCCCAACCACCACCACTTCAAGGCATCCAAGTTTCCAGCCAACACATTCAATACAAGAGCTAGTGCATTCAATACAAGACACAAATAGTGTGAATCAAAATCTCTCCAAGTCCCAATTCCACTCAAAGCAATAGTGACTATAAGAGAGAGTTTTGTCGTGTTCTTTTGAGCTCTTGCGCTTGGATCGCTTTTCTTCTTCCTCTATTCTTGTTCCTAAGATCTTTGTAATCAAAGCAAGAGACACCAATTGTGTGGTGGTCCTTGTGGGGACTTAGTGTCCCAATTGATTGAGAAGAGAAGCTCACTCGGTCTAAGTGACCGTTTGAGAGAGGGAAAGGGTTGAAAGAGACCCGGTCTTTGTGACCACCTCAACGGGGAGTAGGTTTGCAAGAACCGAACCTCGGTAAAACAAATCACCATGTCATCCGCCTTATTTGCTTGTGATTTGTTTTTCGCCCTCTCTTTCGGACTCAACTTTATTTCTAACGCTAACCCCGGCTTGTAGTTGTGCTTAAACTTTATAAATTTCAGATTTGCCTATTCACCCCCCCTCTAGGCGACTTTCATGAAGGGATCCCCTTCACACAACAAGTCGCATCGGAGCGACGAGAAGAAAAAGAAAATGAAGAAGGTGGTCTACTACGAGACCGATTCTTCATCACCTTCTACATCCGGCTCTGACGCGTCGTCCATCATTTCTAAGCGCCATGAGCTCAAGAAGTTTAGTAAGATCCCCCTATGCTACCCTCGCATTTCTAAATGCACTCCTTTACTTTCCGTCCCACTAGGCAAACCACCAGTTTTTGACGGTGAAGATTATTGTATGTGGAGTGATAAAATGAGGCACCATCTAACCTCACTCCATGCTAGTATTTGGGACATTGTTGAGTTTGGAGCGCAGGAACCATCCATGGGGGATGAAGGCTATGACTCGGACGAGGTAGCCCAAATCCGACACTTCAACTCCTAAGCAACTACTATACTCCTCGCCTCTCTAAATCGAGAGGAGTATAATAAGGTGCAAGGGTTGAAGAGTGCCAAAGAGATTTGGGACGTGCTCAAGACCGTGCATGAAGGAGACGAGGTGACCAAGATCACCAAGAGGGAAATGATCGAGGGGGAGCTTGGTCGATTTATGCTCAACCAAGGAGAGAAGCCACAAGCCATGTACAACCGGCTCAAAACCTTGGTAAACCAAGTGTGCAACCTCGGTAGCACAAAATGGGATGACCATGAAATGGTCAAGGTTATTCTTAGATCACTCGTTTTTCTTAACCCTACTCAAGTTCAATTAATTCGTGGTGATCCTAGATATAAACTAATGTCTCCCGAGGAAGTGATAGGAAAGTTTGTGAGCTTTGAGCTAATGATCAAAGGCTCCAAACAAATCATCGAGCGAGGCACCACCTCCACACCCGAGGTGCAACCTGTCGCTTTCAAAGCGACGGAAGAGAAGAAAGAAGAGTCTACGTCAAGTAGGCTCCCCATCGATGCCTCCAAGCTCGACAATGAGCAGATGACTTTAATCATCAAAAGCTTTCGCCAAATCCTCAAGCAAAGGAAGGGGAAAGACTACAAGCCTCGTTCCAAGAAGGTCAGCTACAAGTGTGGTAAGCCCGGTCACTTTATAGCAAAATGTCCTATTTCTAGTGACAGTGACAGGGGCGACGACAAGAGAGGGAAGAAGAAGGAGAAGAAGAGGTACTACAAGAAGAAGGGCGGCAATGCCCATGTTTGCCGGGAGTGGGACTCCGATGAGAGCTCCACCGACTCCTCCTCCGACGAGGACGCCGCAAACATCACCGTCAACAAGGGTCTCCTCTTTCCCAACGTCGGCCACAAATGCCTCATGGCAAAGGACGGCAAAAAGATGGTAAAATCTAGATCCTCCACTAAATATGCAGCATCTAGTGATAAGGAGAACTCTAGTGATGATGAGGATAACTTGTTTGCTCTTTTTGCCAACCTCAACATGCAACAAAAAGAAAAACTAAATGAATTGATAGGAGCTATTCATGAGAAGGATGAACTCTTGGATAGCCAAGAGGACTTCCTAATTAAAGAAAATAAGAAGCATGTTAAGGTTAAAAATGCTTATGCTCAGGAAGTAGAAAAATGTGAAAAATTAACTTGTGAGCTAAGTGAAAGTCGCCTAGAGGGGGGGTGAATAGGGCGAACCTGAAATTTACAAAGTTAATCACAACTACAAGCCGGGTTAGCGTTATAAATATAATCGAGTCCAAGAGAGAGGGTGCAAAACAAATCGCAAGCGAATAAGGAGTGTGACACACGGATTTGTTTTACCGAGGTTCGGTTCTTGCAAACCTACTCCCCGTTGAGGTGGTCACAAAGACCGGGTCTCTTTCAACCCTTTCCCTCTCTCAAACGGTCCCTCGGACCGAGTGAGCTTTCTCTTCTCAAATCAACCGGGAACAAAACTTCCCCGCAAGGACCACCACACAATTGGTGTCTCTTGCCTCGGTTACAAGTGAGTTGATCGCAAGAAAGAATCAAAGAAGAAAGCAATCCAAGCGCAAGAGCTCGAAAGAACACAAGCAAATCTCTCTCACTAATCACTAAGGCGTTGTGTGGAGTTTGGAGAGGATTTGATCACTTGGGTGTGTCTAGAATTGAATGCTAGAGCTCTTGTAAGTAGTTGAAGTAGGAAAACTTGGATGACTTGAATGTGGGGTGGTTGGGGGTATTTATAACCCCAACCACCAAACTAGCCGTTTGGTGGACGCTGTCTGTCGCATGGTGCACCGGACAGTCCGGTGCACACCGGACAGTGTCCGATGCGCCAGCCACGTCACCAGGTCGTTGGGTTTCGACCGTTGGAGCTCTGACTGCTGGGCCCGCCTGGATGTCCGGTGGCACACCGGACATGCACTGTAGAGTGTCTGGTGCGCCACTTTGCGCGTGCCTGACTTCTGCGCGCTCTGGCGCGCATTTAATGCTGTAGCAGGTGACCGTTGGCGCCGAATAGCCATTGCTCTGCTGGCTCACTGGACAGTCCGGTGTACACCGGACATGTCCGGTGAATTATAGCGGAGCAAATTTCCGAAGCTGGCGAGTTCCAGAGTAGCTCTTCCCTGGGGCACCGGACAGTCCGGTGAATTATAGCGGAGCGCCTCTGGATTTTCCCGAAGGTGAAGAGTTCAGCGTGAAGTCCCCTGGTGCACCGGACAGTCCGGTGCGCCAGACCAGGGCACACTTCGGTTATCCCTTGCTCTCTTTGTTGAACCCAATTCTTGGTCTTTTTATTGGCTAAGTGTGAACCTTTGGCACCTGTATAACTTATACACTAGAGCAAACTAGTTAGTTCAATTATTTGTGTTGGGCAATTCAACCACCAAAATCATTTAGGAAAAAGGTGTAAGCCTAATTCCCTTTCAATCTCCCCCTTTTTGGTGATTGATGCCAACACAAACCAAAGCAAATATAGAAGTGCATGATTGAACCAGTTTACATAATGTAAGTGCAAAGGTTGCTTGGAATTAAGCCAATATAAATACTTATAAGATATGCATGGATTGTTTCTTTAATTTTTGACATTTTGGACCACTCTTGCACCACATGTTTTGTTTTTGCAAATTCTTTTCAAAGTTCTTTTGCAAATAGTCAAAGGTAAATGAATAAGATTTTGCGAAGCATTTTCAAGATTTGAAATTTTCTCCCCTTGTTTCAAATGCTTTTCCTTTGACTAAACAAAACTCCCCCTAAATGAAATCATCCTCTTAGTGTTCAAGAGGGTTTTGATATATCAATTTGGAAATACTACTTTCTCCCCCTTTTGAACATAATAAAATACCAATTTGAAATTTATCAATTGAAAATCCTTTAGTTTTAAAATTAGGTGGTGGTGCGGTCCTTTGGCTTTGGGCTAATACTCTCTCCCCCTTTGGCATGAATCGCCAAAAACGGAGTCATTAGAGCCCTTTACTTTTCTCCCCTTTGGCAAATAAAACATATGAGTGAAGAGTATACCAAAGTAGGAGAGATGCTCTCTCCCCCAAAGATGGAGAGTTGCGCGGAGCGACGGCGAAGGATGAGTTACGGAGTGGAAGCCTTTGTCTTCGCCGAAGACTTCAATTTCCTTTCAATACACCTATGACTTGGTTTGAAATAGACTTGAAAACACATTAGTCATAGCATATGAAGGAGACATGATCAAAGGTATATAAAAGAGCTATGTGTGCAAATCAACAAAAGAAGTTCCTAGAATCAAGAATATTTAGCTCATGCCTAAGTTTGTTAAAGGTTTGTTCATCAAGAGGCTTGGTAAAGATATCGGCTAATTGATCTTTAGTGTTAATGTATGAAATCTCGATATCTCCCTTTTGTTGGTGATCCCTTAAAAAGTGATACCGAATGGCTATGTGTTTAGTGCGGCTATGCTCAACGGGATTATCCGCCATGCGGATTGCACTCTCATTATCACATAGAAGAGGGACTTTGGTTAGTTTGTAACCGTAGTCCCTAAGGGTTTGCCTCATCCAAAGTAGTTGCGCGCAACAATGGCCTGCGGTAATGTACTCGGCTTCGGCGGTAGAAAGAGCTACGGAATTTTGCTTCTTTGAAGCCCAAGACACCAAGGATCTTCCCAAGAACTGGCAAGTCCCCGATGTGCTATTTCTATTGATTTTACACCCTGCCCAATCGGCATCCGAATAACCAATCAAATCAAATGTGGATCCCCTAGGATACCAAAGCCCAAACTTAGGAGTATAAACTAAATATCTCAAGATTCGTTTTACGGCCGTAAGGTGAGTGTAAGGAAAATGGACCCCGGGCCATTTGGCTAATTGAGTTTTGGTGTTTGATGAACAACACAATCTGTGAACTAATAAGTTTTCTAGTGTTTGTGTTTGTAGTTCACAGGATGCGAAGAGAATTGGACCAAGGCAATGAGGATGCAACACCTCAAAAGAAGACATAAAAAGATGCATAGGAGTCCAATACTCAAGAACAAAGAAGCCCGAAGAAATCAGCGAAGAAATCCAAGATAAGGGCTGTCAGTCAGCGCCTGGTGGCGCACCAGACATTGGTGTCCGGTGTGCACCGGACTGTCCGGTGAGGCACCGGACAGTCTGAGCAGAGAGGCCGCAGACAGGCGCTCTCTGGCTGTAGCACCGGACTGTCCGGTGTGCACCGGACTGTCCGGTGTGCCAACGGGCAGAAGGCAACGGTCGGATCCAACGGTCGACTGCTACAGGCGCCAACGGTCGGCTAACGTGGGGTGCACCGGACATCTACTGTGCAGTGTCCGGTGGTGCACCGGACTGTCCGGTGCACCCGACGACAGAAAGCTGCTGCTTTCTGTCCAACGGCTAGTTGGGGGTGTGGAGGCTATAAATACCACCCCAACCGGCCATTCTCAAGTGTGGGAGCCCAAGAAACATACCAAGGCATATTGTAGACATTTCCAAGTGCTCAAACACCCAAGTGCTTAATAGAATCACTCGGTAATTAGCGTAGGTGCTTTGTGAAGTGCTTAGGTTAGTTAGACCGCATTAGCGCTTGCTCTAGGTGAATCCTAGTTAGTTGAGTGAGTTTTGTAAAACCACACAACCCCTCGGCTCTTGCGTGAGTCGTTGTAATTGTACCGAGTGGGGCGAGAGTCTTGCGAGACCGTGACAACCGCGTTTGTGTCACGGCCGCCACCATGTACCGAAGGGAACGAGGCCCGCGGCGTTTCGGCCGGAAGCTCGATAGTGGAGACGGTGGGGAGCGTCCGAGAGGAGCCGGAAGCGGAGCACCACTTGCGCGTGGAGAAGGCCCGCGGCTCTCTACGGAGTTACTCGACCGAGGTGCTTGGCCCTCGCGTGGGCTTCCCTTTGCGTAGGGGCACCAACGAGGATTAGTCGGGACCTTGCGTGGTTCCGGATACCTCGGTAAAAATACCGGCGTCATCCACGAGAGTTTGCTTCTCTACCTAGCTCTTTACTTTCCATATTTATATTAAGCATTTAAGTTTCAATCTTGTAGTCATACTTGTTTAGTGTAGATTGAAACTTAACCTTTGCGGTAGAGATAGCAACACTTAGACAAAACCTAGTTTGCACACTCTAGTTTGATTACTTGCAAAGGTTTTGCTCTAGGGATTTAATTGTGGCCTAGTTTAGTAAAAGTTTTGGAAGTCCTAATTCACCCCCCCTCTTAGGCGTCACCCGTTTCCTACAAGTGGTATCAGAGGCCGGTTTGGCTCATTTGAAACGCTTTAGCTTCACCGCTAAAAGAGCCGACGCTTTTTAGAGGAAGGGATGGATACCCATAGGCCACCACACTTCGACGGCACTAACTTCCCATATTATAGTGCTAGAATGGCTTGTTACCTAGAGGTCGTTGATCTAGGTGTTTGGAGAGTCACTCGTGATGGGATGAAACCCCTCAAGAATCCCGAGAAACCCACCACGAGTGAAGAAAAAGAAATTCATTTAAATGCTAGAGCCAAAAATTGCTTGTATGAATCTCTTAGCATGGATATTTTCAATCAAGTATTTACCCTGAAAACTGCTAATGAGATTTGGCTAAAATTGCATGAGCTCCATGACGGCACATCCAATGTCCGTGAGCAAAAACATTGCCTAGTCTTAAATGAGTATAATTCTTTTGCTATGAAAGATGATGAGCTTGTTAGAGACATGTATTCTCGCTTGAATCTAATTATCAATGAGCTTAATTCTATTGGCATTAATAAGCTAGGTGATGCGGACATTGTGAGGAAGATTATCTCCCTGTTACCACAACAAAGATATGGGAGCATCATCACCATCCTTCACAACATGGAGGACTTAAGCAACATGACCCCGACCATTGTGATTGGGAAAATCGCGGCCTTTGAGATGTCGCGAAAAATGAGTCGGGGAGAGGAGCCAACTTCCTCAAGACCATATGCTTTTGCATGTGATGAAAGGAAGGGCAAAAAGAAGGCTCCCACTCCAAGTTCCTCAAGTGAAGAAGAGGAAGAAGAAGAAAGTGATGATGATGAAGATAATCAACCATGCACATCATCCTCCGAGGACGAAGAAACGATCCGACGCGTCGGAAAGGTAATGGGGATGATCCACAAGATTAATCTAATGGGTGTGCCCCTGCAGGTCGAGGATCTTCTCTTTAACATTGACAGGAAAAAGCAAAGGAAGAGAGGATGCTTCGCATGTGGGGAGAAGGGTCACTTCAGGGACAACTGTCCAAATATGGCCAAACCCAAAAAGGAGAGGAGCAAAGGCAAGGCGCTAACAAGTGTTAGAACTTGGGATGATTCTTCAAGTGAAGATGAACCTCCAAGGACACGCAGCCACCGGTCCTCGTCACGATCATCACGGTCATCACACAAATGCCTTATGGCAAGAGGTAACAAAAGCATTCCATCCTCTAGTGATGAAAGTAGTAGTAATGATGAAGGTGAGGGAAAGCCCTCTCTAGATGAGCTTGCGGAAGCCGTAGAATTTTTCCAGGATGTTTGCACTAAGCAAAAAGCTCAACTTAAAACTTTGAAAAATAAGTTGGTTAGCTCTCAAAATGATTACAAAGGTTTGCTAGAAAAATTTGAAACTTTTGCAAACTTAAATAGTGAGCTATCAACTAAAATTGAGCTATTAGAATCTAGTGCTCCATCCACTGCTACCGATGATAGCCTTATTAAAAAGAATGAAAAACTTAAGGCTAAGTTAGCTAGCTCCCAAGAAGCTATTGAAAATTTGCTAGAGAAAATGGAAATTCTTAGCATACACAATAATGAGCTAACTACTAAGCTAGAAAACATTGGTAGCACCCCAGCAGCATCTTTAGTTGAAATACCTGAAATAATTAAGAAAGATGCTTCTACTTCCTGCTTTGATTTAATTGATGATTCTAACCCCTGCAACCAAGTCGTTGTTGAGAATATTGTTGTAAAGACATGTTCGGATGAGGTTGCAAAGGAAAATGAACAATTAAAGCAAGAAGTGGCTCGCCTTGGCAAGGCTTTGTATGACAAGAAAGGCAAAGCCAAACAAATCCGACCTTCACAGGATAACACCACTGCGGGAGTGAACAAGCCTATGGAGGGAGAAACTGTGATTTGTAGACTATGCCACATGGAAGGCCACAAGTCTTTCCAATGCAAGGCGATGATCGGGGATAAACAAAGGCGAAAGCTCAAGCAAAAGCCATCAAGCAAAATCTCCAACACCTACATCAAAAAGGTGAACAAAAAGGATGCTACACCATATTTGATCAAGAAGAAAAAGAACGGAAAGGTGATAGCAATCAAGGCCAACAAGCAAGCCAACAAAGGAAAGGGGGCCAAACGCATCTGGGTGCCAAATGAGATAATTTCAACCATGAAAAGCACCAAGAAGGTTTGGATCCCGAAAGGGAAGTGAGTGGACCGAAGGTCCTCGGGAAATTTGGAGACTTGGCTAAATTGGGATGTATATCATGGGATACATCATACTGGATCAAGTTTATTGCCAAGTGGGTTAGTGAAAATTTTGGACCCAAATTTCCCACCCATGACTAAGGTAACTAGTTTTATTGTATTTCTCGTTTTTAGATATGCGTATCTATTTATCTTTTATCTAGTTTACCTTTCTTGCCTAGTATTACATTTGTTATGCACTTTTGTTTAAAATCATGCATACTAGGTAAACCATATGGTAGGATTGCTTGTTCTTATTTCATACACTTAAGCAAACCTACATGGCTTAAAATGTTTATTTAAGCACGGCACATAGCTTCTACATCACTCTATAGTAAATGATGCAAAAATTGAAAATTTTGATTTCTACAAAGTTTATCATTTAACTTATATGTGCCAAAGTTTGGATTATGGATAATTTGCCCCTCTTGATATCAAATCAAAGTGCATGTCTCCTACAAGTATTCAAAACTTGTATGCACACCTTTAGGGGGAGGTTACTCTATAATCTAACACTTTGAGACTAACAGCTTTTCAAGTCTATTCCATGTGATAGTCTCATTGTAAGGAAAACGAAGTCCCCGGAGAAAGACAACAATCTTCCACTGCAAAATCTCCAAGAACTCTCATGTCTCTCAAGCTCGCCATTGATCTTCAATTGGTATCTTTTGAGACCACATTCAGTATCATTTACATGTCTTCTCCAATGTTTGATTAGACTATATTTCATATCATATGCTTCCATGTTGCTAAAAATGCATAAGTAGTTAACTCATATTCTGTTACCTATGCATAAGGGAAGTTAGTCTTTTCAAATCATGTCTTGCTCCTCTAATTTTCACATGCTTTTTCCTAAGTAGAGGATCTCTGTCAAGGGGAGTATTTCTTCATCTCTAAAGGGGGAGAAAAACTCTTTCTAAAGGAGACAACTCATTTAGGGGGAGTAATCTTTTGAGGACTCCTTCAACTGGTATCATTCACATGGTTTATTTTAATATCCTTCTAGTGATGTCATTTGATTCAATTCTTGTTGAGGGCAAGCTTTTATTTACTTCCTACATGCTTTTAATGTCTTCCTTTTCGGTGGTTGATGCCAAAGGGGGAGAAGTTTAGGGACCAAAGCAATGAAAACTATATCAAACACCAAACACCACCAATTTAAAATTTTATAGCGGTTTTGGTTATTTGGTCCAAAAATAGGAAGTAAGTGAATTATGGAGTTAAGGGGAGGCTTAAGTCCATAATATCACTTTGTGGGGACAATCAAGCATCTTAGCAAGTAGATTGCATATTTTCACTCAAATACTTGTATTATTTGCTTGCTTTGGTTGTGTTGTCATCAATCACCAAAAAGGGGGAGATTGTAAGGAAAATGGACCCCGGGCCATTTGGCTAATTGAGTTTTGGTGTTTGATGAACAACACAATCTGTGAACTAATAAGTTTTCTAGTGTTTGTGTTTGTAGTTCACAGGATGCGAAGAGAATTGGACCAAGGCAATGAGGATGCAACACCTCAAAAGAAGACATAAAAAGATGCATAGGAGTCCAATACTCAAGAACAAAGAAGCCCGAAGAAATCAGCGAAGAAATCCAAGATAAGGGATGTCAGTCAGCGCCTGGTGGCGCACCGGACATTGGTGTCTGGTGTGCACCGGACTGTCCGGTGAGGCATCGGACAGTCTGAGCAGAGAGGCCGCAGACAGGCGCTCTCTGGCTGTAGCACCGGACTGTCCGGTGTGCACCGGACTGTCCGGTGTGCCAACGGGCAGAAGGCAACGGTCGGATCCAACGGTCGACTGCTACAGGCGCCAACGGTCGGCTGACGTGGGGTGCACCGGACATCTACTGTGCAGTGTCCGGTGGTGCACCGGACTGTCCGGTGCACCCGACGACAGAAAGCTGCTGCTTTCTGTCCAACGGCTAGTTGGGGGTGTGGAGGCTATAAATACCACCCCAACCGGCCATTCTCAAGTGTGGGAGCCCAAGAAACATACCAAGGCATATTGTAGACATTTCCAAGTGCTCAAACACCCAAGTGCTTAATAGAATCACTCGGTAATTAGCGTAGGTGCTTTGTGAAGTGCTTAGGTTAGTTAGACCGCATTAGCACTTGCTCTAGGTGAATCCTAGTTAGTTGAGTGAGTTTTGTAAAACCACACAACCCCTCGGCTCTTGCGTGAGTCGTTGTAATTGTACCGAGTGGGGCGAGAGTCTTGCGAGACCGTGACAACCGTGTTTGTGTCACGGCCGCCACCGTGTACCGGAGGGAACGAGGCCCGCGGCGTTTCGGCCGGAAGCTCGATAGTGGAGACGGCGGGGAGCGTCCGAGAGGAGCCAGAAGCGGAGCACCACTTGCGCGTGGAGAAGGCCCGCGGCTCTCTACGGAGTTACTCGACCGAGGTGCTTGGCCCTCGCGTGGGCTTCCCTTTGCGTAGGGGCACCAACGAGGATTAGTCGGGACCTTGCGTGGTTCCGGATACCTCGGTAAAAATACCGGCGTCATCCACGAGAGTTTGCTTCTCTACCTAGCTCTTTACTTTCCATATTTATATTAAGCATTTAAGTTTCAATCTTGTAGTCATACTTGTTTAGTGTAGATTGAAACTTAACCTTTGCGGTAGAGATAGCAACACTTAGACAAAACCTAGTTTGCACACTCTAGTTTGATTACTTGCAAAGGTTTTGCTCTAGGGATTTAATTGTGGCCTAGTTTAGTAAAAGTTTTGGAAGTCCTAATTCACCCCCCCCCCTCTTAGGCGTCACCCGTTTCCTACAGTGAGCTTCCTTAGGGTCGGCTTGGAATCTTGCACACATGCATACGGAAAGCATTATATCCGATCGAGATGCACATAAATAGAGTAAAGAGCCTATCATCGACCGGTATACCTTTTGATCGACGGATTTACCTCCTTCGTCGAGGTCGAGATGCCCATTGGTTCCCATGGGTGTCTTGATGAGTTTGGCATCCTTCATTCCAAACTTGCTTAAAATATCTTGAGTATACTTTGTTTGGCTCAGGAAGGTGCCCTCTTGGAGTTGCTTCACTTGAAATCCTAAGAAATACTTCAACTCCCCATCATAGACATCTCGAATTTTTGTGTCATGATCCTACTAAATTCTTCACATGTAGACTCGTTAGTAGACCCAAATATAATATCATCAACATAAATTTGGCATACAAACAAGTCATTTTCAAGAGTTTTAGTGAAGAGTGTAGGACCGACTTTTCCGACTTTGAATCCATTAGTGATGAGAAAATCTCTAAGGCATTCATACCATGCTCTTGGGGCTTGCTTGAGCCCATAAAGCGCCTTAGAGAGTTTATAAACATGGTTAGGGTACTCACTATCTTCAAAGCCGGGAGGTTGCTCAACATAGACCTCTTCCTTGATTGGTCCATTGAGGAAGGCACTCTTCACATCCATTTTATAAAGCATGAAGCCATGGTAAGTAGCATAGGCCAATAATATACGAATTGACTCAAGCCTAGCTACAGGTGCATAGGTTTCACCGAAATCCAAACCTTCGACTTGGGAGTATCCCTTGGCCACAAGTCGAGCTTTGTTCCTTGTCACCACACCATGCTCATCTTGCTTGTTGCGGTACACCCATTTGGTTCCTACAACATTTTGATTAGGACGTGGAACCAAATGCCATACCTCGTTCCTAGTGAAGTTGTTGAGCTCCTCTTGCATCGCCACCACCCAATCCGAATCTTGTAGTGCTTCCTCTACCTTGTGTGGCTCAATAGAGGAAACAAAAGAGTAATGCTCACAAAAATGTGCAACACGAGATCTAGTGGTTACCCCCTTATGAATGTCGCCGAGGATGGTGTCGACGGGGTGATCTCGTTGGATTGCTTGGTGGACTCTTGGGTGTGGCGGCCTTTGTTCTTCATCCTCCTTGTCTTGATCATTTGCTTCTCCCCCTTGATCATTGCCGTCATCTTGAGGTGGCTCATCTCTTTGATCTTCCCTTTCATCAACTTGAGCTTCATTCTCAGTTTGAGTCGGTGGAGATGCTTGCGTGGAGGAGGATGGTTGATCTTGTGCATTTGGAGGCTCTTCGGATTCCTTAGGACACACATCCCCAATGGACATGTTCCTTAGCGGGATGCACGGAGCCTCTTCATCACCTATCTCATCAAGATCAACTTGCTCTACTTGAGAGCCGTTAGTCTCATCAAACACAACGTCACAAGAAACTTCAACTTGTCCAGAGGACTTGTTAAAGACTCTATATGCCCCTGTGTTTGAATCATATCCTAGTAAAAATCCTTCTACAGTCTTAGGAGCAAATTTAGATTTTCTACCTCTTTTAACAAGTATAAAGCATTTGCTACCAAAGACTCTAAAATATGAAATATTGGGCTTTTTACCGGTTAGGAGTTCGTAAGATGTCTTCTTGAGGATTCGGTGTAGATATAACCGGATGATGGCGTAGCAGGCGGTGTTGACCGCCTCGACCCAAAACCGATCCGAAGTCTTGTACTCATCAAGCATGGTTCTTGCCATGTCCAATAGAGTTCTATTCTTCCTCTCCACTACACCATTTTGTTGTGGGGTGTAGGGAGAAGAGAACTCATGCTTGATGCCCTCCTCCTCAAGGAATCCTTCGATTTGTGAGTTCTTGAACTCCGTCCCGTTGTCGCTTCTAATCTTTTTGATCCTCAAGCTGAACTCATTTTGAGCCCGTCTCAAGAATCCTTTTAAAGTCTCTTGGGTATGAGATTTTTCCTGCAAAAAGAATACCCAAGTGAAGCGAGAATAATCATCCACAATAACTAGACAGTACTTACTCCCGCCGATGCTTATGTAAGCGATCGGACCGAATAGATCCATGTGTAGGAGCTCCAATGGCCTGTCAGTCGTCATGATGTTCTTGTGTGGATGGTGAGCACCAACTTGCTTCCCTGCTTGGCATGCACTACAAATCCTGTCTTTCTCAAAATGAACATTGGTTAATCCTAAAATGTGCTCTCCCTTTAGAAGCTTATGAAGATTCTTCATTCCAACATGTGCTAGTCGGCGATGCCAGAGCCAGCCCATGTTAGTCTTAGCAATTAAGCAAGTGTCGAGTTCAGCTCTATCAAAATTCACCAAGTATAGCTGACCCTCTAACACTACCTTAAATGCTATTGAATCATCACTTCTTCTAAAGACAGTGACACCTACATCAGTGAATAAACAGTTGTAGCCCATTTTGCATAATTGAGAAACGGAAAGCAAATTGTAATCTAATGAATCTACAAGAAAAACATTGGAAATAGAATGGTCAGGTGATATAGCAATTTTACCCAAACCTTTGACCAAACCTTGATTTTCATCCCCGAATGTGATAGCTCGTTGGGGATCTTGGTTTTTCTCGTAGGAGGAGAACATCTTCTTCTCCCCTGTCATGTGGTTTGTGCACCCGCTGTCGATTACCCAGCTTGAGCCCCCGGATGCATAAACCTACAAAACATGTTTAGTTCTTGACTTTAGGTACCCAAATGGTTTTGGGTCCTTTGGCATTAGAAACAAGAACTTTGGGTACCCAAACACAAGTCTTTGACCCCTTGTGCTTGCCCCCAATATATTTGGCAACTACCTTGGCGGATTTGTTAGTTAAAACATAAGATGCATCAAAAGTTTTAAATGAAATGTCATGGTCATTTGATGCACTAGGAGTTTTCTTCTTAGGCAACTTAGCATGGGTTGGTTGCCTAGAACTAGATGTCTCACCCTTATACATAAAAGCATGATTAGGGCCAGAGTGAGACTTTCTAGAGTGAATTCTCCTAATTTTGCTCTCGGGATAATCGGCAGGGTATAAAATGTAACCCTCGTTATCCTGAGGCATGGGAGCCTTGCCCTTAACAAAGTTGGACAATTTCTTAGGAGGGGCATTAATTTTGACATTTCCTCCCTGTTGGAAGCCAATGCCATCCTTAATGCCAGGGCGTCTCCCACTATAAAGCATACTACGAGCAAATTTGAATTTTTCATTTTCAAGTTCATGCTCGGCAATTTTAGCATCTAGTTTAGCTATATGATCATTTTGTTGTTTAATCAAAGCCATGCGATCAAGTATATTATTAATATCAACATCTCTACATCTAGTACAAATAGAAGTGTGCTCAACGGTAGATGTAGAGGGTTTGCAAGATTTCAATTCTACAACCTTAGCATGCAAAATATCATTTTTAGTTCTAAGGTCGGAAATTGTAGCATTGCAAACATCTAATTCTTTAGCCTTAGTAAGCAATTTTTCATTTTCAATCCTAAGGCTAGCAAGAGACATGTTTAATTCTTCAATCTTAGCAAGCAAATCATCATTATCATTTCTAAGATTGGGAATTGAAACAGTACAATCAATAGAATCAACCTTAGCTAACAAATTATAATTCTCATTTCTAAGGTTGTCTATAGTCTCATGGCAAGTGCTTAGCTCACTAGATAATTTTTCACATTTTTCAACTTCTAGAGCATAAGCATTTTTAACTTTAACATGCTTTTTGTTTTCCTTGATTAGGAAGTCCTCTTGGGTGTCCAAGAGATCATCCTTCTCATGGATGGCACTAATTAATTCATTTAATTTCTCTTTTTGTTGCATGTTTAAGTTGGCAAAAAGAGTACGCAAATTATCTTCCTCATCACTAGCATTATCATCGCTAGAGGATTCATATCTAGTGGAGGATTTAGATTTAACCTTCTTCTTTTTGCCGTCCTTTGCCATGAGGCACTTGTGGCCGACGTTGGGGAAGAGAAGGCCCTTCGTGACGGCGATGTTGGCGGCGTCCTCGTCGGAGGAGGAGTCGCTAGAGCTTTCGTCGGAGTCCCACTCCCGACAAACATGTGCATCGCTGCCCTTCTTCTTGTAGTACCTCTTCTTCTCCTTTCTTCTCCCCTTCTTGTCATCGCCACTGTCACTGTCACTAGAAATAGGACATTTTGCAATAAAGTGACCGGGCTTACCACACTTGTAGCAAACCTTCTTGGAGCGGGGCTTGTAATCTTTCCCCCTCCTTTGCTTGAAGATTTGGCGAAAGCTTTTGATGACAAGCGCCATTTCCTCGTTGTCGAGCTTGGAGGCGTCGATGGGTGTTCGACTCGGCGTAGACTCCTCCTTCTTCTCTTCTGTTGCCTTAAATGCGACCGGTTGAGCTTCGGACGTAGAAGGACCGTCAAGCTCGTTAATCTTCCGTGAGCCCTTGATCATAAATTCAAAGCTCACAAAATTCCCGATTACTTCCTCGGGAGTCATTAGTGTATATCTTGGATTGCCACGAATTAATTGTACTTGACTAGGGTTAAGGAAAATAAGTGATCTTAAAATAACCTTAACCACCTCGTGGTCATCCCACTTTTTGCTCCCGAGGTTGCGCACTTGATTCACCAAGGTTTTGAGCCGGTTGTACATGTCTTGTGGCTCCTCCCCTTGGCGAAGACGGAAGCGACCAAGCTCCCCCTCGATCGTTTCCCGCTTGGTGATTTTGGTGAGTTCATCACCCTCGTGCGCGGTTTTGAGCACGTCCCAAACTTCCTTGGCGCTCTTTAATCCTTGCACCTTGTTGTACTCCTCCCTACTTAGAGAGGAGAGGAGTATTGTTGTGTCTTGGGAGTTGAAGTGCTCGATTTGGGCCACCTCGTCCTCATCAAAATCCTCATCCCCTACGGATGGTACCTGTGCTCCAAACTCAACAACATTCCATATACTTTTGTGGAGTGAGGTTAGATGAAATTTCATTAAATCACTCCACCTAGCATAATCTTCACCGTCAAAGGTTGGCAGTTTGCCTAATGGAACGGAAAGTAATGGAGTATGTTTAGAAGTACGAGGATAGTGTAAGGGGATCTTACTAAACTTCTTGCGCTCATGGCGCTTAGAAGTTATGGAGGGCGCGTCGGAGCCGGAGGTGGAAGGTGATGAAGTGTCGGTCTCGTAGTAGACCACCTTCCTCATTTTCTTTTTCTTGTCGCCACTCCGATGCGACTTGTGGGAGGAGGCCTTCTTCTCCTTCCCTTTCTTTTTGTTGCGGGACTCTTCCGATGAAGCCTTCCCGTGGCTTGTAGCGGGCTTTTCGCCGGTCTCCATCTCCTTCTTGGCGTGTTCTCCTAACATCACTTCGAGCGGTTAGGCTCTAATGAAGCACCGGGCTTTGATACCAATTGAAAGTCGCCTAGAGGGGGGGTGAATAGGGCGAACCTGAAATTTACAAAGTTAATCACAACTACAAGCCGGGTTAGCGTTAGAAATATAATCGAGTCCGAGAGAGAGGGTGCAAAACAAATCGCAAGCGAATAAGGAGTGTGACACACGGATTTGTTTTACCGAGGTTCGGTTCTTGCAAACCTACTCCCCGTTGAGGTGGTCACAAAGACCGGGTCTCTTTCAGCCCTTTCCCTCTCTCAAACGGTCCCTCGGACCGAGTGAGCTTTCTCTTCTCAAATCAACCGGGAACAAAACTTCCCCGCAAGGACCACCACATAATTGGTGTCTCTTGCCTCGGTTACAAGTGAGTTGATCGCAAGAAAGAATCAAAGAAGAAAGCAATCCAAGCGCAAGAGCTCGAAAGAACACAAGCAAATCTCTCTCACTAATCACTAAGGCGTTGTGTGGAGTTTGGAGAGGATTTGATCACTTGGGTGTATCTAGAATTGAATGCTAGAGCTCTTGTAAGTAGTTGAAGTAGGAAAACTTGGATGACTTGAATGTGGGGTGGTTGGGGGTATTTATAACCCCAACCACCAAACTAGCCGTTTGGTGGAGGTTGTCTGTCGCATGGTGCACCGGACAGTCCGGTGCACACCGGACAGTGTCCGGTGCGCCAGCCACGTCACCAGGCCGTTGGGTTCCGACCGTTGGAGCTCTGACTGCTGGGCCCGCCTGGATGTCCGGTGGCACACTGGACATGCACTGTAGAGTGTCTGGTGCGCCACTTTGCGCGTGCCTGACTTCTGCGCGCTCTGGCGCGCATTTAATGCTGTAGCAGGTGACCGTTGGCGCCGAATAGCCGTTGCTCCGCTGGCTTACCGGACAGTCCGATGTACACCGGACATGTCCGGTGAATTATAGCGGAGCAAATTCTCGAAGCTGGCGAGTTCTAGAGTAGCTCTTCCCTGGGGCACCGGACAGTCTGGTGAATTATAGCGGAGCGCCTCTGGATTTTCACGAAGGTGAAGAGTTCAGCGTGAAGTCCCCTTGTGCACCGGACACTATCCAGTGGTGCACCGGACACTGTCCGGTGGCACACCGGACAGTCTGGTGTGCCAGACCAGGGCACACTTCAGTTATCCCTTGCTCTCTTTGTTGAACCCAATTCTTGGTCTTTTTATTGGCTAAGTGTGAACCTTTGGCACCTGTATAACTTATACACTAGAGCAAACTAGTTAGTTCAATTATTTGTGTTGGGCAATTCAACCACCAAAATCATTTAGGAAAAAGGTGTAAGCCTAATTCCCTTTCACTAAGCACTTGCCATGATACTATTTCCAACCTTAGAAATGAAAATGCTAAATTAATTGCTAAGGTTGAGAATTTAAACGTTTGTGATGATTCTCATGTCAAACCTAAAAATGATAATGCTAATTTGGTTGCTAAGATTGACAAGTTAAATGAATCAATTGCTAGCCTTAAGATAGAAAATGATAAATTGATTAGTAATGCTAAAAATTTAAATGTTTGCAATGATATTGTTTCCAATCTTAGAAATGAAAATGTCATGTTACATGCTAAGATTGATGAATTAAATGTTTGCAAACCCTCTACATCTACCATTGAGCATGTTACTATTTGTACTAGATGTAGAGACATTAATGTTGATGCTATCCATGATCACCTAGCTTTAATTAAACAACAAAATGATCACATAGCTCAACTTAGTGCTAAAATCAATGAGCATGACTTAGAAAATGAGAAATTTAAATTTGCTAGAAGCATGCTCTATAATGGGAGATGCCCTGGGATTAAGGATGGCATTGGCTTCCAACAGGGAGACAATGTCAAGCTTAAAACCCCTAAAAGATTGTCTAATTTTGTTAAGGGTAAGGCTCCCATGGCTCAGGATAACGAGGGTTACATTTTATATCCTGCTGGTTATCCCGAGCACAAGATTAGGAGAATTCATTCTAGGAAGTCTCACTCTGGCTCTCATCATGCTTTTATGTATAAGAGTGAGGCATCTAGCTCTAGGCAATCAACCCATATTAAATTGCCTAAAAAGAAATCTCCTATTGCATCAAATGATCATAACATTTCATTTAAGACTTTTGATGCTTCATATGTTTTAACTAACAAATCAGGCAAAGTAGTTGCCAAATATGTTGTGGCCAAACACAAGGGCTCAAAGACTTGTGTTTGGGTACCCAAGGTGCTTGTTTCTAATGTCAATGGACCCAAGACCGTTTGGGTACCTAAGAACAAGGCCTAAACTTGTTTTGTTGCTTTATGCATCCGGGGGCTCAATTTGGATAATTGATAGCGGGTGCACAAACCACATGACTGGGGAGAAAATGATGTTCTCCTCCTATGAGAAAAACCATGATCCCCAACGAGCTATCACATTCGGGGATGGAAATCAAGGTTTGGTCAAAGAACTTGGTAAAATTGCTATATCACCTGACCATTCTATTTCCAATATTTTTCTTGTAGATTCTTTAGATTACAACTTGCTTTCAGTTTCTCAATTATGCAAAATGGGCTACAATTGTCTTTTTACAGATATAGGTGTTACTGTCTTTAGAAGAAGTGATGATTCAGTAGCATTTAAGGGAATGTTAGAGGCTCAGCTATACTTAGTTGATTTTAATAGAGCTGAACTCGACACTTGCTTAATTGCTAAGACTAACATGGGTTGGCTCTGGCATCGCCGACTAGCTCACGTTGGGATGAAGAATCTTCACAAGCTTCTAAAGGGAGAGCACATTTTAGGACTAACAAATGTCTATTTTAAGAAAGACAGGGTTTGTAGCGCATGTCAAGCAGGGAAGCAAGTTGGTGTTCATCATCCACACAAGAACATAATGACGATCGATAGGCCGCTTGAGCTACTCCACATGGATCTATTCGGCACGATCGCTTACATAAGCATCGACGGGAGTAAGTATTGTCTTGTAATTGTGGATGATTATTCTCACTTCATTTGGGTGTTCTTTTTGCAGGAAAAATCACAAACCCAAGAGACCTTAAAGGGATTCTTGAGATGGGATCAAAATAAGTTTGGCTTAAGGATCAAAAAGATTAGAAGCAATAATGGGACGGAGTTCAAGAACTCTCAAATAGAAGGCTTTCTTGAGGATGAGGGCATCAAGCATGTGTTCTCTTCTCCCTGCACGCCTCAACAAAATGGTGTAGTGGAGAGGAAGAATAGAAGTCTACTTGACATGACGAGGACCATGCTCGATGAGTACAAGACTTCGGACTTGTTTTGGGCGAAAGCAATCAACACCGCTTGCTATGCCATCAACCGACTCTACCTTCACCGAATCCTCAAGAAGACATCATATGAACTCCTAACCGGTAAAAAGCCCAATGTTTCTTATTTTAGAGTCTTTGGTAGCAAATGCTTTATTCTTGTTAAAAGAGGTAAAAAATCTAAATTTGCTCCTAAGGCTGTAGAAGGTTTTTTACTTGGTTATGATTCAAACACAAGGGCATATAGAGTCTTTAACAAGTCCACTGGACTAGTTGAGGTTTCTTGTGACATTGTGTTTGATGAGACTAACGACTCTCAAGTAGAGCAAGTTGATCTTGATGAGCTAGATGATGAAGAGGCTCCATGCATCGCACTAAGGAACATGTCCATCGGGGATGTGTGTCCTAAGGAATCCAAAGAGCCTCCACAAGCACAAGATCAACCATCATCTTCAAATCAAGCATCTCCACCAACCCAAGATGAGGATCAAGCTCAAGATGATGAAAATAAGGATCAAGAAGAGCCACCTCAAGAGGAGGACAATGATCTAGGGGGAGATGCCAATGATCAAGACAAGGAAGATGATGAGGGTCCAAGACCGCCACACCCAAGAGTCCACCAAGCGATACAACGAGATCACCCCATGAACTCCATCCTCGGCGATATTCATAAGGGGTAACCACTCGATCTCGTATCGCTCATTTTTGTGAACATTACTCATTTGTGTCTTCTATTGAGCCATATAGGGTGGAAGACGCATTAAGAGATTCGGATTGGGTGTTGGCTATGCAAGAGGAACTCAACAACTTCACGAGGAATGAGGTATGGCATCTTGTTCCACGTCCTAATAAAAATGTTGTAGGAACCAAGTGGGTCTTCCGCAACAAGCAAGATGAGCATGGTGTGGTGACAAGGAACAAAGCCCGACTTGTGGCCAAGGGATATTCACAAGTCGAAGGTTTGGATTTCAGTGAAACCTATGCACTAGTAGCTAGGCTTGAGTCAATTCGTATATTACTTGCCTATGCTACTTACCATGGCTTTAAGCTTTATCAAATGGACGTGAAAAGTGCCTTCCTCAATGGACCAATCAAGGAGGAGGTCTATGTTGAGCAACCTCCCGGCTTTGAAGATAGTGAGTACCCTAACCATGTCTATAAACTCTCTAAGGCGCTTTATGGGCTCAAGCAAGCCCCAAGAGCATGGTATGAATGCCTAAGAGATTTTCTTATCGCTAATGCCTTCAAAGTCAGAAAAGCCGATCCTACTCTCTTTACTAAAACAATTGCAAATGATTTGTTTGTATGCCAAATTTATTTTGATGATATTATATTTGGGTCTACTAACAAATCTACTTGTGAGGAGTTTAGTAGGATCATGATTCAAAAATTCGAGATGTCTATGATGGGGGAGTTGAAGTATTTCTTAGGATTTAAAGTGAAGCAACTCCAAGAGGCCACCTTCATTAGCCAAACGAAGTACACTCAAGACATACTCACCAAGTTTGGAATGAAGGATGTCAAGCCCATCAAGACACCCATGGGAACCAATGGGCATCTCGACCTCGACACGGGAGGTAAATCCGTAGATCAAAAGGTATACCGGTCGATGATAGGATCTCTACTCTATTTATATGCATCTCGACCAGACATTATGCTTTTCGTATGCATGTGTGCAATATTCCAAGCCGATCCTAAGGAAGTTCACCTTAGGGCCGTGAAACGAATCTTGAGATACTTAGTTCATACACCTAAGTTTGGTCTTTGGTATCCCAAGGGATCCACCTTTGATTTAATAGGTTATTCAGATGCTGATTGGGCAGGGTGTAAAATTGATAGAAAGAGCACATCAGGGACTTGTCAGTTCTTGGGAAGATCCCTGGTGTCTTGGGATTCAAAGAAACAAAACTCAGTAGCTCTTTCAACCGCCGAAGCCGAGTATATTGCCGCAGGCATTGTTGCGCAATTGCTTTGGATCAGGCAAACCCTTAGGGACTATGGTTACAAATTAACCAAAGTTCCTCTCCTATGTGATAATGAGAGTGCAATTCGCATGGCGGATAATCCTGTTGAGCACAGCCACACTAAGCACATAGTCATTCGGTATCACTTTTTGAGGGATCACCAACAAAGGGGGGATATCGAGATAGCCTATATGAGCACCAAAGAACAATTAGCCGATATCTTCACCAAGCCATTAGATGAGAAGACTTTTACCAAACTTAGGCATGAGCTAAACATTCTTGATTCTAGGAATTTTGTTTGATCTTTTGCACACATAGCTCATTTTTTTACCTTTGATCATCTCTCTTTCATTTGCTATAACTAATGTGGCTCTCAAGTGTATTTCATGCTAAGTCATAGATTGAAAGGGAAATGGAGTCTTCGGCGAAGACAAGGCTTCCACTCCACTCCATTGTATTATTTTTCCTTCGCCGTCACTCCGCATCGCTCTCCACTTTAGTATAATCCTTCACTCATATATTATTTGCCAAAGGGGGAGAAAGTTTGAAGAGGGCTCTAATGACTCAGTTTTTGGCGATTCATGCCAAAGGGGGAGAGAGTATTAGCCCAAAGCAGAAGGACCGCACCACCACGCCAAATTTCAAAAGTTTTAAATATTGTGTTCAATTGGTATTATATTTGTGATATTTCAAAAATTGGTATCTTTGAAATTAGTTTTCCTCTAAGAAATTCTATCTCAATTGGTATCTAAAATATTTGATCTTCTTTCAAATTGAAAAACCCTCTTGAACACTAAGAGGAGAATTTAATTGAGGAGTAGTTTTGTTAAAGTCAAAGGAAAAGCATTTGAAATAGGGGGAGAAAATTTCAAATCTTGAAAATGCTTCTTGAAAACTTATTCATATACCTTTGACTATTTGCAAAAAGACTTTGAAAAGAATTTCCAAAAGAATTTGCAAAAACAAAACAAGTGGTGCAAGTGTGGTCCAAAATGTTAAAATGAAGAAAGCAATCCATGCATATCTTATGAAAATGTAAATTGGTTTAATTCCAAGTAACCTTTGCACTTACCTTTTGCAAACTAGTTCAATTCTGCACTTATATATTTGTCTTGGTTTGTGTTGGCATCAATCACCAAAAAGGGGGAGATTGAAAGGGAAATAGGGTCAAACCTTTTCTTAAATATTTTTGGTGGTTGAATTGCCCAACACAAATAATTGGACTAACTAGTTTGATCTAGATTATAAGTTCTATAGGTGCCAAAGGTTCAACACAAACCAATAAAAAGTCCAAGAAAGGGTTCAAATAAAAAGAGCAAAAGACAACCGAAGGCTGCCCTAGTCTGGCGCACCGGACTGTCCGGTGTGCCACCGGACAGTGTCCGGTGCACCAGGGAGATCAACTCCGAACTTGCCACCTTCGGGTTTCTGGGATTGCCTCTCCGCTATAATTTACCGGACTGTCCGGTGTAGCACCGGACTGTCCGGTGTGCCAAGCGGAGTAATGGCTACAACGCCAACGGTCGTCTGCAAAAGGTGAACAGTGAGCTACAGTGCGCGGACTGCGCGCGCAGAAGTCAGAGCAGGCGCAGATGGCGCACCAGACAGTGAACAGTGACTGTCCGGTGCACCACCGGACTATCCGGTGGCCCCACTTGTCAGAGCTCTAACGGTCGAACCCCAACGGTTGGGTGACATGGCTAGCGCACCGGACAGTGTCCGGTGGCGCACCGGACAGTGTCCGGTGGCGCACCGGACTGTCCGGTGCGCCCTTCGACAGCAGCCTTCCCCAACGACCACTTTGGTGATTGGGGCTATAAATACCCCCCAACCACCACACTTCAAGGAATCCAAGTTTTTCAGACATCCCACTCAATACAAGAGCTAGTGCATTCAATACAAGACACAAATAGAGTGAATCAAAATCTGTCCAAGTCCCAACTCCACTCAAAAGCAATAGTGACTAGAAGAGAGAGTTTTGTCGTGTTCTTTTGAGCTCTTGCGCTTGGATCACTTTTATTCTTCCTCTATTCTTGTTCTCAACTCACTTGTAATCAAAGAAAAAGACACCAAGTTATGGTGGTCCTTGTAGTGGACTAAGTGTTCCGTTTGATTGAAGAGAAAAGCTCACTCGGTCTAGGTGACCGTTTGAGAGAGGGAAAGGGTTGAAAGAGACCTGGTCTTTGTGACCACCTCAACGGGGAGTAGGTTTGCAAGAACTGAACCTCGGTAAAACAAATCACCGTGTCATCCGCCTTATTTGCTTGTGATTTGTTTTTCGCCCTCTCTTTCGGACTCGACTTTATTTCTAACGCTAACCCCGGCTTGTAGTTGTGCTTAAACTTTATAAAATTCAGATTTGCCTATTCACCCCCCTAGGCGACTTTCACACACTCTCTATTAGAGCACCTTAAGCTTCAATCTTTATACATCGATTATTTGAGAGGTTGAGTCTCTAAAATGTGCTAAAAAGCTCACCAACATATTCTTCAATTTCAAGAGCACTTGGTCCAAGCTTAAGTCAATGTTTGTGTTTGTTACTCTTAGAACTTTTCTCCTAGTCATCTAGAGCATCGCCCGTGGAGCTCGTCATCTTATGTGGTAGCCTCGAGAAAATTTTAATCACCCTCTCCATTTAGCAATGAAAACATCTAGACCCCTAGTTGATTTTAGTGATTAATGACCACGTAAGATTATTTGTGACTAATGTGTGTTTGCAGAGCAAATGATAAGTTAGACCACAATGCAGGGAGTTGTGCTCTAACAAGTGAAAACAATCCCTCATAAAAAGAACTTGAAGTGACGGCTGAAAAAGACGAATCAAAAGGTGAAGGTCTTCATACCCTAAGTATCGAAAGAATTGTGGGACAGTTGGTATAGAGTTAGGACTTTTATTTTTACTTTAGTTGTATTATAAAGAGGGTTGTGGATGGGTAGTTTGACCAATAGATAACTAGTGTAGTGTCGGTGCATGTTCACACTCAAAACTAGTGTCAGGTTTCACTCATGGTCTCACTCACAAGTTAGAATCGAAACCAGATTAGAAAAACACGAGAAAATAAATAAGTGTTGCTGCTCTAAGGGCACCGAATTGTTCGGTGGTCCCTTCGACAGCTGGCCAGAGAGCATCTGAGAGGAGACCGAAAACCCGAGAGCAGACAGAGGACGCCAACAGGTTTTTATAGAGGCACTAAATTGTCCAGTGTGCACCAGACAGTCATCGTGCAGTGTTCGATGCGCCATTGAATAATGGCTAGTTGTTAGAATTAGCCGTTGGAAGCGCATCGGTAGCGCACCGGACTATCTGGTGCGACCACGTGCGGAACAGTGTTGTAACGACTCGTTTGGGTGGTTGGACTACACTGGCCATATTTGTTGTCTTGCTGCCCCAACCAACAAGCATTCGTTGCTATAGCATTGCAAGTCCATAAAGCTTAGTGAGGTGATTAGCAAAATCATAATCCCATGTTAGGACCTCATTAGTGCACATGAGAGCCTCCTAGAGCACACACTTCATGCATTAGTCTTCTCTTGGTCAAGTGAAAGTCTACGACTTATTACACTTGGTGATCGGTATCACCTAGATGGCTCGGTGGCGATTGGATCTCGATGATCACCCCAGAGGTTTTGTTGGTGACCCGAGTCAGAGATTGTACGTGGTCATGAGGGATCCACCGCGTCGGAGAGGCAAAGGATCGTCTCATAGTTAGCACTTGGTTTTTGCGAGGACGAAGGGGGAGCAATACCCTTGCACGGGTGCTCCAACGAGGACTAGTGGAGAGTGGCGACTCTCCGATACTTCGGGAAAAACTTGGAGGAGTCTTCTTGTCTCTACTTTACATTCCGCATTTACTTTGAGCAATTTACTTTGTGTATTTTGCATTCCTTGTATTTGTCATGATAATTTAGGGTTTGCTTTTGTCTACTAGCTTTTGTAATCTAGCAAAGTAGTTGGGTGAAGTTGGGCTCTTGTTTAGGGTTTAATCTTTTGTAAGAAATTTAGAAAAGTGCAATTCACCCCTTTTGGATATCGTGATCCTTTCAAGTAAGAACCACTTATCTCAAGAGCTCACTCTTGACTTGAGAATGAGGATAGGTTTTGAGAAAGTCAAGCCTTTGTGGCTTAGTCAACAACGGAAGGTCGGCAAACTTTGGTGGTAAGCTAAACCGATAAATCCTTATGTCTTTTGTGTTTTTGCTTTATAGTGCATTACTTGTTTGTGAGGTGTTTCTAAGGGTTGGTCCCAATCCACTAGTTGGTGCTTCTATGTTAACTTTCAAGTGACGAATTAGGCAATAGTTTATGCTAGAAAAGTTTAGTATTTTTCTCGATCCACTTTTCTTTGGCCAATTTTAAATTGTAGCTTGAGAAGGATTATACACATGACAGTGCCGCTCTATGACCAATAGTATCGTGCCACGCCGGTGTCGGACTTTAGACGGGAGTGCTCATCTGTTGCTAATAGAATTTTGAGTGTTATTTCTAAAGCCTATCCATCCTCACTAAACATAACAAATTCTTATTGTTCTTCGAAATCAGAAATGAGAGAATGGAAGAATAGTTGTGGTAGCCTAGCTCAAAGCATATCCACAAAATGGGTTTGATCTAACCTACTTACAAAATGGGTCCAAACGAACATGGATGTGTTTAGTTTGGCTTTTGCCCCCTAAAAGCCAAAAGCCAAACCAAATGGCTAGATATATGAAGCAGTTTTTTTCTTCTAAAAGTCGGCTTTCTCGCAGTGTAAAATTGAAAGCATCCTTGGAGCTGCTTTTAATGGCTTTCGGATGGAACTGTGAAAACATATATCGAAGAATTTTTAATGGCTTTTAATGGTTTCGACCAAACGGTTTTTAATTTTTTAACAACTCTCAGACCACATCAGCTTTTTCCACAGCTCACAGCCCACACCAGTTTTTTTCACACCCACAATCCAACCAAACAAACCCATAATCTGCTCCTTAAGGCCCCAGGGCCACCCCATGCAAGCGCAGGTTGTTTGAATGGTCAGACTAACGGGGACAAAACAAAGCGCCCACATGTTCAGATGCACACGTGAAACATTTTTTTGCTGGACGGCTGAAGAAAATGCACGCCCGTACGCATCTACGCCCGCGTCTGGCAGGCCCAGAGGAAACAAATCTTAATTTCGTTTCAACCTAGCCAGGACGCGCGACGCCTTTTGCATTGTCACAGGCTCACAGCCCTTTGCCGCCGGCCAGGAACACCGGGACGTGAGCGTGTCGCCAACCCCGTCGCCGGAGAAGACAAGTTCGTTTTGGTGTAACTGGAATTCTGATTTTTTTTCTCCCCTTCCCGTTCCTTACAGCTGTGTACAAATATACTCGAGCTAATTGACCGGCCCACACATATGGCCCACACATGCACTTACAATCTGAAAAATCTCTTCCCTCACTTCACGCCATCACCAAACAGACGCTTGCTTGCTTCTTCAGAGCATATCTTCAGTTCTGCAGACTTGACTGCCGGACATCACATGCATGCGAACAATCAATCTTACTCGTATCCATATCTCTACTATATTTAAAGTAATGGTTTTAACAGTCGTCCTGCGTCATCTTTTTACAAAAAAGTCATTACATTTTTTCAAATCAACTCAACGTGTCGTTTTTAATAACCTTGATAATATGAACCTATTAAACATAATTAATCTATGATTCACTCATATGATGCTACAATAAATATTTGCTAAGCATGAATTAATTAAAATTAATAAATTTGTCTCGTTATTTTATCTTTTAGCTATAGAATTAGTTTTACAATTCTCTACTATACTTAAAGCATAAGTTTCAACAGTCGTCATGTGTCATCTTTTTACCAAAAAAGTAATTACATTTCTTCCAAATCAATTCAGCGTAAAATGTTAAAACGCGGTGCCACTCTAATGGAAGAAGGGAGACACTGGGCGTGCTGTCTAACCAGTAGAACATCATGCTCAGGTGTTTATAATATCGAATATAAATTGTATATATGTATATATATGATTTTTTGTAAAATAAAAAAATAATCATGTCGGACCGGGCCAGCACTACGGGCCGAGGCTACGGCCTAAGCACCGCACGTCGCTCGTACCGGGTTGGCTCAGACACTATTAAATGGATCGTGCCTCAGACCGGCTCGCCAGACACGGCCAATTTGGCCATCTATACCTCCGCAAGATAATGATGGTCCTCGCAACAGCTGCCACCACCTTGTTCGTCATTTTACTTCTTTTTTCTCTCCCCTCATGCCTCCACCTCTGCGCCACCCCATTCTCGACAGAGGGCTTAAGAGCATGCGCCTCCTCCCCGTATTCGTCCGACACCAGCCCCGACACCGACTCGCGCAGTGGCTATTGCACGTCCACGAGGATGTTCACATCATGCGCGCACCATCGTTTTCGTCGTCGTCGGACGCCCCGTTCGTCTTCCCGGCCTTCGCCCTATACTTCCTCCCCAACCTGCTGCCCCCGCCCACGGTCGTAGCCGCGAGCCGACCGACACTCGTCAACACGGGTATGGCGTGAGTTGGTCACGCTCCTGGCCTTTCTCCGTGCGTGTCATCGAGGAGGACATGGTGACACCTATAATATCGAATATAAATTGTACATATGTATATATGATTTTTTGTAAAATAAAAAAAAATCGTGTCGGTCTGGGCCAGCACCACAGACCGAGGCTACGGACTAAGCACTGCACGATGCTCGTGCCGGGTTGGCCCAACCATTATTAAATGGGTCGTGCCTCGGGCCGGCTCGCCAGACACGACCCATTTGGCCATCTATACCTCCACACGATAATAATGGTCCTCGCAACAGTTGCCACCACCTTGTTCGTCATTCTACTTCTTTTCTCTCTCCCCTCATGCCTCCACCTCCGCGCTACCCCATTCTCTACATAAGGCGTAGGAGCATGCGCCTTCTCCCCGTATTCGTCCGACACCAGCCCCGACACCGACTCGCGTACTGGCTATTGCACGTCCACGAGGATGTTCACATCATGCGCGCACTATCGTTTTCCCCGTTGTCGGACGTCCCGTTCGTCTTCCCGGCCTTCGCCCTGTTCTTCCTCCCCAACCTGCTGCCCCCACCCACGGTCGCAGTCGTGAGCCGACCGACGCTCGTCAACGCGGGTACGGCGCGAGTTGGTCACGCTCCTGGCCTTTCTCCATGCGTGTCGTCGAGGAGGACATGGTGGCACCTGCCACGCTTAGGTTATCTTGGCGATGATGAGTCCAGGTCTGAGATATTGGACAACCATAGCCCTGATAGCAGTCGACATATGCTACGGAGTTGGTGGTGGTGTTGTGTCACTTCGGCGGGTCCATGGCTGGAAAGACACTCACATTATATCGCCCTTCTCGGATTGACGTTTGGTGCAGGTGTCTCTCGGTTTGGAGCTGCTTCGGCCGGACTTTTTTCTCTGCTTGCGTGCACTCTCCCTATATATCTAGCAATATACTATCTATGTCGCCTCCATATGCCCAGGTCTTCGTCGTGTCCTTCTCCGGCAACGAACATGTATGTCCGCATCTTCCCTTCTCCTGCTCTTCAAAACCTTAGAAGTGGGGGAGACGATGGATGGGGGTCTCTGATTTGCTGCCTATGGTACTCGTGCGTTCATAAAAAATATTATGCGAAGAGCGAAGACAATCAATAAAAATCTTGAAATCTTTTTGGTGGATAATTTACGTGGGTATTGTTGTGAGCCGTCGCAACGCAAGGGTAACCGACTAGTCTATATCTATACTATACTTAAAGCACCAGTTTCAACGGTCGTCCCACGTCATTTTTTACAAATAACCCCTCACAGCTATTTCAAATTAATCCGCTGCACGCCCAAACGGCGCCCGGCACGGGCCAAGCGCCCACGGGCCATAACTCTGGCCCAGACATGTCATGCCGGCTGTGCCGGGCCAGCCCGTTAGCTCGTCAGCTCATTTGATTAAATCAACGTAAAATGTTAAAAAATAGTGTAGAAGGTGGGGTTCAAACCCACACCGTGATGGGAAAAGGGCGGGAGACACTGGGTGAAGTTATCTAACCAGTAGAACATCATGATCAGATATTTTAATATTGAATATAAATTGTATACATGTATATACGTTTTTTTGTAAAATAAAAAATATAATCGTGTCGTGTCGGGTCAGCACTACGGACCGAGGCTACAACCCAAGCACGACACGACATTCTTGGCTCTTGCAAGCATTAGGTCGTTTCTGAGATCACATTGGCGCAATGGACTCTATGGTGTTTGAGGTTGCTGAATTGGATAGAGTAACAATGATTTGTCACACTAACAATAAAATGAAAGGTTATTTGTTGGTTTTAAACGTTAGTAATTGCTACAAAGTAGCATAATTTATATGGAGCGCATCCAATTTTTATTGATGCTTGACTTTAGCAATCACTCCATAATTTGATCTATCTTTTTTATAAGTTTGAGTTCATGTGACTTATTTTAGAAACTTTAGCTCACAAACTTTCTCTTATTTGGTCTCTATATGATGAAATTATGTCATTTTACATCTCTGTTCGTTCAGTCAGTCGTTGTGAACTCTCTTCATTGTCCGTGTTATACCAAGACATATTGGCCGTGTTGTACCAAGACATTGCATGGAGTAAACAATAACATCAGTTAGTCAAATCTAAAAAAATATTATATGGAGAACAGAGACAATCAATAAAAAATCTTGAAATTTTATTGGTGAATAGTTTACGTGGATATTGTTGTAAGTCGTCGCAACGCACGTACAACCGACCGGTCTCTATTTAAACTATACTCTACAAACAATAAAATCGGCATCCCATGGGCCATACTGGATCTCCATTTCGGCCCACCAATCACGCCCTAAATGGGCTCAGCCGCCTCTTCTTGTCTCCACTCCCTTTCCCGTCGAGCTATTTGCAATTTTGCCGTGGGGGTAACCCATGGAGATCACGGAGGAGCAGCGGCGTCGCGCCGAGGCCAACCGCCTCGCCGCCCTCGAGAAGCGCAAGCGCTACGCAGAGGCCGCGGCTGCCACCGCCTTTCCCACCTCCGGTGCCTCCACATTCCCTGCCTACGACACTGCCGCCGCCGCCGAGTGGAGGCTCGCCAAATGCCCAAGAATCGCCCCGCCCGCGCGCCAGTTACCGTTTGTACCGCTGCCCCCTCGTCCTTCCCCACCGCCGCTGCCGCCGACTCCGCCTCAGCCGCCGGTGGGGTTCCAGGTTGTGCTGGAGGTATGCGGCCCCGACGAGTTCTGGGTGGCGGTGGTGCCGGTAGAAGGCAGGGCCTACCCTGGGGAGGCCGAGTGCCTCGGCGCCGTCCAGGACTGCCTCGCTGCGGCTTCGGTACGGTTCGCGTCCGTTCTTGCCTTTGAGGAATAAATGTTATTCCAGTTTCTGCTTTGATCAGAATGTACAGTTCATGATCTACTCGCCTACTCCTACTCCCGAAATTTGGTGTTTTCTTGGATAGTGCTATGCTTTTGTTTGCGAGAGTTTGATGATTTTCGTGTTTTTTACACCAGTCTGTCAAATTGGTGGGAATCGGCGAGCTTTTCTTGATAAGTAGTTCTTTTTGAATGATTGATAAATAGTTTTTTCTTTGGTTCCATCTGTTTGGATGTTCTTGATAAGGAATTTGCTATATAGACCGGAAACTCCTTTTCCATTTAATCCTGGGTTTATCTTTGGCTCCATCAGTTTGGATGTTCTTGATAAGGATTTTGGCATGGAATTGTAATTGCAACTCATTTTCCTTCAATGTTTGCACTGTTAGGTTGTACAATACTCTGCAACACAGTCGCTAAGTCAAAGCACACATCTTCGTCCTGTATTTAAGCTTGTGGACTATGGTGTGGTGTTGAAATGCCTTAAGAAATTACCTGGAGCTTCTGTGCAAGAAATACCTTCTAGCACAAAGAGAATTATTCAGAATATACCTAGGTATCACGTCCAAAAGTGGGCTTCTGATGAAGAAGTACATGAGCTTCTCAAGAAACTGCCACAGCAAATAAAAGATGCGCTTTTACCCTTCCAACTTGAAGGAGTGATGTTTGGGCTTCGAAGGCGTGGACGTTGCCTAATTGCAGATGAGATGGGGCTCGGCAAGACTCTCCAGGTGGGCATATAGCATGGATTCTTGCATAGTGCAATCCTTGCTGTTTTGTATACGAGTACCTTGAGATATTCTTGTGATGTATTTGTAGAATATTATTGCAGCACTATTAATTCAACAATGATTTATTTTATTTAGATTTATGACTTGTTAAATGATGTGAATAGACCTCCCTATTTGTTCTTTGTTATTCATTTCAGATTTGATGACTTGGTTTTAGATTATATGAATTGGCCTACCAATTTGCCTATATTAAGGGAGCGAGTGAGCATATTCTCATGCATTTTAATGCAGGCGATTGCAATAGCATGCTGTTTCAAGGACGAGGGCTCTATATTAATAGTATGTCCAGCTGTATTGCGTTATTCTTGGGCAGAGGAATTGGAACGCTGGGATCCTTCATTTATGCCAAAAGATATTCATATTGGTATGAGAAATCTTTTTTTTTTGGTTGATGTGAAAGCTGGTTTTTATTGGACTTGCTGTACAATTTCATCTAGTCCTGAATAATTATGAAGTACAGATATTGTTTGATCACACATTTTGTATCATAACCCTCCAACTTCTTTGTTTGCTCTTGATTTTTTTTTCTCGGAAGAAAATAGGAATAGTCCAAAATGCTCTGTATTCAGGCTGAACTCTAAGGACTATATGCTTTTCAGTTATAATATAAAATTCGTTAGCATTCACCTGGTCATCTAGTATCTGCAACCTTTAACTTTTATTATTTCTATCTTACTTTCTGTGTGCATAATGTGGAAAGTAATGAATTTTTGCTTTCATAAGTTGACTGAAATGTTGTAGCCCACACAACATCCCCCTTGAACTATCAAAACAAGACCATTCAGATGTCAGATACCTAGTGGTCGCTTGATCTATCCAAGTAGATTTTTTCTTCAGTTTGACTTACTGACTTGTTTTTGGGATTTTTAGGAACTTTTGAATAAGCTAGCATTTGAACATATTTTAATGAGTTATGTATGTTTTACCTTTTCGGGTCAAAAGATGTGATATTCAATCCGAAGCTAAGCTAACTTCTAACATAAGTTCAAATCTAGAATGCTTTTGGTTCTTTGAGTGTAAGTTAATGGGTTTATTATTGAGAAAGTAACTTTCAATCATAGATTTGTACTTTGGTTGTAAACTGTGCTAGTATCAATAGTTGGAATGCGAAACCCTAACCCTAATCAGGGTTGGGAGTGCATATATATAAGGCAATAGTTGGGCCAAGCCCATTACAAAGAGGGGTATACAGGTAATTACACAGGGACTGACCCAAAACCCTAACGGGATTCCAACACCCCCGCAGTCTCAACTCTATCCTGTACAGATGTTGAGACAAGATCAAAACTCGCCAAAAGCACTCGACTGCAACCCCTTGGTGAAGATGTCAACGAACTGCAGCATGGTCGGGGCTGAGAACCTAAACGTCACCGGCAACGACAAGCTTGCGGACGAAGTGTAGGTCGATTTCCACATGCTTCATGCGTTGATGCTGCACAGGATTTGTGGAGAGGTAGACCGCGCTGACGTTGTCACAGTAGACGTGGGTGGCGCGCTGTAGGGGGGTTGCAGAGCTCCTGGAGAAGTTGGCTATAACGCGGTACTTGGCCTCAGTGCTAGAGCGAGAGACAAGGGCTGGCGCTTGGCGGCCCAGGAGACGAGGTTGGCGCCCAGGAACACGACGCAACCGAAAGTGGACCGGCGCGTGTCGGGGCAGCCAGCCCAGTCAGCGTCGGTGTAGACCACGAGCTCCGACGTCGAGGAGGGTCAAAGGAGAGGGCCGTAGTCCATGGAGCCACAAAGGTAGCGTAGGATCCGCTTGATAGTGTTGAGATGGGGCTCTCGCGGGGTGTGCATGTGGAGGCACATCTGCTGGACGACGTAGGCAATGTTGGCCTGGAGAAAGTCAGGTACTTAAGGGCGCCGCTGAGGCTCCGGTAGGACGTCACATCGGCGACCGGGGGTCCGTTGTCCTCAGAGAGCTTCGCCTAAGTGTCGACGGGCGTGGAGTAGGGCTTGCAGTCGGGCATGCTATCCCGCTCCAAGATGTCGAGGGCGTACTGGCGTTGGTGGAGGAAGAGACCCTGAGACCTCCGCTCGGCAGTGACGAGGAGGAAGTGGTGGTGAGGCCCTAGGTCCTTCATGGTGAACTCACGCTGAAGGGCGACGATCGTGCGCTGAAGAAGATTGGCACTGGACGCTGTGAGCATGATGTCATTGACGTAGAGCCGCAGGTAGACGATGTCATTGCCACGCCGGTAGATGAACAAGGATGTGTCTGACTTGGCCTCGACGAAGCCGAGGGAGGCCAAATGGGAGGCGAAGTGACTGTACCAGTCCCACGGTGCCTGCTTGAGGTCGTACAGGGAGCAGTTCAGCCGATAGACCAGATCCGGACAAGCGGAGTCGACAAAGCCGGTAGGCTGGCTGGAGTAGACTATCTCTATCAAAGTGCCATGGAAGAAGACATTCTTGACATCGAGCTGATGGACCGCCCAGTCCCGAGAGAGGGCGAGGGAGAGGACGATACGAACGATGACAAACTTAACGACGAGGCTGAAGGTCTTGTCGTAGTCCACTTTGGGCCGCTGAGTGAAGCCCCGAAGGACCCAACGGGCCTTGTAGCGGTCGAGTGAGCCATCCGAGGTCAGCTTGTGGTGGATGATCCACTTGCCGGTAACCACGTTGGTGCCTCGTGGACGCGGCACCAGATTCCAAGTGTGGTTGGCGAGCAGGGCCGTGTACTCCTCCATAGCGTGACGCCGGTGGGGATCGACGAGGGCCGCGCGAACGGAGGAGGGAACCGAGGAGGTGCCCGGAGGTGCGTTGGTCGTTAGTATCAGCCGGTCGACGGGGCGGAGAACACCGACTACGCGACGAGTCACCATCGGGTGGACGTGGTGGATGGTGATCGTGTGTGGTACACTGGGGGCTCGCTGCAAGGACAAGCAGGCGGGTCGGCTGGAACCGAGGGAGCGGCACGCCTGCGACGGTGGTAGACGTGGGCGGGGTCGGGGTAGCGAGCCAGACAGGGGGCAGCCGACGGGGCTGCGCTCGTCGACGGAGCCACGCATGGAGCGAGCGAGGTCGATGGGGCCACGTGTGGCGCAAGTGGAGGCGCGAGCCGTGGCGTCTGGGCCACGCGTCCCGCAGATAGAGGTGCGAGCGGAGGCGTCTGAGGAACAGGATCGATCTCAAGGAGGGAGTCGAGATCGGTAGGCGGGGAGGAGCCTGCAAGGGGAAAACATCTTCATCAAAAAACAACATGACGAGAGATGATGATGCGGTGGGAGAGGAGGTCAAGGCAGTGGTACCCCTTGTGGTCTGGAGAGTAACCGAGGAAAAGACAACGAGTAGAGCAGGGAGATAGCTTGTGGGGAGCGGTGGCGGAGGTGTTGGGATAGTAGGCACAGCCGAAAACACGAAGTTGGTCATAGGAGGGGGATGTGCCATATAGGGCAAAGTGGGGAGTGGGTTGGCTCACTGCTTTCGAGGGGAGGCGATTGAGGAGATGAGTAGCGGTGTTCAGGGCCTCTGCCCAGTAGATGGCAAGGAGAGACGCCTGGATGAGGAGGCAACAAATCATGTTGGTGGTGATGCAAATGATGCGTTTGACTTGGCCGTTCTGGGGAGAAGTGTAAGGGCACGAGAGGCGCAACTGAACGTCGTGGGAGAGGAAGGAGCGAGAGGCGGTGTTGTCGAACTCTCAGCCATTGTCACATTAAAGGGCACGAACCGAACGACGGAACTGGGTGGAGACCTAGGCGAAGAAGTGGGTAAGGTGGAAAAGGTACCAGACTTAAGGCGTAAAGGAAAGGTTCAAAGAAAGTGAGAGAAGTCATCCAGAATGACTAGGTAGTATTTGTAATTAGAAAGGCTTGAGGACAGGAGAGGTCCAGAGATCACAATTAGGGGTATAAACAATACAGGTATTATCCGAGCATCCGACCGTCCGAAGAGCCCAATTATCTGGATGGATAGTTTTTTTTCCGGATATCCGCAGATTATTCGGATTTCGGATTCGGATAGTACAGTTCGGATATCAGATACAAATATGAGATGACTGATACCCGTCGGATTCCGGATATCCGAACATCTTACTAGATACCTTACTAGATTTCAGATTTTGGATATTCGTATAGTTACATGTGGAATCACCCTAAGTATCCAAATTTCAACATAATCAATACTTCACTTTATCATTTTCATATGAGAACTTGAGGTTATATTCTTATTCTTATAGAATGTTTATTGGTCCTGGTAACCTATTTGCAATTTTCGGTCGACACCAGTATATTTTATGAATTTAATTGCATTTTGATAATTTTCTATATAATAATAATAATATACAAATAGTCTCAGAAATTCATAAAATTTGACGGAGGGGCAATACATGTCTATATAGCATCCTAAGCAGCCCTGGACGTGGAAGTGGAAAAAGGAAGACGAGAGTGACGACCGACCTGGCAGACATGGCAGAGGTGCCTTGAGGAACCCCGACTACAGGAGATATCGAAGCAACTGGAGAGCTGGGACATCACGTCAGGTCCAGGGTCACCGAGGCGACGATGCCTAGTGGTGGCAGTAAAAGCATGGGGGAAGGATACGTTGGTGGGGGAAGTGGAGGGCAAATGAATAGAGTAGAGGGGGTCGGAGCTGTCACAACGAGCGAGCACGACCCGAGTGGAAGGTGGCGTATGGTTGAGCCCCCATGGATCGAACTCCATAGAACAATGCTTGTCACTAGTAAAGCGACGAACCGAGAGAAGGGGATGAGTCAGATGAGGAGCAACAAGGACGTCGTTAAGGTAGAATAGCCCCGGAAGAACCGATGCACCTACTAAGGTGACCTGGAGGTTGGAATGTTGCCCACAACGATAGAGGGAGGATGTGAGGGGTGTGGAGGATGGTAGTGAGATAACGAGCTAGTGGTAGGAGTAGTGTGAAAGGAGGCTCCGGAGTCGACCACCCAATCAGTGGGAGGGGGAGAGGGTGGGGAAGGCCAGGGTGCAAGGAAAGAGCTAGGGGAGGTGCTCCGACAAAGCCACTAGTAGGGGAGGGAGATAGCAAGGTCTCGATCGCTAGGGAGGCAATCACATCACGGGGGAAGACAAGCGGTCCAGGCACGTGACGGCTCACCTAAGGGTGGAGTCGACACAGTCACAAAGAACAGGGTTCATGGCCCGATTGAAAGCCATGAAGGTGCCCCGAACAAGCTGGCCGTCGGGAAGGAGGACGCGCACAGCGATCACAACAAAACCAGGTGGAGCCAGGGAGGAGGTGGCGCCGGCGGCTAGGGCAACGACGGGGCTAGGATAGCCGAGAGCCACTGGAGTAGCGGGCGAGGCAAGGCTCATGGGTGAGGAGATAGGGGCCAGCGCAGGCGACGCTCCGGCGAGGGTGTGGGCCAGGGGTGGGGCACCGACAGTAAGGAAGTAAGTGGAGAGGGACGACGCAACGGCGCAGGGAGCTAGCGTGGGAGGAGAGGCCTCCGGCAAGGTGGACACGCCCATGAGCTCGACCTGGAGGGAGGAGTAGGGGGTGGGCGCGGTAGTTGGCGCCACAGGGGGCTGGGGCGGACACACCAGGGCTATAGGGAGCCGGGTGTAGACATCTCATGGCCGCAAGGGGCCAAAGCCCACCAGTGATGGATCTGGTGCGGGTCGAGGTCGGAGGAGCCGACTGCTGGGGCGTCGGTCACATCTCCGCGAGCTGCTGCTGTAGGTGGCACCGAGGCGAAGCCGAGGGAGTGGCTGACGGAGGAGGGGTCCGACGGTTTGAAGTTCCAGCTGGCGGCTTAGGCCTAGCCGCCGGCGAGCTAGAAGCTATGCGCGCTGGGGAAATCGGAGCGAGGAGGGAGCAGGGAGCCGAGCGCTGGTAGGGCGACGACCGAGCTCCACGTTGGTGTCCGTCGAGAGGAGCTTGAGGAGGCGCAATGACGCGACCATGGGAGGCAAGCAGTGGGTGGCGTCCGGCCTGGCCGAGCAGGGAGAGGGCGATCAGAAGAAACGACACGAGCATCCTGGGAGATGGACTGGGGCGTCCTGCAGCTAGTGAAGAGGAAGGCTAGTGTGAGGGAGGCCTTGTGCGCGAGCAGGCTTGAGGAGGATGGACTGCGAGCGTGAGACAGAGAGGGTTGTGTGCGGTGGCTTGAAGTTCCAGCCGACGGCTGGGGCTGGTGAGACCAGCGGTTGGAGGTTGGGGAAGGCGGCGGCTGTGGGTGAGAGGGAGGGAAGAGAGAGAAAATCGCTCTAGTACCAAGTTGGAATGGGAAACCTAACTCTAATCAGGGTTGGGAGTGCATATATATAAGCCAAGAGTTGGGCCAAGCCCATTACACAGAGGGGTATACGGGTAATTACACAGGGACTGACCCAAAACCCTAACGGGATTGTAACATCAATGAAAGGCTATCGTTTTGCAAAATATGGCTAATGTCTTATCACTTCTCCCTTGTGTGATTGACTTTCTAGTTCTGAATATATTCTTTTCATATTTGTGTCCAGTTCATATAGAGGAAGTATCAAGTGCACAATAGTATATTGGTGCACATATGTGCAAACTCAATCTCACCACACGGATCCAATATGAAGGGCTGAAGTGAGTAGACCTAAGTCAGCCCAAGATGGGATGAGAGAGCTCTAACCTTGAACTTGAACCTTTAAGATTAAATATTTGTATCCGAAAGATGGGATTCAGTTTTTCATATGTTTCACCAGTATGCTCTTGTGCACTTGATATTTCCTATTTTGTACAAGGACCATATGTTTAGATGTTTAAATTATATCTATTATTTTCTCATTTTCAGTATTTGGTCGTCAAGACAGTCTTGAACATCTAAATGCTACTCCAAGGGCAGTGATTATATCTTACCAGATGCTAAGTCGCCTTAGAGAAAGTATGGTGAATAGAACATGGGCACTGATGATTGTTGATGAATCACATAACATACGCTGCACGAAGAAACTAGAAGAAAAATATGAGGTATTAATGTTATCATGAAAAATTAAACATTCTCATGTTTCAGAACAAGCATACAACTCTCAAATAGCAATCTATGGAGATTCTGTTCCTTGTTCTTTGACACATTCTATCATTATTTTTAAGATAATGACTTTGATAGCTTACTTTCCTATCTATACCACTATATATTCCACCGGTTTAAACTTTGCAAAACCCACCCAACCAAATCATCCTCACACCCATAACCTCCACTAAATCCACCAAACAAATCGCACCTAGACTTAATACACTATCAAAATCAACGGTTCATATCACTGGATAACTCCCTCTCCCTTACTTAAATCCAATTGACAATATTATTTGGATTATCCCGCACCCCTCTCCCTCCCCCGCGACCCCGCTGCCCCCAGCTCCCCCCTCCCTCTCAGTCGTCGTTGTCGTCGTCAACCACTCCCCTCGCGCTGTTGCACCCTCTCCTTTTCGGGATCGTAGTGTTAGCACGGGCTATATGCTACTATTACAAAAAAAATGACTTCGAGATGATTTAGTGAACTTCCACATTTCTTCATCATTGAGTTTGATTCTCCACATGCCTACACTCTTTTATAAAAAAGGGAATTAATTACCACATCTGAGTCATTTAGTTTTCATACTACTAGTCTGAAATATCAACATTCTACTCGCTTCTTGTATTGACTTGCTTGTCTTGTGATAGACAAAAGCTGTGCTACATCTAGCTTCAAAAACTGAACGCATCATATTGCTCTCGGGGACACCCTCTTTCTCAAGGTTATAAATATATCCATCATACTCTTTGAGTTCCTTGTGCTATTGAAATTGTACTCTTCATATTTCATCTGGGATGCATGAAAATAGTTGTGATATGAGATATATTTTGTTAAGATCACCTGATGATTTCAAAATATCAGTAACTGCAAAATGATCTTGATGTTTTTTTTGTCTTACTCTTTTGACAGTATTGGTTGCACTAATTTATGTGAATAGTGGTCTTGTGAGCATCCATGTTGATATGGCACAATTGTGCATAGATATTATTGCCTAACATTGGCGGATCTAGAGAGTGGACAGGGTGGGCCCCGACCCACCCTCTAATTTTGATCCTGCTAAAATATATAGATGGTTTTGATTTATTTGTTTTTTTATTCTCATATGTTGTAGGTCTAATTTTGATCCTGCTAAAATATATAGATGGTTTTGGTTTATTTGTTTTTTATTCTCATATGTTGTAAGATTTGAAATGCTAACTCATTTTTTATTTTGATTTTCATAAGATTGGACCACCCTAACTTTAAGTCCTAGATTCGCCACTATGTCTAATGCATTACCTGCTAAGCATCTGTACTGATTATATTATGGAGTGAGATGTCTGTGCATGCTGAGGATGTCATGAATTGTTCAAAAGCTTTTTTTTACTGCTTTGTATTATGATTTTATCTCTACTATTTTGTATTTGAAGAATCACAATATGGTATGATAGGCTGGTTCCATACAATCTGTTACATCATTTTACTATATGTTGCTGTACTTAAATATTTCTAAAATGAAGTTGGCACTTACTATTTATTTTCTCCTAGGCGATAATAGACCTTTTGATATCTACCACCAGATAAATATGCTATGGTAAGAGAAAATGACATCTTACTGTCTTGGTCTTATGAAGCTCTTTACATTGTTCAGTTGCAATATTGTTGTTAATCACCCTACACACACTGCTTTCAGGCCCCACATGCTTGGTACTGATAAATTTGATTATGCGAAAAAATATTGCTTGCTGCATGTTGCACGAAGTTATCAGGGGAAAATGTTTAAGGTATGTGATTCCTTGGTTTGTAAAGGCATATCACCGTTACTAGCTCTATTCCCTAAGCTATGGCTTCTATGGGCTGTCTGCAGAGCTGTTTTCGCTAAGTGGGGTAAAATCTATGTTGTGCATGTAGAAACTAGACATGCAAACCATGGAATAATGCATGAAAAACTTTTTACAAGTAGCCCCCCTCCCCCCAAAAAAGTGTTAGACAACCTATTTCCTTCCATGTTTAGGAGGTTTTATTCTCTATTAGGTGTTGGCTGATTGCCCCTAATTAGGTGATACCCATCCCTATCAGGCGTTGGCTGATTGCCCCTGATTAGGTGCGAATGGGTGATTTTTTCCTATATGGATGTTTCCTATTTAATGTGAGATCTCCCTGATTGACTTCCTGATCATTGTTTCTATAAATCAGGTGGAGCACAATCTGATAGAGATCTATATATTGTAATCCTGCTACTCAGTGCAATGCATCACACAATATTCCACGCTATCATGGTATCGGAGCACCGAGGGTGTAGAGGGACCCGAAGCTATTGTATCTGGCGATCACGCTCTTGGAATGAAGATCCTTCACAGAAAGGCCAAGAGGGTCAAATTCGACAGAACAATTGTTATCAGAAGTAAACTAACGAACTGAAATGAGGTTTTGAACAATATCGGGGGCAACAAGAATGTTATTAAGATAAAAGGGACCCGATATGATGGAGTGGCCTGAAGTTGTGACAGGTAAAGTGGATCTGTTTCCAACCATGATGGAAGTGGAGCGCCAAGAATGAAATAAAGAGATGTTACCACTATCGAGAGTCATGTGACTGGAAGCACCGGAATCCATGACCCAGTCTGTGGCGCCAGGAGGACTTAGGGTCATGGTGCTGAAGTTGTTGGCGAGAGACTGCTGATCCCAGGATCCAGTTCATGGAGTCCATGGCACAGTCGGGGAGGCAGGAACCACAGGGCGCTGCTGCAGAGTCCTGAGCGGATGCTGAACCGACCCGACAGGCTGGGTAAAGTGACACGACAGAGGGGTGTACTGGGTCGGAGCAGCGAAGAGCGCCTGTTGTGGTGCGCCCTGGTGTGCAGGCGGACGTCCGCCACGCTGCTGTCCAGTAGGGCCGGGCCACATCGTGATTTGCCCGGTCCATGGATTGTACAACGAAGGCCAAGGCGACTGAGCCTTGCCTCATCCGCTGTTGTTGGGGCGACGCCGTCAACGACCACTAGCAGAGGAGCCCCCGCCATAGGTGTTGCTAGTGGGTCGGCTGGTACCACCAGCGGGCGCCGTGACACCTCCAGGGGGAGGGGCGATGGAGGAAGCAGTGGTACTGGCGACGAGAGCGGTGGCCGGAGGCAGAGGTGGCGTGAGCTTCAGTCCCTTGACCAAGAGCTGCTTAGTTTATTGTGACAATGTCAGTGTTGTCTACTTGTCCACTAACCCGGTTTAGCATCAGCGCACGAAGCATATCGAGATTGATCTCTACTTCGTCCACGAGCACGTTGTCATTGGTGATGTTTGTGTTCTTCATGTCCCAACGACGTCTCAGTTTGCAGACATCTTCACCAAGGGGCTGCCCACTTTTGTCTTCTCCGAGTTTCGATCCAGTCTTAATGTCTGCGCCATCGACGTTTCGACTGCGGGGGGTGTTAGACAGCCTATTTCCTTCCATGTTTAGGAGGTTTCCTTCCCTATTAGGTGTTGACTGATTGCCCCTAATTAGGTGATACCCTTCCCACTCAGGCGTTAGCTGATTGCCCCTGATTAGGTGCTAATGGGTGATTCTTTCCTATATGGTTGTTTCCTATTTAGTGTGAGATCTCCCTGATTGACTCCCTGATCATTGTTTCTATAAATCAAGTGGAGCACAATCTGGTAGAAGTCTATATATTGCAATCCTGCTACTCAATGCAGTACAACACAATATTCCACGCTATCAAAGAGAAACAGGATTTCAGCAAACCAGATAATAAATGTAGTGGTTTAAAATAGAAAAACCCTATAGCGCAGGTATTGTAGATTAAATTCTATGAAAGAGAAATGAATTTTGCCGGTAGTATCTTTGTGGAATCATTTTCTTAGATCCCTAATGCTGTAATTTGTTTTATATGCAGGACTTCTCTAAGGGCACACGGTTGACAGAGTTAAATGTTTTGCTCAGTCAAACTGTCATGGTTTGTTCTTACTCTTTCGGCCACTTAAACTTCAATTACCTCTGCTCCATTGTGGTAGTTCAATCCATACTGTTTGTTGTTCTGTTATCCTAACTAATGTACCTACACAATAAACTATTTAACGATACTAGCCCTAGGTTTCTTTTAGCCACCAATTGCACATTATTTTTTTTTGTTACTGATGTAATTCTTTAGCCCTCTTCATTGAAATTTTTATTGGTCCAAAGGCAATTGGCAGAGAAGTGTTACTGTTGGCAAATATTCTTTTTTCTCGAATGCGCAGGAAAGCTGCACATCTCTGTATTATAGAGAGAAAAAGGATCGGCTCCTTGCATGAACACCACCACCTCACTCGGCCAAGCCATGGGGGTTGAACAAAACAAAGTAGGTTGCACTGATTAAAAAAACAAGGATGGGACCTGACCAAAAAACCCACAAACTAGATTAAGTAGCCCAAGCCATGACCTAGACTGTTGGCAAATATTCTAGCAAAGTAAAGGTTTACTGTTCTATACTGATTTATAAAGAAATGAAGTGCTCATTTCCTAATAATATGCTTGCCATTATTAAAGACTTGCATTTTGTCACAATCCATGCAATCACATGATATGTTATGCTGAGATTTGATTGCTTATTGACATCAACTCTGTCACAGTTAAAGTTAGCTGCTTTATCTGCTTCTGTGGTATAGATTAGGCGACTGAAGGAGCATTTGTTGAATGAACTGCCCCCCAAGCGGCGACAAATTATTAGGTTGAAGCTAAAGGCACCAGATATCAGGGCAGCCACATCTTCATGCGGCAAAAGGGTGAACCCTAACAGTTGTAATGGAACTCTTACAATTGAATTGCCCAGTAAAAGCAATGATGATGAAAATACAAAAGAGGAAGAAGGTATTCATGGTGCTGACTGCTAAATTGAGTTTTCAGTTACATATATTAATGAATTTTAATACCGCCCTGTGATTTCTCTCTCTTCTGCATCCACGACTAGTATGATGGTTCTGGTAGCTCTGCATAAATATGGTTATCTTTATTTTTATCCAGAAGATGATTGCAAGAAATCTCCAAGGAGTCTCACCCCACAAGAGATTGGTATCGCAAAGTTATCTGGATTTAGTGAATGGTTCTCAAATCATTTCATCATGAATGGATTTGATGCTAACCATAACCTGGATCCCCAGTCTAGCTGTCAGAAAACAATAATATTTGCACATCACTTAAAGGTTCTAGATGGAATACAGGTAAACAGTTTCATGTTTCTCATGTATGCATTATCTGTCATCATGCTATTAGAGTATTAGGTAGTCTGTCCTCACTTAAGGATGTATTTTCATCATCAATATATTAAGCCTCATGAACTATGGACAAGGGTTCCAATCAAAATTATGATGATTATTTACTTCTGTAGCTTGAAATGTATAAGCCTCAGTATTTCTCAATAACAATTGAGATTTATCGCGACCATGTTTAAGTATTGTTCAGATTATTTTTTATTGAGTTTCTTGACCACAGAAGAAGCACCAGCCTGGTGCAGTGGTGAGAGCTATCTCACTGAATCACCAGGTCACGAGTTCGAAGTTGTCTCTCCACATTTGCGGGGAAGGCTTGCCTTATTTTATCTCTTTCCTTGACCCCACTCAGGGCTTGTTCGTTTCACCGATAATCCATATGGATTGGTTGGTATTGAGTCGGTTTAAATCTATAGCATGTCAAAATTCATCCCAATCCATTTCAATACACTCCAATCCACATGGAATTGGAATAACCGAACAAGGCCTCATGTGGGAGCCTCCCGACACTGGGTCTAGGGTCTAACCTTTTTTTCTCTTGACCACCGAAATCCAGGATGAGGCAATTTTATACGTTCAACTGTTTTCATAATTCATACAGGTGTTTATCTCTGAGAATGAGATCAGATTTGTTCGCATTGATGGAAGCACACTTCAAAGGGAAAGGAAAGAAGCTGTTGATTCTTTCCGTTTGGATCCAGAGGTGCTGCCTCCAACTCCACCCACCCACCCTTACATTTTTGTTGCATTTTCCTCAGTTTTTCTATTCCATATGTCTAATAACTTCTGAATCTGGTTTAATGTTTATCCATTTTATTTTCAAAAAGGTGAAGGTTGCAATAATTGGAATTACTGCTGGTGGTGTTGGCTTAGACTTCTCATCTGCTCAGAATGTTATTTTTGTGGAGCTCCCAAAATCAGCTTCAGAATTGCTTCAGGTTCTTAGCTTTTTTTCTCTGTTTGCTGTTGCAATTTCTTTTCAACCATTACTGAATTCAGAGTGGCGGAACAATGGTTTTCATAGTTATTCTGGTAGAATCGGAATTGAAATGCTAATGTGACCCTGCTTGTTAATTTGTGCACACATTAGTAATCTTTCCGTTCCTAATTAGGTTGCTCGCCCTGTGATTGTTGGTCGTTTTTTTTCTTGTAGCCTGTGGTGCTACTGTAATCTATTTCCTGGGGTGTTGGTGTGTGTGGTGTTCCTGTACTCAGGTTTGGGTCCTTCTAGACTCGTGTACTTTTTTTCCACCTTAATGAAATGACATACAACTCTCCTGCATGGTTTGAGTAAAAAGTCTAGAAAATGTAACAACATTTTAGCACCAAATTATCTTGAGAGTGCACTTATTTGGTATTGTAGTTGTCAGTGTATTATATCTATAAACTCCATCAAACTGTTGAAGTTACTAAGTTAGAAACTTTTGACTTAGGACAAAGCCAAATTGACTTAAAATTTGGAATGGTGGGAGTGATTGAGAGGTTGCTGAGAAATCTTTCACTCTGTTGCTATTAGGCTGAGGATAGAGCTCATAGACGTGGCCAAAGAAATGCGGTCAACATATATATATTCTGTGGAAAGGTTAGTTCGTTTGTTTTCCTTTGCAATTTGTTCTGTAATTTTCATTGTAATAGCAAACAGAATAATGTTAGTCTTGCAGAACACATTGGATGAATCACACTGGCTCCAGTTAAACCAGAGTCTGTTCCGTGTCTCGTCTTTGATGAATGGAAAAAAGGATGCTGTAAGGGAGATTGAGGTAGGTCACAGAACCTGTTTTTTCTTTCACAAAGTTTAGAATATTAATCGTTTGTAAATTTCTATGTTTTTTTGAGGAGAAAAGGCTGTAGGGGAAACCCCTACAACGCGATTTTATTGAAACTTTTTTGAAATAGAAAGAAAATTACAATCCGTCAGGGCCAGACGCCTTATCCGGATGCAGAATATGCATGCGGATAAGGCGCCTGGCCCTGACGGATTTAATAGCAGATTGGAAGTGCTGTTGTAAGATCTAAGTTTGTAGTCTGTAGCCAGTGTCTATTAGTTAACCTGGGATATGTAACAGCCTAGCAGGCAACATCCGTGCCTTAAAATATCTGATAGAGGATGCCAGTTGGAATATTAGCCCCTTGAGAAATCTGCTGAGGATAGGGTTCTGAATAGTTTGTATCTATTAGGTCATGAGGATCATTCCTTCTTTATCTATTCTTCGTTCTTTCTGTGTAAGGTTGATCAAGTGTGCCAACTTGAAGAAATCAAGGACACCGAGGAAACACAACGCAAACTGCATCCTTTGGAGAATCATAATGCAGGTAAAATGAATGCTGAACCATGCTGATAACTATCTGATTTTACTGAAACAAATGCTAATTTGTTTGAGGTTTCAGATTTGACCCACGTACCAAAAAAACTTCTGGAAAGTGATGATTTGTCCATTGATGGTTTTCTTGGCATCGAAGATTTGGAATTTGACTTGGATTTCACCATTAGGACAATTCCTCTTGAATTTGAGGTAAAAAGGAGAATGCTCCATTCAACATCTATCAATTTCTTCCTACTTGCCACTTATTACTTATTGATTACTGGTTGAAAAATGATCCTGTCCATGCTTATTTTCCTGTTAGGATGAAAACCCCGGCACATCCTTGAAAAATAATCCAACTCCAACAGTACTTGAAGACAGATCTTGTATTGATGTTTCTCTTTCACCAGCTGCAGTCTTTTGCTCTGTACTATCTAGTTGTAAATCAATAAAGGTGAAAAACTTTCTTTGCTTTCTTTAATCATATGACATTTATACATAATGATCTAATTGCTGAAAAATGTTAAGTCTCGTAAGAGGCTTTCTGGAAATTCTGGGTCCTTGAGTCAAGCTGCATCTGTTCCAGATTTTCCAATTCAAGTGGAGTCTCTGCGTTTTGAGGTTAAAGCACTTCTTACCTACTTGTTTATTCTATCTTTTGCCTGTTATTGTGATTGTACTCTTTCTACTTTCTTGAGGTTAAAGCACTCTGAGACCTATGCTGTGGGGAGAGGAGGGGGGATAGCTACTGCAATGTCAGCCATTCCGTAATCTGCACTTGTTTTGGGATATAGCAAATGTGTTTCAAGTTCTCTTAGGCCCCGTTTGTTTCATTGGAATTGAATTCCATTTTAATAATTATAATTTAGACAAAACTAATTAAGTTTATATATTTATATATGTAATATATTTGTATATTATCCTAAATCATATGAGAGAGATAGTTATATAGTACATTTATGTTATAGAGGCGCAAGTAGAAGAGTGTGCTATAAGTTGTACATCGGAAAATTAGCATGTAAATCTATAGAATCAATTTCCATCTCTAACCCTATGAATTTGAGGTAGGCTTATATGATAACTTTGGAAAGTGGTGGAATGTCATAATCTAAAAAAATAGCCTATTTTATTAGTAAGATTCCAATTCCTCGAAATCAAAGGAAACAAACGGGGCCTTAGGTGAAAAGAATATGATTGCATGTGCTATGCATGCATTATTGTTAATTGGACTAAGAGGCCTTTTTGTTCTTGTTGTAGTTAGGGAGCTAGTCGATTTATCTTTCTGTTGGATATTGATGTGGCTAGCTTAGCGAGGAGAATGGGAATGGGGGAGTGGAGAGATAGACTGTTGAGGGCCTGGGGCTTGTGAATCACCCTGTTGCTGTTATGACTGGCATCCCGTGAACAGCCCTATTAAAATTAGTTGGTTAGATAAACATTTGGTTTGTTAGTCTCGGATAAAGTTTGTTAGGGATTGTTATCGTATTCGGTTGGATTAGGTAGACTTTGTTAGGGGCTGTTATCTTATTCGGATTGAATTAGTCTTAGAGTTTGTTAGGATAGAGTTTGTTAGTTGTTGGTGGCTGCTATCTCAGCCTATATATATTGTACTCCTTTGGTTAAGGAAGAAATCAAGCTGGCAAGTATCTTGCCCGTGCTTTCCCCACCTCATCAACTGTTCATCCGCTTTCCCCAACCAACAGCCCTAACCCTAGGACGGCGGCGCCCAAGCGCCGGGGCCCTGGTCCTCGACCTCCTACCCACCACTTGTACTACCTCTGTAACCCTAGTTCCAACATTCTGGTATCGGAGATGCCAAGTTTTGATGATGCACCTCCAACAACCACAGCCCCCTGCCCCTCCATCGCCACCACTGCTGTCGCAACAACAACCTCCATGATCGTTGGCCTTATAACCTCAATTTTTGAAGCAACATTCCAGCAGGTGATGATGCAATAGTTTGCCGCCCTCGCCACCGCCGTCAACAATCTGGCCGATCGACTGCCACCGCCAACAACATCTCCTTTTCCCTATGGCCTACCAAGATACGACGGAATACCAAACATCCCAGCCACCACTGCTCCAATTGTAGCCACCGCCAACTCCTCGCCATCCATCCCAACCGCTGCCATGACCTCGTCATCAGCCATCCCCCCTATCATCACCCACATATGCCCTAGTTCCGCCTTATGCCTACTCCACCGCACCAAGAATGCCCTTACCGATCCACTAGATACCGTTCCCGCATTCCCCTTCCCGCTCCCTAGTTTCACTGGCCACCACATCCCACCACACACCTACAATGTCCGTGCTTCCCCCACCTCGTCTATTGTTCATCCGTGGGTAGTACCGCGATTTCTCCAACCAGCAACCCTACGACGCCCAAGCACCGGGGTCCTGGTCCTCGACCTCCCACCCACCACTCGTACTACCTCCATAACCCTAGTTCCAACATTTGCTGACTCGAATATGCACGTGCCCTGGAAGGGGCCATGTCAGTGAAGCTTGAATATGTAGCCGTCCCACGAACTAAAATCACAATGAATTAAGTTGTGAAAGGTGGATTTTTTCCTTGATAGTGAGTGTGTAAAGCATGATGTTTCATAGTTGAGGATGAGATTTTATTCACTTAATTCATCTGAAGTATCATCATCTTTTGCAGGTTAGCCGGCACACAGGACGAATCCACTTGTACAGTTGTGTTCCTGGACATGATTCAAGACCCAAACCACTTTGTGAAAATTTTCTGCCAGAAGAATTGAATTCACCTTTATGTTCTCCCAGTGATGTTAAAACAAGAACTCTTCTCTTGAAAAAGATTCCTTCATTTTGCAATGTGTTCAATGCATTCATCAAAGAGTGGTTGGCACTAAGACCAATTGATCAAAATAAATTGCTTGGAAAGCCATTACAACTTCCGTTGAACCTTGAGTTGTGTTTTCTGAAAGATAGCATCAATCATAGCACAGAAGTATGGACCTGTTGAGTTCATTTAATTCTTCTCTTTACACACGCACTACGGCTTTGCTTATGAACATTGCACGCCATGTCCAATAACAGTTTTGTTCCTTTTTTCCAAAGAAATTCTACATATCTAAATGATACATATTTTTGTTCAATGATACAATATACAATTGTGGAATATACTGAAGGATGTCAATATTCTGAAATCCATATTTATATTAATGCCACCAAAAATCCCCTTATGGCAACCAAAGTTAGTACTATATTTTGGATATGATTGTGACTAACCTAGATTAGGCGAGATAGTAGCCCCCTCGGGTACTGTAGCATATATATAGGCAAACAATAATATATGGGCCTTAACACCCCCTGTCAAACTCAAGGCGAAAGTGGAGGATTTGAAGCATTGAGTTTGATTAGATGAAACTGATGTTGTGCCCTAGTTTGTGCTTTTGTGAAGAAATCCGCAAGCTGTAATTCTGAGGGCACATATTGAAGATCAATGGTCTTCTGATGACAATGAGATCTAGTGAATGAGACATCAACACCAATGTGTTTTGTGAGTTCACGCTTCACTGGATCATGACAAATTTGTATAGCTCCAGTGTTGTCACATCGAAGAAGTGTAGGCGAGTCACAAGAAACGCCTAGATCAGCCAAGAGCCAACGAATCCAGATAATCTCAGCAGTAGTAGTAGCCAGGGCTCGAAGTTCTGGTTCAGTACTAGATCTAGATACAACAGCTTGCTTCTTTGATTTCCAAGCAACAAGGGATGATCCAAGAAGAATACAGTAACCAGTGATGGAGAGACGATCTGTAGGATCACTGGCCCAGGTAGTATTAGAGTAAGCATGAAGCTGAAGTGGGGAATTTGAGTCATAAAATAAACATTGTGTTTTTGTCCCCCGTAAATATCTAAGCACACGAAGTAAGTGCCCATAATGAACTGATATAGGAGCAGAGACAAACTGACTCAAGATCTGAACCGCATGAGCAATATCTGGCCTGGTGACAGTAAGGTAAACTAAGATGCCTACAAGATGTCTATATCGAGATGGATCCTCCAAAGGTGTCCCATCAGTCGGACGAAGAGATAAGTGAAGATCCATAGGCATGACAACAGTGCGAGTATCACTAAGACCAGAACGATCAAGATGGTCTTGTATGTACTTGGCCTGAGAAAGATAAATACCATTTTGAGTTTGCAAAACCTCAATGCCCAAAAAATAACTGAGTGCCCCCAAGTCAGACATTTGAAATTCCTTACTCAGATACGCCTTTACATGAGCAATATGGTCTGGATCATCGCCTGTAATCAACATGTCATCAACATATAGTAATAGCAACATGCGTCCTCGTGAAGAAACATGAATGAACAATGCAAGATCATGATCACTAGAATAGAAACCACAAGCCTTGATGACAGAAACAAATCTCTCAAACCAAGCACGAGGAGCTTGTTTGAGACCATACAAGGCTCGACGAAGACGACATACATGCCCTGAGGGAACCTCTATCCCAGGAGGTGGATGCATATAGACTTCCTCATGTAGACCACCATGAAGAAAAACATTTTTGACATCCATCTGAGAGATAGTCCATGAAGATGAGGCTGCAACAGCAAGTAAAGCTCGGACAATAGTCAGATGGGCCACAGGTGCAAAAGTCTCATCATAGTCAATACCCTGAGTCTGTTGAAAACCTCTGGTCACAAGACGAGCTTTATATCGCTCAATAGACCCATCAGATTTGGTTTTAACTTTGAAGACCCATTTGCACGTGATAGGTACAGCACCAGCAGGTAACGGAACAACATCCCATGTACATGTGCGATGAAGGGCATTTAATTCATCAGTCATAGCAAGCTGCCACTCAGGTATACAAGAAGCCTCTTTATAAGATGATGGTTCAGCAATGACTATACCGGCACGGGAAAACCAATAACGTTCTGGAGCTGAAATAGTGCCACGGTCACGAAGATGATACCCCTGATTAAAAGCAACATGAGAGTCATCATTGTTAGTACAAGTATCAACAACAAGATCATCATCAGGATTGGCCGTGGGAGTAGAGCGAGGACGACGAATGTAAGTCTGAGTAACAAGTGGTTTGGAAGAGTAAGACTGAGATGGTGTGGAAGTGGAAGGTGGTGTGATGGGAATAAGAACATCTGGGGTAGAAACAGTAGGTGGTAATACTAATGAAGTTTCAGAAATGGGAGGAAGGCTCATGAAGGAGGTAGACTCTGTGGAATTAAAAGAAGAATGAGTGGAAGAGTTGTAAAAGAAGGGTCGATTTTCATTAAAGCTCACATCTCGAGAAATACACATGCGACGAGAAGATGAATCATAACACCGATAGCCTTTATGTTCAGGGTTGTATCCAAGAAAAACACACTCAACAGATTGAGCAGTCAATTTAGTACGTTCACGAGGTGATAATAGTACATAACACGTACATCCAAAAACTCGAAGGTGGTCATATCGTGGAGGAGTTCCGAAAAGGACTTCACCAGGTGTTTTGCCAGAGAGTTTGGATGACGGTTGTCTATTGATGAGGTAAACCGCAGTAGAAACTGCTTCACCCTAGAAATGTGAAGGGACAAAAGAAGATATCAACAAAGTGCGAGCAGTTTCTATAATATGACGGTGTTTGCGTTCAGCCACACCGTTCTGTGCATGAGCACCAGGGCAAGAAAGCTGAGCAAGAGTACCCTCTGAAGTCAAAAACTGGCGAAAATTATCAGATAAATATTCACCACCAGAATCAGAACGAAAGGTTTTAATATGAGTGGAAAATTGAGTGTAAATCATGCGAGCAAAGGTTTTATAAATAGAAATCAGCTTAGAGCGGCGTTTCATGAAATAAATCCAAGTGTAGCGAGAATGATCATCAATAAAAATGACATAGTATTTATATCCACCTTTTGACACAAAAGGTGCAGGACCCCAAATATCAGAGTGAACCAAATCAAAGGGTTCAGCAGAATGAGAATCACTAGTAAAATATGGAAGTTGTATTTGTTTTCCAAGATGACAACCCTTACAATGAAAATCAAACTTAACCGAAGTATGACCTAAGCAACCTGACTTTATTAGAGTAGACAATCTAGAGCCACACAAATGACCTAGACGATGATGCCACTGGGCAAAAGACGCAACAAAAGCAAGGGTAGCTGAAAGCACATGCGTTGGAGATGTGGCCAAAGAAGGAAGTCGCAAAGAGTCCAAGATGTAGAGGCGAGGAGCGGCTCTACGGCGACGACCAGTCCCAATCACTTCCCCTGTGCGACGGTCCTGTACAAAACAAGATGAGTCATCAAATCCGACAAAGTAATTATGATCCGTAATTTGACCTACCGAAAGAAGAAAATATTAGGTACTGTAAAGTGAGGATCGGAAAGAGAACCCTTATGAGTAATGTGGCATACAGTACCATCAGCTGTCGCACTGAAGCACCATCTGTGACAGGTGTAGTCGAAGCCAACTTTGACTGATCAGATGTGACATGAAAGGAGGCTCCTGAATCAAGTACCCAGGCCGACTCTGAAGTACAAGCGGACGAAGTGGCAGCAACAACAACTGACCCTCTAGTAGATGGTCCTGGACCACGACCACGAGCAGCACATCGTGCACGGAAATCAGTCAACTTCTCAGGAAACTTGACAAAGCAAAGCTCAGATCGATGATTGGTCTTGCCACAATGATCACAAGGCTTAAAAATATTCTTAGGTTTCTGGGCAGCAACCAAGACACTGTGAGGATTACCACCAGTAGAGCAAAGAGAATTAAGACGAGTCTCTTCAGCAAGTAAATCAGACAACGCCTTAGCCATTGTGAGAGTGTCAGAACCCTGAAGTAAACAAGCACGAAGAGAATCAAACTCGGCCCGAACACCCATAACAAATCTGTAAGTGAAGAACTTCTCAATAAACTTATGAGCCGGACATGGATCAACAGTACAAGCAGGCACCATTGATGTCAAAGCACTCATCAGACGATCAAAGGCTGAGTAGTACTCATCAATACTCATATCATTTTGCTCAATAACATGTGTCTGCTGCATGAGGGTGTGTAATAGAGCACCAATGTCCTGAACAAAACGCTCCTTCAAATGAGACCAGATGGCTTTAGCAGTTTTGAATTTAGACAAACTCATAATTATAGACGGTTTGACGCTGTTCACCATAGCAGCCATCACTTTACCATCATTAAGCTGCCATGTTTTGATATCAGCAGCATTGCAACGATCATCAGCAAGAACAGGTGCCGCATCAGTCAAATGGAAGAGTAATCCATGTCCCCGGAGTGCAGTCTCAACACAGAAAGCCCACTCCGGATAATTTTGACCATCGAGAGTGATATTGACCACAATAGCATTTGTCGCCATATTGAATTCAATGGAAATCAGTGAAACCAAACAAACCAGAGGAGCCGCAGCTGAATGCAGCCCGACTTGGACGAGTTGACGAAGATCTTGGGCAGCGGAAGCCGAGATGGACAGCGGCTGTCGCCCTGCTGCAGATAATCAAGATCACCGCGACTCTGCCTGCAATGGCAGCCACCTGCGCAGAAGCAGCGACGGCAGCGACGGTGCAGATCTGCAGTCCTACCCGGCGCAGAAGTGGCGAGGGCGCAGATCTGGATCAGGCGGACAGCGCAGAAATGGTGACGGCGCAGAGCAGGGCGCAGGCGGACGGCACAAATCTGAGGCGGACAGCGCTGATCTGGTGACGGCGCAGAGCAGAAATCCAGCGAGATCCGACCGAGATCCGCTCCTGGCGGGCACAGGAAGAGGGCGGCGGACTCCTGGCGGGCACAGGAAGAGGGCGGCGCAGACCGAGATCCGCCCCTGGCGGCGGACGTTGCAGGCAAGGGGGAAGGCCGCGCGACGAAGAGACGGCGCGACGGCCAGAGGGCTGACCGGAGAGCTGGCCGCGATGGCAGCACAGCGACGGCACCAAAAATTTGGATCAGGGTCGGGTTTAGATGTAAACCCTAACCTGCTCTGATACCATGTGACTAACCTGGATTAGGCGAGATAGTAGCCCCCTCGGTTACTATAGCATATATATAGGCAGACAATAATATATGGGCCTTAACAATGATAACCACTACCTTATGTCACCTTTTGTCAGTTGTACTAATCAGTAGCAAAGCCAGAAGCTTTTAGGAGCCCGGCCCGGGTAATCCTTATCACGCGAAAAATATTTTGCTAGCAAATTACAGTATTCCTCTTTGATGTACATACTTTTTTTTGAATTCTTTGCGCTCTTATGTTGCCTGAGGCCGGGGTGGCTGGGCTGGACAGTAGTTCCGCCACTGGTACATATAGCGTTTACCTATTTTTAGAGCTTTGATGAAATGCACAAGTATGTGTTTTAGTGTTGCTTAGCTTGATGAATATCTTTGTCACTTCCTGTTCTGATCTGCTTTCTTCTTAGGGGATACTTAAAGGGGGAAGTAAGAGGCGTGCTGCATCATTGAATGATGTCAGTAATCCTTTGCCAGAAAATGCTGAATGGAGACAGGTGGTGTTGCGTAATGGCACCTGTAAAGAGAGACAGTACACTCAGGGCTGGACCATTGATGATGAACCTCTCTGCAAACTTTGTCAAGGACTTTGCAAGTAACTACTCCTTGTGTTTAGAAGTAAATCCTGTTTTGTTACTATAATTTATAAACAAATAATGTTTGCTCAGAATAATGCTGTTTTACTTGGTTCAGTGGAAGGCTTGCAAAGTCACCAGAATATTTTGAAGATCTATTCTGTAGTTTAGCTTGTTTCCAGGAATACAGATTAAGAACCAGTGGCAGGGCCCTCCGGCAGGTGAGTCTTCTTTCTGTTATCCACATATGTGAACAATTTTTGTAGGTGCCATTAAAGAGTTAGGACTATTTTCAGTTATATAAATTCAAAGGAAGTTGCAAGTTAATTCATATATATATAATAAAGGGGGTGTTTGAATGCACTAGAGATAATAGTTAGTGACTAAAATTAGCTGTGACATCCAAACACCCTAGCTAATAGTTCAGCTATTAGCTATTTTTGGTAAATTAGTTAATAGTTAGATAGTTATTTATTAGCTAGCTAATTCCAATAACAATTTTTAGCCAACTAACTATTAGTTCTAATGCATTCAAACACCCTCAAAGTTTATCAGTAATTATCTGCAGGCACTGTTTCAAATAGAACGTGGCAAGTGCTCCCAATGCAAGCTCGATTGTTGCAAGCTTGTCAAACACATTAAACTCTTACCTTTGGGAAAGCGAGAAGAATACATCAGAAAGGTTGCTCCAAACATTGCAAGTAGAAAGAAACTGTAAGTGTTGCGCATTGATATCATGTTTTTCCATATTCTTTTTCAAGTCTAGGGGGGCTAGCAGAGTCGTGTGGTTTAAACTCTTCATGTATTATCAGATATGGATAATTGTCCTGTTAATTGTTGCTTTGATGCTGATGATTCCCTGCATCTACCACAGCCTAGATAAACTTGTCCGTGAACCAATTGATGGAAATGCTTGGCATGCAGATCACATAATACCTGTTTATAAAGGAGGAGGTACGGTATATATGCAAAAGTTTTGTTGAGTTGACTCTTGAACGTCATGATAATCTTTCTGATTTTATGTCAGGGGAATGTAAACTCGAGAACATGAGAACACTGTGTGTGGCTTGTCATTATGAGGTCACCAGAACTCAGCACAAGGAACTAAAAGAAATAAGAAAGAAGGCTAAAGAGCACTTGAAAAACGCCTTGAATAAACAAAAGGATAAAGTTAGTAGTCTCTCCTCTAGACTTCAATTATCTTTGAACCATTTTTGCAAATAAAAAATAGCAAATGTTCTTTGAGCAACGAGCTTCTCTGTGAAAACTAATAGAATGAGTAGAATGGTTTCTCCATTACTATATGGTTTACTTATACAACAGTGAGTGTACATGTAAGGAAAAAAAGAATTAAATTGCTCTAATAGTCTAATGTCATCTATTGTAATCAATACATATTGCACATGCATATATGATCTGCTATTAGGACCAAAAATTGTTGAGATATGAGAACTAGTAATGGTTAGGATATTGCCTTTCTTACATTCTGGGCAACCATATGCAAATTATGTATCGTTGTCCCCTTTTGTGTATTTGTTTCTCCTATACATTAGTTTTTTGTTGTTGCTATTATTCCTTCTTCTCTTTCCTTTCGTTGTAGCCAAGTGAAGCAACAGAAGAACTAGATGACGAATCGTTGCTGATAGCTGTCCCGGGTAGTGCCTACTCCTTAGGATTTCCTGGCAACGGATCTGATGAAAAGGCTGCTGAATAGGGCATGTTTCATTTACCTTGATTATTGTTCAAAAAGGGCGCTGGTATTTTTTAGCTCGCGTCCTTTTTTTGTACATGTTAAATGCTACCAAGCGTTTGTAAGCTGTTCGGCTGCTCTTATAAGCAGCACTGATAAGCAACACTATTGCAGCTGCAGAGCTAGAATTATCTCACATTTTTGGGCTTGTTCGTTTTGATGCTAAACCATGTGGATTGAGTTGGATTGAGTCGTTTTAAATCCATAACAAGTCAAAATACATCTCAATTCCACCCAATTCACTCCAATACACATGTAATTAAAATAACCGAAGAAAGCCTTAGAGGGTGTTTGGGAACAAAGTTTTTATGCAGTTTTAGAAGAATACTGCAGTATTCTTAAATACTGCAGTATTATATACAGAATGGTGTTTGGCAAGCTGGCTAAAGTCTCTGTTTTCAAAACTGAAGTATTGCAAATACTATAGTTGTTTTAAGGTATTCTAAACTTAGGTCTGGACCTCAGTTTCCAAAACTGTAGTATTATAAACTGCGGTATTGTCATGACTAAAGTATACTATAGTATTTCAAAAACTGTGGTTTTCAAAAACTTTGTTCCCAAACAGGGCCTTAGGGTGTGTTTGGCATGGCTCTGCTCTACTCCAGAGCAGCTCTACTCTAAAACTCTGGGTGGAGCAGCTCTGCTCCAGAGTTTAGATTGTTTCTCATAACCAGTGGCAATGGCGGGTAAATAACTCAAAACTACATGACTAGATTGCTTTTTTGGAGTTTTCAGAGCAGCAAAAAAGGTACTCCAAAAAATTGTACTGCAGCTCCAAAAACTCCATAGAGTTTACAACTCTGGAGTTAGGGTGTTTGGCATGCTCTGGCCAGCTCCCCCTTGGAGTTTTGCTCTAGAGCCATGCCAAACAGGCCATTACTGTATAAGAAGCAGTAGCCGGCTGTGTAGTAGCTTCAGCGACTTTGTTGCCAATTGAAGAATATTGCTGCAAAATGGTGGAGCAGTTTTAACAGGAGAATTGAGTCAACATATACTTCAACATGTCAGATGTTGCTGCAAGGAAATTTCGAACCAGTCCCTATTTGGCACAACTTCACCAAGCTGTCATGAGCTTCTTTTTTTGCAAATACTCTTTTTACAAACAACTCCATGGATGAAGCTCCTTAATTCATGCTCTCGAGATGGTAGGATAGATTCTATCATGTTTGTTTGCCAAATGGGGGGCAGAGTTATATCAGGTTCTGATAAAAGGGGAAAAGAAAGAGTTTAAAACTTTTGTACATGCAACCGGACATTTTGTTTGTTGTTGTTGTTGCTGCTTTCCAAGTTATAAGTTTTGATTTTTCTAGGTACGCCTTTTAACATCAAGTTGCTCTAACTCTAAATCAAACAAAGCAACAATAGCAAGCCATAACTCGAATAAAAGTGTGAAGAGAACACCTCATTGAAATCAATACCTTCTCTTTGTTCAAAACCTTTCACAATTATACAACCTTTGAATCTTGTAGATTCAACTCCAATTATACCTTCTTATAAATCCACTTGCGCTTTAAAGGTTTTTTTACCTTCAGGAAGCTCAACCAATTTCCATGTATAATTCTTTTAAAGGCTCTCAAATTCATCATTCATAGCAACTAACCACTTGGATGAATCATCACATGAGATAACTTCCAGATAAGAAGAAGGTTCAAATGCAATGAGAGCATAATGAGCCATACTACCAGTGTCACGATATCAATGTGGCAAAACAATATTTCTTCTAGGTCTATCTTGATTAATAAGGTGATTGTTGCTAATAGGAGGTACAGAAGTTGAAACTGACTTTGTGATAGGAGTAACAGAATTAATATTAACAGGTACATCTACCTCAAGATTCTCATCAGTAGTTTCAGGCATAGATGTGGATGAGGAGCCACTATCAGAAACACCTCCAGGGGAAGAAAATGTATTTTCATCAAAAGTAACATCACGACTGACAATCGCCCTTTTATAATCAGTACATAATAAACAATATCCTTTGACACTATAACCATAGCCATAAAAAGTGCATCCTCGGTGGAGCTCGGCCGAGCAGCTCGACGGAAGGGTGGCGGTGCTCCGAGCGCAGCAAGTACACATGCGACAGCGAAGGTAGTCCCGAGGCTCGGCAATTGTGAAAGTCACCTAGAGGGGGGGGGGGGTGGATAGGCGAAAACAAAAATTTATAAACTTAAAGCACAACTACAAGCCGGGGTTAGCGTTAAAAATAAAATCGACTCCAAAAGAGAGGGTGAAAACAAATCAATCAAGAAATAAAGCGAGTGACACGGTGATTTGTTTTACCGAGGTTCGGTTCTTGCAAACCTAGTCCCCGTTGAGGTGGTCACAAAGATCGGGTCTCTTTCAACCCTTTCCCTCTCTCAAACGGTCACCTAGACTGAGTGAGCTTTCTCCTTAATCAAACGGGTCACTTAGACCCACAAGGACCACCACACAATTGGTGTCTCTTGCTTTGATTACAAGTGCTTTGAAGAACAAGAATGGGGAAGAAGAAAGCGATCCAAGAAAAAGAGCTCAAAGAACACGAGCAAAACTCTCTCTAGTCACTATTTGCTTGGAGTGGATTTGGAACTTGGAGAGGCTTTGATTCTATTGAATTGTCTTGTATTGATTGCACTATCTCTTGTATTGAATGTAAAGTCTGAAAAACTTGGATGCTTGAAGTGGTGGTGGTTGGGGGTATTTATAGCCCCAATCACCAAACCAACCGTTGGGGAGGCTGTCTGTCGATGGGCGCACCGAACAGTCCGGTGCGCCACCGGACACTGTCCGGTACGCCAGCCATGTCACCCAACCGTTAGGGTTCTGACGGTTTCGACCGTTGGAGCTCTGACAGCTTGGGGCACCGGACAGTCCGGTGCCGCACCGAACAGGCACTGTTCACTGTCCGGTGCGCCTTCTGGCGCTGCTCTGACTCTGTGCGAACTGTCCGCGCTTTTGCAGGTGTCCGTTGTCGTTGACCGTTGCGCTGGAGCCGTTGCTCCGCTGGCACACCGGACGGTCCGGTGACCCACCGGACAGTCCGGTGAATTATAGCGGAGCGGCTCTCCAGAAACCCGAAGGTGAAGAGTTCAGCCTGTACGGTCCCTGGTGCACCGGACACTGTCCGGTGCGCCCTACCAGGGTTCTCTTCGGTTTCTTTTGCTCCTTTCTTTTGAACCATAACTTTAATCTTTTTATTGGTTTGTGTTGAACCTTTAGCACCTGTAGAATATATAATCTAGAGCAAACTAGTTAGTCCAATTATTTGTGTTGGGCATTTCAACCACCAAAATCATTTAGGAAAAGGTTTGACCCTATTTCCCTTTCAATCTCCCCCTTTTTGGTGATTGATGCCAACACAAACCAAAGCAAATATATAAGTGCAGAATTTTGAACTAGTTTGCATAAGGCAAGTGCAAAGGTTGCTTAGAATTAAACCAATTTTTACTTTCATTAGATATGCATGGACTGCTTTCTTTCTTTTAACATTTTGGACCACGCTTGCACCACTTGTTTTGTTTTTGCAAAATCTTTTCAAAGTCCTTTTGCAAATAGTCAAAGGTATATGAATAAAATTGCAATAAACATTTTCGATATTTGAAATTTTCTCCCCATGTTTCGACTGCTTTTCCTTTGGCTTAAATAAAACTCCCCCTGGATGAAATTCTCCTCTTTGTGTTCAATAGGGTTTTACCAATTGAAAGAAGATCAAATATTTTAAATACCAATTTGAAATATGTCTATTAAAAATTTTCATCATAAGATGCCAATTGAAAACTTCTTTAAAAAACTTTGAAATTGGTGGTGGTGCGGTCCTTTTGCTTTGGGCTTAATATTTCTCCCCCTTTGGCATTAATCGCCAAAAACGAAGTCTTTTGAGAGCCCTTTTTACTTTCGCCTCAATGGCATGAGTAATAAGAGTGAAAATTATACCAAAGTGGAGAATGGTTTGGAGTGACGGCGAAGGGTAGATGATACCGATAGAGTGGAGTGGAAGCCCTGTCTTCGCCGAAGACTCCATTTCCCTTTCAATCTACGACTTAGCATAGGATGACACTTGAAAACACATTAGTCGTAGACATAAAAGAGATATGATCAAAGATACATAAATGAGCTATGTGTGCAAAGTATCAATCGAAGTTCCGAGAATCAAGAATGTTTAGCTCATTCCTAAGTTTGGTAAAGGTTTTCTCATCTAAAGGTTTGGTAAAGATATCGACTAATTGTTCTTTTGTGCTAACTTAAGCAATCTCGATATCCCCCCTTTGTTGGTGATCCCTCAAAAAGTGATACCGAATGGCTATGTGCTTAGTGCGGCTGTGTTCAACGGGATTATCCGCAATGCGGATTACACTCTCATTATCACATAGGAGAGGGACTTTGCTCAATTTGTAGTCATAGTCCCTAAGGGTTTGCCTCATCCAAAGCAATTGCGCGTAACAATGTCCTGCGGCAATATACTCGGCTTCAGCGGTAGAAAGAGCTACTGAATTTTGTTTCTTTGAAGTCCAAGACACGAGGGATCTCTCTAGAATCTGACAAGTCCCTGATGTGCTCTTTCTATCAATTTTACACCCTGCCCAATCAGCATCTGAATAACCTATTAAATCAAAGGTGGATCCCTTGGGGTACCAAAGTCGAAACTTAGGTGTATAAACTAAATATCTCATGATTCTTTTCACGGCCCTAAGGTGAACTTCCTTAGGATCGACTTGGAACCTTGCACACATGCATACGGAAAGCATAATATCCGGTCGAGATGCACATAAATAGAGTAAAGATCCTATCATTGACCGATATACCTTTTGATCTACGGATTTACCTCCCGTATCGAGGTCGAGATGCCCATTAGTTCCCATGGGTGTCTTGATGGGCTTGGCATCCTTCATTCCAAACTTGGTAAGTATATCTTGAATGTACTTTGTTTGGCTGATGAAGGTGCCCCCTTGGAGTTGCTTCATTTGAAATCCTAAGAAATACTTCAACTCCCCCATCATAGATATCTCGAATTTTTAATCATGATCCTACTAAACTCTTCACAAGTAGATTTGTTAGTAGACCCAAATATGATATCATCAACATAAATTTAGCATACAAACAAATCATTTGCAATGGTTTTAGTAAAGAGTGTAGGATCGACTTTTCCGACTTTGAAGCCATTAGTGATAAGGAAATCTCTTAGGCATTCATACCATGCTCTTGGGGCTTGCTTGAGCCCATAAAGCGCCTTTGAGAGTTTATACACATGGTTAGGATACTCACTATCTTCAAAGCCGGGAGGTTGCTCAACATAGACCTCTTCCTTGATTGGTCCATTGAGGAAGGCACTTTTCACGTCCATTTGGTAAAGCTTAAATCCATGGTAAGTAGCATAGGCAAGTAATATGAGAATTGACTCAAGCCTAGCTACGGGTGCATAGGTTCACCGAAATCCAAACCTTTGACTTGTGAATATCCCTTGGCCACAAGTCGGGCTTTGTTCCTTGTCACCACACCATGCTCATCTTGCTTGTTGCGGAATACCCACTTGGTTCCTACAACATTTTGGTTAGGACGTGGAACAAGATGACATACCTCATTCCTCATAAAGTTGTTGAGTTCCTCTTGCATTGCCAACACCCAATCTGAATCTCTTAATGCATCTTCCACCCTGTATGGCTCAATAGAAGACACAAAAGAGTAATGTTCACAAAAATGTGCGACACGAGATCGAGTGGTTACCCTCTTATGAATATCGCCGAGGATGGAGTTCACGGGGTGATCTCTTTGTATCGCTTGGTGGACTCTTGGGTGTGGCGGTCTTTGACTCTGTTCTTCTTGATCATCTTCCTTGTCTTTGTCATGGTCATCTCCCCCTTGATCATTGCCCTCCTCTTGAGGTGGCTCATCTTCTTGATCATCTTCTTCATTGTCTTGAGCCTGATTCTCATCTTGAGTTAGTGGAGATGCTTGCATGAAAGATGATGGTTGATCTTGTGCTTGTGGAGGCTCTTCGAATTCCTTAGGACACACATCCCCAATGGACATGTTCCTTAGCGCGACGCACGGAGCCTCTTCATCATCTAGCTCATCAAGATCAACTTGCTCTACTTGAGAGCCATTAGTCTCATCAAACACAATGTCACAAGAAACTTCAACTAGTCAAGTGGATTTGTTGAAGACTCTATATGCCCTTGTGTTTGAGTCATAACCAAGTAAAAAGCCTTCTACAACCTTAGGAGCAAATTTAGATTTTCTACCTCTTTTAACAAGAATAAAACATTTGCTACCAAAGACTCTAAAATATGAAACATTGGGCTTTTTACTATTGAGGAGTTCATATGATGTCTTCTTGAGGATTCGGTGAAGGTAGAGCCGGTTGATGGAGTAGCAGGTGGTGTTAATCGCCTCACCCAAAACTAGGGATGGCAATGGGTACATACCCGTCGGGTAGTACCATTCCATACCCGTACCCATAAAAAAAATTCTACCCATCGGGTTACCCATATATACTCGCGGGTATAAAATCTTACCCATACTCGTACCCGCGTGGGTATTTTTACCCGTCGGGTAACCCGTACCCGCTAGGAAAGTCTTAAATTCCAATATACCAATCACCCAAAATATTAAATAAACATATAAAAACAACTTCAACTTCACATATAACAAATCATATGATTGCATAACTTGGTATCTAGACAAATGGTAGCTAGAGAAAGATTTTATTTTAGCTAAGATGGGCTCTATTAGATGGTTATAGTTGTATTGATGTGGGTAAATTTTACCCATGGGTAGATGGGTATGGGTAGTTCCAACCCGTACCCGTACTCGTACCCGTCTACCCAACGGGTAGAGGTTTTTACCCATTAACATACCCGCGGGTAGAGAAATCATCCCGTACCCGCCTTCATATCGGGTAAAACCCGTCGGGTATTCGAGTTTCGGGTACCCATTGCCATCTCTACCCAAAACCGGTCCGGAGTCTTGTACTCATCAAGCATGGTCCTCGCCATGTCCAGTAGAGTTCTATTCTTCCTCTCCACTACACCATTTTGCTGATGTGTGTAGGGAGAAGAGAACTCATGCTTGATGCCCTCTTCCTCAAGAAAGCCTTCAATTTGAGAGTTCTTGAACTCCGTCCCATTGTCGCTCCTTATCTTCTTGATTCTCAATCCGAACTCATTTTGAGTCCGTCTCAAGAATCCTTTTAAAGTCTCTTGGGTTTGTGATTTTTCCTGTAAAAAGAATACCCAAGTGAAGCGAGAATAGTCATCCACAATTACAAGACAATACTTACTCCCGCCGATGCTTATGTAAGCGATCGAGCCGAATAGATCCATGTGGAGTAGTTCAAGCGGCATGTTGGTCGTCATGATGTTTTTGTGTGGATGGTGGGTACCAACTTGCTTCCCTGCTTGACATGCGCTACAAACCCTGTCTTTCTCAAAATGAACATTGGTTAGTCCCAATATGTGTTCACCCTTTAGAAGCTTGTGAAGATTCTTCATTCCAACATGGGCTAGTCGGCGATGCCAGAGCCAACCCATATTAGTCTTAGCAATTAAGCAAGTATCGAGTTCAGCTCTATTAAAATCAACTAAGTATAGCTGACCCTCTAATACTCCCTTAAATGCTACTGAATCATCACTTCTTCTAAAGACAGTAACACCTATATCCGTAAAAAGACAGTTGTAACCCATTTTGCATAATTGAGAAACTGAAAGCATGTTGTAATCTAAAGAGTCTACAAGAAAAACATTGGAAATGGAATGGTCAAGAGATATAGCAATTTACCAAGTCCTTTGACCAGACCTTGATTTCCATCCCCGAATGTGATAGCTCTTTGGGGATCTTCGTTTTTCTCGTAGGAGGAGAACATTCTTTTCTCCCTAGTCATGTGGTTTGTGCATCCGCTATCAATAATCCAACTTGAGCCCCCGGATGCATAAACCTACAAAACAAGTTTAGGCCTTGTTCTTAGGTACCCAAACGGTCTTGGGTCCTTTCACATTAGAAACAAGCACCTTGGGTACCCAAACACAAGTCTTTGATCCCTTGTGTTTGCCCCCAACATATTTGGCAACTACTTTGCCTGATTTGTTAGTAAGCACATAAGAAGCATCAAAGTCTTAAATGAAACATTAGGCTCATTTGATGCAACAAGAGATTTCTTTTTAGGCATTTTGACATGGGTAGAATGCCTAGAACTAGATGTCTCATTCTTATACATAAAAGCATGATGAGAACCAGAATGAGACTTCCTAGAGTAAATTCTCCTAATTTTATGCTCAGGATAACCAGCAGGATATAAAATGTAACCCTCGTTATCCTATGACATGGGAGTCTTGCCCTTAACAAAATTGGACAATCTCTTAGGGGCATTAAGCTTGACATTGTGTCCCTGTTGGAAGCCAATGCCATCCTTAATACCAGGGCGTCTCCCATTATAGAGCACGCTTCTTGCAAATTTAAAATTTTCATTCTCTATCTCATGCTCATTAATTTTAGCAGTTAGTTGAGCTATGTGATCATTTTGTTCTTTAATTAAAGCTAGGTGATCATGAATAGCATCAACATTAATATCTCTACATCTAGAACAAATAGAAACATGATCAACACTAGATGTAGAAGGTTTGCAAGATTTTAATTCATCAATCTTAGCATGCAAAATGTGAGAGCACCTAGAGGGGGGTGAATAGGTGATCCTGTAAAATTCAAACACTGATAGCCACAAAACTTGGTTATGAGTGTTAGTACGACTAAATAACTTGAAGCGAGTTCTTGTGAACACAAATAATCAAAGAGAGATCAACACAAGACACGCGATTTTTATCCTGTGGTTCGGCCAAATAACACTTGCCTACTTCCACGTTGTGGCGTCCTAATGGACGAGGGTTGCACTCAACCCCTTTCAAGTGATCCGATGATCGACTTGAATACCACGGTTTTTCCTTTAGATGATTATTCCCGTTTGTGAGGAATCTCCACAAGATTGGAGTCTCTCGCCCTTACAACAAAGATCACAATGAACGCACGGAGTAAGGTTGGGATGAGCAACACACACAAAACACAAATCGCAGTACACCCACGCACACAAGAGAAGACTTGAGCTCAAATGACAACACAGGGAGTCCTTGACTCGAATAGAGCTCAAATCTCTAACACAACGAAGCGAATGCACGGGAACAAAGTCTGGATGGAGTAGGATGCTTAGTGAATGCTTGTGTATCTCCTCCATGCGCCTAGGGGTCCCTTTTATAGCCCCAAGGCAGCTAGGAGCCGTTGAAGACAATCTTGGAAGGCTAATCTTGCCTTCTGTCGTGTGGTGCACCGGACAGTCTGGTGCACCACCGGACAGTCACTGTAGCTGTCCGGTGCGCGACTGCTTTCCAAAACATGCGCAGTCGACCGTTGCAGCTTCGGGCCCGTTGGCGCACCGGATAGTCCGGTGCCCCCTGTCGACCGTTGGTGCGGGCCACGCGTCGCCCGCGGATTGCGCGACCGACCGTTGTGGTGGCGACCGTTGGCTCACTGGACAGTCCGGTGCACCACCGGATAGTCCGATGAATTATAGTCATACGCCGCTAAACTTTTCCCGAGAGCGGCCTTTTCACCGGAGACCAGCCTGGCGCACCGGACACTGTCCGGTGTGCCAGACTGAGCTGAGTTTTGGCTGCACCAAGCCAAGTCTTTTTCCAATTCTTTTCTCCCTGTTTCTAGCACTTAGACAAAATATGTTAGTACTCAAAACAATGTATTAAGTCTAGAAACGTACCTTGTTACATGATTTGCACTTCTTGCTTGTTTGGTACATAGCTACTCACTTACTATGTGTTGGACACTTAATCACCAAAACATTATAGAAATGGCCCAAGGGCACATTTCCCTTTCAGTCTCCCCCTTTTTGGTGATTTATGCCAACACATCAAAAGCAACCAAAATAAGTGCAATATCAATGCAAATGAGGACCAAATTGTTTTTGACTCTAATTTGGCATATTTGGATCATTCTTTGCCACCACTTGGTTTGTTTTTGCAAATCAAAATCTTTTTCCTACCTCTAAGTCAAACACACTTGTTTGGGCACAAGAGAGATAATCCAAGAGTGAAATTGATCAAGTGCCAAAAACTCCCCCTTTTCCCCATAATCATAAATTCTCCCCCAGAAGGGACCAAATTTTGCAATAAGAGTATTTTGGACAAATCAAAAGTTCTAACTCTATTGTTTTCAAAATTCATAAGTGGTACCTGATCCATTTGCTTTGGCCTTAATTTCTCCCCCTTTGGCATTAAGCACCAAAACGGGATCATTCTTGGCCCACGAACCCCATTGCCTCACAAAAAAAGTCAATTAAGAGCAAAAAGGCAATGAGAGCATTAGTATGAACTTGGAGGTGAGTACACTAATACCAGAGTGCAGTGGAAGTCTTTGCATGGTCCAAGTTCACCTTTTCCTTTCAATGCACCTTTGAGACTACATCAGGTATACTCAAACACACAGGTTAGTCTCAAAGGGTCAAGTTGTAGCACTTCTCCCCCTAAATATGTGCATCATTCACACATGGACTTGTGAGGTCCGTGATCCCTTGCACAACTTGAGCACCATAAATAAGCAACAAATTACATAAATGCATGAAGTAACATGGTCAAAGGCATAAAACACATGTATGTTATAGATCAATCCAAGTTACGCGAATCTAAGACATTTAGCTCACTACGCAACCTGCAAAAGGTTTTCTCATCTAACGGCTTGGTAAAGATATCGGCTAGCTGGTTCTTGGTGCTAATGTGGTACACCTCGATATCTCCCTTTTGCTGGTGGTCTCTCAGAAAGTGATGTTGGATGTCTATATGCTTAGTGCGACTGTGTTCAACAGGATTATCTGCCATGCAGATTGCACTCTCATTGTCACATAGGAGTGGGACTTTGCTCAGATTGTAGCCGAAGTCCCTGAGGGTTTGCCTCATCCAAAGTAGTTGCGCGCAACACTGTCCTGCGGCAACATACTCGGCCTCAGCGGTGGATAGGGCAACAGAGATTTGTTTCTTTGAACTCCAAGACACCAGGGACCTTCCTAGGAATTGACACGTCTCTGATGTACTCTTCCTATCAACCTTGCATCCAGCATAATCGGAGTCTGAGTATCCAATCAAGTCAAAGGTAGACCCCTTTGGATACCAGATCCCGAAGCAAGACATAGAAACTAAATATCTAAGAATCCGCTTAACGGCCACAAGGTGACATTCCCTAGGGTCGGATTGATATCTAGCACACATGCATACACTTAACATAATGTCCGGTCTACTAGCACATAAATAAAGCAATGACCCTATCATAGACCGATAAGCCTTTTGATCAACGGACTTACCTCCTTTGTTGAGGTCGAGATGCCCGTCGGTTCCCATCAGTGTCTTCGCGGGCTTGGCGTCCTTCATCCCAAACCTCTTGAGAAGGTCTTGAGTGTACTTCGTTTGGGAGAGGAAGGTGTCGTCCTTGAGTTGCTTCACTTGGAATTGAAAGTCGCCTAGAGGGGGGGTGGATAGGTGAAACCTGAAAATTAAAACTTTATCCCCCAACTAGATCCCTTGATTAGTGGTTAGAACAAGATATACAATTATCAGAGTAATAACTAAGTCCTTGCTTGTAAAGAGTATTGCTTTCAAATAATGCGGAATTGATAAATCAATACTACTAATAAGTCTATAAGAATAAATCACGAGGGCTTAGATAAGAAGAGTAATAACACAAGTTCTTTCTTGCAAGATGTTGCTTCACTAAATGAGAATTTAACTTAAAGCAACACCAAGTAGTATTAGCAAAGAGTAGTGCAAGAAAAACTTAGAAAAGGAAAGAACAAACAAATCACAAGCAATAAGCACACAAGACACGAGTGATTTGTTTTACCGAGGTTCGGCCCTCGAAGGCCTAGTCCCCGTTGAGGAGTCCACTAAGGACGGGTCTTTTTCAACCCTTTCCCTCTCTCCACCGATCACTCAAGACCGGTGAGCTCTTCTTCTTCTCAAGGATCACTTAAGACCCCGCAAGGACCACCACACTCTTTGGTGTCTCTTGCTAGCTTTTACAAGCCTCCAAAACTTTGGAGGAAGTTCAATGGGAGTCAAAACTCCACGCGCAAATGAACACAAAGATGTAGCACACACTATCTCTCAATGAATCTCACAAGGCACTAGTGCTAAACTCAAATGAGTAGCTCTCTCTTGCTTGCTTTCTCGTGTGTGGCACTTATGTTGGTTGTAGTGGTCTAAATCTTGTGTATAGGATGGATCAATGAATATATGTGGTTGGGAGGGCTTGAATATGTCAATTAGATGACTTGGAATGTTGCTTGGGCTCCCACACCTTGAAGTGGCCGGTTGGGGTGGTATTTATAGCCACCAACTAAAATCTAGCCGTTGGTGAAGTCTGCTGGCGAAGGGCGCACCGGACAGTGTCCGGTGCGCCACCAGACAGTGTCCGGTGCGCCGCCACGTCATCCTCCCGTTAGGGCTTGGAGCCGGTCAACCGTTGGAGGCTTTGTCCTCATGTGGCACCGGATAGTCCGGTGTCACACCAGACAGTCCGATGCTCCTCTGACTTCTGCTCTGACATTCTGAATTGCACTGTTCACTTTGCAGAGTCGACCGTTGCGCGCAGATAGCCATTGCTCCGCTGGCACACCGGACACTGTCCGGTGCTACACCGAACCATCCGGTGAATTATAGCGGAGGTGCGCCTGGGAAACCCGAAGGTGAAGAGTTTGAGCTGGTTCACCCTGGTGCACCGGACACTGTCCGGTGGCACACCGGACTGTCCGGTGCACCAGACCAGGGCACACTTCGGTTTCCTTTTTGCTCCTTACTTTTGAAACCCCAACTTGTTCTTTTGATTGGTTTGTGTTGAACCTTTAGCACCTGTAGAATGTATGATCTAGAACAAACTAGTTAATCCAATTATTTGTGTTGGTCAATTCAACCACCAAAATCAATTTAGGAAAAGGTGTAAGCCTATTTCCCTTTCAATCTCCCCCTTTTTGGTGATTGATGCCAACACAAACCAAAGCAAATATAGAAGTGCATAGTTGAACTAGTTTGCATAATTGTAAGTGCAAAGGTTGCTTGGAATGAAGCCAATCTACATTTCATAAGATATGCATGAATGCTTTCTTAATTTTAATATTATGGACCATGCTTGCACCACTTGTTTTGTTTTTGCAAACTCTTTTGGAAATTCTTTTCAAGGTCTTTTGCAAGATAGTCAAAGATAAATGAGTAGGATTCGAGAAGCATTTTCGAGATTTGAAATTTTCTCCCCCTGTTTCAAATGCTTTTCCTTTGACTAAACAAAACTCCCCCTTAATGAAATCCTCCTCTTAGTGTTCAAGAGGGTTTTAGATATTAATTATGAAGAGGGTATTCCAATTTGAAATTATATCAACAATAAGATACCAATTGAAAAATCCATCATTTTAAAAATCTTTTCTAAACACAACTTTGAAGTTTGAATCGCCAAAAACGGATACTTGAGTGAAATATAAGCCCTTTTTACTTTCTCTCCCCCTTTGGCAAACAAAATATGGGTGAAGATTATACCAAATTGGAGGGCTGGCGGAATACCGGCAAGGAGGGATAATACCGAAGATGTAGAGTGGAAGCGATGTCTTTGCCGAATACTCCATTTCCCTTTCAATCTAAGACTTAATACATGAGATGCTCATGAAAACATATTAGTCTTAGCTTTGGCACAATAGAGATAGTTAATATGCAAATTTACCAAAAGAGACATGATTAAAAGGATATGTCAATTAAGCTTAAACAATTCTATATAATATAGATTGCTCCCCCTAAATATGTGCTTTGAGAGGAATATAAATTTTTGGTCTTAAATGCCAAGTGCACATAATTAGGTTAATGAGATTATGTCTATATCATAGAGAATGTGAAGTGCATTATGTCATAGTATAAGAATGATGCTCATGACAGATTTATGCACTCATGAAAGCATGTTAAAATATTTTAAGCATTTAGCCTTAAGGATTTCAAAGAGACTTAAGGACCATCCACCTTTGAAATAAAGGCAGCTTATCCTCGTTACAAGGTTAAGCTTTAAGCTCTTTGACAATAAAACTACTTCACCCAGTTTTAACAAAGATGCAAGAATGAATGTTTGATAAGTTAAACTAGGTATGAAGCAGGGCTAATGCATGAACATGATTTCTCTTCCTTTTATACAAGATATGCAAAGAATCTACAGAAAAAAGAAGATTTAGGTACAAGTTTAAAATGAAAGGAAGTTGTTTTACCCTTTAGAGATGCTCTCTTCATTGTGCTTTGTCCTTAGTCTTAGTCGCTTAAGACCTATACTCAAGACAATATATGGAAATATTTTGCACAAGAGAGAGTTCTACAACTAGTGATCCTTTTCTAAGTCATTGTCAGCATATATCAAATGGATCACAAGTTGCATAGAAGTGTCATGAATTCTCCTTTTAACTTAGTGCATATCAAGAGATATTGATTGATAGAATATGCGACACTAAGAAACATAAGTGTTCATCCCATGATCAAACAAATAACAGATGTGATCAAAAGAACAACATATGCAATAGATAAGCTTTGAAATAGGAGAATCCGTTAAATATGCTACTTTAACAATGAAAGCAACAATCCTTGATAAGAGTGACATTATTTTAACAATTTGGATTGACATGTAGTAGCATACTTCATGAGAAACTTATTCTCATACAAGAGACTATATGAGATTACTAGGATAAAGCGATAGTCTTGATATGATCAGGATATGGAAATAGGCTCCCCCTAGATATACACATCAAAGAATTTGAAATGAAAGGAATCAATGCATTCAACTTTAGAGACAAATAGGGAGAAGCACCATACATCTTAGTCAAGGCTTACAAGATTAGCAATAAACATTTTATGCCTAGTATTCTCATAATGAAAAAGACTTAGAATGCTTACAACCACACCATTGATTGTTTTGAAGAGCTCATTATCCAAGTAGGTGTTGTTGCTCTTGTTTGCTTCTTTTTTTCATTTGAGTGTCCTCCCTTTATAGTTGACTCATTTTCCTTCCAAACTTATTGAAAATACTCAAGAGAGATGTTAATAGCACAAGGGAGTACATGATGAAGAATGATTTCTTTTAGATAAGGAATATAAACAATTCATCATTCATAAGTCACACAGACATGAAGTAAAATCCTTAACATTAGTGCACATTATTAAATATCTTGATCAATCATAGGAATTTTACTTCTTCATGTTGAATTTATTATCATGACTTAAGAGCATATCAATATGAGAACCGATATAGCAAAGGCATGAATTAGATTCTAATGGACAAGTGCATTTTATGAGAATGAGATCGAATGCATAACTGGATGACTTAAGTCCAATAAAGAATCTATTCTTCTCATAGGTAGAATTTAGAGTAAATAACCATTGATGGGAACTATATTGATTAAGAAGATGAGTTCCCATACCTTTGCTTTTACCTTTCTTCCTTTGGGTGAAGAGTAACCCTTGTGGCTTGCGGCTTGCACTTACTCTCTTGTAGATTTTCATATGTAAGCTCAAGAGATATGTCATTAGTAACATAAGCACTAGTTTCCCTTTGTGTGATCATTTTGATAAAGAATGGAAAATGGATTATTAAAGCATGGAAACTTTATAATATGCACTAGATTATTCCTTGAAGTATGCTCAGTTTTAACTTATAAAACAAGCATAGATAGTTCTTTAAGATTATGGGAATAAATCTAATTCGTAACATGGAGAGCGATAAATAGAGAAGAATCATATCCAACTTAAGCAATAAGACATACATCATAAATTATTGGATTGATTTTCCTTGTCATGATGGATTACGCACTTCCATAGAGAAACTTATTCTCTAAATGTGAGACTACTTAGGTTACTTAGATAAAAACATTAGTCTCACTATTTTAGACATAAAGAAGGGTTCCCTTTTATAAGTGTCCTTAGGATTTGAATTCCTTACATGACACCTTATTCTTTTAAGAACATGGAATCTCTTTCTATATCTAGATCATGGCAACAATAGGATAATTAGATTAAAAACATGCCATGAGGTACTTCCAACAATTTAAAGCATGTAGATTGTCATAATATAGAAATGATGAATACACAATCTACCATATGAGAGGAATTTCTTCAAAGAATGGTGACATAATTTGAAAACATTTGAAGTGCTTTCTTTTTCTATATGACTACACAAGGCACATAAGAAATGATATTCTAAGATACTTGCACTTTAAAAGTATAAATGTTACCATCCTTTGGCTTTCCTCCATGTTGTAGGTCTTGATTTTTTTCGGCACATGATACTTCTTTGTTTCCTACAACATCAATATCTTCCCTCGAGATGATATGAGTTTAAGATATAGTAATTTGAAATAACTTGGGATCAATCTTGGGTATAGATTATTGGAGATTGATAGCTTGAGTTAAAAAAAATTAGATTGACTCTCTCAAGCACCCCAAGGCTTCATATCATCTCCTTTTCCTGCAAAGCTTGTCAAGCATATTTTGGTACCCATCTCTTCATGGGTCCATTAAGGTTAGTCAACAAAGATCTAGGAACCCAAAAGTCCTTTGTGTTAGCGCTTGGTAAACTCATTACCTTTCTAGCACAAGTTGCAATTTTGGGTTGCCTAGTTACATGAGAATTAATTGACAAGCTAGATGTGGGGTTTTTACCAATGGGACAATCCTTGCATTGATGTCCCTTCTTTCGGCATATGTAGCAAAGACGATCTTCAAGTCTTGAAGATTTCTTCTTTCCTTGTTTCTTTCTTGCTACATGGTTAGTGAATATTTTCTTTTCTAACACTATGCCTTTTGTTTCAAATGGGGACAAGATTTAATAAAGTGCCCCTTCTTCGAACATTTAAAACAAAGTTTATCATCCTTATTAATAATCAAGTCATTTTTAATATAGGGACATGACCTAATCGAGTGCCCCTTTTCAAAGCATTCACTACACTTCTTACTTATCTTAGTGTGAAGTGTGACTTGATTATTACCTTGGATGTTACCTTTTATGGAGGCATGGTTGAGGCTTTTGGAAGAGGTATTGATTTTCTTCTTTTGTTCCCTCTTCTTGGCAATCCTCAAGTCCTTGACATTTCTTCAAGGGATTTAGTGCATGCCACGGTTGTTCCCGTCTCAAGCTTTTTCACCATGTGATCACGGTTATCTTGAGAAGGTTGAGCAATGCACTTCCCTTTTAGTTGTGTCAAGCTCATTTTTAGCCTCTCATTTTCTTCTTTGAGCTTTTGATATGTATCATCGTTTGTTCCTGCAAATTCTAGCTCAAGGGAAGATTTGCTTGTCGACGGACAACAAGCATTAGCACATGGTAATATATTTTCAATTTGAATACATGTGCATGAGTGAGGTTGTTGAGATTTTAAGTTTTCTATCACAACCTCATGAGCAATATTTAATATGATATGATCATCCATAAGATTTTCATGAGAGCATAGGAGCATATCATATTTTTCTTGAAAAGCTAGATTTTCAACTTTTAGCTTTTCTACTTGGTCCTTAAGCAAGGTATTCCTATTTACTATTTGAGCGATACAATGTAAAGCGTTATCTTGCTCAATTGAAATAGTTTCATACCTTTGGACCAAATCAACATGAGAGCACTTTAGCTCCTCATGTTCTTTAGTCAACTCGTCAAAGTGTAGCATTTTCATGGAGAGCACATCTTCTAGCCTTTGACGAGCTTCGCTTTGCTCTCTCGCTCTTTCTAGCAGTTTGAGCATGACCGCCTTATCTTCTTGGCTTAGGCGAGCGTAGAGTTGCAAGAAGCTTCTTTCTTCCTCCTCATCCTTTTTTATGCTTCCGCTGTCATTTTCATTAGCCACACAACATATGTGGGAATCGAAATGGGAAGACAAACCTTTTGGAGAGGTGGATTCATTGTTTGGTCTCCATCGGTCATTTTCTTCTTTTTCCTTGCAAGGGTTAGTATCACAAAGACCAAAGGAAGTAGAAGCACAAAATGAACTATCTTGTTTGGACTTATCAAATTTATTTTTAATTCTAGTCCAAATATCATGCGCATCATGAATAGATTCATTATAATTGGATATGAAGGCACAATAATCTTCATTGCTAAGAGAATTACTTAAGATGTCAAAAGCTAGGTAGTTTAAGCGAAAACATCTTTGATCTTCCTCGGAAATAATTTTTCCATTACAGCTAGACGGAAAGATACTCTTGTCTATAATTTGTTCTAATTGTGGATCTACGGTTCTAAAAGCACCTATCACTCTAGTAGACCATGAATCGTAATTAGAACAATCGGAAAGTAATATCTCAAGAGTTACCTCATTGTTTTCCTTTGGAGGTGTCTTCTTGTTCTTGTGGGATCTTCTACGAGCCATCACTTCGAGTTGTTAGACTCAAGATGAAGTGCCTAGCTCTGATACCAGATGAAATTCGCCTAGAGGGGGGTGGATAGGCGAAACCTGAAAATTAAAACTTTATCCCCCAACTAGATCCCTTGATTAGTGGTTAGAACAAGATATACAATTATCGGAGTAAACTAAGTCCTTGCTTGTAAAGAGTATTGCTTTCAAATAATGCGGAATTGATAAATCAATACTACTAATAAGTCTATAAGAATAAATCATGAGGGATTAGATAAGAAGAGTAATAACACAAGTCCTTTCTTGCAAGATGTTGCTTCACTAAATGAGAATTTAACTTAAAGCAACACCAAGTAGTATTAGCAAAGAGTAGTGCAAGAAAAACTTAGAAAGGGAAAGAACAAACAAATCACAAGCAATAAGCACACAAGACACGGGTGATTTGTTTTACCGAGGTTCGGCCCTCGAAGGCCTAGTCCCTGTTGAGGAGTCCACTAAGGACGGGTCTTTTTCAACCCTTTCCCTCTCTCCACCGATCACTCAAGACCGGCGAGCTCTTCTTCTCAAGGATCACTTAAGACCCCGCAAGGACCACCACACTCTTTGATGTCTCTTGCTAGCTTTTACAAGCCTCCAAAACTTTGGAGGAAGTTCAATGGGAGTCAAAACTCCACGCGCAAATGAACACAAAGATGTAGCACACACTATCTCTCAATGAATCTCACAAGGCACTAGTGCTAAACTCAAATGAGTAGCTCTCTCTTGCTTGCTTTCTCGTGTGTGGCACTTGTGTTGGTTGTAGTGGTCTAAATCTTGTGTATAGGATGGATCAATGAATATATGTGGTTGGGAGGGCTTGAATATGTCAATTAGATGACTTGGAATGTTGCTTGGGCTCCCACACCTTGAAGTGGCCGGTTGGGGTGGTATTTATAGCCACCAACTAAAATCTAGCCGTTGGTGAAGTCTGCTGGCGAAGGGCGCACCGGACAGTCTGGTGCGCCGCCACGTCATCCTCCCGTTAGGGCTTGGAGCCGGTCGACCGTTGGAGGCTTTGTCCTCATGTGGTACCGGACAGTCCGGTGTCACACTGGACAGTCCGGTGCCCCTCTGACTTCTGCTCTGACATTCTGAATTGCACTGTTCACTTTGCAGTGTCGACCGTTACACGCAGATAGCCGTTGCTCCGCTGGCACACCGGACCGTCCGGTGAATTATAGCGGAGGTGCGCTTGGGAAACCCGAAGGTGAAGAGTTTGAGCTGGTTCACCCTGGTGCACCGGACACTGTCCGGTGGTGCACCGGACACTGTCCGGTGCGCCAGACCAGGGCACACTTCGATTTCCTTTTTGCTCCTTACTTTTGAAACCCCAACTTGTTCTTTTGATTGGTTTGTGTTGAACCTTGAAGCGTCCCCAATCCTCTGGGACTCAAATGTGATACAATTACTAGTCCCAGGAGGCTAGTAAACACATTTATACATCAGATGATACCAAATCTGCTTAAACGAGACAAACCTACAAAGGTGGTGAACAACTTTAAGAGTTGGTCCACAACTCGGGACATATCATCAGAGTGGGGCTGAAGCAGCCCGATATACGCAGCGAAGCAATTCAGCGGTCCAACAGCCACAGGCAAGGTTGGGAACAATCGTAACTCTTACCCGATCTCCTTTTTCTGAAAAACAACAAATAAGCAAGGGTGAGTACAAACGTACTCAGCAGCCCACCTTCACCCGCGGAATGGGGAAATCAGATATAATGCATGGAATATGTAGAGCTCAGGATATTTGCAGAAACAGCAATATTTTATGCAGAGTTGTTTTGAAAAACATTTTGTATTTTTACAAAGCGCATCCTCTCCAAAAGGAGCAGGAAATTTTTCAGTATTATAATAAAATCCCCTGGACTAAACCATCCAGGTATCTCAGCAGTTCCCACTGGTTTTCATTTTCAAAAACAGCTACTGGACTTCCCGTCCACCATAGCTCACGGCTCAACCGCCGGTCCTTTTAAAAACCACTTTTCTCAAACGCACCTTTTTTTTGGAAAACAAAACATTAATTGCCATACCATACCAGACTCGTCCATTCCTGTGGACACAGACTATTCGAATAGGTTTGAACTCTGCGCAGAGGTGTACACTTTACCCACTAGTCCGGCTCTGCGATCTCATAGCTAGTGAGACCCGAATCCGAATCTCTTTCTTTCCCCGCACGTCCTAACCTTAACGGTTATCCGGAAGGAGTCAGGCCACCACCATGTCCAAACCGGACAAAACTTTCCCCCTCCTTATCCTCCCGGTGCTCCCCAGCCTTCATAACCCTGGGGTCGGACCGCACGAGTTCAGATTGAGTGACTGCCCACACAGTCTCGAGTGGTTGTACTTATCATGAGTACAGGTAGTGAAAGATGACAAACCGGTCCTTATAAGAGGGGACAATCATTCTGCTCACGCCTAAACCAGCTGAGCCATCACCTTAGGCCCTCCCCTAAACCAGGGAGTCCTTGATCATCCCTACTCAAAGGTGATAAGGGTGAAAACCCTTCATCAAACACATTTTGAAAAGCATTTTCTTTTGAAAACTCACACCTTTCCTCAAATCATTTGTAACAATTATATCAGGGATTGATTGCGGCAAGCGGCTGGGTGGCCATAATAACTTGTCTCAAAATCATATCATGCATAAAATAACAGGCTGAGGGTTGTGGTTGAAAAATCATAGGTAATTTATGCATCAAAGGGATCCAGTGAGCTTGTCGTGCTTATTCGGCGAAGGGGGAAGGGGAGCTCGCGGAACTGGCTTCTAGCTCCACTGCCTGGCATAGACTTGTAGATCTGGCCTCCACGAGACGGCACGAACGCTCCGATAACTATGCAACATGAATAAGCAAACATACAAACAAGCAAGTATACTAACAAATATTTAGTATAGTGGTTAAAATAGCGATACATGGATGGGTAGAGTCTTGAGTAGAATCTGTGTCATGTGGTGTTGTGATGTTACTGGTGGTGGAGCGGAGGTGCTTACCAGGAGGGTGGACTGGAGGCGAAGCGACACTATGCGTGTAGCCGGCAGAGCAGAGTAACTGAGTGGGTGGGGTGTTTGCCTTGGCTGAGGGTGTTGAGTGTGTGTGGAGAGGGAGAGGGTAGCTGGGTGTATTTATAGCTGGGTGTATGTGGTGTAGCACAGTGAAGTTCACTGTTGGTGAGAATAGTGACGAATGAATCGTCTGACTTAGTATGAACATGAGAGTTATAGGTAGAATATGGGACAAGAGTATTTTGGGAGTCTTCTGAAATATGAACCATGTTTAAGGGATGACATGGCTGGATAGGGAATAGTTTGATAAAAATTTAGAAACGAGAATTATTGGAATCTGAGTTTGGGAGCCTGGTTCGAAGGAATCTCAAAGTTAAGCGTGCTCAACTCGGAGAAACCTGGGATGGGTGACCAGATGGGAAGTTCCCTACTGGAAGGAAAATCACAGTCACCGGAGTTCGTATGATTGGAACATGGGTCTGGCTGGTCTTAGGTGGACTGGACATCATGATGGATGAGTAGTTGAAATTTGGGATGACTAGATGACCGATGAATAGTAACGATGATTAGTAACGATGAATAGTGGCGATGGAAAAGAAATTACAGATATCATCGATGAATAGTAACGATGATGAATAGTAATAATAAATAGTAACAATAATGAATAGTGTATGTGAATAGTAACGATGAATAGTAACGATGAATAGTAATGGTGAATAGTAATGGTGAATAGTGATAGTGAATAGTTCGTATGAACGAACGATGAACGATGAATAGGAACTATGAACGAACGGACGAACGATCGAATGATCGGACGAACGAACGATCGGAATTTCGGCAGCATAACGGCAGGAAAAGAATATTTGGACGAACGAACGGACGAACGATCGAATGATCGTACGAACGAACGATCGGAATTTCGGCAGCATAACGACAGGACAAAGATTATCTGGAAGAACGATGAATAGGGACTATGAACGAACGATGAACGATGAATAGGGACTATGAACGAACGATGAACGATCGAATGATCGAACGAACGAACGATCGGAATTTCGGCAACATAACGGCAGGACAAAGATTATCTGGAAGAACGATGAATAGGGACTATGAACGAACGATGAACGATGAATAGGAACTATGAACGAACGATGAACGATCGAATGATCGAACGAACGAACGATCGGAATTTCGGCAGCATAACGGTAGGAAAAAGATTATTTGGACGAACGAACGGACGAACGATCGAACGATCGGACGAACGGACGAACGAACCAAGAACGATCGGACGAACGATCAAACGATCGGACGAACGAACGAACAAACTAAGAACATGGGACGAACGATCGAAGAACGATCGAACGATCCTTGTGCTAGTGTGTGCTTGTGTGGAACATGGAGTGGGTGTGTGTGTGGGGGGAGAGAGTTGCCATGAAATGGATTGGGGTGGGATGAGAGGAGGCCCTTGCCCCTCTATTTATAGCCATGGTGGGGGGATTAGGGGGAGGGATGAGAGGATTAGTGGGAGGATGAGAGGATTAGCAGGAGATTAGCATGTATTTGTCTTGTATAAGTGAGATTAGCTTGTAGAGCTCACCGTATGACACTGGAGGCATACGTATACGTATGAGCATGAAGAAAGTTATGAGGAAAATATTTATAGGGACTTGAAAAATGATTCTGAAGGTATTTCTCAAGAGGAAAATACTTGGAGATATATCGGTGGAATATCTGGACAATATTTCTGGAAGGAACTTGAGGGGGATCACTGGGGAAATATCTAGACAGTATTTCTAGAAAGAATTTGAGGGGGGTCACTGGGGAAATATTTGTAGGATATTTGAGGAGGATTTTGGAGAGAATATAGACCACTATATTTTATTTGCTGATATCAACTCGCAAACAAACATTTTGAAATGAAACTTGAAATTCATTTTGAATTTAGGGTGAGTTTGAGAAAATTTCAGGATTTGAATTTTTGGGATGCTACAAATCTACCCCACTTAAAAGGAATCTCGTCCTCGAGATTCGGCTTAGAAGGGTTATGGGTATAGCTTTACTTCAGCTACATATCTTCACTTTGCAAATCTTCGAGGAGATGGAACTTCAACAAAATCTGGCCCTTGCGGAGCATCCGGTTGCCGATTGCAAACGCTGATTCTGGCTACTCAAGATCATCTTCAGGCTTCTAGGTTTCGCTTAGCAGCTAGCTTATTGAAGAAGCATCGATGCCAACACACAAACCTTTCTCTTGCGAACTCCCACGTTGATTCCTTCCTTGATTGGTCTTCTGGTGCTTCATCAACGAAACTTGGGTGACCACTTCTCATCCAGAAACTTATATGCTTTGATGATCTGGTCCTCGACAAGCTTGCTTCAGGCCTTCTTCTTTTTCTCCATGGCAGGAACCTTTACTGGAACACTACCCCACTTAAAAAGAATGAGGGTAGGACTTTTGAATCTTGGGGATTTGAACTCCTTGAAGTACCACATAACAAGGGTGTTACGGGTCCTTCTGCTGCTGTTGCTGCTTGACTAGGCTGCGGAGTGATGACTGACACAGGGTTGATTCTGGGAGAACCTTCTTCTCATCTTCTCTTCACTATCTTCTTTTCACTGACCCTTTCTTTCTCTTTGCTCTTCCCACTGGAGGATTCTATCAAAGAGTATTACCATCATACAAAGGAGGAAACCGAAGACTATGAACCATGTACAATAGTCTTCAACCCAAGAATCGCCAAGCATTGTGATCTTAGGGGCGAGGGAGTGGAAAATGGAGTTGCTTGCGATTTGGCAGAGGGGGTTCTATCTGGAGTGTTTTGCTTGGGATGGGAACTGAGGGAGCTGGTGGGGGGGTTTATAGGCGAGCGTTGGTGTTCGGTTGCGAAGTAGTGGTGATGGAGTAGGTGCTACGTGGCAACAGGTGCGACGGAGGGGAAGGGGGCCTGGTGCCGGCGATGATGGAGGCGGTGGGTGCGCTGCTAAGGGGGGTGGGCGGCGGTAGTGCGCTGCAAAGGGGGCATGGGCGGCGGTGCTAGTGCGCATGAAGGCGGGCACGCATGCGGGGGCATGGGTGAGTGGTGGGGTCGATGACCCTGATGTTTGTGGTCTCTGGTTCCAAGAATCTTTGCCTCTCTGTATGGTAATAACTCCTTCTGTCCTCTTTTCCTGTTTACTTTGACTCAGGGGCAGTGCTTTGATTCTCACGGTCGGTCCTTTTGACTGAGCGACTGGATAGGTTCCTCTGTAGCTTATTCCAGGCTTCAAGGGTAAGCTTCCTGGTATCTTCTTGGGTAAGGCACTTTTCTCTTGAGATGGGTTAAGATGAGAATGGAAGCATAAGGTGAGGATTAGATCTAATTTGTGATCTATGTTTTTAGAGAAAACCTTTCTTAAAAAGAAAGAAAACACATAAGTTCAGCAATGATAAGCACAAACAAATCAAATGTTTTGAATAAGGAAAGAATAGAGTTTTTCCAAAGCACGGACTACTCAGATTCGGGGGGTAAGCATAACTACTATTGCTCGGTTCCTGAATTGAGAACTATGCTAAATGCAACTTATGAGCACTAACGTTAAAGCATCACATATGCACTCAAAAGGGAGGAAAACATCAAGCGAAATTCATTTTGAAATGCCCTAGGGGGCCACGCAATTAGAGTTTTGCAAAACACGAGTCTATACGATTACCTCTCATACATGCAGGGCTCTAGCCAAAGTGAAGAAAAACTTCACTACCCAATGCATGCAGAAGACTGGGCATAACTAACTCAGACCAGGTAGCTTCTCTTCTGGCAAGGCTGGCGCACAACTTCAATCTGAGACATCTCCTGGATGGGTCAACAGGGAGCTGATGTTGATGACTTCTTCCGGCGGCGACTGAGATGGCAGGACGAGGTCGAACTTTTCTTCAAGCGGGACTGACTCTTGTAGCTCCTCAGAGGGCGGCGGTGCTGGCGGGGTGCTTGCAGCTTCTTCCTTGACTTCAAGGGATGGTGCTAGAATCTTCTTCATGGTGAGGGGCTCAAACAACTCTAGCGGGGGATCTTGGGAGGATTTAGGGTGCTCTTGCTTATCCATAGCCTGAGGGAAGACTGGAATTCCTTCCAAGACTATGGCTCCTTCCGGTAGTTCCCAAGCCTTCTTATCTCCTCTGGTAGAGACCGGGTGACCTTCAAGAATCTGGGGGTCTTCAGCTTTGATGGGTTGAACAGGGTTGGATGGAGCAGGCTCTTGGATCCGCAGGGCTCTACGTTGGTTATGGGTGACCAAGTAGGCCTCCATCAACTTCTGGACGTGCTCATCCTTGGCTTGCTTCAGGGCTTCCACAGCAATGACTTCACGACTTTCCAAGGCAGCTACACGGGCTTGAGCTGTGGTGAGATCCACATGGAGCTTACGGTTGAGCTTCTCTGCATCTTCTGCTCGAGCAATCATCTGACGGTGGTGCCGAGCCAAGAAATCATATTGTGCATCCAGGGTGAGCAGGTATGAAGTGAGGTACACGACTGTGGGGTCATCCTCAAGCAGCTGCTTCCCTTCCAATGCACGCATCCTAGCCATCCAAACTGGACGGTCTCTCTGAAAGGGCGGAAAGAATCTGAGTGGTGTGTCGGCCACTTCTTCTTCATAAATTTGACACAGGACCCTCAATGCCTTGCGAGCGACGACTTGGCAGGTGTCTTTGAATCTGTGCCTAGCAGCAGTGACACTCCATTCCACATGGTGTGGACTGGATCCAATGTATACAGTCACGACACACTTCTCTGTGCCATGCTCGACGAACTCACGACCATCATACTCTGGCTGGCTCCTGATTCCGAGGCGGACTGTGCATGCTCTCAGCAACTTGGGGAAACCATCTTCATTCTGGCAGAAGCTGGTTTGGCACTGAACCTCCATCTGACTTCTAAGAGAAGGAAAGGGGAAAGCATTTTTGAAATGAAGGGATGAGAGCAAGAATTTTTCTAAGAAAATAGTTTTGACTCAAAAACTTTTGATCAGGCTAAGGGTTACGTCCTGCGGCCAACCTAACAGCTCTGATACCACCTGAAGCGTCCCCAATCCTCTGGGACTCAAATGTGATACAATTACTAGTCCCAGGAGGCTAGTAAACACATTTATACATCAGATGATACCAAATCTGCTTAAACGAGACAAACCTACAAAGGTGGTGAACAACTTTAAGAGTTGGTCCACAACTCGGGACATATCATCAGAGTGGGGCTGAAGCAGCCCGATATACGCAGCGAAGCAATTCAGCGGTCCAACAGCCACAGGCAAGGTTGGGAACAGTCGTAACTCTTACCCGATCTCCTTTTTCTGAAAAACAACAAATAAGCAAGGGTGAGTACAAACGTACTCAGCAGCCCACCTTCACCCGCGGAATGGGGAAATCAGATATAATGCATGGAATATGTAGAGCTCAGGATATTTGCAGAAACAGCAATATTTTATGCAGAGTTGTTTTGAAAAACATTTTGTATTTTTGCAAAGCGCATCCTCTCCAAAAGGAGCAGGAAATTTTTCAGTATTATAATAAAATCCCCTGGACTAAACCATCCAGGTATCTCAGCAGTTCCCACTGGTTTTCATTTTCAAAAACAGCTACTGGACTTCCCGTCCACCATAGCTCACGGCTCAACCGCCGGTCCTTTTAAAAACCACTTTTCTCAAACGCACCTTTTTTTTGGAAAACAAAACATTAATTGCCATACCATACCAGACTCGTCCATTCCTGTGGACACAGACTATTCGAATAGGTTTGAACTCTGCGCAGAGGTGTACACTTTACCCACTAGTCCGGCTCTGCGATCTCATAGCTAGTGAGACCCGAATCCGAATCTCTTTCTTTCCCCGCACGTCCTAACCTTAACGGTTATCCGGAAGGAGTCAGGCCACCACCATGTCCAAACCGGACAAAACTTTCCCCCTCCTTATCCTCCCGGTGCTCCCCAGCCTTCATAACCCTGGGGTCGGACCGCACGAGTTCAGATTGAGTGACTGCCCACACAGTCTCGAGTGGTTGTACTTATCATGAGTACAGGTAGTGAAAGATGACAAACCGGTCCTTATAAGAGGGGACAATCCTTCTGCTCACGCCTAAACCAGCTGAGCCATCACCTTAGGCCCTCCCCTAAACCAGGGAGTCCTTGATCATCCCTACTCAAAGGTGATAAGGGTGAAAACCCTTCATCAAACACATTTTGAAAATCATTTTCTTTTGAAAACTCACACCTTTCCTCAAATCATTTGTAACAATTATATCAGGGATTGATTGCGGCAAGCGGCTGGGTGGCCATAATAACTTGTCTCAAAATCATATCATGCATAAAATAACAGGCTGAGGGTTGTGGTTGAAAAATCATAGGTAATTTATGCATCAAAGGGATCCAGTGAGCTTGCCGTGCTTATTCGGCGAAGGGGGAAGGGGAGCTCGCGGAACTGGCTTCTAGCTCCACTGCCTGGCATAGACTTGTAGATCTGGCCTCCACGAGACGGCACGAACGCTCCGATAACTATGCAACATGAATAAGCAAACATACAAACAAGCAAGTATACCAACAAATATTTAGTATAGTGGTTAAAATAGCGATACATGGATGGGTAGAGTCTTGAGTAGAATCTGTGTCATGTGGTGTTGTGATGTTACTGGTGGTGGAGCGGAGGTGCTTACCAGGAGGGTGGACTGGAGGCGAAGCGACACTATGCGTGTAGCCGGTAGAGCAGAGTAACTGAGTGGGTGGGGTGTTTGCCTTGGCTGAGGGTGTTGAGTGTGTGTGGAGAGGGAGAGGGTAGCTGGGTGTATTTATAGCTGGATGTATGTGGTGTAGCACAGTGAAGTTCACTGTTGGTGAGAATAGTGACGAATGAATCGTCTGACTTAGTATGAACATGAGAGTTATAGGTAGAATATGGGACAAGAGTATTTTGGGAGTCTTCTAAAATATGAACCATGTTTAAGGGATGACATGGCTGGATAGGGAATAGTTTGATAAAAATTTAGAAACGAGAATTATTGGAATCTGAGTTTGGGAGCCTGGTTCGAAGCAATCTCAAAGTTAAGCGTGCTCAACTCGGAGAAACCTGGGATGGGTGACCAGATGGGAAGTTCCCTACTGGAAGGAAAATCACAGTCACCGGAGTTCGTATGATTGGAACATGGGTCTGGCTGGTCTTAGGTGGACTGGACATCATGATGGATGAGTAGTTGAAATTTGGGATGACTAGATGACCGATGAATAGTAACGATGATTAGTAACGATGAATAGTGGCGATGGAAAAGAAATTACAGATATCATCGATGAATAGTAACGATGATGAATAGTAATGATAAATAGTAACAATAATGAATAGTGTATGTGAATAGTAATGATGAATAGTAATGGTGAATAGTAATGGTGAATAGTAATGGTGAATAGTGATAGTGAATAGTTCGTATGAACTAACGATGAACGATGAATAGGAACTATGAACGAACGGACGAACGATCGAATGATCGGACGAACGAACGATCGGAATTTCGGCAGCATAACGGCAGGAAAAGATTATTTGGACGAACGAACGGACGAACGATCGAATGATCGTACGAACGAACGATCGGAATTTCGGCAGCATAACGACATGACAAAGATTATCTGGAAGAACGATGAATAGGGACTATGAACGAACGATGAACGATGAATAGGGACTATGAACGAACGATGAACGATCGAATGATCGAACGAACGAACGATCGGAATTTCGGCAACATAACGGCAGGACAAAGATTATCTGGAAGAACGATGAATAGGGACTATGAACGAACGATGAATGATGAATAGGAACTATGAACGAACGATGAACGATCGAATGATCGAACGAACGAACGATCGGAATTTCGGCAGCATAACAGTAGGAAAAAGATTATTTGGACGAACGAACGGACGAACGATCGAACGATCGGACGAACGGACGAACGAACCAAGAACGATCGGACGAACGATCGAACGATCGGACGAACGAACGAACAAACTAAGAACAGGGGACGAACGATCGAAGAACGATCGAACGATCCTTGTGCTAGTGTGTGCTTGTGTGGAACATGGAGTGGGTGTGTGTGTGGGGGGAGAGAGTTGCCATGAAATGGCTTGGGGTGGGATGAGAGGAGGCCCTTGCCCCTCTATTTATAGCCATGGTGGGGGGATTAGGGGGAGGGATGAGAGGATTAGTGGGAGGATGAGAGGATTAGCGGGAGATTAGCATGTATTTGTCTTGTATAAGTGAGATTAGCTTGTAGAGCTCACCGTATGACACTGGAGGCATACGTATACGTATGAGCATGAAGAAAGTTATGAAGAAAATATTTATAGGGACTTGAAAAATGATTCTGAAGGTATTTCTCAAGAGGAAAATACTTGGAGATATATCGGTGGAATATCTGGACAATATTTCTGGAAGGAACTTGAGGGGGATCACTGGGGAAATATCTAGACAGTATTTCTAGAAAGAATTTGAGGGGGGTCACTGGGGAAATATTTGTAGGATATTTGAGGAGGATTTTGGAGAGAATATAGACCACTATATTTTATTTGCTGATATCAACTCGCAAACAAACATTTTGAAATGAAACTTGAAATTCATTTTGAATTTAGGGTGAGTTTGAGAAAATTTCAGGATTTGAATTTTTGGGATGCTACAAACCTTTGGCACCTGTAGAATGTATGATCTAGAACAAACTAGTTAATCCAATTATTTGTGTTGGTCAATTCAACCACCAAAATCAATTTAGGAAAAGGTGTAAGCCTATTTCCCTTTCAGGAACCCAAGAAAGTAGTTCAACTCACCCATCATCGACATCTCAAACTTTTGAGTCATCACCCTGCTAAACTCCTCACAAGACTTTTGGTTAGTAGAACCAAATATTATGTCATCGACATAAATTTGGCACACAAAAAGATCACCATCACAAGTCTTAGTGAAGAGAGTGGGATCGGCTTTCCCAACATTGAAAGCATTAGCAATTAAGAAATCTCTAAGGCATTCATACCATGCTCTTGGTGCTTGCTTAAGTCTATAGAGTGCCTTAGAGAGCTTGAACACATGGTCGGGGTACCTGTCATCCTCAAAGCCAGGGGGTTGTTCCACATACACCTTCTCCTTGATTGGCCCGTTGAGGAAAGCGCTCTTCACATCCATTTGAACCAACCTGGAAGAGTGGTGAGCGGCATAGGCTAATAATATTCGAATAGACTCTAGCCTAGCCACAGGAGCAAAAGTCTCCTCGAAATCCAAACCTGTGACTTGGGCATAAGCTTTTGCCACAAGTCGAGCCTTGTTTCTTGTCACCACCCCGTGCTCGTCTTGCTTATTGCGGAACACCCACTTGGTTCCCACAACATTTTGCTTTGGACGTGGCACCAGGCTCCAAACTTCATTCCTCTTGAAGTTGTTGAGCTCTTCCTGCATGGCCAACACCCAGTCTGGATCCTGCAAGGCCTCTTCTACCCTGAAAGGCTCAATAGAAGAGACAAACGAGTAATGCTCACAAAAAATTAGCTAAACGTGAGCGAGTTGTTACTCCCTTGCTTATGTCACCCAAAATCTGATCAACGGGGTGATTTCTTTGGATCGTCGCTCGAACTTGAGTTGGAGGGGCCAGTGGTGCATCTTCCTCCATAACTTGTTCTTCTTGTGCTCCCCCTTGATCACGCGCCTCTTCTTGATGAACCTGTCCATCATCTTGAGTTGGGGGATACACCATTGTAGAGGAAGATGGCTGATCTTGCTCTTGTTGTTCCTGTGGTCGCACATCACCTATCGCCATCGTGCGCATTGCGGCCGTCGGAACATCATCTTCATCTATGTCATCAAGATCAACTTGCTCTCTTGGAGAGCCATTAGTCTCATCAAATACAACGTCGCTGGAGACTTCAACCAAACCAGATGATTTGTTGAAGACCCTATACACCTTTGTATTTGAGTCATACCCTAGTAAAAACCCTTCTACTGCCTTGGGAGCAAATTTGGAATGTATACCTTTCTTCACCAGAATGTAACATTTGCTCCCAAATACACGAAAGTAAGAAACGTTGGGTTTGTTACCGGTAAGAAGTTCGTACGAGGTCTTCTTGAGGAGGCGATGCAGATAGAGCCGGTTTATGGCGTGGCAAGCTATGTTCACAGCTTCCGACCAAAACCGCTCGGGCGTCTTGAACTCTCGAAGCATCGTCCTTGCCATGTCGATAAGCGTCCTATTCTTCCTTTCTACCACACCATTTTGCTGTGGTGTGTAGGGAGCGGAGAACTCGTGCTTGATGCCTTCTTCCTCAAGATACTCCTCTACTTGTAGATTCTTGAACTCAGACCCGTTGTCGCTTCTTATCTTTTTCACCTTTAGCTCAAATTTGTTTTGAGCCCTCCTTAGAAAGCTCTTTAGGGTCCCTTGGGTTTCTGATTTATCCTGCAAAAAGAACACCCAAGTGAAGCGGGAAAAATCATCAACAATTACAAGACCATACTTACTTCCCCCGATGCTAAGGTAGGCAACGGGTCCGAATAGGTCCATGTGAAAAAGCTCCAGAGGTCTTGATGTTGTCATCACATTCTTGTTGTGATGAGTTGTCACACCCGGCTTTAGGGAACAAAACCGGGTGCATCTCATACATGCGCCAAAGAAGACAACATATATAATAACAGAGTGTATAGAGATAAATGTCATAAAACATCAGAGTATTTATTACATAGCGGAAGACTTATTACAAATAAAAGAATAAATATAAAACGAACTAAGGATCGTTGGCGCCAATGTCAACTGAGAAACGCCACCTAGATCAAGTCGAATTCCTCAGTGTTAGGCGGCTCCTCTTCGACCACCTGCTCTTCTCCTGTGGGGGGGTGTGAGACAGCAAGAGTGAGCTCACATACGTTCATAGCTCAACAAGTCGTGGGGAATAATGTGGCATGAACTCACCAAAGGTGGGAGTTCATGAAGTGTAAGGCTAATCAATGAAGTAAAGGCTGAGGCTGAGCATTGCTTTTATAAGTTGGTCAAAATTTTATTAGCAATTACTAAGTGTAAGTAAATACCAAACCTTAATAATAATAAAGAACAGTAATAGTAAAATAATCCCAAATGCGATGCAAATGTCAAATTCAATTTAAGTTCCATAATTAATCATGTGAGTGTCTGAGCCGCTCATGACCGTGAGCACGGCTAGTATAGCAGTTTTACACTCTGCAGAGGTTGCGCATCTTTACCCACAAGTCGTGTTACCCATTTGCCACGGAGTTGATCAGACTCCATACACCTCTACCAAGGAAGCGAGGCAGGGTACCACTACGAGGCCTTTACAAAGTTCCACTAGCTTCAGACTACCCGCTACAGTTTATAGGAAGCTCCAGTGCAGGGTTCTTGCCTGACCGCCATCGCAGCAAAATCAACCAAGGACCTCCCTACACTGACCACTCCCCTACTGCCCTTGCCCTTTTCGGGTAAGGTAGCCCTCCACTAGCTTTCCTAGTTAATCAGCCAAGGGCGTCCCATTATACCCTTGTGGTAGCACTGTTTTCCCGGGTGGTTCTCCATGTTCCCATTAACATAATGATCTTATCATGAACATAAAATAATGAACATATAATAACAAGTGTAAAAATGAGTGATGAATATCTCTATACCCAAATCCACATAAAGCAATAGCATGTACTACCCAAAAACTTAGTAGTAAAACCAGTGGTGAAGCAAGGTATAAAGATAGTCAAAATCTAGGGTATCCTATTGGGTCCCATCAAAATTAACCTATGCAGATCATTATGAATAATAAGAACATGAATGGGTAAAAAGAAGTGATCAAGGGCACAACTTGCCTTCAATGAGCTCCTGCTCAGCTACTTCTACTTGCTGAACCTCAGAATCCACAGTGGCTTGCTCGTCTACTCGCATCAACACAATACATACATAGTATAGCATAAATTAACATCACATCAAACAGATAAATAAAATATACAGTAAAAATCTACACATTTAAATAAGAACCTAGGAACAGAAATCATAATTTTTAGAGTTACAGATTTTAAGTTATGAATTTCCTAAGATTTAATGTGCTTGAGATAGGATTAAATGATAAATTAATTTTCTTACTGTTTTCATGTCCAAACAGAGACTCTAGATGATGGGGAATAAAATTACAAAATTTTAGGAACTGGAATGGAGTAATTTGGAGTTCATATGAGTTTTCTATGAATTAACTAAGTTCTAGGAATTATTTTTGTATTAAAAATACATTTACTAATTCATTTATACATTTTAAACGGGCTCTGGACTGGGCGTCAATATCTGAGAACAGAAGGGGTTTCTGCTCATAATATTCTAAGACTCAGAATCCTGCAGACAGGACTGCGGGTTGTTATCGCAGAAATGGAGGGGCTCTTTAGAAAAATAGACATCGTGAAGGGGTACCGGAGGATCTGAGCCGTTGGATCTTTTCTGGACGACCCAGATTAGATCTTTAGGTTTAACAACTGGTATTCTATGCGGACCGTAGGATTTAAGATCTGCGGTCGACGATCGAGCGCAACACGAGCCTTCCCTGCACCGTTTGATCATGAATCTACGGACCGTAGCCGTCGTCATCCCTTCCCCCCGCGATCGAGCAGAGCTGGCATGCAGCCACGCCCACGGCGGAGTCCCCACTGGCGCACTGCCGAAATCTCCCACCCCGGTGACCGAGATCGATGCAATAAACATGCGCCAAACGAAATTGAGGGCTAGACGAAGCACGGAGGGGATATCTCACCAAGGATTCGGTCGCGAAGGTGCCCAGTCCACGGCGCGGTGCGGATCCGCGGCTGCGCCCGCGCTCCGGCGAAAAATCAACCTCGCCCCGCTGCCGGATTCGCCCCGCCAAGTGCACGAACAGCTTCACCACGCCCCTGGGAGGCTCCACAACCCGGCAACGCGACCAGGTCGGCTAGGGGGAACGCTTGCCCCGATCAGCGGAACGCGGTCCTCTCGGCTCTCACGGCAAAGGTGGAGATCGCTTTGGTTAGAGCTGCTTACACGTTGATGAAGAAAAGAGGAGGATGAGGATCGGGTTCTGGTCTTCATATGGCCGCCCGAGGTCCGCTTGCGGCCCACTCAACGGATCCCGCAATCTGCGCCATAACCGAGCCCGAGCACGCCCAGGTCGCGCGGCGAAGGAAGAGGACGGTTCTGGCAGAGCGGGCCCGCACAGACAGCGATAGAGAAGCTAGCACGCAGTAGAGTGGGCGCTGGCGTGTGGTCCCGGCCGACAGGGGCAGCGCACGCAGGGATTCCCCAGTTGGGCCACGCGGGAGGGGGAAATGTAACACGGGCCAGATTGAGGTATGGTGGCCCATGTAGCCTTTCTTTCTTTTTATCTTTTATCTTATTTTCTCTATTTCTAATTTCAAATTGGAATTCGAATTTTGAATCCAGATTTGTGTCAAACTTATTCTCAAATCATATTGTGGAATTAAAAATACCAATTTTAGGATTATAATTATATTATTTATATTTTTAAACCATTTCTCTTCTTATTTTCAAAACCCAAATTTTTAATTTAGGATTTATTTCAACCTTAAGAATTATTATTTTGTTATCCTTATTCTTATTATTTTATTTAATGCACAATATATCAAACTCCAACAAGATGCACCTTATTTTAGTTTGGAATCATTTGTTTCGATTAATCCCTCTTGGTTACATGTATGCTCTTTTCATGATGCAAATGAGGCACATAAAATAGGATAATCACTATATAATCCTTTTATACAATTTTGAGTATTACATGAGTGCTTCCCACCTGTTTCCCTGTCTGACAAGCTGCACAAGGTCTATCTTTTTTGAAACATACATTGGTTAGTCCTAACACATGTTCTCCCTTTAGAAGTTTATGAAGGTTCTTCATCCCAACATGTGCTAGACGGTGATGCCACAGCCAGCCCATACTAGTCTTAGCTATTAAGCATGCATCTAGATCGGTCTCCTCTTTCGAAAAATCAACTAAGTAGAGTTTGTCGTCTAGTACACCCTTAAACGCTAATGAATCATCACTCCTTCTAAAGACAAATATATCAACATTTGTAAACAAACAATTGTAGCCCATGTGGCACAATTAACTTACAGGCAGGAGGTTGTACCCTAATGACTCTACTAAAAATACATTTGAAATAGAGTGCTCGCTTGTGATGGCTATCTTTCCCAAACCTTTGACCTTGCCTTGGTTCCCATCTCCAAAAATAATCGTATCCTGGGAATCCTTGTTCTTGACATAGGAGGTGAACATCTTCTTCTCCCACGTCATGTGGTTTGTGCATCCGCTGTCGATTATCCAGCTAGATCCCCCGGATGCATAAACCTGCAAGGCAATTTAAGCTTGGGTTTTAGGTACCCAACTCTTGTTGGGTCCTACAAGGTTAGTCACAATAGCCTTTGGAACCCAAATACAAGTCTTGTCTCCCTTGCATCTAGATCCCAACTTTCTAGCAACTACTTTTTCATTCTTACATAAAAGTGCAAATGAAGTATTACAAGCATGGTAAATGGTAGAAGGTTCATTGCACATTCTCCTAGACACATGAGGCACAACATTACTTCTCCTAGGCCTATTTCTATCATGCACAAAAGTAGAGCTAGAGGCAAACATAGCATGTGAATTAAAAGCATCATGATCATAACTCCTATGAGCATTCCTAGAAAATTTTCTATCATAAATGTAGGCATGACACTTTTGAGAACTGCTAGCCATAGGAGCCTTCCCTTTCTCCTTGTTGAGAGCGGGAGTCTTTTGGCTTGTTAAGTTCTTGGTTTCATTTCAAAAACCAAGTCCATCCTTAATAGAGGGGTGTCTACCAATTGTGTAGGCATCCCTAGCAAATTTTAATTTATCAAAATCAATTTTGCAAGTCTTAAGTTGAGCATTAAGACTTTCCACCTCATCATTTAATTTTGTAATAGCAATAAGATGTTCATCACAAGCACTAACATCAAAGTCCTTGCATCTATTGCAAATAGCTACATGTTCTACACAAGATCTAGTTGCATTTTCCTCCTCTAGCTTAACATTTAATTCATCATTTAAATACTTTAAACTAGAGACAGATTCCTGACAGGCAGACAATTCGAAAGACATAATTTCATTTCTTTTAAGTTCTAAGGCCAGAGACTTTTGAACACTAACAAATTTGTCATGTTCCTCATACAAAATGTCCTCTTGCCTTTCTAGCAATCTATCTTTTTCATTTAGAGCATCAATTAACTCATTGATTTTATCTACTTTAGCTCTATCTAAACCCTTAAATAAATTAGTATAATCTACTTCATCATCAGATGACTCTTCATCACTAGAAGAAGTATACTTGGGAGTGTCTCGAATACGTACCTTTTTCTCCTTGGTCATAAGACATGTATGGCGTTCGTTGGGGAAGAGAGAAGACTTGTTGAAGGTCAAGGCAGCGAGTCCTTCGTCGTCGGAGTCGGAAGAGGAGCAGTCCGAGTCCCATTCCTTTCAAGGTGTGCCTCACCCTTTCCCTTCCTGTAGATCTTCTTCTTCTCTTTCTTCCCATACTTTTCTTATTCCTGGTCATTATCATTATCGGGGCATTGAGCTATGAAATGACCAGTCTTACCGCATTTGAAACAGGAGCGCTTTCCCCTTGCTTTGTTCTTGTTGGGGTACTCCTTGCGTCCTTTCAGTCCAGTCTTGAAGCGCTTGATGATTAGGGCCATCTCATCTTCGTTTAGCCCGGCAGCCTCAACTTGTGCCACCTTGCTTGGTAGCGCCTCCCTGCTGCTTGTTGCTTTGAGAGCAACGAGTTGTGGCTCGTAGACGGGTAGTGGACCATTAAGCGCATCGTCTACGTATCGTGCTTCTTTCACCATCATGCGCCCGCTCACAAATTTTCCAAGAATCTCCTCGGGCGTCATTTTGGTGTATCTGGGATTTTCACGAATAAGGTTTACAAGATGGGGGTTAATTACAGTAAAGGACCTGAGCATGAGTCGGACGACGTCGTGGTCCGTCCATCTTGTGCTTCCATAGCTCCTAATCTTGTTGACCAGGGTCTTGAGCCTGTTGTAGGTTTGTGTTGGCTCCTCTCCCCTGATCATCGCAAATCTCCCTAGCTCGCCTTCCACCAACTCCATTTTGGTGATCATGGTGGCGTCGTTTCCCTCATGATATATCTTGAGGGTATCCCAGATTTGCTTGGCGTTGTCCAAGCCGCTCACCTTGTTGTATTCATCCCTGCACAAAGATGCTAACAAAACAGTGGTAGCTTGTGCATTCTTATGGATTTGCTCATTTATGAAAACGGGATTGTCAGTACTATCAAAATGCATTCCGTTTTCAACAATCTCCCAAATACTAGGATGGAGAGAAAATAAGTGACTACTCATTTTGTGACTCCAAAAAGAGTAGTCTTCTCCATCAAAGTGTGGAGGTTTCCCAAGTGGAATTGATAGCAAATGAGCATTAGAATTGAATGGAATACGGGAATAATCAAATGAATAATTTTGATTAACCGTTTTCTTTTTCGATGAAGAGTAGTCGTCATCGTCGTCTCTTGGTGAAGATGAAGAGGCATCGCTGTCGTAGTAGATGATTTTCTTGATGCGCCTCTTCTTCCCTTCCCTCTTCTTGTGACTTGAGCCTGAGTCGGTAGGCTTGTCGTCTCTTGGCTCATTTAGGAGGGACTCCTTCTCCTTGTCATTAATCACCATCCCCTTACCCTTAGGATCCATCTCTTCGGGCGGTTAGTCCCTTAGATGAAGAGTACGGCTCCGATACCAATTGAGAACACCTAGAGGGGGGGTAAATAGGTGATCCTGTAAAATTCAAACACTAATAGCCACAAAACTTAGTTATGAGTGTTAGTACGGCTAAATCACTTGAATCGAGTTCTTGTGAACACAAATAATCACAGAGAGATCAACACAAGACACACGATTTTTATCCCGTGGTTCGGCCAAGTAACACTTGCCTACTTCCACGTTGTGGCGTCCCAATGGACGAGGGTTGCACTCAACCCCTTTCAAGTGATTCGATGATCAACTTGAATACCACGGTTTTTCCTTTAGATGATTATTCTTGTTTGCGAGGAATCTCCACAAGACTGGAGTCTCTCGCCCTTACAACAAAGATCACAATGAACGCACAGAGTAAGGTTGGGATGAGCAACACACACAAGACACAAATCGCAGCACACCCACGCACACAAGAGAAGACATGAGCTCAAATGACAACACAGGGAGTCTTTGACTCGAATAGAGCTCAAATCTCTAACACAACGAAGCGAATGCGCGGGAACAAAGTCTGGATGCCGTAGGATGCTTAGTGAATGCTTGTGTATCTCCTCCATGCGCCAAGGGGTCCCTTTTATAGCCCCAAGGTAGCTAGGAGCCGTTGAAGACAATCTTGGAAGGCTAATCTTGCCTCCTGTCGTGTGGTGCACCGGACAGTCCGGTGCACCACCGGACAGTCACTGTAGCTGTCCGGTGCGCGATTGCTTTCCAAAACAGGCACAATCGACCGTTGCAGCTTCGGGCCCGTTGGCGCACCGGACAGTCCGGTGCCCCCTGCCGACCGTTGGTGCGGGCCACGTGTCGCCCGTGGATTGCGCGGCCGACCATTGCGCTGGCGACCATTGGCTCACCGGACAGTCCGGTGCATTATAGTCATACGCCGCTGAACTTTTCCCGAGAGCGGCCTTTTCACCGGAGACCAGCCTGGCGCACCGGACAGTCCGGTGTGCCAGACTGAGCTGAGTTTTGGCTGCACCGAGCCAAGTCTTTTTCCAATTCTTTTCTTCCTGTTTCTAGCACTTAGACAAAATATGTTAGTACTCAAAACAATGTACTAAGTCTAGAAGCGTACCTTGTTACATGATTTGCACTTCTTGCTTATTTGGTACATAGCTACTCACTTACTATGTGTTGGATACTTAATCACCAAAACATTATAGAAATGGCCCAAGAGCACATTTCCCTTTCAAAATGGCGTTCTCATTTCTAAGATTAGAAATAGAGATATTGCAAACATTTAAATATTTAGCCTTAGAAATTAATTTGTCATTTTCAATTTTAAGGCTAGAAAGTGATTCATTCAATTTATCAATCTTAGCAATTAAACTAGCATTATCACTTTTAAGATTGGCAATAGAATCATCACAACCATTTAACTTCTCAACCTTAGCAAGTAATTTGGCATTCTTAGTTCTAAGATTAGAGACAGTGTCATGGTAAATGCTAAGCTCTTTAGACAAGTTTTCATTTTTCTTAACTTCCTGAGCATAGGCATTTTTAACTTTAACATGCCTTTTGTTTTCCTTAATAAGGAATTCCTCTTGGCTATCCAAGAGTTCATCCTTCTCATGAATGGCACCTATCAATTCATTCAATTTTTCTTTTTGTTGCATGTTTAAGTTGGCAAAAAGAGCAAGCAGATCATCTTCATCATCACTAGAGCTACCCTCATCACTAGATGTTGTATATTTAGTAGAGGCTCTAGATTTTACCTTCTTCTTTTTGCCGTCCTTTGCCATGAGGCACTTGTGGCCGACATTTGGGAAGAGGAGTCCCTTGTTGACGGCGATGTTGGCGGCGTCCTCGTCGGAGGAGGAGTCGGTGGAGCTCTCATCGAAGTCCCATTCCCGGCATACATGGGCATCGCCGCCCTTCTTCTTGTAGTATCTTTTCTTTTCCTTCCTCTTTCCCTTCTTGTCGTCGCCCCTGTCACTATCACTAGATAATGGACATTTAGCTATAAAATGACCGGGCTTACCACATTTGTAGCACACTTTCTTGGAGCGAGGTTTGTAATCCTCCCCCTCCTTTGCTTGAGAATTTGGCGGAAGCTCTTGATGATGAGTGCCATTTCCTCGTTGTCGAGCTTGGAGGCGTCGATGGGGAGCCTACTTGATGTAGACTCTTCTTTCTTTTCTTCCGTCGCTTTGAATGCGACGGGTTGCACCTCGGGTGTGGAGGTGCCGCCTTGTTCGATGATTTGTTTGGAGCCTTTGATCATCAACTCAAAGCTCACAAACTTCCCTATAACCTCCTCGGGAGACATTAGCTTATATCTAGGATCACCACGAATTAATTGAACTTGCGTAGGATTACGAAAAACGAGTGATTTTAGAATAACCTTGACCATTTTATGGTCATCCCATTTTGTGCTCCCGAGGTTGCGCACTTGATTCACCAAGGTCTTGAGCCGGTTGTACATGGCTTGTGGTTCCTCTCCTTGGTTGAGGATGAATTGACCGAGCTCCCCCTCGATCGTCTCCCGCTTGGTGATCTTTGTCACCTCATCCCCTTCATGCGCGGTCTTTAGCACATCCCAAATCTCCTTGGCACTTTTTAGCCCTTGCACCTTGTTATACTCCTCTCGACATAGAGAGGCGAGGAGTATAGTGGTGGCTTGGGAGTCAAAGTGCCGGATTTGGGCGACCTCGTTCGAGTCGTAGCCTTCATCCCCCACGGATGGTACCTACGCTCCAAACTCAACAATGTCCCAAATGCTAGTGTGGAGTGAGGTTAGATGATGCCTCATTTTATCACTCCACATACAATAATCTTCACCGTAAAAAACCGGTGGTTTGCCTAATGGGACAGAAAGTAAAGGAGTGCGTTTGGAAATGCGGGGATAGCGTAGGGGAATCTTACTAAACTTCTTGCGCTCATGGCGCTTAGAAGTGACGGACGGAGCGTCAGAACCGGAGGTGAATGGCGACGAAGAGTCGGTCTCGTAGTAGACCACTTTCTTCATCTTTTTCTTCTTGCCGCCACTCCGATGCGACTTGACGCGGGGAGGTGATTCCTCCCTTCCTTTGGTGTCAGACTCCTTTGATGGAGCCTTCTCGTGGCTTGTGGCTGTTTCCATCTCCCTCTTGGCGGATCCTCCCGACATCATTTCGAGTTGTTAGACTCTAACGAAGTATCGGCTCTGATACCAATTGAAAGTCGCCTAGAGGGGGTGGATAGGCGAAAACTGAAATTTATAAACTTAAAGCACAACTACAAGCCGGGGTTAGCGTTAGAAATAAAATCGAGTCCAAAAGAGAGGGTGAAAACAAATCAATCAAGAAATAAAGCGAGTGACACGGTGATTTGTTTTACCGAGGTTCGGTTCTTGCAAACCTAGTCCCCGTTGAGGTGGTCACAAAGACCGGGTCTCTTTCAACCCTTTCCCTCTCTCAAACGGTCACCTAGACCGAGTGAGCTTTCTCCTTAATCAAATGGGTCACTTAGACCCCACAAGGACCACCACACAATTGGTGTCTCTTGCTTTGATTACAAGTGCTTTGAAGAACAAGAATGGGGAAGAAGAAAGCGATCCAAGAACAAGAGCTCAAAGAACACGAGCAAAACTCTCTCTCTAGTCACTATTTGCTTGGAGTGGATTTGGGACTTGGAGAGGCTTTTATTATATTGAATTGTACTAGCTCTTGTATTGAATGTGAAGTCTGAAAAACTTGGATGCTTGAAGTGGTGGTGGTTGGGGGTATTTATAGCCCCAACCACCAAACCAACCATTGGGGAGGCTGTCTGTCGATGGGTGTCCGGTGCGCCAGCCACGTCACCCAACTGTTAGGGTTCTGACGGTATCGACCGCTGGAGCTCTGACAGCTTGGGGCACCGGACAGTCCGGTGCCACACCAGACAGGCACTGTTCACTGCCCGGTGCGCCTTCTGGCGCTGCTCTGACTCTGCGCGAACTGTCCGCGCACTGTAGCGCTTTTGCAGGTGTCCGTTGGAGTCGACCGTTGCGCTGGAGTCGTTGCTCCGCTGGCACACCGAATAGTCTGGTGACCCACCGGATAGCGGAGCGGCTCTCCAGAAACCCGAAGGTGAAGAGTTCAGCCTGTACGGTCCCTGGTGCACCGGACACTGTCCGGTGGCACACCGGACAGTCCGGTGCGCCCGACCAGGGTTCTCTTCGGTTTCTTTTGCTCCTTTCTTTTGAACCCTAACTTTAATCTTTTTATTGGTTTGTGTTGAACCTTTAGCACATGTAGAACATATAATCTAGAGCAAACTAGTTAGTCCAATTATTTGTGTTGGGCATTTCAACCACCAAAATCATTTAGGAAAAGGTTTGACCCTATTTCCCTTTCAAATTGCGTGGACGGTGGCGCTCCTCGGTGAACTTCGGTGAGACACGATGGGCGTAGGGGAGAGGAATTGGCTAGGGAATGTGGTGGAATGAGGCAAGCAGGAGGAGAAGATGACCGTGGGGTGGTGTTATGCCTTGGCTCGCGATCGTGGCCACGATCCTCGCGGACGTGGGCACGGCGGGCGCGGTTGCGGCGAGGAAAGGGGGGAGCTGAGAGGCGGGACCCGTCCGTAAGCGGCTACGCGCGAGCGAAGCGCCTGGCAGGCGGGTCCTACATGGCAGCAAGAGCAGAGAGGCGTGTGCGGGCACACAGTTGCGCCGGGAGGGGTGAGACGGTCGTGCGGTCGTGGGCCGAAAGGCCGGGACACGGGGGGCAGCTGGGCTTCTTTGCCTTTTTCTATTTCCTTCTGAATTTCTAATTCATTTTCCATTTATTTTCTCTAGTGAACTCAATTCAATTTCAAATCCAATCTTAATTCAAACCATTTCAACCATGTGCATCAATTCAAAAAAATAACTTAGGCTTAGCATGATGCAACAATTCATGACTCCCATAGGTTTTGACCCAATAAAACAATTAATCCCTCACTTACTTAACCTAATTCTACTCAAAAGGAAGAGAGAGAGAGTCTAGTGAGAGAGAGACAAGTCGTAACACCTAAATTTGGTAGATATTTAGAAAGAAATTTTGTACCCCTAAATTCAAGGTGTTACACGACACGTCTCTTGAGGCGTTGTTTTTTCGCCTTGGTTCGGGTGGCGTTGGCCTTGTCGTGGCCAACGAGGCGTAGCTCGCCGGTGTCCTGGCGAGGAAGTTGAGGGACCCAAAGGTGAACTGGCTCCCGGGAGTGAAGTTCTCGCTCCCGGCGGATGCTGAGTAGCTGGCCATCGAAATGAAAAGGTTGCTTTGGCACGCATGCAGCCCCTACCTGGCGTGCCAACTGTCATGGTTTTGAAAACCGGGGGACAATAAGATTTGTGTGTAGTAGGGATGCAAGCGCGGACTCACTCTAAATTGTGGATCACAGAGATCGGAGCAAAGAACTGAGACACCATATTATAATGGTTCAGGCTCGAGCCCTATTCCAGTATAGTGTTGATCGTAGTATTGCAATAGAGCATGTTAATGGGTGTTCTTGTGTCCGAAGAAGCAGGGGGCCCTGCCCCTTTATATTTCAAGGGTAGGACCTTACGGAGGATGTCTACTTTCTTTTAGAGAGAGAAATAGAGATAGAGAGAGAGAAATAAAGAAAGAGAGAGATAGAGAAAGAGAGAGATCAGCTGCTCCAGGTTGTCATGGTGGGTCTTCTGTAGGGTCATGCGTAGCCGTACTCCAGGTATGACATCGTCTGTTACTCTGGCTCCTATAGCAAGTCCATTGCTAACGTCTGAAAGGGAATTAGGCTTACACCTATTTCCTAATTAATTTTGGTGGTTGAATTGCCCAACACAAATATTTGGACTAACTAGTTTGCTCTAGTCTATAAGTTCTACATGTGCCAAAGGTTCACAATAAGCCAATAAAAAGACCAAGAAAGGGTTCAAACAAAGAGAGCAAAAGACAACCCAAAGGCACCCTGGTCTGGCGCACCGGACTGTCTGGTGTGCCACGGACAGTGTCTGGTGCACCAGGGCGTTTCAGCTCGAACTCTTCACCTTCGGGAAAATCAGAGGGCGCTCCGCTATAATTCACCGGACTGTCCGGTGAGTCATCGGACAGTGTCTGGTGCACACCGGACTGTCCGGTGTGCCAGCGGAGCAACAGCTACTTCGCGAAGCAACGGTCGACTGCAACGCATTAAATGCGCGCATGCGCGCGTAGAGGACAGAGCAGTGCCAGAAGGCGCACCGGACAGTCTACAGGACCTGTCCGGTGCACCACCGGACAGCCCAGAGGCCCCACAAGTCAGAGCTCCAACGGTCGAACCCCAACGGTCTGCTGATGTGGCTGGCACACCGGACAGTGTCCGGTGGCGCACCGGACTGTCCGGTGCGCCATGCGACAACACACTTCCAACGGCCATTTTTGGTGGTTGGGGCTATAAATACCCCAACCACCCCACATTCAATGGAATCCAAGTTTTCCACTCTTCTACACCTTACAAGAGCTAGCATTCAATACAAGACACACCAAAGAGATCAAATCCTCTCCCAACTCCACACAAAGCTTTAGTGATTAGAGAGAGAGATTTGTTGTGTTCATTTAAGCTCTTGCGCTTGGATTGCTTCTTTTCTTCCTTCATTCTTGCGATCAAACTCAATTGTAACCAAGGCAAGAGACACCAATTGTGTGGTGGTCCTTGCGGGAACTTCGTGTTCCGTTTGATTGAGAAGAGAAGCTCACTCGGTCTAAGTGACCGTTTGAGAGAGGGAAAGGGTTGAAAGAGACCCGGTCTTCGTGACGACCTCAACGGGGAGTAGGTTTACAAGAACCGAACCTCGGTAAAACAAATCATCGTGTCTCGCTCTTTATTTGCTCACGATTTATTTTGCACCCTCTCTCTCGGACTCGTTTCTATTTCTAACGCTAACCCGACTTGAAGTTGTGCTTAAGTTTGTAAATTTCAAATTTGCCCTATTCACCCCCCTCTAGGCGACTTTCAATTGGTATCAGAGCCCGGTGCTTCATTAGAGCCTAACCGCTCGAAGTGATGTCGGGAGATCACACCAAGAAAGAGATGGGGACCGGCGAGAAGTCCATTACAAGCCACGGGAAGGCTTCATCGGGAGAGTCCTACAACAAAGGGAAGGGGAAGGAAAAGGAATCCCCTTCACACAAGTCGCGTCGGAGCGGTGACAAGAAGAAGAAGATGAGGAAAGTGGTCTACTACGAGACCGACTCCTCGTCACCATCCACCTCCGGCTCCGACACGCCGTCCGTCACTTCTAAGCGTCATGAGCGCAAGAAGTTTAGTAAGATCCCCCTACGCTATCCTCGCATTCCTAAACATATGCCATTACTTTTCGTCCCATTGGGCAAACCACCAACGTTTGATGGTGAAGATTATGCTAGGTGGAGTGATATGATGCGATATCACCTAACCTCACTCCACAAAAGTATATGGGATGTTGTTGAGTTTGGTGTACAGGTACCATCCGTATGGGATGAAGACTATGATGAGGACGAAGTAGCCCAAATTGTGCACTTCAACTCCCAAGCCACCACTATACTCCTCGCCTCTCTAAGTCAAGAGGAGTATACTAAGGTGCAAGGGTTGAAGAGCGCAAAGGAGATTTGGGACGTGCTAAAGACCGCGCACGAAGGAGACGAGGTGACCAAGATCACCAAGCGGGAGACGATCGAGGGGGAGCTCGGTCGCTTCCTACTTCGCCAAGGGGAGGAGCCACAAGACATGTACAACCGGCTCAAAACCTTGGTGAACCAAGTGCGCAACCTCGGGAGCAAAAAATGGGATGACCACGAAATGGTTAAGGTTATTCTTAGATCACTTGTTTTCCTTAACCCTACTCAAGTTCAATTAATTCGCGGTAATCCTAGATATACACTAATGACTCCCGAGGAAGTGATAGTAAACTTTGTGAGCTTTGAGTTGATGATCAAAGGCTCAAAGAAAATCAACGAGCTAGATGGCCCCTCCACGCCCGAAGCACAACCGGTCGTATTCAAGGCAACGGAGGAGAAAAAGGAGGAGTCTACATCAAGTAGACAACCAATCGACGCCTCAAAGCTCGACAATGAGGAGATGGCGCTCATCATCAAGAGCTTCCGCTGAGGGAGAAGGACTACAAATCCCGCTCCAAGAAAGTTTGCTACAAATGTGGTAAGCCCAGTCATTTTATTGCAAAATATCCACTATCTAGTGACAGTGACAGGGGCGACGACAAGAAGGGAAAGAGGCGAGAAAAGAAGAGGTACCACAAGAAGAGAGGCGGCGATGCCCATGTATGCCGTGAATGGGACTCCGACGAGAGCTCTAGCGACTCCTCCTCCGACGAGGACGCCGCCAACATCGCTATCACCAAGGGACTCCTCTTCCCCAACATCGGCCACAAGTGCCTCATGGCAAAGGACGGCAAAAGGAAGAAGGTAAAATCATAATCCTCCACTAAATATGAAACCTCTAGTGATGAGGATAATGCTAGTGATGAGGAGGATAATTTGCGCATCCTTTTTGCCAACCTTAACATGCAACAAAAAGAAAAATTAAATGAATTAATTAGTGCTATTCATGAGAAGGATGATCTCTTGGACTCCCAAGAGGACTTCCTTATTAAAGAAAACAAGAAGCATGTTAAGGTTAAGAATGCTTACGCTCTAGAAGTAGAAAAATGTGAAAAACTATCTAGTGAGCTAAGCACATGCCATGATGTTATCAACAACCTTAGAAATGAAAATGCTAGTTTAATTGCTAAGGTTGATTCAAATGCTTGTGATGCTTCAATTCCCGATCTTAGAAATGATAATGTTAACTTACTTGCTAAGATTGAAGAATTGAATGTCTCTCTTGCTAGCCTTAGAAATGATAATGAAAAATTAATTGCTAAGGCTAAAGAATTAGATGTTTGCAATGCTTCCATTTCCGATCTTAGAGATAACAATGATATTTTGCATGCTAAGATTGTTGAACTTAATTCTTGCAAACCCTCTACATCTAACATTGAGCATGTTTCCATTTGTACTAGATGTAGAGACATTAATGTTGATGCTATCCATGATCACCTAGCTTTAATTAAGAAACAAAATGATCACATAGCTCAACTTAATGCTAAGATCAATGAGCATGACTTAGAAAATGAAAAATTTAAATTTGTAAAAGCATGCTCTATAGTGGGAGACGCCCTGGGATCAAGGATGGCATTGGCTTCCAAAAGGAAGACAATGTCAAACTTAATGCCCCTCCTAAGAGATTGTCCAACTTTGTAAAGGGTAAGGCTCCCATGCCTCAGGATAACGAGGGTTACATTTTGTACCCTGCCGGTTATCCCGAGAGCAAAATTAGGAGAATTCATTCTAGGAAGTCTCACTCTGGCCCTAATCATGCTTTTATATATAAGGGTGAGACATCTAGCTCTAGGCAATCAACCCATGCAAAATTGCCTAAGAAGAAAACTCCTAGTGCATCAAATGATTCTAACATGACATTTAAAACTTTTGATGCATCTTATGTTTTAACTAACAAATCCGGCAAGGTAGTTGCCAAGTATGTTGGGGGCAAACACAAGGGATCAAAGACTTGTGTTTGGGTACCCAAAGTTCTTGTATCTAATGTCAAAGGACCCAAAACCATTTGGGTACCTAAAGTCAAGAACTAAAATTGTTTCGTAGGTTTATGCATCCGGGGGCTCAAGCTGGATCATCGATAGCGGGTGCACAAACCACATGACAGGGGAGAAGAAGATGTTCTCCTCCTATGAGAAAAACCAAGATCCCCAACGAGCTATAACATTCGGGGATGGAAATCAAGGTTTGGTCAAAGGATTGGGTAAAATTGCTATATCTCCTGACCATTCTATTTCCAATGTTTTTCTTGTAGATTCTTTAGATTACAATTTGCTTTCCGTTTCTCAATTATGTAAGATGGGCTACAACTGTCTTTTTACGGATGTAGGTGTTACTGTCTTTAGAAGAAGTGATGATTCAATAGCATTTAAGGGAGTGTTAGAGGGTCAGCTATACTTAGTAGATTTTGATAGAGCTGAACTCGACACTTGCTTAATTGCTAAGACTAACATGGGTCGGCTCTGGCATCTCCGACTAGCACATGTTGGAATGAAGAATCTTCACAAGCTTCTAAAGGGAGAACACATTTTGGGACTAACAAATGTTCATTTTGAGAAAGACAGGATTTGTAGCGCATGTCAGGCAGGGAAGCAAGATGGAGTTCATCATCCACACAAGAACATCATGACGACTGACAGGCCGCTCGAGCTCCTACACATGGACCTATTCGGCCCGATTGCTTACATAAGCATCGGCGGGAGTAAGTACTGTCTAGTTATAGTGGATGATTATTCTCGCTTCACTTGGGTGTTCTTTTTATAGGAAAAATCTCATACCCAAGAGACCTTAAAGGGATTCTTGAGACGGGCTCAAAATGAGTTCGGCTTAAGGATCAAGAAAATAAGAAGCGACAACGGGACGGAGTTCAAGAACTCACAAATCGAAGGCTTCCTTGAGGAGGAGGGCATCAAGCATGAGTTCTCTTCTCCCTACATGCCACAACAAAATGGTGTAGTGGAGAGGAAGAATCAAACTTTATTGGACATGGCAAGAACCATGCTTGATAAGTACAAGACTTCGGATCGGTTTTAGGCCGAGGCAGTCAACACCGCCTGCTACGCCATCAACCGGTTATATCTACACCAAATCCTCAAGAAGACATCATACGAACTCCTAACCGGTAAAAAGCCCAATATTTCATATTTTAGAGTCTTTGGTAGCAAATGCTTCATTCTTGTTAAAAGAGGTAGAAAATCTAAATTTGCTCCTAAGACAGTAGAAGGCTTTTTACTAGGATATGATTCAAACACAAGGGCATATAGAGTCTTTAACAAGTCCTCAGGACTAGTTGAAGTTTCTTGTGATGTTGTGTTTGATGAGACTAACGGCTCTCAAGTAGAGCAAGTTGATCTTGATGAGATAGGTGATGAAGAGGCTCCGTGCGTCGCGCTAAGGAACATGTCCATTGGGGATGTGTGTCCTAAGGAATCCAAAGAGCCATCACATGCACAAGATCAACCATCTTCCTCAATGCAAGCATCTCCACCAACTCAAGATGAGGATGAGGCTCAAAATGATGAAGGAGAAGATCAAGGAGTTGAGCCACCTCAAGAGGAGAGCAATGACCAAGGGGGAGATGCCCATGATCAAGATGAGGAAGATGAACAAATTCCAAGACCGCCACACCCAAGAGTCCACCAAGCAATCCAACGAGATCACCCCGTCGACACCATCCTCGGCGACATTCATAAGGGGGTAACCACTAGATCTCGTGTTGCACATTTTTGTGAGCATTACTCTTTTGTTTCCTCTATTGAGCCACACAGGGTAGAGGAAGCACTACAAGATTCGGATTGGGTAGTGGCGATGCAAGAGGAGCTTAACAATTTCACAAGGAATGAGGTATGGCATTTAGTTCCACGTCCTAATCAAAATGTTGTAGGAACCAAGTGGGTCTTCTGCAACAAGCAAGATGAGCATGGTGTGGTGACAAGGAACAAAGCCCGACTTGTGGCCAAGGGATATTCACAAGTTGAAGGTTTGGATTTCGGTGAAACCTATGCACCCGTAGCTAGGCTTGAGTCAATTCGCATATTACTTGCCTATGCTACTTACCATGGCTTTAAGCTTTATCAAATGGACGTGAAAAGTGCCTTCCTCAATGGACCAATCAAGGAAGAGGTCTATGTTGAGCAACCTCCCGGCTTTGAAGATAGTGAGTATCCTAATCACGTTTATAAACTCTCTAAGGCGCTTTATGGGCTCAAGCAAGCCCCAAGAGCATGGTATGAATGCCTAAGAGATTTTCTTATCACTAATGGCTTCAAAGTCGGAAAGGCCGATCCTACTTTATTTACTAAAACTCTTGACAATGATTTGTTTGTATGCCAAATTTATGTTGATGATATCATATTTGGGTCTACTAACGAATCTACATGTGAGGAATTTAGTAGGATCATGACACAAAAAATCGAGATGTCAATGATGGGGGAGTTGAAGTACTTCTTAGGATTTCAAGTGAAGCAACTCCAAGAAGGCACCTTCATTAGCCAAACGAAGTATATTCAAGACATTCTAAACAAGTTTGGAATGAAGGATGCCAAGCCCATCAAGACACCCATGGAAACCAATGAGCATCTCGACCTCGACACGGGAGGTAAATTCATCGATCAAAAGGTATATCAGTCGATGATAGGCTCTTTACTCTATTTATGTGCATCTCGACCGGATATTATGCTTTCTGTATGCATGTGTGCAAGATTCCAAGCCGACCCTAAGGAAGCTCACCTTACGGCCGTAAAACGAATCTTGAGATATTTAGTTCATACTCCTAAGTTTGGGCTTTGGTACCCTCGGGGATCCACATTTGATTTAATTGGTTATTCGGATGCCGATTGGGCGGGGTGTAAAATCAATAGAAAGAGCACATCGGGGACTTGCCAGCTCTTGGGAAGATCCTTGGTGTCTTGGGCTTCAAAGAAGCAAAATTTCGTAGCTCTTTCTACCGTTGAAGCCGAGTATATTACCGCAGGCCATTGTTGCGCACAATTACTTTGGATGAGGCAAACCCTTAGGGACTATGGTTACAAATTAACCAAAGTTCCTCTTCTATGTGATAATGAAAGTGCAATCCGCATGGCGGATAATCCCGTTGAACATAGCCGCACTAAACACATAGCCATTCGGTATCATTTTCTAAGGGATCACCAACAAAAAGGGGATATCCAGATTGCTTACATTAACACTAAAGAACAATTGGCCGATATCTTTACCAAGCCACAAGATGAACAAACTTTTAACAAACTTAGGCATGAGCTAAATATTCTTGATTCTAGGAATTTCTTTTGATGTCTTGCACACATAGCTCATTAATATACCTTTGATCATGTCTCTTTTATATGCTATGACTAATGTGTTTTCAAGTATATTTCAAACCAAGTCATAGGTGTATTGAAAGGGAATTGGAGTCTTCGGCGAAGACAAAGGCTTCCACTCCACTCCATCAAACTCATCCTTCACCGTCGCTCCGAACATCTCTCCAACTTTGGTATAATCTTCACTCATATATTGTTTACCAAAGGGGGAGAAAGTAGAAAAAGGGCTTATATTTCACTCAAGTATCCGTTTTTTGCGATTCATGCCAAAGGGGGAGAAAGTATTAGCCCAAAGTAAAAGGACCGCACCACCACCTAATTTTAAACTAATGATTTTCAAATTGGTATGTTATTGCGTTAAAAAGGGGGAGAAAGTAATATTTTCAAAATTGATATCTTAAAACCCTCTTGAACACTAAGAGGAGGATTTTATCGAGGGGGAGTTTTGTTTTAGTCAAAGGAGAAGCATTTCAAACAGGGGGAGAAAATTTCAAATCTTGATAATGCTTCTCAAAATCTTATTCATATACCTTTGACTATTTGCAAAAGGACTTTGAAAAGGATTTACAAAAGAACTTGCAAAAACAAAACATGTGGTGCAAGCGTGGTCCAAAATATTAAAAATATAAAGAAACACTCCATGCATATCCTATGAGAATTTCTATTGGCTCAATTCTAAGTAACCTTTGCACTTACATTATGCAAACTAGTTCAATTATGCACTTCTATACTTGCTTTGGTTTGTGTTGGCATCAATCACCAAAAAGGGGGAGATTGAAAGGGAATTAGGCTTACACCTATTTCCTAATTAATTTTGGTGGTTGAATTGCCCAACACAAATATTTGGACTAACTAGTTTGCTCTAGTCTATAAGTTCTACAGGTGCCAAAGGTTCACAATAAGCCAATAAAAAGACCAAGAAAGGGTTCAAACAAAGAGAGTAAAAGACAACCCAAAGGCACCCTGGTTTGGCGCACCGGACTGTCCGGTGTGCCACCGGACAGTGTCCGGTGTGCCACCGGACAGTGTCCGGTGCACCAGGGCGTTTCAGCTCGAACTCTTCACCTTCGGGAAAATCAGAGGGCGCTCCACTATAATTCACCGGACTGTCCGGTGAGTCGCCGGACTGTCCGGTGCACACCGGACTGTCCGGTGTGCCAGCGGAGCAACGACTACTTCGCGAAGCAACGGTCGACTGCAGCGCATTAAATGCGCGCCTGCACGCGCAGAGGACAGAGCAGCGCTAGAAGGCGCACCGGACAGTCTACAGGACTTGTCCGGTGCACCACCGGACAGCCCAGAGGTCCCACAAGTCAGAGCTCCAATGGTCGAACCCCAACGGTCTGCTGACGTGGCTGGCGCACCGGACACTGTCCGGTGCGCCATGCGACAGCACACTTCCAACGGCCATTTTTGGTGGTTGGGGCTATAAATACCCCAACCACCCAACATTCAATGGAATCCAAGTTTTCCACTCTTCTACACCTTACAAGAGCTAGCATTCAATACAAGACACACCAAAGAGATCAAATCCTCTCCCAACTCCACACAAAGCTTTAGTGATTAGAGAGAGAGATTTGTTGTGTTCATTTAAGCTCTTGCGCTTGGATTGCTTCTTTTCTTCCTTCATTCTTGCGATCAAACTCAATTGTAACCAAGGCAAGAGACACCAATTGTGTGCTGGTCCTTGCGGGAACTTCGTGTTCCGTTTGATTGAGAAGAGAAACTCACTCGGTCTAAGTGACCGTTTGAGAGAGGGAAAGTGAACGGGAAATAGGGTCAAACCTTTTCCTAATTGATTTTGGTGGTTGATATGCCCAACACAAATAATTGGACTAACTAGTTTGTTCAAGATTATACATTCTACAGGTGCCAAAGGTTCAACACAAACCAATCAAAAGAACAAGTTAGGTCTCAAAAGAAAGGAGCAAAAAGGAAACCGAAGGCTGCCCTGGTCTGGCGCACCGGACTGTCCGGTGCACCACCGGACAGTGTCCGGTGCACCAGGGTGCCTCAGCTCGAACTCTTCACCTTCGGGTTTCCCAGGCGCAGCTCCGCTATAATTCACCGGACTGTCCGGTGAGTCACCGGACAGTGTCCGGTGCGCCACCGGACAGTGTCCGGTGCGCTAGTGGAGCAACGGCTATCTGCACGCAACGGTCGACTCTACAAAGTGAACAGTGGAATTCAGATGTCAGAGCAGTGAGTCAGAGGAGCACCGGACTGTCCGGTGTGCCATCGGACTGTCCGGTGCCACAAGAGGACAAAGCCTCCAACGGTCGACCAGCTCCAAGCCCTAACGACAAGATGACGTGGCGGCGCACCGGACTGTCCGGTGCGCCCTTCGCCAGCAGACTTCACCAACAGCTAGATTTTGGTTGGTGGCTATAAATACCACCCCAACCGGCCACTTCAAGGTGTGGGAGCCCAAGCAACATTCCAAGTCATCTAGTTGACATACTCAAGCCCTCCCAACCACCTCTATTCATTGATCCATCCTATACACAAGATTTAGACCACTACAACAAACACAAGTGCCACAAAAGAGAGAGCAAGCAATAGAGAGCTATTCATTTGAGTTTAGCACTAGTGCCTTGTGAGATTCATTGAGAGATAGTGTGTGCTACATCTTTGTGTTCATTTGCGCGTGGAGTTTTGACTCCCATTGAACTTCCTCCAAAGTTTTGGAGGCTTGTAAAAGCTAGCAAGAGACACCAAAGAGTGTGGTGGTCCTTGCGGGATCGAGAGTGATCCTTGAGAAGAAGAAGAGCTCGCCGATCCTTGGGTGATCGGTGGAGAGAGGGAAAGGGTTGAAAAAGACCCGTCCTTAGTGGACTCCTCAACGGGGACTAGGCCTTCGAGGGCCGAACCTCGGTAAAACAAATCACCCGTGTCCATTGTGTTTATTGCTTGTGATTTGTTTGATCTCCCTTTCTCTAAGTTTTGTTGCGCTATTCTTTGTCAATATCATTTGGTGTTGCTTCAAGTTAAATTCTCATTTAGTGAAGCAACACATTGCAAGAGAGAACTGGTGTTATTGCTCTTCTTGCCTAAAGCCTTCTTGCTTTATTCTCATAGACTTATTAGTAGTATTGATTTATCAATTCCGCATTATTTGAAAACAATACTCTTTACAAGCAAGGACTTAGTTTTTATACTCCGATAATTATATATCTTGTCCTAACCACTAATCAAGGGATCTAGTTGGGGGATAAAGTTTTAATTTTCAGGTTTCGCCTATCCACCCCCCCTCTAGGCGACTTTCAATTGGTATCGGAGCTAGGCACTTCATCTTGAGTTTAACAACTCGAAGTGATGGCTCGTAAAAGATCCCAAAAGAACAAGAAGACAACTCTGAAGAAGAACAAGGAGGTAACTCTTGAAATATTACTTTCCGATTGTTCTAATTATGATTCATGGTCTACTAGAGTGGTAAATGCTTTTAGAACCGTAGATCCACAATTAGAAAAAAATTTAGACAAGAGTATTATTCCTCCTAGTTATGATAGGAAAAATATTTCCGAGGCAGACCAAAGATGTATACGCTTAAACTATCTAGCTTTTGACATCTTAGTTAATTCTCTAAGCAAGGAAGATTATCATGCTCTCATAATAAATCATTATGAACATATTCCCGATGAGCATGATATTTGGACTAGAATTAAAATCAAGTTTGATGAGTCCAAACATGATAGTTCATTTTGTACCTCTACTTCCTTTGGTATTTGTGATACTAACCTTTGCAAGGAAGAAGAAGAAAATTAACGATGGAGACCAAACGATGAATCCACCTCTCCAAAAGGTTTGTCTTCCCATTTCGATTCCCACATATGTTGTGTGGCTAATGAAAATGATAGCGGAAGGACAAATGAGGATGAGGAGGAAGAAAGAAACTTCTTGCACCTCTACGCTCGCCTAAGCCAAGAAGATAAGGCAGTCATGCTCAAACTTCTAGAAAGAGCAAGAGAGCAAAGCGAAGCTCGTCAAAGACTAGAGAATGTTCTCTCCATGAAAATGCAATGCTTTAACGAGTTGACTAAAGAACATGAGGAGCTAAAGTGCTCTCATGTTGATTTAGTCCAAAGGTACGAAACTATTTCAATTGAGCAAGATAACTCTTTACATTGTATCGCTCAATTAGTAAATAGGAATGCCTTGCTTAAGGACCAAGTAGAAAAGCTAAAAGTTGAAAATCTAGCTTTTCAAGATAAATATGATATGCTTCTAAGTTCTCATGAAAATCTTATGGATGATCATATCATATTAAACATTGCTCATGAGGTTGTGATAGAAAACTTAAAATCCCAACAACCTCACTCATGCACATGTATTCAAATTGATACTATATTACCATGTGCTAATGCTTGTTGTCCGTCGACAAGCAAATCTTCCTTTGAGCTAGAATTTGCAGGAATAAAAGATGATACATATCAAAAGCTCAAAGAAGAAAATGAGAGCCTAAAGATGAGCTTGACACAACTAAAAGGGAAGTGTATTGCTCAACCTTCTCAAGATAACCGTGATTACATGGTGAAGAAGCTTGAGACGGGAACAACCGATGCATGCACTAAATCCCTTGAAGAAAATGTCAAGGACTTGAGGATTGGCAAGAGGAGGAAGCAAAAGAAGAAAATCAATATCTCTTCCAAAAGCCTCAACCATGCCTCCATAAAAAGGTAACATCCAAGGTAATGATCAAGCCACACTTCACACTAAGAAAAATAAGAAGTGTAGTGAATGCTTTGAAGAGGGACACTTGATTAGGTCATGTCCTTTCATTAAAAATGGCTTGATTATTAGCAAGGATGATAGACTTTGTTTTAAATGTTCGGAGAAGGGGCACTTTATTAAATCTTGTCCCCATTTGAAACAAAAAGGCATAGTGTTAGAAAAGAAAATATTCACTAACCATGTAGCAATAAAGAAACAAGGAAAGAAGAAATCTTCAAGACTTGAAGATCGCCTTTGCTACATATGCCGAAAGAAGGGACATCAATGCAAGGATTGTCCCATTGGTAAAAACCCCACCTCTAGCTTGTCAATTATTTCGCATGTAACTAGGCAACCCAAAATTGCAACTTGTGCTAGAAAGGTAATGAGCTTACCAAGCGCTAACACAAAGGACTTTTGGGTTCCTAGATCTTTGTTTACTAACCTTAACGGACCCATCAAGCGATGGGTACCAAAATGTACTTGACAAGCTTTGCAGGAAGAGGAGATGGTATGAAGCTTTGGGGTGCTTGAGGAGTCAATTCAATTTTTGTTGACTCAAGCTATCAATCTTCAATGAGTTATATCCAAGATTGACCCAAGGTTAATTTTGAATTATTATATCTAAAACTCATATCATCTCGGGGAAGATATTGATGTTGTAGGAAGTAAAGAATTATCATGTGCGGAAAAATCAAGGCCTACAACATGGAGGAAAGCCAAAGGATGGTAACACTTATGCTTTAAGTGCAAGTATCTTAGAATATCATTTCTTATGTGCCTTGTGTAGTCACATAGAAAAAGAAAGCACTTCAAATGTTTTTAAATTATGTCACCATTCTTTGAAGAAATTCCTCTCATATGGTAGATTGTGTATTCACCATTTCTATATTATGACAATCTACATGCTTTATATTGTTGGAAGAACCTCATGGCATGCTTTACATTAACTATCCTTTTTAGCCATGATCTAGATATAAAGAGATATTTCAAGTTCCTAAAAGAACAAGGTGTCATGTAAGGAATTCAAATCCTTAAGACACTTATAAAAGGAAAATTCTCTCTATAACTAGAATAGTGAGACTAATGCTTTATCTAAGTAACTCATGTAGTCTCTCTAGTAGAGAATAAGTTTCTCTTTGGAAGTGCGCAATATAACTTAAAAGGAAAATCAATCCAATAATTTATGTTGTATGTCTTCTTGCTTATATTGGATATGATTGTTCTACATTTATCGCTCTCCATGTTATGAATTAGATTTGTTCCCACTATCTTAAAGAATTATCTATACTTGTTTTGTAAGCAAAATTAAGCATATATCATGGGATAGTCTAGTTCACATTATAAAGTTTCCATGCTTTAGTAATCTATTTTCCATTCTTTATCAAAATAATTACACAAAGGGAAACTAGTGCTTGTGTTACTAATGACATATCTCTTGAGCTTACTCATGAAAAATCTACAAGAAAGTAAGAGCAAGCCACAAGCCACAAGGGTTACTCTTCACCTAAAGGAAGAAAGGTAAAAGCAAAGGTATGGGAACTCATCTCTTAATCAAATATAGTTCCCATCAATGGTTATTTACTCTAAATTCTACCTATGAGAAGAATAGATTCTTTATTTAACTTAAGTCATTCAGATATGCATTCAATCTCATTCTCATAAGATGCACTTGTCCATTAGAATCTAATTCATGCCTTTGCTATATCTGTTCTCATATTGATATGCTCTTAAGTCATGATAATAAATTCAATATGAAGGAGTAAAATTCCTATGATTGGTCAAGATATTTAAAAAAAGTGCTTATGCCTCTAATGTGCACTAATGTTTGAGAGCACCTAGAGGGGGGGGTGAATAGGTGATCCTGTAAAACTTCAAAACTTAAGCCACAAAAACTTGTTAAGTGTTAGCACAAGTATGGCCAAGTGTCTAGAGAGGAGTCAAAACACAATAACCACAAGAAATCAATCACAGAGATGACACGGTGGTTATCCCGTGGTTCGGCCAAGTACAAAAACTTGCCTACTCCACGTTGTGGCGTCCCAATGGACGAGAGTTGCACTCAACTCCTCTCAAGTGATCCAATGATCAACTTGAATACCACGGTGTTCTTGCTTTTCTTTTCTCAATCCCGTTTGCGAGGAATCTCCACAACTTGGAGCCTCTCGCCCTTACAAAAGATGTTCACAGAGAATCACGGAGCAAGGGAGGGATTAGCAACTCACACACAACACAAAGATCACAGCGAATACGCACACACAAGACCCAGACTTGAGCTCAAGAGACTAGCACACTAGAACGGAGCTCAAATCACTAGAATATCGAACAAGTGTGCAAGATTGATGTGTGAGTGATCAAGAGTGCTCAAGGAATGCTTGTTTTTCTCCTCCATGCGCCTAGGGGTCCCTTTTATAGCCCCAAGACAGCTAGGAGCCGTTGAGAGCAAATCTGGAAGGCCATCCTTGCCTTCTGCCGTCGGGTGCACCGGACAGTCCGGTGCACACCGGACACTGTCCGGTGCCCGATTTCTTTCCTTAACAGTCGCAGCCGACCGTTGCCGACCGTTGCAGATCTGGCGCACCGGACAGTCCGGTGCCTCCTTCCGACCGTTGGCCAGACCACGTGTCGCGCGCAGATTCCGCGGCCGACCGTTGGCTCGACCGACCGTTGGCTCACCGGACAGTCCGGTGCACACCGGACAGTCCGGTGAATTTTAGCCGTACGCCGTCGGCAAATTCCCGAGAGCGGCGTCTTCAGGTCGAGGCTGCCTGGCGCACCGGACACTGTCCGGTGCACCACCGGACAGTCCGGTGCCCCAGACCGAAACAGCCTGTTGGCTGTACACAGCCAACATTCTCCTTTTCTTCTTCTCTCTGTTTCTAACACTTAGACAAATATATTAGTACACAAAACCAATGTACTAAAGATTTACTAAAGATTTACAATTTAAAAGTGTATTTCTAATAGGTTTATCAATTGAAATATTTTTCTAAAGTGAAATAAAAAGTTAATATAAATTTTGTCTATATATTTGAACTATTTTCCCAACTAAATAATATGGTGAGATATTTTACATAAATCATGCCTTATTGAATTATATGTTTTTTTTGGCATGGACAAAGTAACCAATATAAATAAATATATAATTTCTACTTGCATCGTCATGCTGTGATTTATGTTTGATGCATCAAATATATGCTTGAAATTCAGAATCAAACTTAGGATTGAAATGAGAAAGGAAATTTGAATTTGAATTGAAAATTGTAAACTTGAACTAGAGAAGAGGATAGAAATAGAAAAAAGGAAAAGAATAAATCCCTGCGTTTGGGCTGAGTTCCCTGATTCGGCCCACTAACTTCATCTGGCCCACTTCCCACCTCACCACGCACAGCCCAACTCCGTGGTGGGCGCGCTGCTCCTCGCCTGTGCCACTGACCGGCCTGCCCCACCCCTCAGTCACACGTCCCCGCGCACTTGCCTTCCGCCCTGCACACATGCCGCCCCACTGGTGGGTGGGTCCCACTGGTCAATCACCCCAGCCGATGTCCATGTGCCTACTGACGCTGAGTCGATGGCCCCACACGTCATAACCATGAGGCCGAGTCGTCGTCGTCTTCTCCCCGTTGCTGCGCGCGGAACCGAAAATCCCGGGGTCGCCGCCGACCTTCGCACGACCCTGACAACCACTAACGTGCGGGCCCTGGTCGCCGGACCTCTCCTTCCTTCGCCACTCGATTCGGGCAAGCTCAACCGTGGCGCGCTCTTCGGGGTCCGTTGCTGCGGCTTCGGCCGAATTTCTCGCCGTATGAACAGGTCGGAATCAGTTGCCGCGAATCTCTCGTCAGCCGTTGCTAGCCTGGGGCCGAACCCCCCCTGACTCCGGATATATATACATGGCCATGTTCCTAGTCATCGCGAGGTGTGGGCGGGTAAGCAACTACCTCAACGAGCGTAGCGTTACAGAGCTGAGAGCGCGCACGGCGGCCGCCACCATGGGACCTCTCCGGCGTCTGCGATTGGAGGGAAAGATCTGGTCTGGGAGCTTCGGGAGGTCGTACTGGTGGTGCAAAAGGTAGTTCCGGGCGCTATTGGTGGTGGGTGACGCCGCAATTCCTCGCCGTGGTGCGACGCCGCCGTGAACCCGCGCCGCGCCGTGGGCGGGCGTTCCTGTGACTCCATCGCTGGTAAGGAACTTCCCTTCGTGTTCTCCATTATCTCGGCTTTGCGTAGAACGTAATAGCACGGGCGGTGGGGCACTTGGGCGCCGATTCGTCGCGCTCCGGCGATGCGTCTCCATGGGGGTCGCCGGCGCCACTGTGTCTGGGCGCGGGATTGGGGAAGAAACGAGGGGAGCCATCGGATGGCGGCTGATCGGCCAGGATTAGATGGGAGCGGGGAATGTTGGTAACCGTTGGATGGCAATCCAACGCCTAGGGTTTAGATCGAGAAGAAAGGGGATGGTAACCGTAGATCTGTGAATGAGCGGTTCCGATGCGTTCGCGCGCGATCCAGACGTCTAAGTGATCCAAGCCGTCGATCGTGGATCCTCTGGTCCTGAGCGTTTGGTGATTATTAAAACCCCTAATTAAATCTGAGCCGTTGGGCTCTAATCCAACGAACCTGAGGCAGCCATACCGCTTCGGCTGGGCGTTTTGCGTAAGAGTCCCTAAAATAATATAGATTCAACCCGCCGTCCACCGCGGGGTAGGTCTGAGTCTGCTGAAGTTTTATAGATTAGCCCCTGCATTTTCAAATATTGGGCGCGCAGTCCAGAGTGAAATAAAAATAAAGGAATAATTAGGGAAATTGATTTATAATATATAAATAATTGCAGAAACTTGTTTAAACCCTAGAAAATTCATATGAACTTCAAATTGATCCATTCCAGTTCCTATAACTTTGTAATATTATTGTTCATCATAAAGTTCCACTGTTTTGACATGAAAGCCAATTTAAAAATTTATTTCCTAATTAATCTTATAGCAAATACATAAAACCTTAGGAAATTCATAACTCCTCCGTTTTAACTCCGATTTGATCCGTTCAAGTTGCGTTAGTCTCGTAGCTTCGCGTAGATTATTTTTATGCAGTGTATTCTTATGTTTGGTGTAATGGTAATTTTGCCTATACAATGTTTGTTTGTATTGCTACGACTAGAGCGAGGACACGTGTCATCTGAAAAGCAAGTTGGTACCTGGATTCTCAAGTCCCAGGCAAGTTGTGACCTTGATCACTTCTTTTACCCACTCATGTTCTAATTAATCATAATGGTCTGCATAAGTTAATTTGATGGGACCTAATAGGTTACCCTAGTTTGTCTATCTTTATGCCTTGTTTACCACTAAACTTTCTAGGTAGTACTTGCTAGTGCTATATGTGGATTTGGGCATTGAGATACATATTATTCATACTTTTGTTATCAGTTGCTATTTACTGTTCATGATAAGATCATTATGTTAATTGGAACATGGAGAACCACCCGGGAAAACAGTGCTACCACAAGGGTTTAATGGGACGCCCTTGGCCGATTAATTAGGAAAGCTAGTGGAAGACTACCTTACCCGAAAGGGGCAAGGGCAGTAGGGGAGTGGTCAGTGTAGGGAGGCCCTCGGGAGGATTTTGCTGCGATGGCGGTCCTGCAAGGGATTCCTGCATTGGAGCTTCCTATAAACTGTAGCGGGTTTTCTGAAGCTAGTGGAACTTTGTAAAGGCCTCGTAGTGTTACCCTGCCTCGCCTCCTCGGTAGAGGTGTATGGGAAGTCGCGATCCCTTGGCAGATGGGTAACATGACTTGTGGGTAAAGATGCGCAACCTCTGCAGAGTGTAAAACTGGTATACTAGCCGTGCTCACGGTCATGAGCAGCTCGGACACTCACATGATTAAATTATGGAACTTAAACTCAATTTGTCATATGCATTGCATCGCAGGTGAGGTTGTTACTTTTGTTCTACTATTTAATTGGGTTGGTATTTACTTATACTTAGTAACTGCTAATAAAATTTTGACCAACTTTAAAAGCAATGCTCAGTTCTAACCATCCTCTTTGGTAAGCCTTACACTTCACGTGAGCTCCCACCTTTGGCGAGTTCATGCACATTATTCCCCACAACTTGTTGAGCGATGAACGTATGTGAGCTCACTCTTGCTGTCTCACACCCCCCCCCCCCACAGGTCAAGAACAGGTACCGCAGGATGAGGCGCATGGAGGATGCTGCGATGAGTTTGTGAGAGATCTAGGCCGTCGTCTCCCAGTCAACTTTGGGTTGCTGGACCGTTGTCTCCATATAATGTAATTATTTATTTATTTTGTACAAAACTCTGATTATATAGTAAAGATGTGACATTCGATCCTGTGCCATGATTCATCATATGTGTGAGACTTGGTCCCAGCACACCTGGTGATTATGTTCGCGCCCGGGTCTTGGTGCCCCGAAATCCGGGTGTGACAGAAGTGGTATCAGAGGAATGTTGACTGTAGGACGAAACCTAGATAGAACTGGACGACCATTTTCTACTTGCCTTTTCTACTCTGATCTTTTCTAAACTTTCCTTAATCTTTTCTCATCTATTTCCGCTTCACTCTGATTATTCTTACCTCTTCATTCTAAAGACAAATGTGGATTTCAAACTTTGAAGTCCTGTATCTAAAGTAACTTTTAGGAGTAGGAGACCTATTCCTAGGAACAAAAAAAACACAACTATTTTTTTATATAGATATCTATGAACTTGAATGCTTGTTCTTATGATACGTGTCTGATTTGGATCTTTGATTGAGTGTGATGGGTTGTGGAGTAATGTCCACAATTACATCTACATATACACCTAGACATAAGGGAAAATATTTATAAAATAGACAACACATAATATTCCCTATTAAAAATGTATCAAGCTTAATAGCTCCATCTTATCTTAAAGAATCTCTCTTATCTTAATAGATCTATCTATCCTATCCTAACAGATCTAACTGACCTCAGAAGATTCTACCTTATCCTTATGGATTCATCCTGTCCCAATTAGCATATGTATCCCACTCTAGAATCACAACCATGAGCTGATCCAAAATTTATTTAGATCTTATCTAGTTTAAAATAGTCACATCAATATATACTAGATCTTATCTAGTTATACCAATCCGATCTAGATCCCACCTAATCTAACATGATCTAATCCAAATTGAGTTACTTAAATAAGTTAGATAATGTTGTCAACATAAAATAGGCCCTAATTCTATAAGCATATCTTACCCTAAATTAATATCTTGGACTAACTCATCTATAAACAACAACCTAACCTACACCATAGGTTGCCTAATCCAGATATCTCAAAAGCAAAGTAAAACTCTGTTTAAACCTAACTACATCATGTACCCCGGCTATCCTAATTATATATCCTTAGCCATATGTCCTTAGCTCGGATGACAACAAGAATAAAGGCCAAAGAAGACCAACCACATCAAAGGAGGATAAGCATCAACTCAAGTCTTCAAAGATCAAGTTGGATCGCGAGAGGAACCAGGATCCATAGTTCGGGATGAAGTCTGTACTTATTATACCCTTGCTATAATCGTGCCTTATATGACATAATAAATGGCTAGACATACAATATCCATATGTTCCAAATCGTCTACTAACTGTTATGTAAAAAAAAACCTTGAACAAAACTTTGATTTCCAAAACCCAATGAGAAACTAAAATTCTAAACCATACCCATTGTATCCCTTTTCTTACAAATCTCGAGGACGAGATTTCTGTTAAGGGGGGTAGAATTTGTAACACCCTAAAATCCTATTTTGGTATTTGAGAAAAATTTACTAAAGATTTACAATTTAAAAGTGTATTTCTAATAGGTTTATCAATTGAAATATTTTTCTAAAGTGAAATAAAAAGTTAATATAAATTTTGTCTATATATTTGAACTATTTTCCCAACTAAATAATATGGTGAGATATTTTACATAAATCATGCCTTATTGAATTATATGTTTTTTTTGGCATGGACAAAGTAACCAATATAAATAAATATATAATTTCTACTTGCATCGTCATGCTGTGATTTATGTTTGATGCATCAAATATATGCTTGAAATTCAGAATCAAACTTAGGATTGAAATGAGAAAGGAAATTTGAATTTGAATTGAAAATTGTAAACTTGAACTAGAGAAGAGGATAGAAATAGAAAAAAGGAAAAGAATAAATCCCTGCGTTTGGGCTGAGTTCCCTGATTCGGCCCACTAACTTCATCTGGCCCACTTCCCACCTCACCACGCACAGCCCAACTCCGTGGTGGGCGCGCTGCTCCTCGCCTGTGCCACTGACCGGCCTGCCCCACCCCTCAGTCACACGTCCCCGCGCACTTGCCTTCCGCCCTGCACACATGCCGCCCCACTGGTGGGTGGGTCCCACTGGTCAATCACCCCAGCCGATGTCCATGTGCCTACTGACGCTGAGTCGATGGCCCCACACGTCATAACCATGAGGCCGAGTCGTCGTCGTCTTCTCCCCGTTGCTGCGCGCGGAACCGAAAATCCCGGGGTCGCCGCCGACCTTCGCACGACCCTGACAACCACTAACGTGCGGGCCCTGGTCGCCGGACCTCCCCTTCCTTCGCCACTCGATTCGGGCAAGCTCAACCGTGGCGCGCTCTTCGGGGTCCGTTGCTGCGGCTTCGGCCGAATTTCTCGCCGTATGAACAGGTCGGAATCAGTTGCCGCGAATCTCTCGTCAGCCGTTGCTAGCCTGGGGCCGAACCCCCCCTGACTCCGGATATATATACATGGCCATGTTCCTAGTCATCGCGAGGTGTGGGCGGGTAAGCAACTACCTCAACGAGCGTAGCGTTACAGAGCTGAGAGCGCGCACGGCGGCCGCCACCATGGGACCTCTCCGGCGTCTGCGATTGGAGGGAAAGATCTGGTCTGGGAGCTTCGGGAGGTCGTACTGGTGGTGCAAAAGGTAGTTCCGGGCGCTATTGGTGGTGGGTGACGCCGCAATTCCTCGCCGTGGTGCGACGCCGCCGTGAACCCGCGCCGCGCCGTGGGCGGGCGTTCCTGTGACTCCATCGCTGGTAAGGAACTTCCCTTCGTGTTCTCCATTATCTCGGCTTTGCGTAGAACGTAATAGCACGGGCGGTGGGGCACTTGGGCGCCGATTCGTCGCGCTCCGGCGATGCGTCTCCATGGGGGTCGCCGGCGCCACTGTGTCTGGGCGCGGGATTGGGGAAGAAACGAGGGGAGCCATCGGATGGCGGCTGATCGGCCAGGATTAGATGGGAGCGGGGAATGTTGGTAACCGTTGGATGGCAATCCAACGCCTAGGGTTTAGATCGAGAAGAAAGGGGATGGTAACCGTAGATCTGTGAATGAGCGGTTCCGATGCGTTCGCGCGCGATCCAGACGTCTAAGTGATCCAAGCCGTCGATCGTGGATCCTCTGGTCCTGAGCGTTTGGTGATTATTAAAACCCCTAATTAAATCTGAGCCGTTGGGCTCTAATCCAACGAACCTGAGGCAGCCATACCGCTTCGGCTGGGCGTTTTGCGTAAGAGTCCCTAAAATAATATAGATTCAACCCGCCGTCCACCGCGGGGTAGGTCTGAGTCTGCTGAAGTTTTATAGATTAGCCCCTGCATTTTCAAATATTGGGCGCGCAGTCCAGAGTGAAATAAAAATAAAGGAATAATTAGGGAAATTGATTTTTAATATATAAATAATTGCAGAAACTTGTTTAAACCCTAGAAAATTCATATGAACTTCAAATTGATCCATTCCAGTTCCTATAACTTTGTAATATTATTGTTCATCATAAAGTTCCACTGTTTTGACATGAAAGCCAATTTAAAAATTTATTTCCTAATTAATCTTATAGCAAATACATAAAACCTTAGGAAATTCATAACTCCTCCGTTTTAACTCCGATTTGATCCGTTCAAGTTGCGTTAGTCTCGTAGCTTCGCGTAGATTATTTTTATGCAGTGTATTCTTATGTTTGGTGTAATGGTAATTTTGCCTATACAATGTTTGTTTGTATTGCTACGACTAGAGCGAGGACACGTGTCATCTGAAAAGCAAGTTGGTACCTGGATTCTCAAGTCCCAGGCAAGTTGTGACCTTGATCACTTCTTTTACCCACTCATGTTCTAATTAATCATAATGGTCTGCATAAGTTAATTTGATGGGACCTAATAGGTTACCCTAGTTTGTCTATCTTTATGCCTTGTTTACCACTAAACTTTCTAGGTAGTACTTGCTAGTGCTATATGTGGATTTGGGCATTGAGATACATATTATTCATACTTTTGTTATCAGTTGCTATTTACTGTTCATGATAAGATCATTATGTTAATTGGAACATGGAGAACCACCCGGGAAAACAGTGCTACCACAAGGGTTTAATGGGACGCCCTTGGCCGATTAATTAGGAAAGCTAGTGGAAGACTACCTTACCCGAAAGGGGCAAGGGCAGTAGGGGAGTGGTCAGTGTAGGGAGGCCCTCGGGAGGATTTTGCTGCGATGGCGGTCCTGCAAGGGATTCCTGCATTGGAGCTTCCTATAAACTGTAGCGGGTTTTCTGAAGCTAGTGGAACTTTGTAAAGGCCTCGTAGTGTTACCCTGCCTCGCCTCCTCGGTAGAGGTGTATGGGAAGTCGCGATCCCTTGGCAGATGGGTAACATGACTTGTGGGTAAAGATGCGCAACCTCTGCAGAGTGTAAAACTGGTATACTAGCCGTGCTCACGGTCATGAGCAGCTCGGACACTCACATGATTAAATTATGGAACTTAAACTCAATTTGTCATATGCATTGCATCGCAGGTGAGGTTGTTACTTTTGTTCTACTATTTAATTGGGTTGGTATTTACTTATACTTAGTAACTGCTAATAAAATTTTGACCAACTTTAAAAGCAATGCTCAGCTCTAACCATCCTCTTTGGTAAGCCTTACACTTCACGTGAGCTCCCACCTTTGGCGAGTTCATGCACATTATTCCCCACAACTTGTTGAGCGATGAACGTATGTGAGCTCACTCTTGCTGTCTCACACCCCCCCCCACAGGTCAAGAACAGGTACCGCAGGATGAGGCGCATGGAGGATGCTGCGATGAGTTTGTGAGAGATCTAGGCCGTCGTCTCCCAGTCAACTTTGGGTTGCTGGACCGTTGTCTCCATATAATGTAATTATTTATTTATTTTGTACAAAACTCCGATTATATAGTAAAGATGTGACATTCGATCCTGTGCCATGATTCATCATATGTGTGAGACTTGGTCCCAGCACACCTGGTGATTATGTTCGCGCCCGGGTCTTGGTGCCCCGAAATCCGGGTGTGACAGTCCGGTGCCCCAGACCGAAACAGCCTGTTGGCTGTACACAGCCAACATTCTCCTTTTCTTCTTCTCTCTGTTTCTAACACTTAGACAAATATATTAGTACACAAAACCAATGTACTAAGGCTTAGAAACATACCTTTACTTGTGATTTGCACTTTGTTCATCCATGGGCATATATTCACATTTAAGCACATGTGTTGACACTTAATCACCAAAATACTTAGAAATGGCCCAAGGGCACATTTCCCTTTCAATCTCCCCCTTTTTGGTGATTTATGCCAACACAACATAAAGCAACTAGAACAAGTGCAAAATCACTTCAAATAAAACACAAATCTATTTTGATTCATTTTTGGCATATATGGATCATCCTTTGCCACCACTTAGTTTGTTTTTGCAAATCAAACTCAAATCTCTATCTCTAAGACAAACACACACGTTGAAGCATAAGGAGAGTCATTCCAAAAGAGATTGATCAAGGATTTCAAAAACTCCCCCTATTTCCCATAATCAATATTTCTCCCCACAAGAAGCCAACTTTTGACAAAAGAGACAATGCAAGATTTTTGAACAAACCAAAAGCTCTATTTTACTATTTTCAAAATCTCTCAAGTGGTAGCTGATCCATTTATTGCTTTGGCCTTTATTTTCTCCCCCTTTGGCATCAAGCACCAAAACGGGATCAATCTTGGCCCTTTAACCCCATTGCCTCACCAAAATCTTCAATAAGAGCAAATGGCAATAAGATTATAGAGATGAACTTGGAATAAGTTACCCTCTCATCGGAGTGCAGTGGAAGTCTTTCATGGTCCAAGTCCACCTTTCCCTTTCAATCCACCTTCGAGACTAAATCAAGCAAACTCAAGCAAATGATTAGTCTCAAAGGGTCAAGTTGTAACACATCTCCCCCTAAACATGTGTATCACTTTGCAACGGACTTGTGAGGTCCAGGGAGTGTTTGTACAACTTGAGCACCACAATAAGCAACAAAATGCAGAATGAACATGATCAAAGGCATAAACACATGTATGCTACATTTCAATCCAAGTTCCGCGAATCTAAGACATTTAGCTCACTACGCAGCCTGCAAAAGGTCTTCTCATCTAGAGGCTTGGTAAAGATATCGGCTAGCTGGTTCTCGGTGCTAACATGAAACACTTCGATATCTCCCTTTTGCTGGTGGTCTCTCAAAAAGTGATGCCGGATGTCTATGTGCTTTGTGCGGCTGTGTTCAACAGGATTTTCCGCCATGCGGATAGCACTCTCATTATCACATAGGAGTGGGACTTTGCTCAGATTGTAGCCAAAGTCCCGGAGGGTTTGCCTCATCCAAAGTAGTTGCGCGCAACACTGTCCTGCGGCAACATACTCGGCCTCAGCGGTGGATAGGGCAACGGAGGTTTGTTTCTTAGAATTCCATGACACCAGGGACCTTCCTAAGAATTGGCACGTCCCCGATGTACTCTTCCTATCGACCTTACATCCAGCATAGTCGGAATCTGAGTATCCAACCAAGTCAAAGGTAGACCCCTTTGGATACCAGAGCCCGAAGCAAGGCGTAGCAACTAAATATCTCAGAATTCGCTTCACCGCCACTAAGTGACACTCCTTAGGATCGGATTGAAATCTAGCACACATGCATACGCTAAGCATAATATCCGGTCTACTAGCACATAAATAAAGTAAAGACCCTATCATTGACCGGTATGCTTTTTGATCAACGGACTTACCTCCTTTGTTGAGGTCTGTGTGTCCGTCGGTTCCCATCGGCGTCTTTGCGGGCTTGGCGTCCTTCATCCCAAACCTTTTTAGCAGGTCTTGCGTGTACTTCGTTTGGGAGATGAAAGTGCCGTCCTTGAGTTGCTTCACTTGGAACCCAAGGAAGTAGTTCAACTCGCCCATCATCGACATCTCGAATTTCTGTGTCATCACCCTGCTAAACTCTTCACAAGACTTTTGGTTAGTAGAACCAAATATTATGTCATCGACATAAATTTGGCACACAAACAAATCACCATTACAAGTCTTAGTAAAAAGAGTTGGATCGGCTTTCCCAACCTTGAAAGCATTAGCAATTAAGAAATCTCTAAGGCATTCATACCATGCTCTTGGGGCTTGCTTAAGTCCATAGAGCGCCTTAGAGAGCTTACACACGTGGTCGGGGTTCCGTTCATCCTCGAAGCCAGGGGGTTGCTCCACGTACACCTCCTCCTTGATTGGCCCGTTGAGGAAAGCGCTCTTCACATCCATTTGGTACAACCTGAAAGAATGGTGAGCGGCATATGCTAGCAAGATTCGAATTGACTCTAGCCTAGCCACAGGAGCAAAAGTCTCCTCAAAGTCCAAACCTGCGACTTGGGCATAACCTTTTGCCACAAGTCGAGCCTTGTTCCTTGTCACCACCCCGTGCTCGTCCTGTTTGTTGCGGAACACCCACTTGGTTCCCACAACATTTTGCTTGGGACGAGGCACCAGTGTCCAAACTTCATTGCGCTTGAAGTTGTTGAGTTCCTCCTGCATGGCCAACACCCAGTCCGGATCTAGCAAGGCCTCCTCTACCCTGAAAGGCTCAATAGAAGAGACAAAGGAGTAATGCTCACAAAAATTAACTAATCTAGATCGAGTAGTTACTCCATTGCTAATGTCACCCAGAATTTGGTCGACGGGATGATCCCTTTGAATCATCGCTCGAACTTGGGTTGGAGGTGCCGGTTGCGCATCTTCCTCCATCACATGATCATCTTGTGCTCCCCCTTGATCACACGCCTTCTGTTGATGAACCTGTTCATCGTCTTGAGTTGGGGGTAGCACCATAGTTGAGGAAGATGGTTGATCTCGTTCATCTTGTTCCTGTGGCCGCACTTCTCCAATCGCCATGGTTCGTATAGCGGCCGTCGGAACATCTTCTTCATCTACATCATCACAATCAACAACTTGCTCTCTTGGAGAGCCATTAGTCTCATCAAATACAACGTCGCTAGAAACTTCAACCAAACCCGATGATTTGTTGAAGACTCTATACGCCTTTGTATTTGAGTCATAACCTAACAAAAACCCTTCTACAGCTTTGGGAGCAAATTTTGAATTTCTACCCTTCTTCACTAGAATGTAGCACTTGCTCCCAAATACACGAAAGTACGATACATTGGGTTTGTTACCGGTTAGAAGCTCATATGACGTCTTCTTGAGGAGGCGATGAAGGTAGACCCTGTTGATGGCGTGGCAAGCCGTGTTCACGGCTTCCGACCAAAAACGCTCGGGGGTCTTGAACTCTCCAAGCATAGTCCTCGCCATGTCGATTAGCGTCCTGTTCTTCCTCTCTACCACACCATTTTGCTGTGGTGTGTAGGGAGCGGAGAACTCATGCTTGATCCCTTCCTCCTCAAGGAACTCCTCCACTTGAAGGTTCTTGAACTCGGACCCGTTGTCGCTCCTTAACTTCTTCACCTTGAGCTCAAACTCATTTTGAGCTCTCCTGAGGAAGCGCTTGAGGGTCCCTTGGGTTTCAGACTTATCCTGCAAGAAGAACACCCAAGTGAAGCGGGAAAAGTCATCAACAATAACTAGACCATACTTACTTCCTCCTATGCTCAGATAGGCGACGGGTCCGAAGAGGTCCATATGTAGCAACTCCAGAGGTCTTGAAGTTGTCATCACATTTTTGGTGTAATGAGGGCCTCCCACCTGTTTCCCTGCTTGACAAGCTGCACAAGGTCTATCTTTTTCGAATTGAACGTTAGTCAAACCTATCACGTGTTCTCCCTTTAGAAGCTTGTGAAGGTTCTTCATCCCCACATGTGCTAAGCGGCGATGCCACAGCCAGCCCATGCTAGTCTTAGCTATTAAGCATGCATCTAGACCGGCCTCTTCTTTTGCAAAATCAACTAAATAAAGTTTGCCGTCTAATACACCCTTAAAAGCTAGTGAACCATCACTTCTTCTAAAGACAGACACATCTACATTTGTAAATAGACAGTTATACCCCATGTTGCATAATTGACTAACAGATAGCAAATTATATCCCAAGGACTCAACTAAAAACACATTAGAAATTGAGTGCTCATTTGAGATTGCAATTTTACCTAATCCTTTTACCTTGCCTTGATTCCCATCACCGAATATAATTGAATCTTGGGAATCCTCATTCTTGACGTAGGAGGTGAACATCTTCTTCTCCCCCGTCATATGGTTTGTGCATCCGCTATCAATAATCCAGCTTGAACCCCCGGATGCATAAACCTGCAAGGCAAATTTAGGCTTGGGACTTAGGTACCCAACTCTTGTTGGGTCCTACAAGGTTAGTCACAATTTCCTTAGGGACCCAAATGCAAGTTTTGTCTCCCTTGCATTTTGCCCCTAACTTCCTAGCAACTATCTTCCTATCCTTTCTACAAATAGCAAAGGAAGCATTTAAAGCACAATAAATTGTAGAAGGTTCATTTACTACTTTCCTAGGAGCATGAATAGTATTCTTTCTAGGCACATGATGAATAGCATTTCTCCTAGTCATATTTCTACCATGCATATAGGAAGAACTAGAAGCAGTCATGGCATAAGAATCATAAGCATGTGAATCAAAAGCATCATAACTTCTAAAAACATTTCTAGAATTTTTGCTATCATGATACAAAAAGGCATGGTTCTTTTTAGCACTAGTAGCCATAGGGGCCTTCCCTTTCTCCTTAGCGGGAATGGGAGCCTTATGGCTTGTTAAGTTCTTGGCTTCCCTTTTGAAGCCAAGTCCATCCTTAATTGAGGGGTGTCTACCAATCGTGTAGGCATCCCTTGCAAATTTTAGCTTATCAAATTCGCTTTTGCTAGCCTTAAGTTGAGCATTAAGACTAGCCAATTCCTCAGTTAGTTTGGAAATTGAAACTAAATGATCACTACAGGCATCAACATCGAAATCTTTACACCTAGTGCAAATCTCAACATGTTCTACACAAGATGTTGATTTACTAGATTTTTCCAGTTTAGCATTTAAATCATCATTTTTGCTCTTTAAACTAGCAATTGAATCATGACATGTAGACAACTCACAAGAAAGTATTTCATTTCTCTTAATCTCTAATGCAAGTGATTTTTGTGCTTCTACAAATTTGTCATGTTCTTCATACAACAAATCTTCTTGCTTTTCTAAAAGCACATTCTTATCATTCAAGGCATCAATCAATTCATTTATTTTGTCTATTTTAGATCTATCTAAACCCTTGAATAAGCATGAATAGTCTATGTCATCATCATCACTAGACTCATTATCACTAGAAGAAGCATAAGTGGAGTTTCGAGTACTCACCTTCTTCTCCCTTGCCATAAGGCATGTGTGACGCTCGTTCGGGAAGAGGGATGACTTGTTGAAGGCGGTGGCGGCGAGTCCTTCATTGTCGGAGTCGGAGGAGCAATCCGAATCCCACTCCTTTCCAATGTGTGCCTCGCTCTTGGCCTTCTTGTAATTCTTCTTCTTTTCCCTCTTGTTCCCCTGTTCCTGGTCACTATCGTTATCGGGGCAGTTAGCGATAAAATGACCAATCTTACCGCACTTGAAGCATGAGCGCTTCCCCTTTGTCTTGGTCTTGCTTGGCTGCCCCTTGTGACCTCTTAGCACCGTCTTGAAGCGTTTGATGATGAGAGCCATCTCTTCATCATTAAGTCCGGCCGCCTCAACTTGTGCCACCTTGCTAGGTAGCGCCTCCTTGCTTCTTGTTGCTTTGAGAGCAAGAGGTTGCGGCTCGTTGATCGGTCCATTCAAGGCGTCGTCCACGTATCTTGCTTCCTTAATCATCATTCGCCCGCTGACGAATTTTCCTAGGACTTCTTCGGGCGACATTTTGGTGTACCTGGGATTCTCACGAATATTATTCACCAAATGAGGATCAAGAATGGTAAAGGACCTTAGTAATAGTCGGACGACGTCATGGTCCGTCCATCGCGTGCTTCCATAACTCCTTATTTTGTTGATAAGGGTCTTGAGCCGATTGTATGTTTGGGTTGGCTCCTCGCCCCTTATCATTGCAAACCTTCCAAGCTCGCCCTCCACCAACTCCATTTTAGTGAGCATGGTGATGTCGTTCCCCTCGTGAGAAATCTTGAGGGTGTCCCATATCTGCTTGGCATTGTCCAAGCCGCTCACCTTATTGTACTCGTCCCTGCACAAAGAGGCTAGCAACACAATAGTAGCTTGTGCATTTTTATGAATTTGTTCGTTAATAAACATAGGGCTATCCGAGCTATCAAATTTCATTCCATTTTCTACAATCTCCCATATGCTTGGATGGAGAGAGAATAAATGACTACGCATTTTGTGACTCCAAAATCCGTAGTCCTCCCCATCAAAGTGTGGAGGTTTGCCGAGAGGAATGGAAAGCAAATGCGAATTCGAACTATGTGGAATACGAGAAAAATCAAATGAAAAGTTCGAATTGACCGTCTTCCTGTAGTCGTTGTCATCGTCCTTTTGGGAAGAAGAGGATTCGTCGCTGTCGTAGTAGACGATCTCCTTGATGTGCCTTGTCTTCTTCTTCTTCCCATCTTTACGTCTGTGGCCCGAGCCAGAGTCGTTGGATTTATCATCTTTTGGCTCGTTGACGAAGGACTCCTTTTCCTTATCGTTGATCACGATTCCCTTCCCCTTAGGATCCATCTCTTCGGGCGGTTAGTCCCTTTCTTGAAGAGAACGGCTCCGATACCAATTGAGAGCACCTAGAGGGGGGGTGAATAGGTGATCCTGTAAAACTTCAAAACTTAAGCCACAAAAACTTGTTAAGTGTTAGCACAAGTATGGCCAAGTGTCTAGAGAGGAGTCAAAACACAATAACCACAAGAAATCAATCACAGAGATGACACGGTGGTTATCCCGTGGTTCGGCCAAGTACAAAAACTTGCCTACTCCACGTTGTGGCGTCCCAATGGACGAGAGTTGCACTCAACTCCTCTTAAGTGATCCAATGATCAACTTGAATACCACGGTGTTCTTGCTTTTCTTTTCTCAATCCCGTTTGCGAGGAATCTCCACAACTTGGAGCCTCTCGCCCTTACAAAAGATGTTCACAGAGAATCACGGAGCAAGGGAGGGATTAGCAACTCACACACAACACAAAGATCACAGCGAATACGCACACACAAGACCCAGACTTGAGCTCAAGAGACTAGCACACTAGAACGGAGCTCAAATCACTAGAATATCGAACAAGTGTGCAAGATTGATGTGTGAGTGATCAAGAGTGCTCAAGGAATGCTTGTTTTTCTCCTCCATGCGCCTAGGGGTCCCTTTTATAGCCCCAAGACAGCTAGGAGCCGTTGAGAGCAAATCTGGAAGGCCATCCTTGCCTTCTGCCGTCGGGTGCACCGGACAGTCCGGTGCACACCGGACACTGTCCGGTGCCCGATTTCTTTCCTTAACAGTCGCAGCCGACCGTTGCCGACCGTTGCAGATCTGGCGCACCGGACAGTCCGGTGCCTCCTTCCGACCGTTGGCCAGACCACGTGTCGCGCGCAGATTCCGCGGCCGACCGTTGGCTCGACCGACCGTTGGCTCACCGGACAGTCCGGTGCACACCGGACAGTCCGGTGAATTTTAGCCGTACGCCGTCGGCAAATTCCCGAGAGCGGCGTCTTCAGGTCGAGGCTGCCTGGCGCACCGGACACTGTCCGGTGCACCACCGGACAGTCCGGTGCCCCAGACCGAAATAGCCTGTTGGCTGTACACAGCCAACATTCTCCTTTTCTTCTTCTCTCTGTTTCTAACACTTAGACAAATATATTAGTACACAAAACCAATGTACTAAGGCTTAGAAACATACCTTTACTTGTGATTTGCACTTTGTTCATCCATGGGCATATATTCACATTTAAGCACATGTGTTGACACTTAATCACCAAAATACTTAGAAATGGCCCAAGGGCACATTTCCCTTTCAAGTGCTTATGCCTCTAATGTGCACTAATGTTAAGGATTTTACTTCATGTCTATGTGATTTATGAATGATGAATTATTTATATTCCTTATCTAAAAGAAATCATTATGTACTCCCTTGTGCTATTAACATCTCTCTTAAGTATTTTCAGTAAGTTTGGAAGGAAAAAGAGTCAACTATAAAGGGAGCACACTCAAATGAAAAAGGAAGCAATAAAGAGCAACAACACCTACTTGGATAATGAGACCTTCAAAAACAATCAATGGTGTGGTTGTAAGCATTCTAAGTCTTTTTCATTGTGAGAATACTAGGCATAAAATGTTTATTGCAAATCTTATAAGCATTGATTAAGATGAATGGTGCTTCTCCCCATTTGTCTCTAAAGTTGCATGCATCTATTTCTTTCATTTTAATTCTTTGATGCATATTTCTAGGGGGAGCCTATTGCTATATCTTGATCCTGTCGAGACTATTACTTTATCCTAGTAATCTTATATAGTCTCTTGTATGAGAATAAGTTTCTCATGAAGTATGCTACTACATGTCAATCCTTAAAATAATGTCACTCTTATCAAGGATGGTTGCTCTCATTGCTAAAGTAGCATATTTAATGGATTCTCCTATTTCAAAGCTTATCTATTGCATATGTTGTTCACATCTGTTATTTGTTTGATCATTGGATGAACACTTATGTTTCTTAGTGCCGCATATTCTATCAATCAATATCTCTTAATATGCACTAAGTTAAAAGGAGAATTGATGACACTTCTATGCAATTTGTGATCCATTTGATATACGCTAACAATGTCTTAGAAAAGGATCACTAGTTGTAGAACTCTCTCTTGTGCAAAATATTTCCATATATTGTCTTGAGTATAGGTCTTAAGCGACTAAGACTAAGGACAAAGCACAATGAAGAGAGCATCTCTATGTGAAGGTACAAAAGGGTAAAACAATTTCCTTTCGTTTTAAACTTGTACCTAAATCTTCCTTTACCTATACAATCCTTGCATATCTTGTATAAAAGGAAGAGAAAGCATGTTCATGCATTAGCCCTGCTTCATACCTAGTTTAACTTCTCAAACGTTCATTCTTACATCTTTGTTAAAACTGGATGAAGTAGTTTTATTGTCAAAGAGCTTAAAGCTTAACCTTGTAACGAGGATAAGTTGCCTTTGTTCCAAAGGTGGATGGTCCTTAAGCCTCTTTGAAATCCTTAAGGGAAAATGCTTAAGATGTTTATTACATGCTTTCATAAGTGCATAAACTGTCATGAGCATCACACTTATACTATGACACAATGCACTTCACATTCTCTATGATATAGACATGATCTCACTAACCTAATTATGTGCACTTGGCATTTAAGACCAAAAATTTGTATTCCTCTCAAAGCACATATTTAGGGAGAGCAATCTATATTATATAGAATTGTTTAAGCTTAATTGACATATTCTTTTAATCATATCTCTTTCCTTTGGTACATCTGCATATTTCTTATCTGTACTTGTGCCAAGGCTAAGACTAATATGTTTTCATGAGCATCTCATGTATTAAGTCTTAGATTGAAAGGGAAATGGAGTATTCGGCAAAGACATCGCTTCCACTCAACTCCAATGGTATTATCCTTCCTTGCCGGTATTCCGCCAGTCCTCCAAAATTTGGTATAACCTTCACTCATATATTATTTGCCAAAGGGGGAGAGAAAGTAAAAGGGCTTATATTTCACTCAAAGTATCCGTTTTTGGCGATTCATGCCAAAGGGGGAGAAAGTATTAGCCCAAAGCAAAAGGACCGCACCACCACCCTTATTTTTTAAAAAAATCAAATTGGTATCTTATTGTGTTCGAAAGGGGGAGAAAGTAGCACCTTCAAAAATTGATATCTTAAAACCCTCTTGAACACTAAGAGGAGGAATTTATTGAGGGGGAGTTTTGTTTAGTCAAAGGAAAAGCATTTGAAACAGGGGGAGAAAATTTCAAATCTTGAAAATGCTTCTCAAAATCCTTTTCATTTATCCTATTGACTATTTTGCAAAACACTTTGAAAAGAATTTCCAAAAGAGTTTGCAAAAACAAAACAATTGGTGCAAGCATGGTCTAAAACATTAAATATAAAGAATGCATTCATGCAAATCTTATGAAATGATGGATTGGTTTAATTCCAAGCAATCTTTGCACATATATTATGCAAATTAGTTCAATTATGCACTTATATATTTGCTTTGGTTTGTGTTGGCATCAATCACCAAAAAGGGGGAGATTGAAAGGGAAATAGGGTCAAACCTTTTCCTAATTGATTTTGGTGGTTGAATTGCCCAACACAAATAATTGGACTAACTAGTTTGTTCAAGATTATACATTCTACGGGTGCCAAAGGTTCAACACAAACCAATCAAAAGAACAAGTTAGGTCTCAAAAGCAAGGAGCAAAAAGGAAACCGAAGGTTGCCCTGGTCTGGCGCACCGGACTGTCCGGTGTGCCACCGAACAGTGTCCGGTGCACCAGGGTGCCTCAGCTCGAACTCTTCACCTTCAGGTTTCCCAGGCGCAGCTCCGCTATAATTCACCGGACTGTCCGATGAGTCACCGGACAGTGTCTGGTGCGCCATCGGACTGTCCGGTGCACCAGCGGAGCAACGGCTATCTGCGCGCAACGGTCGACTCTGCAAAGTGAATAGTGGAATTCAGATGTCAGAGCAGCGAGTCAGAGGAGCACCGGACTGTCCGGTGTGCCACCGGACTGTCCGGTGCCACAAGAGGACAAAGCCTCCAACGGTCGACTAGCTCCAAGCCCTAACGGCAAGATGGCGTGGCGGCGCACCGGACACTGTCCGGTGGCGCACCAGACTGTCCAGTGCGCCCTTCGCCAGCAGACTTCACCAACGGCTAGATTTTGGTTGGTGGCTATAAATACCACCCCAACCGGCCACTTCAAGGTGTGGGAGCCCAAGCAACATTCCAAGTCATCTAGTTGACATAATCAAGCCCTCCCAACCACCTCTATTCATTGATCCATCCTATACACAAGATTTAGACCACTACAACAAACACAAGTGCCACAAAAGAGAGAGCAAGCAATAGAGAGCTATTCATTTGAGTTTAGCACTAGTGCCTTGTGAGATTCATTGAGAGATAGTGTGTGCTACATCTTTGTGTTCATTTGCGCGTGGAGTTTTGACTCCCATTGAACTTCCTCCAAAGTTTTGGAGGCTTGTAAAAGCTAGCAAGAGACACTAAAGAGTGTGGTGGTCCTTGCGGGATCGAGAGTGATCCTTGAGAAGAAGAAGAGCTCGCCGATCCTTGGGTGATCGGTGGAGAGAGGGAAAGGGTTGAAAAAGACCCGTCCTTAGTGGACTCCTCAACAGGGACTAGGCCTTCGAGGGCCGAACCTCGGTAAAACAAATCACCCGTGTCCATTGTGTTTATTGCTTGTGATTTGTTTGATCTTCCTTTCTCTAAGTTTTCTTGCGTTATTCTTTGTCAATATCATTTGGTGTTGCTTCAAGTTAAATTCTTATTTAGTGAGCAACACATTGCAAGAGAGAACTGGTGTTATTGCTCTTCTTGCCTAAAGCCTTCTTGCTTTATTCTCATAGACTTATTAGTAGTATTTATTTATCAATTCCGCATTATTTGAAAGCAATACTCTTTACAAGCAAGGACTTAGTTTTTATACTCCGATAATTATATATCTTGTTCTAACCACTAATCAAGGGATCTAGTTGGGGGATAAAGTTTTAATTTTCAGGTTTCGCCTATCCACCCCCCCTCTAGGCGACTTTCAGAAAGGGTTGAAAGAGACCCGGTCTTCGTGACCACCTCAACGGGGAGTAGGTTTGCAAGAACCGAACCTCGGTAAAACAAATCATCGTGTCTCGCTCTTTATTTGCTCACGATTTATTTTGCACCCTCTCTCTCGGACTCGTTTATATTTCTAACGCTAACCTGGCTTGAAGTTGTGCTTAAGTTTGTAAATTTCAAATTCGCCCTATTCACCCCCCTCCCCCTCTAGGCGACTTTCAACGTCTCTATAGTGGTGTGTGATGGGTCCCATGGATCAGTCTCATGGTGTGGTCGTACGTGGCGTGGCTTCCCCAATCGTCATGAGCTCTTCGTCACCTGTCAGCGTGCATAGGCGTACACTCGGTATGGCACGTTTTCCCGTCCTTCTGATGTATGGGTCACTATAGAGACCCTGGCGCCCATCTTGTAGCATGCCCAGACGTGGCTCGATGGTGATGCGTCCAATCATAGTTGACGTGGATCAATAGCGCTAGACTCAGATCTTTGCCTCATCGGGTTGCCCGATACTGAGTTAGTAGTCAGAGAGTTGGATGACCGGTCTGTCTTGCATAGTTGGTCAGTGTAGTTGATCGTTGAAGTTGGTCGGCGGGGTCAGTCACCTTTCGGAGCATCGTCTGAAATGCCCTTGGGCGGGCCGGAGACGTGCTGCTCGTCCGGGGTTCGCCTCGGGCGAGCCGTGACTGTGTCTTTCGTCTGGGGTTGGCCTCGGGTGAGTCGTGACTACGTCTACCACCCGAGGTTGGTCTTGTGCGAGTCGTGACTGCATCTGTTGAGGTTGGCCTCAGGCGAGTCGTGACTGCGTCTCCCGCTCGAGGTCGGCCTCATGCGGGTCGTGACTGCGTCTCCCGCCCGAGGTTGGCCTCCTTCTCACCCGGCGGGGAATTGGTCAAGGTTTATGGGCCTTACCTTGGATATCCCGTTCTTGGGTACCCGACAGGTGGGAAAAAAAAGAAAGAGCCATCCTTAACTCCTGCCCAAGGAGGTTCTTTCTTCTTGTAGAATACACCGGAGCGAGGCTTCTCATAAAGCACCCACTTTCTTCTCTCCTATGTTTCCATCGTGCCATCTACAAATTTTTAAACAATAAGGGTTGGTTTGGTGACCAGGGTGTAAGGAAAATGGACTCTGGGCCATTTGGCTAATTGAGTTTTGGTGTTTGATGATCAACACAATCCGTGAACTAATAAGTTTCTCTAGTGTTTATGTTTGTAGTTCACAGGATGCTCTAGGTGAACCCTAGATTGTTGAGTGAGTTTAGACAAACCACACAACCCCTCGGCTCTTGCGCGGGCCGTTGTAATTATACCGAGTGGGGCGAGAGTCTTGCGAGACCGTGACAACCATGTTTGTGTCACGGCCGCCATCGTGTACCAGAGGGAACGAGGCCCGCGGCGTTTCGGCCGGAAGCTCGATAGTGGAGACGGCGGGGAGCGTCCGAGAGGAGCCGGAAGCGGAGCACCACTTGCGCGTGGAGAAGGCCCGCGGCTCTCTACGGAGTTACTCGACCGAGGTTCTTGGCCCTCGCATGGGCTTCTCTTTGCGTAGAGGCACCAACGAGGATTAGTTGGGACCTTTCGCGGTTCTGGATACCTCGGTAAAAATACCGGCGTCATCCACGAGAGTTTGCATTCTCTACCTTGCTTTTTGTAACACCCTGAATTTGGGGGTATAAAATTTCTTTTCTAATATCCACCAAATTCAGGTTGTTACTCTGTCATTTCTCTGCTTTCCTTATCTTTTCCCAAAAATGGAGAATTATTTTTGTTTTATATCGGCATAATCCTCGTAAAACAAAACCCTAAGAGGGTCCTTGATTGTTGCATAGCATGTCGAGGCATATTTTTCTGTGTCGAATTAATGTGTTTGGGCATCAATTCAAACTCATTAAATATTTGAATCCTTGATTCAAAAACTATGATTTGAGAAAATAGAAACAAAAGAGAGAGAGAGAAAAAGAAAAGAAAAGAATAAATAATAGGGAAAAACCTAGCCCTCCCTCCCTTCCCTCGGCCTGCCCGCGGCCCAGCTTGCCGCGTGCGGCCCACCCAGCCCACCCAGCGCTGGCGCCCCCCCCCCCCAAACCCTAGCCGCTAGGCCCGCCTGTCAGGGGCGCCTAGCCCCTGTTTCTCTTCCCCTTAAACCGCCCTGGCGCTAATCTCGCCGACGATGCAACCTCTCCCCTCTCTCCTCTCCCCAATCATATCTCCCCCTCGACGCACTCTCCCTGCCTCACCGCGAGGCCTCGGCGCGGGCGCGCAGCCCGCCCGGCGCGCGGCCGTGGCGTCCGCGGTGCGGCCTCGGCCGACCATGGCGTGGCGTGGCCCGGCCCCCTGCGCAGCCTCGACGCGGCTTCCTGCGCGGCGTGCGGTCTATCCGCCCGCGGCCCCGGCGCGGTGCGTGACCTGGCGCAGCGCGGCCCATGCGCACGCGCTCCCGCCTCCTCGACGCGGTGCGCGCGCCACGGCGCCCGTCCTAGCGCGGCCTGCAATCGCCTGGCCAGCGCCCTCGTGGCTTGCTTGTCCGCGGCATGGCCTCGGCGCGCGTGCAGTCTGCTTGCCCGCGACGCGGTCCGGCCATGGCGCGCGCAACGCGCGTGGCCAGCTCGACCCGCGACCGATGCCTTCCCTGGCCAACTCGGTCAGTGAAGGGAGAAGCCCATTGTTCCTATTATTATTATTATCTACTTTATTTTATTTTTGTCTTGCGAATAGAACACCGATGGATCACGTAAATGGTTTAGTTCTTTATATATATATAGTAATAATACCATTTGTATGTTAACAACATTAACCTGACATGTCTTAACGCATGCTTTCACAAGTTATGTAATTACATGTTAATTCAATAGTAATTTAATAAAGACTAGCTTATGTGTAGTTAGGTCACCTCGAGTGTTTTAACTTGTTAGATATAAATGTGTCGTCAAGCTAGAAATTCTTTCAAGTAGCATGTGCGGTTTCATGCGTTGTCGTGTGCCGTTCCGTTGACGCTAGCTTCGCGTGATCGTAAGTACGAGCTTTGTTTGTTTTCTTATATGGTGTAATGTTTGAAAGCATCTAGGCCCCTGGTTGGTTTTAGTGATTAATGACAACGTAATATTATATGTGACTAACGTGTGTTTTGCAGAGACAAATGGTAAGTTAGGTCGCATGACAGGTAGAACTACTACAACGGTGAAAACAATCCCGGAGATAAGAACTCGAAGCGACGGCTAAAACGACGGAACAAAAGGTGAAGGTCTACGGAGTCCGAGTGTCAAGGAGATGTGGACACTCGCGATTTAGTTAGGTCTTTTATTCTCTTTTAACGGTACTATAAAGAGGGGTTGTCGATGAGTAGTTTGACCAAGAGAGTTCTAGTGTAGTGTTGGTGCACAATCACACTCATATACAGTGCTAGGTGTCACTCTAGAACTCACACACAAGTTAGAGCGAAAACCGATTTGAAAATCAGCTGAAAAACAAGAGTTAGTGTTTCTGGCTTTGGGGCACCGGACTGTCCGGTGTGCACCGGACTGTCCGGTGCACCCTCTGCCTGGAGGGGCCTGGCTGGTCCGCGGCAGAGGCTTCGCCTTCCCAGAAACCCGAGAGCGCAGTTTTTCAGAGTTGAATTTTAGTGGCACACCGGACACCGCACCGGACTGTCCGGTGTGCACCGGACAGTTGACTGTTCACTGTCCGGTGCGCCATGAGTCCAACGGCTCTCTGTCAGAACTAGCCGTTGGAAACGACCGTTGGCGCACCGGTGGCGCACCGGTGGCGCACCGGTGGCGCACCGGACTGTCCGGTGCGCCATCGCGCAGTGAATTGCCTGTAACGGCTAGTTGGTGGGTGAGGGCTATTTATACCCCCTCCACCCACCATATTCAATGTCTTGCACTCCACATTTATTCCAGCACATTGCTAGAGCATTGCAAGCACCAAAAGCTTAGTGAGGAGATTAGAGAATCATAATTCGCGCTTGTTCCTCATTAGCGCTAGTGAGAGCCACCTAGAGCACACACCACTTGCATTAGGCTTCTCTTGGTCAAGCGAAAGTCTATGGCTTGTTACTCTTGGTGATCGGCATCACCTAGACAGCTTGGTGGCGTTGGGAGCTCGGTGATCACCGTGAAGATCTTGTTGGTGACCCGACTCAAGTTTGTAAGCGGTCTCGAGGGATCCACCGCGCCGGAGTGGCAAAGGATCATCTCGTAGTGAGCACTTGGTTCTTGCGAGGACCAAGGGGGAGCGATACCCTTGCGCGGGTGCTCCAACGAGGACTAGTGGAGAGTGTCGACTCTTCGATACGTCGGGAAAAATTGGAGGAGTCTTCTAAACTTTGCTTTACATTCCGCACTTAATTCAAGCACTTTACATTGTGTATTTGTTTAGCAAGTATTTGAAGTTTTATCTTAACTTTGTTACATTTCTAGTATTATATTCTTAGTGCTAGTTGTTGGGGTGAAGTTGGGCTCTTGTTTAGCTCTTGCTTAGGTTTTAATTAGTGTTGATTTTTAGAAAAGCCCAATTCACCCCCCCCCCCTCTTGGGCATCGTGATCCTTTCAATTGGTATCGGAGCCTTGTTGCTCATAGATTAGCTTAACCGCTAGAGTTACGATGTCCGGTGGGGATGGACCTCCTCCCGTTTTTGATGGTGACGATTTTCCTTATTGGAAAATTTGTATGGAAGCATACTTAGAGGCTATAGACATTGGTGTCTATAAAGCCGCCACACAAGGGTTCCCCGAACCTAGAGATCCCACAAATCTTGTAGGTGATGAGTTCAATTATGAGAAATGGAATGCTAAGGCCAAAAACACCCTTTTTAGAGGCCTTTGCAAAGATGTGTTCAATAGAGTAAGGAATCATAAAAATGCTCATGATTTGTGGATGGACATTTGTGCTCTACACGAAGGAACTAGAAGTGAACGTGAGGAAAGATATCACATAGCCATGCGAAAGTTAAACTCCTTTGAAATGCTTACTAATGAAAATGCAAATGCTATGTACTCACGACTTAATATTCTTGTAGAGGAAGTCAATGGATTGGGGCTTACTCAAATCTCACAACCGGATGTTGTGAGGAAGATTCTCAGTGTCCTCCCAATAGACAAATATGGACACATTGTCACTGTGCTACATCAAATGGATCTTTCAGTTACCACACCTACACAAATTTTGGGAAAGATCAATGCCCATGAAATGTACATGCACATCAACGACAAGGAAGAATCATCTTCCAAAAGAAAGGATTTGGCTCTCAAAGCAAATCATGAAAGAAAAGGAAAAGCAAAAATACAAGTTGAGGAAGAGTCCTCAAGTGATGATGACCTTGATGCAAACATTGCCTTGATGGTAAGGAAGACCACCAAGATGTTGAAGAAGCTAAATAGAGAAGGCATCAAATTTGATTCAAGAAAGAAGAAGTTCTTTTCCAACAAAAGAAAGCCCATTTTTGAGATGGACTGCTACAACTGTGGTGAGCTTGGTCATCTTGCTCATCAATGTAACAAGCCCAAGAAGAATAAGTTCAAGGGCAAGAAAGAAGATGACAGCGATGATGAAAAGAAGGAAAAGAAATTCTTCAAAAGGAAGGATGGGAAGCAAAAGAGGTTTCACAAGAAGAAGAATGGAAAGGCATATATTGTTGGCGACTGGCTCACCGACATCGAATCATCAAGTGGGTCTTCTTCAAGTGAAGAAGAAAATGATGAAAAAGTTGCGGCCATCGCCGGGGACTTCTCTTCACCACCACCATCGCCATCATCCACTTCTCACCTATGCCTCATGGCTAGGGGTGAACGAAAGGTACAAAATGATATTAATATTGCTGATGATAGTGATAGTGATAGTGATGAAGAATTTGCTTCACCTTCATATGATGAGTTAGCTGACTTACTTAAAGAATATACTCAAATCATTAGAAAGTCAAAAGCTAAATGTGATAGGTTGAAAAATGAAAATGAATCTTTAAATGCCAAGTATGACATAGTTATAAAGGCTAGTGATGAAATAAAAGAAGAAAATAAAACTATGTCATCAACTGTAAATGAGCTCACAAACTCCCTAAAAGATGCTAAGGAAAAATATGACAAATTAAATGAAGCTAATAGGGAGTTGCAAAATAGACTAGTAAAGATCAAGGAAGACTATACTCAAATTAAATTTGATCATGACAATCTTCTTGTTGAAAATGAACTTTTATCTTGCAAAACATATGAGGCTATTAACCCTGTTGTTAAGCTTGATGTAGCAACCTCATGTGATGATTTGATTCAAGAAGAGCAAACTAGTCTACATGCTGAATTGACTGAAAAAGTTGAAGTCCTGACTTTAGACAATCAAAAATTGAAGAATTACTTGACTGATGCAACTACTAGAGAAAAAGTTGCTATTGAGAACAATGATTTCAACAATGAGTTGGCAGTGGATAATCAAAGGCTTAAGAATGAGGTCAAGAAACTAAAAAGTGAAAATGAACATCTTGCAACAAGTGTGCAAAAGTTCAACAAGGGTCAATACCTCCAAAATGAGCTGCTTATGAACACTGTTATGAAAAATAACAAGAGTGGTATTGGATACAATGCTTTTGTGCAAAAGAAAGCTATCACTCAATACAAGCCAAAGCAGACTCACAAGCCTATCAAATGCTTTGAGTGTGGAAATGAAGGTCATTTTGCCCACAACTGCAAAGCTAAACCACCAACTCCTTTGCCTAAGCACTCAAGACCATTTGCTTTCAATGCTCACTATGTTCTAAGAAAGGTTGCAAATGGAAAGATTAAGGTTACATTCCTAGGTCCACCAAATAAGAGTAGACCTAGACAAATCTGGGTGGCAAAGTCCTTAATTGAGAGAGTCACTGGTCCTATGCAATATAGGGCCCTCAAAACTCAAGCTTGAATTGTCTGTGAATGTAGGTGAACTACAAGACCAGTGGGAGCCATTGGGTTATTGACAGTGGATGCACACAACATATGACAGGCAACCCACGGATGTTCACCTCACTAGATGAGAATGTTGATGGTCAAGATAAAATCACATTTGGAGACAACTCAAAAGGAAAAGTGCAAGGACTTGGCAAGGTGGCAATCTCAAATGATTTATCAATATCAAATGTTCTCTTAGTTGCACCCTTGAGCTTCAATTTATTATCAGTGGGACAACTCTGTGATCTTGGACTTCAATGCTTATTCACTCCATCAGAGGTTATTGTAACAAAAATGGATGATGAATCAATGGTATTCAAGGGATTTAGATACAACAACCTCTACTTAGTGGATTTCACTTCAGAAGATGCAGACTTAAGAACTTGCCTCTTCACCAAAGCTTCTCTTGGATGGCTTTGGCATAGAAGGCTTGCACATGTTGGGATGAGCACACTCAAGAAGGTATTAAAGAAATATATGGTTAGAGGATTAAAGGATGTGGTGTTTGAAAAAGACAAGCCATGCAGTGCATGTCAAGCTGGAAAGCAAGTTGCTAATACACATCCTACTAAAGCTTTCATGTCAACATCAAGGCCACTGGAACTACTTCATATGGATTTATTTGGACCTACAAATTATGTCAGTGCCGGTGGCAACCTCTACTGTCTAGTGATTGTTGATGACTTCTCAAGATACACTTGGGTGTTCTTTCTCCATGACAAATCTGAAGTTGCATCTATATTCAAGAAATTTGCCAAGAAAGCACAAAATGAATTTGATTGCAAGATTAAGAAGATTAGAAGTGACAATGGCAAAGAATTTGACAACACCAACATTCATGAGTACTGTGATGAAATTGGGATCAAGCATGAAGTATCTGCCACATATACACCTCAACAAAATGGAGTTGTTGAAAGGAAAAATAGGACCTTGATCACCCTTGCAAGAACAATGATTGATGAGTATAACACACCGGAGAGGTTTTGGGCCGAAGCTGTCAACACTGCTTGTTATGCATCAAACAGGCTATTTCCTCACCGGCTACTTGCGAAGACTCCTTATGAACTGCTAAATGGGAAAAAGCCAGACGTCTCTTTCTTCCGGGTATTTGGGTGCAAATGCTACATCTACAAGAAACGCCATCACCTAGGGAAGTTTCAAAGACGTTGTGATATTGGTTTTCTTTTGGGTTATTCATTAAAGTCCAAAGCATATCGAGTATTCAACCATGCCACTGGCGTGGTAGAAGAAACATATGATGTGGAATTTGATGAGACTAATGGCTCCCAAGGAGCACTTGAAAATCTTGATGATGTAGGTGATGAGCCACTTAGGGAAGCAATGAAGAACATGCCTATTGGAGCTATCAAACCAAAAGAAGATGAAGAAGAGGTGCAAATCATTGACAGGCCTTCTTCATCAAATGTACCACAAGATGATGAAAAAGATGAGAGGCATGCAAATGAAGATACATTTGTCTCTCATGAACAAGCAAGGGTACAAGCCGAAGATGTTGATGCTCCAGGATCTTCTTCTCAAGTGGTTGACAGGAGAAACTCATCACTACTTCAAGCTCATCCTCAAAACCAAATCATCGGGAGTCCTTCACAAGGGGTTATTACTCGATCACATAGACATGCTACTTTTATTGAACATCACTCTTTTGTTTCTTGTGTTGAGCCTACTTGTATAGATGAGGCGCTACAGGATCCGGACTGGGTGAATGCCATGCATGAAGAACTTAACAACTTCACCCGTAACGAAGTTTGGACCCTGGAGAAGGCCCCACAAGATGCAAGAATCATTGGAACAAAGTGGGTGTTCAGAAACAAACAAGATGATCAAGGTGTGATTGTAAGAAACAAGGCAAGACTTGTCGCAAAGGGATTCTCTCAAGTTGAAGGCTTAGATTTTGGAGAGACCTTTGCACCGGTTGCTCGACTGGAAGCCATCCGTATCCTACTTGCATATGCATCATGCTATGATATAAAACTTTATCAAATGGATGTAAAAAGTGCATTTTTAAATGGCTTCATAAATGAACTTGTATATGTTGAGCAACCGCCTGGATTTGAAGACCCTAGATATCCTAACCACGCTTACAGGTTGTCCAAGGCGCTTTATGGGCTAAAGCAAGCTCCAAGGGCTTGGTATGAGCGTCTTCGCGACTTCCTCATCGAAAAGGGCTTCAAGATCGGGACCGTCGACACAACTCTCTTCACAAAGAAACATAACGGTGATATTTTCATTTGTCAAGTATATGTTGATGATATAATCTTTGGCTCGACAAATGACTATCATTGCAAGGAATTTGGTGAGTTGATGTCGAAGGAATTCGAGATGTCAATGATTGGTGAGCTAACATACTTCCTCGGCTTTCAAGTCAAGCAAATGAAAGATGGTAACTTTCTCTCACAAGAGAAGTATACCAAAGACTTGTTGAAAAGGTTCAACATGGAGAAGTGCAAACCAATCAAGACTCCCATGCCTACAAATGGACATCTCGACTTAGATGAGGGAGGTAACCCGGTTAATCAAACTCTCTACCGTTCTATGATTGGTAGTTTATTGTACCTTACCGCATCTAGGCCCGATATTATGTTTAGTGTCTGCATGTGTGCTAGATTTCAATCTAATCCTAAGAAAGCTCACCTTCGCGCTGTTAAGAGAATTCTTAGGTATCTCAGGCACACCACAAGCGTTGGTCTGTGGTATCCCAAAGGAGCTACTTTTGATTTAATTGGCTATTCCGATTCGGATTATGCCGGTTGCAAAATTGATAGGAAAAGTACTTCTGGGGGATGCCATCTGCTTGGTAGATCACTAGTTTCATGGACATCCAAAAAGCAAAATAGTGTTGCCTTGTCAACTGCCGAAGCAGAATACATTGTCGCAGGTGCTTGTTGCACACAGATTTTATATATGAAACAAACTCTTCTAGACTATGGCGTAGTTCTAGAAAAGGTACCTTTGTTGTGTGATAATGAGAGTGCTGTTAAAATTGCTAATAATCCTGTACAACACTCTCGCACCAAGCACATTGATATCCGTCATCACTTCCTTAGAGATCATGTTGCTAAAGGAGATATCATTTTAGAAGGAGTGAGGTTGGAAGATCAATTAGCGGATATTTTCACTAAGCCACTTGATAAGACCCGATTTTGCATGTTGAGAAATGAACTAAATATTCTTGATCTCAGAAATTTTATGTAAAATGTCAAATGGTGTTGTCAAGCTTGCATTGCATATTTAAATTCCTTGTATTGCATCTAGGACTTGTCTAACCTAGTTGAGATAACCGCCAACAAAGCGAGTGAAAAAGCTTAACTCGGGTCAAACTTGACAAGTCTTAGTTTTTAAGCTTTTAGCACTTAAATTCTTACTCTTTATGCAATTATTGGTTCTTGAAATATGCATGAGGTACTGCACTTAGGGGGAGTATTCAAAACTCAAATCACTCTTGAAAACCCCTAGTGCAAGCCAAAATGCAAATTTCACCATTTGCCTATTTTTCTAAAAATTATCTAGCCTATGGCAAAATATTTTGAAAAGTATATGTGGGTGCCAATACCTGTCCCAACAAGTGTAATTTTGTGTGATTATAAGTTGGGATTTGGTTTGGTTGGGAGTTAGATAGAAAAAATCAAAATTTTCCAAACTCTCCTCTGTCTGGGCTCACCGGACAGTCCGGTGTGCACCGGACACTGCACTGTGCAATGTCCGGTGCACCGGCAGCCGCGCGCTAAAATTCATTTTCTCTGTGCGCTGTCCGGTGGTTCACCGGACAGCTACTGTGCGCTGTCCGGTGTGCACCGGACAGGCACTGTAGACTGTCCGATGCGCCCATATCGCGTTTTAAAAAAAGGCCTCCAGCCCGACCGAGCCAGAGGCTCCTTTTATTTCCCAGCCAGCACCCGCTGCTCTCTGTTCCCGGTGACTCCCTCTCTCCCACCGGCGTTCTCCGATCACCGGCGTCTCTCCGGCGACCTGGTGCTCTCCGTGATCCTTTCAACTCCGGTGAGCAGTCCTTTCCCCTCTCCTTCCCTCTCTCATCCCTGCTCTCGGTTTTGAAAGGCAGTGTGGCACTCAATTCACCCCCCATTGTCCATCTCTCAATTTCTTGTCAAATCTTGCGAATCCAGTTGGTGGAATGTGTTCAATTGTCCCTAGTGTGTATCCCTGCAGGTTCTTGGCTCCTTCGGGAGGGTTTTCACTCCTCAAATAGCCATTTCACCGAAACCCTAATTCTCCGCACGCCACATGCTCGGTGAAATGCCCAAACCAGCCAAACTTGCTCAAACTGAACCCAATTTTTTCAGGCACCTTCACAACACTTTCAGTAACCTACTTGCCAAATTTCACGCCAATCCGAGATTCCAGGCTTAAATTTCACCAAATTTTCCGTTTAGAGCGATCGTTTCCGAGCCGAGTGCCCAAATTCCTTTTTCCTTCGCCTAAATTCAACCAAGCACACACTTCACTCATATTCACCTATATAAACCTATTCGTGAAGTATCGGCTCAATTTCATATCGTTTTGTGCCTCAATTCGAATTCCAAACATCCTATGACACCTTTTATCCGTCAAACGTCGTTTTCACGTCATTTGACTTCTTGATCGTCTCGTCTCGTGCCATATCTCTCTGTGTATGTATTTTTTCACATTTCATATGCTTATGACTATGTGACTAATACGTGCTCACCTCTTCTGTCATTTCAGTGACCTTGTTTGACCGTGTGCCGTCTCCCGTCCTGCCTGGATCGTCACCTCTCGTGTGAGCTTTCCAGGTAGTCATCTCATTCTTTGCTAAAGCTACCGGTGATTTTTGCTCTGTGCTTAGTCTCTCTCTCTCATTTGCAGACATTAGTTCAGGATGCCGCGCACGAAGAATGTGTCGGCGCCAGGGGAGGCGATGATGAGGATCCTCGTCGCCCCTTCAGGCAGGTTAAGGGCAAGACTGTTTATTTGGAGCAGCACGAAGGCCACAAGAAGCGGCGTACGGACAGAGCAGCCCGTGCAGCGGCAGCAGCTGCAGCAGCCGCTGCGCAGGCCGAGCTTGGAGATCAGCCGCAGACTCCATCCGATCAGATTGCATTCCGTGTTCGTCGTCTCACCTCCCGGCCTCGCTCCTCCACTCACACCTCCGCTTCCACTCCGCCACCCACTCTGCCTGCCCCCGTCACTCCTATTGCTCCATCCACCTCCACAGCCATACCCACTACCTCCACTACACCAGCTTCCACTGCTTCCCCTGCTCCCGCTCCCGCTTCAGCTCCTCCTGTCCCTCCACCTCGATTCCGGGAGCGTGATGAGACTGAGGTCCGTCCTCTGGTTTCGGATCCTCGTCTGTTTGATCTTCAGCGTGCTACTGCGGCACGGGTACGTCGGTTCAGATACGTACCCGTGGAGTCTTGGCTACCAGCTCAGAGAGACCCTGCAGCAGGTGATCTTTTCAGGACACGGATTCAGGAGTCATTCTTCAGAGCTCAGATGTCTGCTCAGATAGCTCTGCGTGTGCACCGCCTTTTGGATCTTCCAGCTTTTCTGCTTGCAGCCGGTGCTGACTCTGAGGCGCATCTCACCTATCTGCCTGGCCTTCAGACCCTTCTGACTATCAGCGGCAGATATGTTGAGGAGTGGGTCCGAGTCTTCTACGCCTCTGTTTGGATTGACCCGGATCATCACTGGATGAGGTTTCGCTTTGAGCGAGAGGATGTCACAATTACTGCCAGTCAGATCCGTCAGCTATTTGGATTCCCTGAGTCGACGACTCGCCTTCACAGCCTCTGCTACGGCACTTCTGACCCTCCTCGTCGCCCTCACGGCGGTGTGGCTCCAGGGACAGCTCATGTCGCGGCTCTGTTCCGCCCGCCTTTCACAGATGGGTCGCGACGTTCACCAGCAGACTTTACTACAGCAGCAAAGTACTTATATGAGCTCATCAGACGAACTCTTCTACCGAGGATGGGATACAGGGAGGCTACCACTCATATTCAGCTTTGGCTCCTTGGTGCCCTGGTCTCCCACTCTCTGTTTGACGTTGTGGACTTCCTGATTTGTGAGATCGAGGACACCGTTCTGGATGGGATTCGTGCTCGTCGGCAGTTGCCCTATGCTCACTACTTGTGCCACATCTTTGCGCAGCTGATTCAGCCCCCTCGATTTCAGAGCACCCTTGAGGCCTCACGCCTCGTATTTGGATCCTACCGTCCTGCGCCTGAGATTCCTGTGCCCGCTTCTACTCATGTTTTTGACTCTCAGGCCGAGGATGCAGCTCTTCGACAGTTTGACACTCAGGGTACAGCAGCTGATGATGATGATGATGACTTTGGGGTTCCTCCTCCGCCTCCGCCTCCTATGCCTCCACGCTCACATGATCATGAGGCTGGGAGTTCTCGTGTTGCCCCTGCTACTCCTCCGGCTATGGACCCTGCTCTTGCTTCGATTCTCCAGACTCTCTCTCAGCAGCAGGCTCACCTGGCAGCCGAGCAGGCCCGGTTATCCGAGAGGATGCTCTCGATGTTTCAGAATATGCAGGACAGGCAGGATGCTCTTCAGCAGCAGCTACTTCAGGATCGGGCTGAGAGTAGGGCATTCATGGCTCTCATGCTACAGCAGTTTGGTGTCCCAGTTCCTCCGGTTCTGTCTGCTCCACCTCCTCCGCTTCACGCTCCTGTGGTGCCATCGATTTTGTCAGGACCCCCTGTTGGTACCTCTCCGCTCCGGCCGGTCACTTTGGCGTTCACCTCTCCGGTTCTCAGCTCTGTCTGTCCGCAGCCGCCAGTGCCACCAGCATCTGCTGTTACCACTACCGCTGTGGCAGTATCTGTGACCGCTTCTGTTCCGGTAACTCCTGCAGCGCGGCCTCAGTCCGAGTCAGTACCAGCTCCAGCTTCTACCGCAGATCCTGGATCCGAGACTGACTCTGACCCTCCGCCGGCGTTCGCTCTGCTACCTCGACCACGACCGGATGCGCCCTCGCCGCCTCCTCCTGCTTCAGATGTTTAGGTTCAGGTCCCTTTTGGTGTTTGACGCCAAAGGGGGAGAGATATGAGTTGTGAGAGCTAGGGGGAGTTAGAGAGTTAGTAGAGAGTCAGAGTCATTTTGATGTAATATATGTGCTTGCTACTCTCTGTACTAGCTTGATGTTTTTGGCTCTCAAACTCGTCATATACTCTCATTGCGTATGATTGACTGTGTGTATTATGTTTTCACCTTATACTTTATCACCAGTCTTCTAGCTCTTGTTTCATTAATTTAACTTCACTTTTATATGAACAAGAATCTTATGATGTGTATGCACTCACTCTTATTATTATGGTACACATTCTTTCTGTCAAAGATTACTAAGTATAACTAACCATTCTTTCTATTGACAGAATCTTCAAAACAAACTACTCTCACAAAACTTGTAGGGCTGTCATCAATCACCAAAAAGGGGGAGATTGAAAGCATCTAGGCCCCTGGTTGGTTTTAGTGATTAATGACAACGTAATATTATATGTGACTAACGTGTGTTTTGCAGAGACAAATGGTAAGTTAGGTCGCATGACAGGTAGAAGTACTACAACGGTGAAAACAATCCCGGAGATAAGAACTCGAAGCGACGGCTAAAACGACGGAACAAAAGGTGAAGGTCTACGGAGTCCGGGTGTCAAGGAGATGTGGACACTCGCGATTTAGTTAGGTCTTTTATTCTCTTTTAGCCGTACTATAAAGAGGGGTTGTCGATGAGTAGTTTGACCAAGAGAGTTCTAGTGTAGTGTTGGTGCACAATCACACTCATATACAGTGCTAGGTGTCACTCTAGAACTCACACACAAGTTAGAGCGAAAACCGATTTGAAAATCAGCTGAAAAACAAGAGTTAGTGTTTCTGGCTTTGGGGCACCGGACTGTCCGGTGTGCACCGGACTGTCCGGTGCACCCTCTGCCTGGAGGGGCCTGGCTGGTCCGCGGCAGAGGCTTCGCCTTCCCAGAAACCCGAGAGCGCAGTTTTTCAGAGTTGAATTTTAGTGGCACACCGGACACCGCACCGGACTGTCCGGTGTGCACCGGACAGTTGACTGTTCACTGTCCGGTGCGCCATGAGTCCAACGGCTCTCTGTTAGAACTAGCCGTTGGAAACGACCGTTGGCGCACCGGTGGCGCACCGTTGGCGCACCGGTGGCGCACCGGACTGTCCGGTGCGCCATCGCGCAGTGAATTGCCTGTAACGGCTAGTTGGTGGGTGAGGGCTATTTATACCCCCTCCACCCACCATATTCAATGTCTTGCACTCCACATTTATTCCAGCACATTGCTAGAGCATTGCAAGCACCAAAAGCTTAGTGAGGAGATTAGAGAATCATAATTCGCGCTTGTTCCTCATTAGCGCTAGTGAGAGCCACCTAGAGCACACACCACTTGCATTAGGCTTCTCTTGGTCAAGCGAAAGTCTATGGCTTGTTACTCTTGGTGATCGGCATCACCTAGACGGCTTGGTGGCGTTGGGAGCTCGGTGATCACCGTGAAGATCTTGTTGGTGACCCGACTCAAGTTTGTAAGCGGTCTCGAGGGATCCACCACGCCGGAGTGGCAAAGGATCATCTCGTAGTGAGCACTTGGTTCTTGCGAGGACCAAGGGGGAGCGATACCCTTGCGCGGGTGCTCCAACGAGGACTAGTGGAGAGTGCCGACTCTTCGATACCTCGGGAAAAATTGGAGGAGTCTTCTAAACTTTGCTTTACATTCCGCACTTAATTCAAGCACTTTACATTGTGTATTTGTTTAGCAAGTATTTGAAGTTTTATCTTAACTTTGTTACATTTCTAGTATTATATTCTTAGTGCTAGTTGTTGGGGTGAAGTTGGGCTCTTGTTTAGCTCTTGCTTAGGTTTTAATTAGTGTTGATTTTTAGAAAAGCCCAATTCACCCCCCCCCCCCTCTTGGGCATCGTGATCCTTTCAATGTTCTTATGCATATATATGTGTTTGTTTGCTTGTGCCGGTTCGCCTTCGTTTCACATTGCGATTAGATCGCAGTTGGTTTTCGAGCTTTGAGTAATCAACTGTCAAGCTTCGGCGACCAAGAGATCAAACTCTACGAGTTCTACGAGGCTGAAGATCCTAAGCATCTGTTTGGTGAAGGCAAGTGTCCTCTGACCCATTATGTCCCATTTACTTTATAATTCACTGTCCCGCATACTATGAACAACCTAAGGATTGACTAGCTTTCTATTTACCTGGTCCTTGAATACCTTTTGGGCTTCTATGGTTAGATTCATGCTATTGCTTCACTTTAATCAATGAACATGATGTGAACACTTATGATACGATGTTGTCATTATGATTATGATGTTGGACTCGTGATACTTTAGGGGGCTCGAGCGATTTCTCGAGTGCCTCTCCGTAAGGACCTGTTCGTTGGATGACCGCCCGGGAAAACAGTGCAACCATGAGGGTAGAATGGGACTCCCTTAGCTGAATAATTAGAGGAACCAGGACATAGTTCGCTTCGCCGTCGTGCCGTTAATGGGGCTCGGTGTATGCAGCTCGCTCTGCCAAGGTTGGCTCGCCCCTTGGGGAGGAGTGCGGTGCATTTAAGAAACCTAACGGGCGGCTACAGCCTCGGGGAATCTTTGTAAAGGCTACGTAGTGATGCCCTGCCGGGCCACCTAGGTAGTGGTCAATGGGGAGTAGCTCTCTCCGGGCAGAAAGGGAATCACGACTTGTGGGTAAAGTGCGCAACCTCTGCAGAGTGTTATGAAACTGATATATCAGTCATGCTCGCAGTTATGAGTGGCCAAGGGAGCTCCATTGATTAGTGACACTTGATCAGAGATGTTCGGATTACAGGTGGCAATGAAAATGATGGTTTTGGCATTGGCTATGGTAATGGTAAGTGGTATTCTTTCCGTTTGGAAAGGGTACGTTTGGGTTAATAATGTGGGTAAATTCTAAAACCTGGCTCTCTCTACTAGTAATAATAATATGACCAACTAAAAGCAACTGCTTGACTTATCCCCACATAAAGCTAGTCCACTACAGCCAAACATGACACTTGCTGAGTATGTTGATGTGTACTCACCCTTGCTCTACACACCAAACCCCCTCCCCAGGTTGTCCACGTTGCAACCACTGCTCAGGAGAAGATGAAGTCGTGGAAGGAGACTTCCAGGAGTTCCAAGATTAAGACGAGTTCTAGGCGCGGGTTAGCGGCAACCCTCAGTCGGCTGCCTGTGAAGGCCGCGTGTATCTACGTTTCTTTTCCGCACTTTGATTATTGTAAAGACTATGTGGATGTCTCAGACATATGATGTAATCGACTATTATTCCCCTTTTATATTATGATTTAAGCATTGTGTGATGATGTCTAGTTATATAACTGCTATGTACGTGAATTGTTGATCCTAGCACGTACATGGTTCGCATTCGGTTTGCCTTCTAAAATCTGGTGTGACATAAGTCGTATCAAAGCCGTGCTGACTGTAGGACCGCTAACCTAGAGTAGTATTGGCTGTTTTAAGGACTTATTGATTATTACTCCACCTCATCCTTGTTTCAGCTTCAAAAATATTAGTCACCTCGACTAATTCTATGTTGTGCTCCTATATGCCCCCTTGCCAAAAGTATTTTGTTCTAGCATGGTCTATACTTATCTCAATCCATTAGATCTGATCTCACTCTTGTGCTTGCGACATCCTTGTAGATGCCCCTGACCGTAACGTTTTGTCTATTGGGATTCTTCCCTCTTCCGTCATTAAATTGCTACCCTTTGACCATCTTTATTCCCTTATTATTGACATGCTGCATCTTTTGGATTCTTCCATACCCTTATCCCTTAATTCAAACACTTAACCCTAAAAACTCTATTGCCTATTTAAACATTTCAGTTTATATGTCCATGACCTTCCTGTCTTTTGAGATCCTTTCCTGTTCTATTGTTAAGTCGCTATCTTTTGGCAATTTGTATTCTCTTCGTCTTGGTATATTCCTACCATTGGAATCTTGTATACTCTTATTTTTATGTATGCTTATCTGCATACCCCAGTATTTGTTTAAGACATTTCAACTTACATGTTCTTGACCACCCTTGTTTATTAATGATCCATGAGTGATCATTTCATTTTGCACACCTGTGGTAATCTCGTTGTTTCCTTGTAACTTCCTTCGATAATGATTTTTTACTTCAACTCTTCTGTCGGAACCTCACTTATCTTATCCTTGATTGTTTTCTCCACCTTGCCCTTTGGTGAGTCTTGCCTTGACTCTGTCCATGGATTATGCTTTTCATCATTATCACATTTACCCTTATCACCTCTATATCTTACCTTGATGTTTATCTTATACTGGCCCTTTAAAATCTCCTCTCTTCCACCTCAATCTGAGCATTGTACTTTACCTATTTTTCCCTTGGTTGTATCCTCTTCCTTGTCGCCTGTGAGTCTTCAACTCCATCCTTTGTTGTGCCTCTGTTTAGCGTTGCCTTGACCTTTCCCATCTCTCGACCATACCTTAGTGATGACATTATTTCTATTATCTAAAATCTCCAATCTCCTATCCCAATTTGAGAGCGGTGTTTTACTTACCTCACCCTTGGCTATATCATCTTCTTTACCGCGTGTAAGCTTGAACGTAACTCCATTCTTTGTTGTACTCATACCACTGGCTCTCCCATGCCTTCAACTTTTCTCTCATACCCTTGTTGGTTATCGCCTTTGATCCTTGTGACATTGATGTCTTCTACCTAAATACTCACCTTGAACTTATCCTTTAAAGGCATCCCCTTTCTTTCCACCCAGTTTGAGAATTGCGAGTTACCTACCTCTCCCTTGATTTCTTTTCACTTCTTGTCGCCTTACGAGTTTTGTGTTAATTACATCCCTTGATGTGTTTCTATTTGCTATCACCTTCACCTTGTTGTCCATCGATCTTGCCTTGATACTCATCTTTATTCATACTCTTTAAAAATTCCCTCTCTTCCACCTCAATTTGAGAGTGGCAGTTTACTTATTTGGTCCTTGGACGTACCCTCTCCTTGTCCATTTGCAGGTCTTGTCTTAACTCCATCTTTTATGGCACTTATATCCTTTGTCTTATGCCTATTTACCTCCTCCCCTACATCATCGTCCGTTATTACCTTTAAAACCCTTGTGATATATATGTCCTTGCCTTCCTGCTTACCTTGAATCTCCTCTTTGAAGCCTCCTCTTTTCCATCCCTGTTCGAGGATAATGCCTCCTCGATTTCATCATCGACTGCTCCCCCTTCTTTGACACCTTGTAAGTTTTCTCTAGAATACATCCTTTGTCGTATGTTTGACCGTTATCACCCTCACCCTTGACGTCCCTCGATCTTTACCTTGATGCTTATCCCGTCTCTTCATTTTAAAGCCCCCTCTCTCGTTCCAGTTCAAGAGTGTTGTCTTACCTACCCGCTCTTGGTCATTCCCTTTTCCTTTACCGTGTTGCCAGTCATAGCTTTTGTTTGACATACCCCTTACCCTTGTAATCACTAGATCTTGACTTGATACCTATCTAAGGTTTGCTTTTGGAAATCTCCCCTTTTCTATCTCAACCTGAGAGTGTTGTCCTACCCATTATGCCCTTGATCGTATCCTTTTGTTGATCACTTACAATGCTTGCTTTAACTCCATTCTTTATGGTGCTCGTGCCCCTATCTTGCACGTATTGTTTTTTCTCCTCTTCCTTTGACAACCTTAGAAAGTAGTTATTCCCTTTTCAAGAAAGACCACCATCTAACTAACATTAATGTGTAGCAACAAAATGTTTGTTGTTGTATGCTTGTGCTGTTTGTTTTTGTGTGATGACTGATTTGCTTCTTTGTGATGAGTGTTGATGTGTTGTGGCCCTTGGTCCGCAATGACATCAGTTTACTAGCTGAGTGCCATAGAGTTAGGGAGTTGGGTGCTCCCCCTTTTCTCTCTTTAATCCATCTATACTTACCTTTTCTATATGTAGCCTTTCCTCTTGTACCTATCCAATTGGCAACCTCCAACCTCTCTTAATCCGTCAAGATCGGAGTTGGCAGCATCTTCACCAAGTGCGTATCAACGCTCCTGTTAAGGGGTTAGCCGCTAACCCCAATGAAGACAATGCGATCAACATCAACCAACAAGATCAGAGTGGCGCAACGAAAGCGTGTGTGGGTCCTAACCCACAGGTCAAGAAGATCCCTAAGAATTTGCATCAATCGGTCTCAAGCATCTGAAGGTCAAAGCAACCAGTCCGCAAGTTAAGCTTGCAGAGTGAAAGGCAACTCAAGAAAGCCATGATCAACCAATGGACCAATCTCATTTTCTTGCTAGCCTCTCATTTAATCTCGAGGGCGAGATTCTGTTTAGGGGGTTAGATTTGTAACACCTTGAATTTGGGGGTATAAAATTTCTTTTCTAATATTCACCAAATTCAGGTTGTTACTCTGTCATTTCTCTGCTTTCCTTATCTTTTCCCAAAAATGGAGAATTATTTTTGTTTTATATCGGCATAATCCTCGTAAAATAAAACCCTAAGAGGGTCCTTGATTGTTGCATAGCATGTCGAGGCATATTTTTCTGTGTCGAATTAATGTGTTTGGGCATCAATTCAAACTCATTAAATATTTGAATCCTTGATTCAAAAACTATGATTTGAGAAAATAGAAACAAAAGAGAGAGAGAAAAAGAAAAGAATAAATAATAGGGAAAAACCCAGCCCTCCCTCCCTCCCTTCCCTCGGCCTGCCCGTGGCCCAGCTTGCCGCGTGCGGCCCACCCAACCCACCCAGCGCTGGCGCCCCCCCCCCCCAAACCCTAGCCGCCGGGCCCGCCTGTCAGGGGCACCTAGCCCCTGTTCCTCTTCCCCCGAACCGCCCTGGCGCTAATCTCGTCGACGATGCAACCTCTCCCCTCTCTCCTCTCCCCTATCCTCTCTCCCCCTCGACGCACTCTCCCTGCCTCACCGTGCGGCCCCGGCGGCCCCGGCGCGGCCCGCCTAGCGCGCGGCCGTGGCGTCCGCGGTGCGGCCTCGGCCGGTCATGGCGCGGCCGTGGCCCAACCCTCTGCGCAGCCTCGGCGCGGCTTCCTGCGCGGCGTGCGGCATGTCTGCCCACGGCCCCGGCGCGGTGCGCGGCCCCTGCGCACGTGCTCCCGCCTCCCCGGCGCGGCCGGCCATGGTACGACGCGGCCCCTGCACAGCCCCTAGCCTGGCGCGGCCTAGCTCTCGGCGCGCGGTGGCCTGCAATCGCCCGGCCAGCGCCCTCGTGGCTTGCTTGTCCGCGGCATGGCCTCGACACGCGTGCAGCCTGCTTGCCCGCGGCGCGGTCCGGCCATGGCGCCCAGGGCGCGCGTGGCCAGCTCGACCCACGACCGATGCCTTCCCTGGCCAACTCGGCCAGAGAAGGGAGAAGCCCATTGTTCCTATTATTATTATTATCTACTTTATTTTATTTTTGTCTTGCGAATAGAACATCGATGGATCACGTAAATGGTTTAGTTCTTTTTATATATATATATATATATATATATATATATATATATATATATATATATATATATATATATATATATATATATATATATATATATAGTAATAATACCATTTGTATGTTAACAACATTAACCTGACCTGTCTTAATGCATGCTTTCACAAGTTATGTAATTACTTGTTAATTCAATAGTAATTTAATAAAGACTAGCTTATGTGTAGTTAGGTCACCTCGAGTGTCTTAACTTGTTAGATATAAATGTGTCGTCAAGCTAGAAATTCTTTCAAGTAGCACGTGCGGTTTCACGCGTTGTCGTGTGTCGTTCCGTTGACGCTAGCTTCGCGTGATCGTAAGTACGAGCTTTGTTTGTTTTCTTATATGGTGTAATGTTCTTATGCATATATATGTGTTTGTTTGCTTGTGCCGGTTCGCCTTCGCTTCACGTTGCGATTAGATTGCGGTTGGTTTCCGAGCTTTGAGGAATCGACGGTCAAGCTTCGGCGACCAAGAGATCAAACTCTACAAGTTCTACGAGGCTGAAGATCCTGAGCATCTGTTTGGTGAAGGCAAGTGTCCTCTGACTCATTATGTCCCATTTACTTTATAATTCACTGTCCCGCATACTATGAACAACCTAAGGATTGACTAGCTTTCTATTTACCTGGTCCTTGATTACCTTTTGGGCTTCTATGGTTAGATTCATGCTATTTCTTCACTTTAAACAATGAACATGATGTGAACACTTATGATACGATGTTGTCATTATGATTATGATGTTGGACTGGTGACACTTTAGGGTGCTCGAGCGGTTTCTCGAGTGCCTCTCCGTAAGGACCTGTTCGTTGGATGACCGCCCGGGAAAACAGTGCAACCATGAGGGTGGAATGGGATGCCCTTAGCTGAATAATTAGAGGAACTGGGGCATAGTTCGCTTCGCCGTCGTGCCGTTAATGGGGATCGGTGTATGCGGCTCGCTCTGCCAAGGTTGGTTTGCCCCTTGGGGAGGAGTGCGGTGCATTTAAGAAACCTAATGGGCAGCTACAGCCTCGGGGAATCTTTGTAAAGGCTACGTAGTGATGCCCTACCGGGCCACCTAGGTAGTGGTCAATGGGGAGTAGATCTCTCCGGGCAGAAAGGGAATCACGACTTGTGGGTAAAGTGCGCAACCTCTGCAGAGTGTTATGAAAATGATATATCAGCCGTGCTCGCGGTTATGAGCGGTCAAGGGAGCTCCATTGATTAGTGACACTTGATCAGAGATGTTCATATTACAGGTGGCAATGAAAATGATGGTTTTGGCATTGGTAAGGTAATGGTAAGTGGTATTCTTTCCGTTTGGAAAGGGTACGTTTGGGTTAATAACGTGGGTAAATTCTAAAACCTGGCTCTCTCTCTACTAGTAATAATAATCTGACCAACTAAAAGCAACTGCTTGACTTATCCCCACATAAAGCTAGTCCACTACAGCCAAACAGGACACTTGCTGAGTATGTTGATGTGTACTCACCCTTGCTCTACACACCAAACCCCCCTCCCCTAGGTTGTCCGCATTGCAACCACTGCTCAGGAGAAGATGAAGCCGTGGAAGGAGACTTCCAGGAGTTCCAAGATTACGACGAGTTCTAGGCGCGGGTTAGCGGCAACCCCCAGTCGGCAGCCTGTGAAGGCCGCGTGTATCTATGTTTCATTTTCGCACTTTGATTATTGTAAAGACTATGTGGATGTCTCAGACATATGATGTAATCGACTATTATTCCCCTTTTATATTATGATTTAAACATTGTGTGATGATGTCCAGTTATATAACTGCTATGTACGTGAATTGCTGATCCTGGCACGTACATGGTTCGCATTCGGTTTGCCTTCTAAAACTGGGTGTGGCACTCTTTAAGCTTCCGCATTTATATCAAGCATTTAAGTTTCAATCTTGTATTCATACTTATAGTGTAGATTGAAACTTAGCCATTGCAGTAGAGATAGCAACACTTAGACAAAACCTAGTTTGCACTCTCTAGTTTGATTATTTGCATAGGTTTTGCTCTAGGGATTTATTTGTGGCCTAGTTTAGTGAAAGTTTTAGAAGTCCTAATTCACCCCCCCTCTTAGGCGTCACCCATTTCCTACAAGTGGTATCAGAGCCTGGTTTGGCTCATTTGAAACGCTTTAGCTTCACCGCTAAAAGAGTCGACGCTTTTTAGAGGAAGGGATGGATACCCATAGGCCACCACACTTCGACGGCACTAATTTCCCTTATTATAGTGCTAGAATGGCTTGTTACCTAGAGGTCGTTGATCTAGGTGTTTGGTGAGTCACTCGTGAGTCGTGATGGGATGAAACCCCCAAGAATCCCGAGAAACTGAAAGGGAAATAGGGTCAAACCTTTTCCTAATTGATTTTGGTGGTTGAATTGCCCAACACAAATAATTGAAATAACTAGTTTGTTCAAGATTATACATTCTACAGGTGCCAAAGATTCAACACAAACCAATCAGAAGAACAAGTTAGGTCTCAAAACAAAGAAGCAAAAAGGAAACCGAAGGCTGCCCTGGTCTGGCGCACCGGACAGTCCGGTGCGCCACCGGACAGTGTCCGGTGCACCAAGGTGGATCAGCTCGAACTCTTCACCTTCGGGTTTCCCAGGCGCAGCTCCGCTATAATTCACCGGACTGTCCGGTGTGCCACCGGACAGTGTCCGGTGCACCTGCGCAGTAACGGCTATCTGCGCGCAACGGTCGACTCTGACGGATGAACAGTACCGCGGCAGAAGTCAGAGCAGCGGTTAGAGGGGCACCGGACTGTCCGGTGCGACACCGGACTGTCCGGTGCCATATGAGGACAGAGCCTCCAACGATCGACTAGCTCCAAGACCTAACGGCAGGATGACGTGGCGGTGCACCGGACACTGTCCGGTGGCGCACCGGACTGTCCGGTGCACCCATCGCCAGTAGACTTCACCAACGGCTAGATTTTGGTTGGTGGCTATAAATACCACCCCAACCGGCCACTTCAAAAAGAGGGGGAGCCCAAGCAACATTCCAAGTCATCTAGTTGACATACTCAAGCCCTCCCAATCACTTCTATTCATTGATACATCCTATACACAAGATCTAGACCACTACAACCAACACAAGTGCCACAAAAGAGAAAGCAAGCAATAGAGAGCTACTCATTTGAGTTTAGCACTAGTGCCTTGTGAGATTCATTGAGAGATAGTGTGTACTACATCTTTGTATTCATTTGCTCATGGAGTTTTGACTCCCATTGAACTTCCTCCAAAGTTTTGGAGGCTTGTAAAAGCTAGCAAGAGACACCAAAGAGTGTGGTGGTCCTTGCGGGATCGAGAGTGATCCTTGAGAAGAAGAAGAGCTTGCCGATCCTTGGGTGATCGATGGAGAGAGGGAAAGGGTTGAAAAAGACCCGTCCTTAGTGGACTCCTCAACGGGGACTAGGCCTTCGAGGGCTGAACCTCGGTAAAACAAATCACTCGTGTCCATTGTGTTTATTGCTTGTGATTTGTTTGTTCTCCCTTCCTCTAAGTTTTCTTGCTCTATTCTTTGTCAATATCATTTGGCGTTGCTTCAAGTTAAATTCTCATTTAGTGAAGCAACACTTTGCAAGAAAGCATTGCTCTTCCCATCTAAGCCTTCCTGCTTTACTATTCATATATCTATTAAGTTGTATTGATTATCAATTCCGCATTATTTCAAAGCAACATTCGTTACAAGCAAAGAACTTAGTTTTTATACTCTGATAATTGTATATCTTGTTCTAACCACTAATCAAGGGATCTAGTTGGGGGATAAATTATAAATTTTCAGGTTTCGCCTATCCACCCCCCCCCCCCTCTAGGCGACTTTCAATTGGTATCAAAGCTAGGCACTTCATCTTGAGTCTAACAACTCAAAGTGATGGCTCGTAGAAGATCCTAAAAGATCAAGAAGACAACTCCGAAGGAGAACAAGGAGGTAACTCTTGAGATATTACTTTCTGATTGTTCTAATTATGATTCATGGTCTACTAGAGTGATAAATTCTTTTAGAACAGTAGATCCACAATTAGAACAAATCTTAGACAAGAGTATTATCCCTCCTAGTTATGATAGGAAAACTGTTTCCGATGAAGATCAAAGATGTATACGCCTAAACTATCTAGCTTTTGACATCTTAGTTAATTCTCTTAGCAAGGAAGATTATCATGCCCTCATAATGAATCATTATGAACATATTCCCGATGCGCATGATATTTGGACTAGGATTAAAAGTAAATTTGATGAGTCCAAACATGATAGTTCATTTTGTACCTCTACTTCCTTTGGTATTTGTGATACTAACCTTTGCAAGGAAGAAGAAGAAAATGAACGATGGAGACCAAACGATGAATCCACCTCTCCAAAAGGTTTGTCTTCCCATTTCGATTCCCACATATGTTGTATGGCTAATGGAAATGATAGCGGAAGGACAAATGAGGATGAGGAGGAAGAAAGAAACTTCTTGCACCTCTACGCTCGCCTAAGCCAAGAAGATAAGGCAGTCATGCTCAAACTTCTAGAAAGAGCGAGAGAGCAAAGCGAAGCTCGTCAAAGGCTAGAAGATGTTCTCTCCATAAAAATGCTACACTTTGACGAGTTGACTAAAGAACATGAGGAGCTAAAGTGCTCTCATGATGATTTGGTCCAAAGGTATGAAATTGTTTCAATTGAGCAAGATAACGCTTTACATTGTATCGCTCAATTAGTAAATAGGAATACCTTGCTTAAGGACCAAGTAGAAAAGCTAAAAGTTGAAAATCTAGCTTTTCAAGAAAAATATGATATGCTCCTATGCTCTCATGAAAATCTTATGGATGATCATATCATATTAAATATTGCTCATGAGGTTGTGATAGAAAACTTAAAATCTCAACAACCTCACTCATGCACATGTATTAAAATTGAAACTATATTACCATGTGCTAATGCTTGTTGTCCGTCGACAAGCAAATCTTCCTTTGAGCTAGAATTTGCAGGAACAAACGATGATACATATCAAAAGCTCAAAGAAGAAAATGAGAGGCTAAAAATGAGCTTGACACAACTAAAAGGGAAATGCATTGCTCAACCTTCTTAAGATAACCGTGATCACATGGTGAAGAAGCTTGAGACGGGAACAATCGAGGCATGCACTAACTCCCTTGAAGAAAATGTTAAGGACTTGAGGAATGCCAAGAGGAAGGAACAAAAGAAGAAAATCAACACCTCTTCCAAAAGCCTCAACGATGCCTCCATAAAAGGTAACATCCAAGGTAATAATCAAGTCACACTTCATACAAAGAGAAACAAGAAATGTAGTGAATGCTTTGAGAAAGGACATTTGATTAAATCATGTCCCTATATTAAAAATGGCTTGATTATTAACAAGGATGATAAACTTTGTTTTAAATGTTCAAAGAAGGGGCACTTTATTAAATCTTGTCCCCATTTGAAATAAAAAGGCATAGTGTTAGAAAAGAAAATATTCACTAACCATGTAGCAAGAAACAAACAAGGAAAGAAGAAACCTTCAAGACTTGAAGATCGCCTTTGCTACATATGCCGGAAAAAGGGACATCAATGCAAGGATTGTCCCATTGGTAACATCCTCACTTCTAGCTTGTCAATTATTTCGCATGTAACTAGGCAACCCAAAATTGCAACTTGTGCTAGAAAGGTAATGAGCTTACCAAGCGCTAACACAAAGGACCTTTGGGTTCCTAGATCTTTGTTTACTAACCTTAACGGACCCATCAAGAGATGGGTACCAAAATATGCTTGACAAGCTTTGCAGGAAAAGGAGATGATATGAAGCTTTGGGGTGCTTGAGAGAGTCAATTCAATTTCTATTAACTCAAGCTATCAATCTTCAATGATATATATCCATGATTGACCCAAAGTTATTTTGAATTATTATATCTAAAACTCATATCATCTCGGGGAAGATATTGGTGTTGTAGGAAATAAGGAATTAATCCTGTGCGGAGAAATCAAGACCTGCAACATGGAGGAAAGTCAAAGGATGGTAACATTTATGTTCTTAAGTGCAATTATCTTAAAATTATCATGTGTCTTGAGTAGTCACATAGAAATAGGAAGCACTTAAGATGTTTTTAAATTATGTCACCATTCTTTGAAGAAATTCCTCTCATATGGTAGATTGTGTATTCATCATTTCTATATTATGACAATCTACATGCTTTAAATTGTTGGAAGTACCTCATGGCATGTTTTTAATCTAATTATCCTATTGTTGCCATATTCTAGATATAGAAAGAGATTCCATGTTCTTAAAAGAATAAGGTGTCATGTAAGGAATTCAAATCCTAAGGACACTTATAAAAGGAACCCTTATTTATGTATAAAATAGTGAGACTAATGCTTTTATTTAAGTAACCCATGTAGTCTCACTAGTAGAGAATAAGTTTCTCTTTGGAAGTGCGCAATATAACTTAAAAGGAAAATCAATCCAATAATTTATGTTGTATATCTTCATGCTTATATTGGATATGATTCTTCCACATTCATCGCTCTCCATGTTATGAAATAGATTTATTCCCATAATCCTAATGAATTAACTATGCTTGCTTTGTTTCATAAGTTAAAACTAAGCATACATCATGAGATAGTCTAGTCTCCATGCTCTTGTAATCCACTTTTCATTCCTCATCAAAATGATTACAAAAAGAGAACTAGTGCTTGTGTTACTAATGCCATATCTCTTGAGCCTACTTATCGAAATCTACAAGAGAATAAATACAAGCCGCAAACATCAACGGGTACTCTTCACCCAAAGGAAGAAAGGTAAAAGCAAAGGTATGGGAACTCATCCTCTTGATCAAAAATAGTTCCCATCAATGGTTATGTACCTCAAATCATCATATTCTACCTATGTGTAAAATAGATTCTTTATTGGATGAAAAGTTGCTAGATGTGCATTCAATCTTATTCTCTATAATGCACTTGCCTACTAGAATCTAATTCATGCCTTTGCTATATTAGTTTTCATATTGATATGCTTCTAAGGTATGATATTAAATTTCAATATGAAGAAGTAAAATTCCTATGATTGACTATAATTGTCTTAAAAGTGCATATCCCACCTCTCTAATAATGTGCACTAATATTAAGGATTTTACTTCATGTCTATGTAACTTGTGGATGATGAATTATTTATATTTCTTATCTAAAGAAATCATCATCTATCAAATACTCCCTTGTGCTACTAACATCTCTCTTGAGTAATTTCAATAAGTTTGAAAAGAAAAAGAGACAACTATCAAGGGAGGACACTCAAGTGAAAAAGGAAGACATTAAGAACAACAACACCTACTTGGTTCAATGGTGTGGTTGTAAGTATTCTAAATCCTTTTTTTCTTTATGAGAAATGCAAGGCACAAGTTATTTATTGCAAATTTTACAAGCCTTGATCAAGATGTATTGTGCTTCTCCCTATTTACTTTCAAATGTAAATGCATCTATCTATCTCATTCAAAAGCTTGATGCATATGTTTAGGGGAAGCCTATTTCTATTTCTTGATTATGTTGAGACTATCGTTTTGTCTTAGTATCTCATATAGTCTCTTGCATGATTTTCTCATAAAGTTTGCTACTACACATCAATCCAACTTGTTAAAGTAATGTCGCTTTTTCAAGGATTGTTGCTTTCATTGTCAAAGTAGCATATTTACTGAATTCTCCTACTTTAAGCTTAAATGTTTCTGTTGTTCTCTTGATCGCATCCATTGTTTGTTTGATCATAGAATAACATCTATTGACTCTTATGTTTCTTAGTGCCTCATATTATTTCAATCGATATCTCTCTTGATATGCACTAAGTTCAAAGGAGAATTCATGATTCATTTATGCAACTCGTGATCCACTTGACATATGCTAACCATAACTTAAAAGAGGATCACTAGTTGTAAGAACTCTCTCTTGTGCAAAATATTTTCATACATTGTCATTGAGCATAGGTCTTAAGCAAACAAGACTAAGGACAAAGCACAATGAAGAGAGCATCTACAAGTAAAGGTACAAAAAGGGTAAAACTAATCTCTATCATTTACATATGTACCTAAATCTTCCTCTTATATACATTCTTTGCATATCTTGTATAAAAGGAAGAGAGAGCATGTTCTTGCATTATCCCTGCTTCATACCTAGTTTAACCTCTCAAAATTCCATTCTTGCATTAATGCGTCTTTGGTAAAACTAGGTGAAGTAATTTTATTATCAAAGAGCTTAAAGCTTAACCTTGTAACGAGGATAAGCTGCCTTTGTTCCAAAGGTGGATGGTCCTTAAGCCTCTTTGAAATCCTTAAGGGTAAGTGCTTAAAATGTTTATAACATGCTTTCATAAAGTGCATAAACTGTCATGAGCATCACACTTATACTATGACACAATGCACTTCACGTTCTGTATGCTATAGATATGTTCTCATTAACCTAATTATGTGCAAATGGCATTTAAGGCCAAAATATGTATTCCTCACCATGCACATATTTAGGGGGAGCAATCTATATCATATAGCACTATGATTATGCTTAATTGATATATCTTTTGATCATATCTCTTTATGTCTACGACTAATGTGCTTTCAAGTGATATCTATGCTAAGTCGTAGATTGAAAGGGAAATGGAGTCTTCGGCGAAGACAAGGCTTCCACTCAACTCTATCGGTATTATCTACCCTTCGCCATCACTCCACACTATCTCTCCACATTGGTATAATCTTTCACTCATATATTATTTGCCAAAGGGGGAGACAACTTTTAGAAGAGGGCTTATATTTCACTCTAAGTATCTGTTTTTGGCGATTCATGCCAAAGGGGGAGAAAGTATTAGCCCAAAGCAAAAGGACCGCACCACCACCACCTAATTTTAAACTCATGATTTTCAAATTGGTATCTTATTGTGTTCAAAAGGGGGAGAAAGTAGTATTTTCAAAATTGATATCTTAAAACCCTCTTGAACACTAAGAGGAGGATTTTATTGAGAGGAAGTTTTGTTTTAGTCAAAGAAAAAGCATTTGAAACAGGGGGAGAAAATTTCAAATCTTAAAAATGCTTCTCAAAATCTTATTCATTTACCTTTGATTATTTGCAAAAGAACTTTAAAAAGGATTTACAAAAGAATTTACAAAAACAAAACATGTGGTGCAAGCGTGGTCCAAAATGTTAAAAATAAAGAAAGCATCCATGCATATCTTATGAAATATAGATTGGTTTAATTCCAAGCAATCTTTGCACATATATTATGCAAACTAGTTCAATTATGCACTTATATATTTGCTTTGGTTTGTGTTGGCATCAATCACCAAAAAGGGGAGATTGAAAGGGAAATAGGGTCAAACCTTTTCCTAATTGATTTTGGTGGTTGAATTGCCCAACACAAATAATTGGACTAACTAGTTTGTTCAAGATTATACATTCTACAGGTGCCAAAGATTCAACACAAACCAATCAAAAGAACAAGTTAGGTCTCAAAATAAAGAAGCAAAAAGGAAACCGAAGGCTGCCCTGGTCTGGCGCACCGGACAGTCCGGTGTGCCACCGGACAGTGTCCGGTGCACCAAGGTGGATCAGCTCGAACTCTTCACCTTCGGGTTTCCCAGGCGCAGCTCCGCTATAATTCACCGGACTGTCCGGTGTGCCATCGGATAGTGTCCGGTGCATCGCCAGACTAACCGGTGCACCTGCGGAGCAACGACTATCTGCGCGCAACGGTCGACTCTGACGGATGAACAGTACCGCGGCAGAAGTCAGAGCAGCAGTCAGAGGGGCACCGGACTGTCCGGTGCGACACCGGACTGTCCGGTGCCATATGAGGACAAAGCCTCCAACGGTCGACCAGCTCTAAGACCTAACAGCAGGATGACATGGCGGCGCACCAGACACTGTCCGGTGCGCCCATCGCCAGCAGACTTCACCAACGGCTAGATTTTGGTTGGTGGCTATAAATACCACCCCAACCGGCCACTTCAAGGTGTGGGAGCCCAAGCAACATTACAAGTCATCTAGTTGACATACTCAAGCCCTCCCAACCACTTCTATTCATTGATACTTCCTATACACAAGATCTAGACCACTACAATCAACACAAGTGCCACAAAAGAGAAAGCAAGCAATAGAGAGCTACTCATTTGAGTTTAGCACTAGTGCCTTGTGAGATTCATTGAGAGATAGTGTGTACTACATCTTTGTGTTCATTTGCTCGTGGAGTTTTGACTCCCATTGAACTTCCTCCAAAGTTTTGGAGGCTTGTAAAAGCTAGCAAGAGACACCAAAGAGTGTGGTGGTCCTTGCGGGATCGAGAGTGATCCTTGAGAAGAAGAAGAGCTCGCCGATCCTTGGGTGATCGGTGGAGAGAGGGAAAGGGTTGAAAAAGACCCGTCCTTAGTGGACTCCTCAACAGGGACTAGGCCTTCGAGGGCCGAACCTCGGTAAAACAAATCACCCGTGTCCATTGTGTTTATTGCTTGTGATTTGTTTGTTCTCCCTTCCTCTAAGTTTTCTTGCTCTATTCTTTGTCAATATCATTTGGTGTTGCTTCAAGTTAAATTCTCATTTAGTGAAGCAACACTTCGCAAGAAAGCATTGCTCTTCCCATCTAAGCCTTCTTGCTTTATTATTCATATATCTATTAAGTTGTATTTATTATCAATTCCGCATTATTTCAAAGCAACATTCGTTACAAGCAAATAACTTAGTTTTTATACTCTGATAATTGTATATCTTGTTCTAACCACTAATCAAGGGATCTAGTTGGGGGATAAATTATAAATTTTCAGGTTTCGCCTATCCACCCCCCTCTAGGCGACTTTCAGAAACCCACCACGAGTGAGGAAAAAGAAATTAATTTAAATGCTAGAGCCAAAAATTGCTTGTATGAATCTCTTATCATGGATATTTTTAATCAAGTATTCACCTTGAAAACTGCTAATGAGATTTGGCTAAAATTTCATGAGCTCCATGACGGCACATCAAATGTCCGTGAGCAAAAACATTGCCTAGTCTTAAATGAGTATAATTCTTTTGCTATGAGAGATGATGAGCTTGTTATATACATGTATTCTCGTTTAAATCTAATCATGAATGAGCTCAACTCTATTGGCATAAATAAGCTAGGTGATGCAGACATTGTAAGGAAGATTATCTCCCTGCTACCACAACGAAGATATGGGAGCATCATCACCATCCTTCACAACATGGAGGACTTGAGTACCATGACCCCGACCATTGTGATTGGGAAAATCGCGGCTTTTGAGATGTCGCGAAAAATGTGTCGGGCAGAGGAGCCAACTTCCTCAAGGCCATATGCTTTCACATGTGATGAAAGAAAGGGTAAAAAGAAGGCTCCCACTCCAAGTTCCTCAAATGAAGAAGAGGAAGAAGAAAGTGATGATGATGAAGATAATCAACCATGCACATCATCCTCCAAGGACGAAGAAACAATCCGACGCGTCGGAAAAGTAATGGGGATGATCCGCAAGATTAATCTAATGGGTGTGCCCCTGTAGGTCGAAGATATTCTCTTTAACATTGACAGGAAAAAGCAAAGAAAGAGAGGGTGCTTCGAATGCGGGGAGAAGGGCCACTTCAGGGACAACTATCCAACTATGGCCGAACCCAAAAAGGAGAGGAGCAAAGGCAATGCGCTAACAAGTGTTAGAACTTGGGATGATTCTTCAAATGAAGATGAACCGCCAAAGACGCATAGCCACCGGTCCTCATCACGCTCATCTCGATCATCACACAAATGCCTTATGGCAAGAGGTAACAAAAGCATTCCATCCTCTAGTGATGAAAGTAGCAGTGATGATGAGGGTGAGGGAAAGCCCTCCGTAGATGAGCTTGCGGAAGCCATTGAATTCTTTCAGGATGTTTGCACTAAGCAGAAAGCTCAACTTAAAACTTTGAAAAATAAGTTGATTAGCTCCCAAAATGATTATAAAGGTTTGCTCAAAAAATTTGAAACTTTTGCAAACTTAAATAATGAGTTGTCAACTAAAATTGAGCTATTAGAGTCTAGTGCTCCATCCACTGCTACCAATGATGGCCTTGTTAAAAAGAATGAAAAAATTAAGGCTAAGTTAGCTAGCTCCCAAGATACTATTGAAAATTTGCTAGAGAAAATGGAAATTCTTAGCATACACAATAATGAGCTAACTACTAAGGTAGAAAACATTGGTAGCACCCCAGGAGCATCTTTAGTTGAAATTCCTGAAATTATTAAAAAGGATGCTTCTACTTCTTGCTTTGATTTAATTAATGATTATAACTCCTGCAATCAAGTTCTTGTTGAGAATATTGTTGTAGAAACATGTTCAGATGAGGTTGCAAAGGAAAATGAGCAATTAAGGCAAGAAGTGGCTCGCCTTGGCAAGGCTTTGTATGACAAGAAAGGCAAAGCCAAACAAATCCGACCTTCACAGAATAACACCACTACGGGAGTGAACAAGCATATGGAGGGTGAAAATGTGATTTGTAGGTTATGTCACAAGGAAGACCACAAGTCTTTCCAATGCAAGGCGATGACCGGGGATAAGCAAAGGCAAAAGTTCAAGCAAAAGCCATCAAGCAAAATCACCAACACCTACATCAACAAGGTGGACAAAAAGGCTGCTACACCATATTTGATCAAGAAGAAAAAGAATGAAAAGGTGATAGCAATCAAGGCCAACAAGCAAGCCAACAAAGGAAAGGGGCCAAACGCATTTGGGTGCCAAAAGAAATAATTTCAACCATGAAAAGCACCAAGAAGGTTTGGATCCCGAAAGGGAAGTGAGTGGACCGAAGGTCAAACGGGGAATTTGGAGACTTGGCAAAGATGGGATGTATATCATGGGATACATCATTGAAAGGGAAATGTGCCCTTGGGCCATTTCTAAGTATTTTGGTGATTGAGTGTCAACACAAGTGCTTAAATGTGAATCTATGCCCATGGGTGGACAAAGTGCAAAACAAGAGGAAAGGTATGTTTCTAAGTCTTAGTACATTGGTTTTGTGTACTAATATACTTGTCTAAGTATCAGAAACAGAAAGAAGAAGAAAAGAGAAGAGTTGGCTGTGTACAGCCAAGAGGCTGTTTCGGTCTGGGGCACCAGACTGTCCGGTGGTGCACCGGACAGTGTCCGGTGGTGCACCGGACAGTGTCCGGTGCGCCAGGCTGCCTCGAGCGAAGTGGCCGCTCTCGGGAATTCGTCGACGACGTACGGCTAAAATTCACCGGACTGTCCGGTGTGCACCGGACTGTCCGGTGAGCCAACGGTCGGCCGGGCCAACGGTCGGCAGCGCGATCTGCGCGGGACACGTGGCCAAGCCAACGGTCGGAAGGGAGCACCGGACTGTCCGGTGTGCACCGGACATGTCCGGTGCGCCAACGGCTCCCGCATCTGCAACGGTCGGCTTCGCCATTTAAGGAAGGAAATCGGGCACCGGACAGTGTCCGGTGTGCACCGGACTGTCCGGTGCGCCCAACGACAGAAGGCAAGGATGGCCTTCCAGATTTGTTCTCAACGGCTCCTAGCTGCCTTGGGGCTATAAAAGGGACCCCTAGGCGCATGGAGGAGGATACCAAGCAACCTTAGAGCAATCTTGATCATCCACACTCAGTCTTTGCGCATTCGTTTGTCATTCTCAGTGATTCGAGCTCCGTTCTAGTGAGAACTTTGAGATAGTCTTTTGAGCTCGATTCTTGGCCGTGTGTGTGCGCATTTTGCTGTGGATTTGTGTGTGTTGCTTCCCTTCCTTACTCTGTGATTCTTTGTGAACATCAAAAGTGTAAGGGCGAGAGGCTCCAAGTTGTGGAGATTCCTCGCGAACGGGATAAGAAAAGAAAAGCATAACACTGTGGTATTCAAGTTGATCATTGGATCACTTGAGAGGAGTTGAGTGCAACTCTCGTCCGTTGGGACGCCACAACGTGGAGTAGGCAAGTTTTGTACTTGGCCGAACCACGGGATAAATCACTGTGTCTTCTCTGTGTTGAATTCTTTGTGATTATCGTATTGTGCAAGACCTTCTCTCTAGCCACTTGGTGATTATTGTGCTAACACTTAATAAGTTTTTGTGGCTATAAGTTTAAGTTTCACAGGATCACCTATTCACCCCCCCCCCCCCTCTAGGTGCTCTCAATTGGTATCAGAGCCGTTCTCTTCACAAAGGGACTAACCGCCCGAAGAGATGGATCCTAAAGGGAAGGGAATCGTGATCAACGACAAGGAGAAGGAGTCCTTCGTCAACGAGCCAAGGGATGACAAGTCCAACGACTCGGGCTCGGGCCACAGACGCAAAGATGGGAAGAAGAAGAAGACAAGACGCATCAAGGAGATCGTCTACTACGACAGCGATGAGTCTACTTCCTCCCAAAAGGACGACGACCACAACGAATACGAGACAAAGAAACCAGTCAATTCGAACTTTTCTTTTGATTACTCTCGTATTCCTCAAAGTACTAATACTCATTTATTATCTATTCCACTTGGTAAACCTCCTCATTTTGATGGAGAGGACTACGGATTTTGGAGTCACAAAATGCGTAGTCACTTGTTCTCTCTCCATCCTAGCATATGGGAGATTGTAGAAAGTGGAATGCACTTTGATAGTACGGATAATCCCATGTTTATTAATGAACAGATACATAAAAATGCACAAGCTACTACTGTGTTGCTAGCCTCTTTGTGCAGGGACGAGTACCATAAGGTGAGCGGCTTGGACAATGCCAAGCAAATCTGGGACACCCTCAAGATCTCTCATGAGGGGAATGATGTCACCTTGCTCACCAAGATGGAGTTGGTGGAGGGCGAGCTTGGACGGTTCACGATGATAAGGGGCGAGGAGCCAACTCAAACATACAACCAGCTCAAGACTCTTATCAACAAAATAAGGAGCTACGGAAGCACGCGATGGACGGATCACGACGTCGTCCGCCTAATGCTAAGGTCCTTTACCGTTCTTGATCCTCATTTGGTGAACAATATTCGTGAAAATCCTAGGTACACCAAGATGTCGCCCGAAGAAGTTCTTGGGAAGTTCGTAAGCGGGCGAATGATGATCAAGGAGGCAAGATATGTGGACGACGCGTTGAACGGTCCTATTCATGAGCCTCAACCCATTGCTCTCAAGGCAACGAGGAGCAAGGAGGCGCTACCGAGCAAGGTGGCGCAAGTTGAGGCGGCAGAGCTAAACAATGAGGAGATGGCCCTCATCATTAAGCGCTTCAAGACGGCGCTTAAAGGTCGCAAGGGACAGCCAAGCAAGACCAAGACAAAGGAGAAGCGCTCATGCTTCAAATGTGGTAAGATTGGTCATTTCATTGCTAACTGTCCCGATAATGAAAGTGACCAGGAAAAGGGGAACAAAAGGGAGAAGAAGAAGCATTACAAGAAGGCCAAGGGCGAGGCACATATAGGAAAGGAGTGGGATTCGGATTGCTCCTCCTCCGACTCCGACAATGAAGGACTCGCTGCCACCGCCTTCAACAAGTCATCCCTCTTCCCCAACGAGCGTCACACTTGCCTCATGGCAAGGGAGAAGAAAGTAAGTACTCATGATGCTAGTACTTATGCTTCTTCAAGTGAGGATGAGTCTAGTGATGATGATGAGATAGATTACTCATGCTTATTTAAGGGATTAGATAGATCTAAAATTAATAAGATTAATGAGTTGATTGATGCTTTAAATGACAAGAATAGATTACTAGAAAAACAAGAGGATCTTTTATATGAGGAGCATGATAAATTTGTTAGTGCACAAAATTCTCTTGCTCTAGAAATTAAAAGGAATGAAATGCTCTCTAGTGAATTATCTTCCTGTCATGAAACTATTGCTAAGTTAAAAAGTTTTAATGATGATTTAAATGCTAAGTTAGAAATAGCTAGTAAATCAACATCTTGTGTAGAAATTGTTGAAACTTGTAATAGGTGTAAAGATTTTGACATTGATGCTTGTAGTGAACACCTAGTTTCAATTTCCAAACTTGATGATAAATTGGCTAGTCTTAATGCTCAACTTAAGACTAGCAAAAGTGATTTTGATAAACTAAAATTTGCTAGGGATGCCTACACGATTGGTAGACACCCCTCAATTAAGGATGGGCTTGGCTTCAAGAGGGAAGCCAAGAACTTAACAAGCCATAAGGCTCCCATCTCCGCAAAGGAGAAAGGGAAGGCCCCTATGGCAAGTAGTGCTAAAAAGAACCATGCTTTTATGTACCATGATAGGAGACAAACTAGAAAGGCTTATAGGAGTTATAATGATGATTTTGATTCTTATGCCATGTTTGCTTCTAGTTCTTCCTATATGCATGATAGAAATGTTGGTAGGAGAAATATTGTTCATAATATGCCTAGAAGAAAGGTTGCTAATGTTCCTAGGAAAGTTAATGAACCTTCTACAATATATCATGCTTTGAATGCTTCCTTTGCAATTTGTAGAAAGGATAGAAAGGTGATTGCTAGGAAATTAGGGGCAAAATGCAAAGGTGATAAAACTTGCATTTGGGTCCCTAAGACAATTGTGACTAACCTTGTAGGACCCAACAAGAGTTGGGTACCTAAGTCCCAAGCCTAAATTTGCCTTGCAGGTTTATGCATCCGGGGGTTCAAGCTGGATTATTGACAGCGGATGCACAAACCATATGACGGGGGAGAAGAAGATGTTCACCTCCTACGTCAAGAATAAGGATTCCCAAGATTCAATTATATTCGGTGATGGGAATCAAGGCAAGGTAAAAGGGTTAGGTAAAATTGCAATTTCTAATGAGCACTCCATCTCTAATGTGTTTTTAGTTGAGTCTCTTGGTTACAATTTGCTATCTGTTAGTCAATTATGCAATATGGGATATAACTGTTTGTTTACAAATGTAGATGTGTCTGTCTTTAGAAGATGTGATGGTTCACTAGCTTTTAAGGGTATTCTAGACGGCAAGCTTTACTTAGTTGATTTTGCAAAAGAAGAGGCCGGTCTAGATGCATGCTTAATGGCTAAGACTTGCATGGGCTGGCTGTGGCATCGCCGCTTAGCACATGTGGGGATGAAGAACCTCCACAAACTTCTAAAGGGAGAACACGTGATAGGTCTAACCAATGTTCATTTCGAAAAAGATAGACCTTGTGCAGCTTGTCAAGCAGGGAAACAGGTGGGAGGCTCTCATCACGCCAAAAATGTGATGACAACATCAAGACCCCTGGAGCTGCTACATATGGACCTCTTCGGACCCGTCGCCTATCTGAGCATAGGAGGAAGTAAGTATGGTTTAGTTATTGTTGATGACTTTTCCCGCTTCACTTGGGTGTTCTTTTTGCAGGATAAGTCTGAAACCCAAGGGACCCTTAAGCGCTTCCTCAGGAGAGCTCAAAATGAGTTTGAGCTCAAGGTGAAGAAGATAAGGAGCGACAACGGGTCCGAGTTCAAGAACCTTCAAGTGGAGGAGTTCCTTGAGGAGGAAGGGATCAAGCACGAGTTCTCCGCTCCCTACACACCACAGCAAAATGGTGTGGTAGAGAGGAAGAACAGGACGTTAATCGATATGGCGAGGACGATGCTTGGAGAATTCAAGACCCCCGAGCGTTTTTGGTCGGAAGCCGTGAACACGGCTTGCCATGCCATCAACCGGGTCTACCTTCATCGTCTCCTCAAGAAGACTTCGTATGAGCTACTAACCGGTAACAAACCCAATGTATCTTACTTTCGTGTATTTGGGAGCAAGTGCTACATTCTAGTAAAGAAGGGTAGAAATTCTAAGTTTGCTCCCAAAGCTTTAGAAGGGTTTTTGTTAGGTTATGACTCAAATACAAAGGCGTATAGAGTCTTCAACAAATCATCGGGTTTGGTTGAAGTCTCTAGCGACGTTGTATTTGATGAGACTAATGGCTCTCCAAGAGAGCAAGTTGTTGATCTTGATGATGTAGATGAAGAAGACGTTCCAACGGCCGCTATGCGCACCATGGCGATTGGTGATGTGCGACCACAGGAACAATTGGAGCAAGATCAACCTTCTTCCTCAACAATGATGCATCCCCCAACTCAAAACGATGAACAGGTTCATCAAGAGGAGTGTGATCAAGGGGGAGCACAAGATGATCATGTGATGGAGGAAGAAGCACAACCGGCACCTCCAACCCAAGTTCGAGCGATGATTCAAAGGGATCATCCCGTCGACCAAATTCTGGGTGATATTAGCAAGGGAGTAACTACTTGATCTCGATTAGTTAATTTTTGTGAGCATTACTCCTTTGTCTCTTCTATTGAGCCTTTCAGGATAGAAGAGGCCTTGCTAGATCCGGACTGGGTGTTAGCCATGCAGGAGGAACTCAACAACTTCAAGCGCAATGAAGTTTGGACACTGGTGCCTCGTCCCAAGCAAAATGTTGTGGGAACCAAGTGGGTGTTCCGCAACAAACAGGACGAGCACGGGGTGGTGACGAGGAACAAGGCTCGACTTGTGGCAAAAGGTTATGCCCAAGTCGCAGGTTTGGACTTTGAGGAGACATTTGCTCCTGTGGCTAGGCTAGAATCAATTCGTATCTTGCTAGCATATGCCGCTCACCATTCTTTCAGGTTGTTCCAAATGGATGTGAAGAGCGCTTTCCTCAACGGGCCAATCAAGGAGGAGGTGTACGTGGAGCAACCCCCTGGCTTCGAGGATGAACGGTACCCCGACCACGTGTGTAAGCTCTCTAAGGCGCTCTATGGACTTAAGCAAGCCCCAAGAGCATGGTATGAATGCCTTAGAGACTTTCTAATTATTAATGCTTTCAAGGTTGGGAAAGTCGATCCAACTCTGTTTACTAAGACATGTGATGGTGATTTGTTTGTGTGCCAAATTTATGTCGATGACATAATATTTGGTTCTACTAACCAAAAGTCTTGTGAAGAGTTTAGCAGGGTGATGACGCAGAAATTCGAGATGTCGATGATGGGCGAGCTGAACTACTTCCTTGGGTTCCAAGTGAAGCAACTCAAGGACGGCACCTTCATCTCCCAAACGAAGTACACGCAAGATCTGCTAAAGCGGTTTGGGATGAAGGACGCTAAGCCCGCAAAGACTCCGATGGGGACTGACGGACACACCGACCTCAACAAAGGAGGTAAGTCCGTTGATCAAAAAGCATACCGGTCAATGATAGGGTCTTTACTTTATTTATGTGCTAGTAGACCGGATATCATGCTTAGCGTATGCATGTGTGCTAGATTTCAATCCGATCCTAAGGAGTGTCACTTAGTGGCGGTGAAGCGAATTCTTAGATATTTGGTTGCTACGCCTTGCTTCGGGCTCTGGTATCCAAAGGGGTCTACCTTTGACTTGGTTGGATACTCAGATTCCGACTATGCTGGATGTAAGGTCGATAGGAAGAGTACATCAGGGACGTGCCAATTCTTAGGAAGGTCCCTGGTGTCGTGGAACTCTAAGAAACAAACCTTCGTTGCCCTATCCACCGCTGAGGCCGAGTATGTTGCCGCAGGGCAGTGTTGCGCGCAACTACTTTGGATGAGGCAAACCCTTCGGGACTTTGGCTACAATCTGAGCAAAGTCCCACTCCTATGTGACAATGAGAGTGCAATCCGCATGGCGGAAAATCCTGTTGAACACAGCCGCACAAAGCACATAGACATCTGGCATCACTTTTTGAGAGACCACCAGCAAAAGGGAGATATCGAAGTGTTTCATGTTAGCACCGAGAACCAGCTAGCCGATATCTTTACCAAGCCTCTAGATGAGAAGACCTTTTGCAGGCTGCGTAGTGAGCTAAATGTCTTAGATTCGCGGAACTTGGATTGATTTATAGCATACTTGTGTTTATGCCTTTGATCATGTTCCTTCTGCATTTTGTTGCTTATTATGGTGCTCAAGTTGTACAAACACTCCCTGGACCTCACAAGTCCGTTGCAAAGTGATGCACATGTTTAGGGGGAGATGTGTTACAACTTGACCCTTTGAGACTAACCATGTGCTTGAGTTTGATGATTTAGTCTCGAAGGAGGATTGAAAGGGAAAAGGTGGACTTGGACCATGAAAGACTTCCACTGCACTCCAATGAAAAGAGTAACTTCTCCAAGTTCATCTTTAAACTCTTATTGCCTATTTGCTCTTAATTGAAGATTTTGGTGAGGCAATGGGGTTAAAAGGCCAAGATTGATCCCGTTTTGGTGCTTGATGCCAAAGGGGGAGAAAATAAAGGCCAAAGCAATAGATGGATCAGCTACCACTTGAGAAAATAGTAGATTAGAGCTTTTTGTTTGAAAATAGTAGATTAGAGCTTTTTGTTTGTCAAAACTCTTCTATTGTCTCTTATGTCAAAAGTTGGCTTCTTATGGGGAGAAGTGTTGATTATGGGAAAAAGGGGGAGTTTTTGGAATCTTGAATCTCTTCTATTGTCTCTTATGTCAAAAGTTGGCTTCTTGTGGGGAGAAGTGTTGATTATGGGAAAAAGGGGGAGTTTTTGGAATCTTGAATCTCTTCTATTGTCTCTTATGTCAAAAGTTGGCTTCTTGTGGGGAGAAGTGCTGATTATGGGAAAAAGGGGGAGTTTTTGGAATCTTGAATCAAATTTCTTTGGAAAACCTCTCTTTATGTCTCTACAAGTGGATTTGACTTAGAGATAGGATTTTGAGTTTGATTTGCAAAAACAAACCAAGTGGTGGCAAAGGATGATCCATATATGCCAAAAATGAATCAAAATAAATTTGAGTTTTATTTGAAGTGATATTGCACTTGTTCTAGTTGCTTTATGTTGGCATAAATCACCAAAAAGGGGGAGATTGAAAGGGAAATGTGCCCTTGGGCCATTTCTAAGTATTTTGGTGATTGAGTGTCAACACAAGTGCTTAAATGTGAATCTATGCCCATGGGTGGACAAAGTGCAAAACAAGAGGAAAGGTATGTTTCTAAGTCTTAGTACATTGGTTTTGTGTACTAATATACTTGTCTAAGTATCAGAAACAGAAAGAAGAAGAAAAGAGAAGAGTTGGCTGTGTACAGCCAAGAGGCTGTTTCGGTCTGGGGCACCAGACTGTCCGGTGGTGCACCGGACAGTGTCCGGTGCGCCAGGCTGCCTCGAGCGAAGTGGCCGCTCTCGGGAATTCGCCGACGACGTACGGCTAAAATTCACCGGACTGTCCGGTGTGCACCGGACTGTCCGGTGAGCCAACGGTCGGCCGGGCCAACGGTCGGCAGCGCGATCTGCGCGGGACACGTGGCCAAGCCAACGGTCGGAAGGGGGCACCGGACTGTCCGGTGTGCACTGGACATGTCCGGTGCGCCAACGGCTCCCGCATCTGCAACGGTCGGCTTCGCCATTTAAGGAAGGAAATCGGGCACCGGACAGTGTCCGGTGTGCACTGGACTGTCCGGTGCGCCCGACGACAGAAGGCAAGGATGGCCTTCCAGATTTGTTCTCAACGGCTCCTAGCTGCCTTGGGGCTATAAAAGGGACCCCTAGGCGCATGGAGGAGGATACCAAGCAACCTTAGAGCAATCTTGATCATCCACACTCAGTCTTTGCGCATTCGTTTGTCATTCTCAGTGATTCGAGCTCCGTTCTAGTGAGAACTTTGAGATAGTCTTTTGAGCTCGATTCTTGGCCGTGTGTGTGCGCATTTTGCTGTGGATTTGTGTGTGTTGCTTCCCTTCCTTACTCTGTGATTCTTTGTGAACATCAAAAGTGTAAGGGCGAGAGGCTCCAAGTTGTGGAGATTCCTCGCGAACGGGATAAGAAAAGAAAAGCATAACACTGTGGTATTCAAGTTGATCATTGGATCACTTGAGAGGAGTTGAGTGCAACTCTCGTCCGTTGGGACGCCACAACGTGGAGTAGGCAAGTTTTGTACTTGGCCGAACCACGGGATAAATCACTGTGTCTTCTCTGTGTTGAATTCTTTGTGATTATCGTATTGTGCAAGACCTTCTCTCTAGCCACTTGGTGATTATTGTGCTAACACTTAATAAGTTTTTGTGGCTATAAGTTTAAGTTTCACAGGATCACCTATTCACCCCCCCTCTAGGTGCTCTCAATCATATTGAATCAAGTTTATTGCCAAGTAGGTTAGTAAGGGCATGTTTGGTTCGCTACCTAACTTGCCACACTTTGGCTAACTTTTCTGCCTAAGGTTAGTTCTTCAATTCGAACGACTAACCTTAGGCAAAGTGTAGCGCAGTTAGCCACGAACCAAATAGGCCCTAAATATTTTGGACCCAAATTTCCCCACCCATGACTAAGGTAACTAGATTTATTGTATTCCTTATTTGTAGATATGCGTATCTATTTTCTTGTATCTAGTTTTACCTTTCATGCCTAGTATTTCATTTGATACTTGTTTTAGATTAACAATGCATTCATACTAGGTAAATCACATGGTAGGATAACTCATTCTCAATTCATATTCTTGAGCAAACCTACATGGTTTAAAATGTTTAATTAAGCACAACACATAGCTTATTTAACATCCCTAAGTAAATGACACTAATGCATCAAAAGCTTATATCCTACAATTGGTATCATTTAACTTATATGTGCCAAAGCTCGGATTATAGATAAATCACCCTCTTGATATCAAATCAATGTGCATGTCTCCTACAAGTATTCAAAACTTCTATGCACACTTTCACGGGGAGATTACTCTATAATCTAAGACTTTGAGACTAACACCCCTTTCAAGTCTATTTCTTGTGATAGTCTCATTGTAAGGAAAATGAAGTCCCCGGAGAAAGACAACAATCTTCCACTGCAAATCTACAAGAACTCTTCATCACTTACATGTCTTCTCCGACATTTGGTTAGACTATATTTCATATCTTATACTTCCTGTTGCTATACATGCATAAGTGGTTCAATCATATTCTGTTACCTATGCATAAGGGAAGTTAGTCTATTCAAATCATGTCTTGCACCTCTAATTTTCACATGCTTTTTCCTAAATAGATGATCTCATTTAGGGGGAGTAATTTTTAGTGCTTCTATTGATATTAATTGATAATTCTTTAGGGAGGGCAAGTCTTATTTGCTTCCTATATGCTTTTAATGTCTTCCTTTTCGGTGGTTGATGCCAAAGGGGGATAAGTTGTAGGGACCAAAGCAATGAAAATGTTATCAAACACCAAACACCACTAAATTAAAATTTTGATTTTTTCAAGTGGTTTTTGCATTTTGGTCCAAAATAGGAAGTATGTGAATTATGGAGTTAGGGGGAGGCTTAAGTCCATAATATCACATTGTGGGGACAAACATGCATCCTATCAACTAGAGTGCATATATTAATTCAAATACTTGTATTATTTGCTTGCTTTGGTTGTGTTGTCATCAATCACCAAAAAGGGGGAGATTGTAAGGAAAATGGACCCTAGGCCATTTGGCTAATTGAGTTTTGGTGTTTGATGATCAACACAATCCGTGAACTAATAAGTTTCTCTAGTGTTTATGTTTGTAGTTCACAGGATGCAAGAATTACTTGGACTAAGGAATTGAGGATAGCAACACCTCAAAAGAAGACATTAAGAAGATCCAAGAAAAGTCCAAGATTGAAGGTGTGTGCTGCCTGCGGACTGTCTGTGCGTGGAGCACCGGACTGTCCGGTGTACCAGGGAACCCCAGCCCAACGGCTAGTTCCAGGTGGCACCGAGCTGAGAAGACCACCGGACTGTCCGATGTGAAGTCCGGACTGTCCGGTGTGGAAAGCCTGCGGCGCCAACGGTCACCTGCCCTGACAGGGCAACGGCTAGGCGCACCGGACATGCTATAGTGCGCTGTCCGGTGCACCACCGGACTGTCCGGTGTGCCGCAGAGAGCAGCAGCTTTTCTCCAACGGCTCTATTTGTGTTGGGGGCTATAAATACACCCCCAACCGGCCATTTCCAAGTGTGGGAGCCTAAGAGACATACTAAGGCATATAGTAGACATTCCCAAGTGCTCTTACATCCAAGTGCTTAATAGAATCACTTGGTGATTAGTGTAGGTGCTTTGCGAAGTGCTCAGGTTAGTTAAACCGCTTTAGCGCTTGCTCTAGGTGAACCCTAGATTGTTGAGTGAGTTTAGACAAACCACACAACCGCTTGACTCTTGCGCGGGCCGTTGTAATTGTACCGAGTGGGACGAGAGTCTTGCGAGACCGTGACAACCGTGTTTGTATCACGGCCACCACCGTGTACCGGAGGGAACGAGGCCCGCGGCGTTACGACCGGAAGATCGATAGTGGAGACGACGGGGAGCGTCCGAGAGAAGCCGGAAGCGGAGCACCACTTGCGCGTGGAGAAGGCTCGCGGCTCTCTACGGAGTTACTCGACCGAGGTGCTTGGCCCTCGCGTGGGCTTACCTTTGCGTAGGGGCACCAACGAGGATTAGTCGGGACCTTGCACGGTTCCGGATACCTCGGTAAAAATACCGTTGTTATCCACGAGAGTTTGCATTCTCTACCTTGCTCTTTAAGCTTCCACATTTATATCAAACATTTAAGTTTCAATCTTGTATTCATACTTATAGTGTAGATTGAAACTTAGCCATTACGATAGAGATAACAACACTTAGACAAAACCTAGTTTGCACTCTCTAGTTTGATTATTTGCATATGTTTTGCTCTAGGGATTTATTTGTGGCCTAGTTTAGTGAAAGTTTTAGAAATCCTAATTCACCCCCCTCTTAGGCGTCACCCGTTTCCTACACAGGGAAATGGAGGGGATTTGAATAGCAAGAGGATTTCTTCCCTGTGGATCCGCTCCATTTTCCTGGATACCAAACCAGTGCTAATGGCTAATTTGAGAACATCATTTTTCCAAGGGATTTTAATTTTTCAAGTGCAATTAATTTATTTTCCATTAGAAAAATAGAAATTACTTAAGAAAATGGAGTTCTCAAATGTCCTAAATAGGGCTGGGCATTTGGTCTTTATGAACTTGTAGAGAGACTAGTATATATAAAAATTAGCATACAAAGATATATATACTATCGTTAAGATGATATCATTATTTCTAGCTAATAAGTTCATAAATCATATAATAATATTATCACATATTAAGAGCTTTTTTTATATTTCGGTTATTAGGTTTATTCGGGTTTTAAAGGTTAGAAACCAAACCTGAACCATACCTCGAAATACAGCATATATAGGAACCGAATATGAACCCGAAAACCCGAATAAACCGATAATTCAGTTTATTCGGGTTCGGTTCGGGTTCGAGTTCGGTTTTCGGTTTTAAATTGGCCACCCCTCGTCCTAAAGTTAGGAAAATGACATTCGATTTATAATTTTATAGACGCAAAAAAGGACGCATTGGATTTTTTTGAGCCTTCGGATGCGGATCGAACGGTGAACCACCAAATAGAGGGGAGAGAGAAGAAAAATAACAAGCAGAGTACACGTAGCAGCTGCAGCTCTTGAGCTTTCTCTCGCTCCTGAGTGCAGTCTCTCTCTCTGCGCCCTGCGCTCTGCGCCGCCGCCATGGAGGACGACGATGACTGCCCTCCTCTCGCCGTTGAGCTCCCTCCGCGGGTGCCGTCCCCTCCAGAGCAATCTCCCTCAGACGCCTCGCCAGTTGGCATCACCGTCATCACCGGCTACCTCGGGGCTGGCAAGTCGACGGTGAGATTTTGTTCCGTACCCTAACGGCGTAATCGGCGCTTCTCTCTCTCTCTCTCTCTCCCCCCCCCCTCTGTGTGTTTGGTGAAGTAGGCGCGTCAGCATACATGCGCTTCATAGAATCGGAGACAAATCGCTAGGTACCCAATATTCGCTGTACAAAGTTGCTGATAATGTGATAGGATAATAATCTCACGAAATTGAATCCTGGTTTTATATATTTTGAGTCCTATATCATGGTTACAAACTATAGGATTGTACTAGTTTGCCACAGCAGTTCCTCTGAGAAGTGTCATCTTCGGTTTAGAGTTTTCTGACATAACTGATTCTAAAAAAAAACTTGGCCGGGAGGGAAAGTCTGCCCTCTCGGTACAATGCCTGGAACAGCACTCAAGGCACACACAACCCACTGATGACCAAGAAGAGACTGAAACAGGGTCTCGATCGAGAAAATCACCGAACCCTAGCTCCAATCACTAGCAGGCCTCACCGTCCACTCTGAAACGGCCCAGCCGAAGGGTGGCGCGCAGGAGAGCGGAAGCGGGCGGGGTACAACGGGAAGATTTTTTTAACCCAGCCAAAAATTCACCCCCGAGGGATCGAACCCGGGATTTGGAGGTGCTATTTGGAAGCCATTAACCACTAGATTAGAGGTCCTTTCGCGTCACAACTGATTCTTTTTGTGTGCGTAGCTCACCTTATGCTTTCTCATGGTAGCACTTATGTATCTATTAATGCTGTGTTATGTTAAGTTTCTTAGCCAGTTTCTCGATTAGCTGATTAATGACTTTACAGTTTCTACTTGGTTGAAATTTGCAGCTAGTCAACTACATTCTGAATGAGCAACATGGGAAGAGAATTGCCGTGATACTAAATGAGTTTGGAGAGGAAATTGGGGTCGAGAGGGCGATGATCAATGAGGGGCAAGGTGGTGCACTTATCGAGGAATGGGTGGAGCTGGCCAATGGATGTGTCTGTTGCTCTGTAAAACACAGTCTGGTTCAAGCACTTGAGCAGCTTGTGCAGAGAAAGGATAGGTAAAATACAGTTATTCCTGTCTACCCAAGGGCACCTTGGATTCAAGTGTGGCCTAGGATTCCAGAATTTGGGGCCCTCCTTTCTGTATCTTTTTGGTTATTTTATCTACCTGTTGATATGTCCAAATTATTTGGTGATATAACTTGGCTTGATATTGACATCCTGGATGTAGCTCTAAATTGTTGAAATACTGTTTTTGGCTCACAACACCGTTCTTATTCATGACCAGAAGACCGATTATCTTTTGCTAATGATGATTGCTTGCCTTATCTAGTCTGCATGAAGCTGTAGTGTTCTTTTTTTCTTTCATTTTTCGATATATTGTGTTGTGCTCTTGCATTGGTTGAATGTTACAAGTTGGATCGGTAGCACCCTTTTGAATTATAATTATGCAAATTGTCCTAACATGTTGAGTGATTTGGTATCATGCAGAATGGATCATATATTACTTGAGACAACAGGGTTGGCCGATCCTGCTCCACTTGTTTCTGTTCTTTGGCTAGACGATCAATTGGAGTCGTCAATTGTGCTGGATTCTATTATTACGGTTAGTTAAGCCTTGTGGCATTTCTTTCCTTTTCTTTTATTTGATCAGTTATCAACCATCATTTTGTGAGATGTAGAACATGGTTATTAAAGCGGTAAAACGTTAAAACGTTATGAACCAACTTTTTAACATTTTAAACGTTTAAACGAATGTTGAAACGTCTTTTTCAGACTTGACATAGAAATTCAAATATAGAATAAGTTCATACATAAGTTGAGTTCACAAAACAAATAGCATAATAGCATAAAAAGAAACAGATCAAGTTCAACAACACAAGTTCAACCACATAAGTTACAACTTTTATGCATGACCAGTAACCATCATCAAACTCATCAATATGAAGACCATGAGCATCCACGCCTTGATCATCACCATCTTTTCCACTATTGCTTCCTTCAATTTCATATTCCACATCAAGATCATCAAGAATATATTCCTCATCCTCGTCATCTTCATTTGCTAAATTAGTCTCCTCTTCCTCAAGGTCTTCATTCCTTCTCACACACCCACCAACAGCTCTCCTAGGAAAATTACGACCTCTGAGATGTGCAGATGCACCAATAGCTTCATCAACTTGGTCCCATGATAAATTGAAATCATCTCCAAGAGCATTGCTAAAATGAGAAGAATTATCTAATGGATCAACCCATTCATTGTCCCAATCAAAGTCTTCTAAAATCAAAGGATCAAAGTTTTTTCCTTCCTCACGTATTTTTTGAAACCTATCAGCCATCTTTCTGTTGTATGAAGAGGAGGGCGGCGGCACAGCGGCTGGCTGAGGTGAGCAGCGGCTGGGCTGCTGTGGGCGCAGTCAGCGGCCGGCAGAGAGCAGCGGCTGGCTGAGGAGAGGAGTGCGGCGGCAGGCTATGGCTGAGGAGAGGAGAGAGGAGAGCATAGCGGCGGCCGGCGCAGAAGAGGAGGGCGGTGGCCGGCTGTGGCTGAGGAGAGGAGAGAGGAGAGCAGATCGGCGGCTGGCTGAGGGAGTGAGGGTGCCGCGTCCAGCGCTGGCCAGTGCCCAGGAAAGTGACCTAGAAAATGCTGAAGGCCCAAGAAAGGCTCAGGACGGGTAGAACGTCCTCAGAACGTGTAAAACGTCCTAAAACACTGTTTGGACGCTTAAACGCTCGAAGCGGATGTTCTACGCCCTAAACCTAAAATGTTCGGACGTTCCAACTTTTAAACATGTTTTCTCGTTTAAACGACGTTTTAATAACAATGATGTAGAAAACACTATTGTCAATCACATGCATAACCTTGCTCTGCAGCTTTATTTTTACACTTCCCATTCTTATAATTACTCTAGAAGTTCTGCAAACTATCTGTTCTTGGCTTCCTTTACTTGCTCTTAACTCTTAAGATCACAATTTAGAATATTGTGTCACATTGGACCTTTTTCAGTATATTTTTAGTTATTTATTGGCAGGTTATTGATGCAAAAAACTTCAGGGTTCAGATTGACGAGCACAAAAACTCTTCCTCATTCCCTGAAGCATTTCATCAAATTGCATTTGCGGTAACTTGTCTTTTGTGTCTGTCTTCTTGTTTCTGTCATTTCATAATTCATTTTTGGGATGTTGACTTCTAGAATTTAGAGTTTCCTTTTTTTTAAATCCTTGCAGCTGCAGTTAGAATTCATAAATTCAGTATCCAAATAACCACATGTCAAATTTTGTGTAACAGGATGTTGTGATATTGAACAAAATTGACCTAGTGGAAGACAGTCTTGAGGATCTGGAAAAACATATTCGTGATGTGAATGCTCTGGTTACAGTGGTGCGGTCCGTCCGTTGCCAGGTTGACTTGAATGAAGTATTTAACCGGCAAGCATATGGTGCCAAGGTCAGTAAACTAGTTAAGAACTTAAATTCAGTTTTTCATCTTTTAATCATGCCAATGCTTGAAGCTTAAGCTGCTTTGATGTCTTAGCCAATTTGAATGTTTATTGTCAAAGGTCATTTTAACTCTATAGTCTATAGCCATAGGCTGCTTAGAAAGATGGACTATATCATGAGGACTATGAAGGATATATCAAAGCAAGAAGAAGTCAGTGAACTTTGGGGCTAACTAGTCCTGAGCAACTATAAGGCAATGTAGTTTATCCTCAATACTCCATATGCTAGATATTGAAAATAATACACAACTCATCAACACTATCCTTATATGTTCTGAGTTTTATCTAACTGAATGGAAACTTGGTAACCAACAGAACAACCTGAAAATAATTCTGCAAAGCTGATTCTTTGTCCACAGTAAGGCTTTATATATGCTAGTGATATGTCGTGGGCGCCTAGGACTGCGCAGCGGTGATCGCAGCAAGGCTTGGGACTGGGGAAGGGATCTTAGTGGATATGGGGATCGGCCAGAGATGGAGCTGATTCCGTCAGCTGGCGCAAGGTGCGCCAGGATGACCAAGGAAGCTCCACCGGCCAGGTAAAACTTTCTTTGATGAGCCCTAATACAAACTACAGCAGCTCCTTTTATAGACTTAGGTGCCACTTTAATCTCAACCACCTCTAACAAACAGAGCTAATCTCTCCACTAAAATAGGAGGGCTATCCGACTCCCTCTTTATCTCTTCTTATCTTCTAAACAAATAGAGCTAATCTCTCCACTAAAATAGGAGGGCTAACTGACTCCTTTGTGGCGCCTGGCATACTGCCGGCCCACAAAGGTATCTACAACATTTCCCCCCTCGCCGACGAAGAGCTCGTCCTCGAGCGTCATGGCTGGATATCTAAGCTTGAAGTCTTCCAGCTGCTCCCAAGAAGTATCCGTCTCTGCTCGGCCTGTCCACTTGATCAGAACTTCCCACACCCCACGATTCAGCCTTGCACGGAGGACTTTTTCTGGTGTAGGGATGACTCTGCCGTTGAGGAGCTCGGGCAGCGGTATAACTTGGGTTGGAGCTTCCCCTATGAATTTCTTGAGTAGAGAAACGTGGAACACATCATGTATTCTGGCCCTGGGAGGAAGCTGCAACTTGTAGGAGACAGTGCCCACCCTTGATAGCACTTGATATGGTCCAAAGAACTTTGGGCCAAGTTTGTTGGGTGTAGCAGAAGTGACACCAACTGCTGTGCGCTGCTGTAAGCGCAGCCATACCCAATCGCCCTCATGGAACTCCACTTCCCGTCGATGCCTGTCCTGGTAGCTTTTCATTGTCACCTGTGACTGAATCAATCGATCACGAATATCCGCCAAGAATTCGTCGCGTGTCTGCAGTTGTTTGTCAACAGCGGCCACCTGTGATGTTCCTGGATGATAGGGCAGAAGAGCAGGAGGTTCTCGGCCATATACCACCTTAAATGGAGAGCATCGAAGAGCAGTCTGGAAGGAAGTGTTGTAGCAGAATTCGGCCCATGGAAGCCATTTAAGCCACTCTCTTGGTCTATCCCCTGCTAGGCACCGAAGATACATGGTGATAATTCGATTTACCACTTCTGATTGTCCATCAGATTGTGGGTGGAAAGCTGAACTCATGTGCAGCTTAACTCCTGCTAGCTGGAACAATTCTGACCAGAATGTGCTAGTAAATACTGTATCTCTATCACTGACAATGGAGCATGGCAACCCATGGAGACGGACAATGTTATCGAAGAAGGCTTTTGCTACCGATGCTGCTGTGTAAGGGTGTCCGAGAGCAATAAAGTGTGCAAACTTGGAGAAACGGTCAACAACTGTGAGAATCACTGACTTGCCGCCCACCTTTGGAAACCCCTCAATGAAGTCCATAGAAATATCACTCCATACTTCCGAAGGTACTGATAGAGGTTGCAGGAGACCACCGGGATGGAGATGTTCAGTTTTATTGCGCTGGCAGACTGAACAACCTTTGATGAATTCCTTAACCCTCTGTAATGCATGAGGATTATAGAATGACGACCGAAACCTGTGAATTGTCTTTTGGATTCCTTCATGTCCTGTGTCATGGGCACTGGATAATAGTATCGGCCAAAGAGTAGAGGCATCTGGCACATAGACTTTTCCTTTGAAAAGGAGCAACCCATCCAATTCTGTCCAACCTGGTGAAACAGTACCAGCAGCAAGCTGCTGGCGCACATCCTGGATTTGTGGGTCCGTTGCAGCCTCGGCTCGCAAACTGTCAAACAGCTCAAAAGAAGGTGTAGAGATGGTGTTGAGTGCCATGCTTGACTCGACACGACGTGAGAGAGCATCAGCTGCGCCATTGAGTTTGCCAGGCTTGTACTCCACCATAAAATCATATCCGAATAACTTGCTCACCCATGTATGTTGGGGAATTGTGGTCAGTCGCTGATCTAATAAATATTTAAGACTGTAGTGATCGGTGCGGACTAGAAACTGGCGCCCCCAGATATAAGGCCTCCAGTGCCGGACTGCTTTCACCAACCCAATCAGTTCCCGTTCATATGCCGGCAACTTCTGATGTTGAGGTGCGACTGCCCTGCTGAAGAAAGCAATAGCTCCATCTCCCTGGTGTAACACGGCGCCAAAACCAGACCCTGACGCATCACAATCAATGATGAAACTGCGGCCGAAGTCGGGCATCTGCAGTAATGGTGCGGACATTAAGGCCTGTTTGAGCAGATTAAAAGCCTCCTCTGCTTCTTCTGTCCATCTGAATGCCTCTCGTTTTAACAGTGCTGTCAAGGGGGCTGCTACAGTGCCATAACCAGCGATGAATTTCCGATAATACCCAGTCAGTCCCAAAAATCCTCTGAGCGCCCGGATGGAGCGCGGTGGTGGCCATGACTCCACTGCTTCAATCTTGGCAGGGTCCATTGCAACTCCCTTATCCGAGATGATGTGGCCTAAGTAACCCACCTGTGTCTCGCCAAAGGAACACTTGGTGCGCTTGAGGGCCAACTTCTGCTCTCGTAACAGCTGGAATACTTGCCGCATGTGTTGAAGATGCTCAGCCCAGGATGAGCTATAGATTAATATGTCATCAAAGAATACCAGTACAAACTTACGGATGAACGGCTTGAGTACATCATTCATAAGCGCCTGAAATGTCGACGGTGCATTAGTCAAGCCAAAAGGCATGACTAAGAACTCGTAGTGACCATGGTGCGTGCGGAAGGCCGTCTGATTGATGTCCTCTGGGTGCATGCGCACCTGATGGTAGCCGCTACGTAAGTCAAGCTTGGTGAAGAACCGGGCTCCCCGAAGCTCATCCAGGAGTTCATCCACTACTGGGATAGGAAATTTGTCCTTGACCGTCTTCGTGTTGAGCTCACGGTAGTCAATGCAGAAGCGCCATGTGTTGTCTGATTTCTTCACAAGCAGCACTGGTGATGAGAACGCTGAGGTACACTCTCGGATGATACCTTGGGATAGCATCTGGTCACACTGTCGTTCAATCTCATCTTTGAGCAACTGAGGGTAGCGGTATGGTCGTACCGCCACTGGTACTGTCCCTGGCAGAAGCCGGATGCGATGATCATGGCGGCGAGGTGGAGGAAGTCCCTGGGGCTCGACAAAGAGGTCTTCAAAGGATAGCAGCAGGGTATCCAGCAGTTTGTGTGCCATGTCCAGAGCATTACAGCGGGGTGGAGAGCCGCCAATGCCTGTCCAACGCACCATGTGTCCGTGGCGCCAAAAAGACAGCGTCAACTTTTCAAAGTTGCAGATGAAGGGACCCAAAGAACGCAGCCATTCTACCCCAAGCACCACATCAAAGCCATCCAGGGGAAGAGTGTAGCAGGTTGTGGTAAAATTCTCTTCGCTGACAGTGAGTGGGGTTTGAGAACAGACACCCCCACTCAACACCTTCTCACCATTTGCAACCTTGACAGGCAGTCCTGCTGTTGGAGTCACATGCAGTCCCAGTCTTGGCACAATAGCATCACGGATGAATGTATGGGTGGATCCTGAATCCACAAGAGCAATGAGAGCCACACCATTGATAGAGACTTTCAGTTTCAGTGTGTCGGCGATGTCAATCCCAGTGAGAGCATGAAGTGATATGCCCAGCTCCTCTGCCAGTGTATCCGTTGTCCCGGTATCTTCTCCATCAGTTCCAACAGAAAAACTCCGCGAGCAGCACACTTGTGATCGACTGTATATTTTTCAGAGCAGTGGTAGCATTCACCGCTGGCCCGTTTGGCGGCAACCTCCTCCGGTGAGAGCCTGCGCAAACGTGGTCTGCTGGTAGCCGATGACGAGGGTTTTGGTGCAGTTGTAGATGCCGTTGGTTTTGATGTAGCATATGGCGTCCTTGATGGGGTCGAGGACAAATCCATACGACGTTCATAGACGCGTGCCAGGTGCATGGCCCGCTGCAATGTAGTTGGAGTCAGCAGTTCAACATCAGTCCGAAGCGGTTCACCCAAGCCTGCGGTAAACATCTGAGCTTGCTGGAGCTGTGTCATATCCTCGCAGCGACAGAGAATGGACAGAAACTGACGTTGATAGTCTTCAACGGTGCCGGTGCGCCGAAGGTCCTTGAGATCAGCCATACCGTTGGTCCGTAGAGGTGGTCCAAACCGCATATGGGTGAACTCAACGAAGCGGGACCAAGTGAGGACGCCGCCCGTGTCCCGCTCCAGAGCGTAGAACCATTCTGCTGCCACACCGTCCAAATGGAGTGATGCCTGCCAAACCTTCTCATCGGGTGGAGTCCTCATGCCCCTGAAGTAAGTCTCACATTTATTGATCCACGACAGGGGGTCAGACTCACCATCGTAGTGGGGAAAGGAGACATTGGGTCTTCGATAGCCACCATCGTCGACGCGGTCACGAGGAGCAGATCCTGTGCTATGCATGACCCCGACAGGCGCTGCGGTACGTGGGCCGGTTTCTGAAGATTCCGGCAGCTGCTCGTCGATTGGGCGCTTCTCCAAAAGCGTGATCCGCTGTCCATGCAGATCGAGTCTTGAGTTGATGGTGGAGAGCTGCGTCAATATCTGATCCAACTTGGCTGAGTCGGAGGAGGTCTTCGCAGGATCGTGATCAACGCCGGACATGTTGGTCGATGCGTCGGAGGAATCTGATACCAAATTGATATGTCGTGGGCGCCTAGGACTGCGCAGCGGTGATCGCAGCAAGGCTTGGGACTGGGGAAGGGATCTTAGTGGATATGGGGATCGGCCAGAGATGGAGCTGATTCCGTCAGCTGGCGCAAGGTGCGCCAGGATGACCAAGGAAGCTCCACCGGCCAGGTAAAACTTTCTTTGATGAGCCCTAATACAAACTACAGCAGCTCCTTTTATAGACTTAGGTGCCACTTTAATCTCAACCACCTCTAACAAACAGAGCTAATCTCTCCACTAAAATAGGAGGGCTATCCGACTCCCTCTTTATCTCTTCTTATCTTCTAAACAAATAGAGCTAATCTCTCCACTAAAATAGGAGGGCTAACTGACTCCTTTGTGGCGCCTGGCATACTGCCGGCCCACAAAGGTATCTACAACAGCTAGAAATATTCATTGGCCTGATCTTGTAGGGATGCAACTCTGACTTCTTCCTTCTTTTTCACTAGAATTCATCTCATCTGCAAGAACTGCTGGACTATAGTAAATCAGTGCCACCTAGTCGCCGTCATGATAACAGTATTTCCACCTTGTGCATCTATGAACAGGATTCTGTTAACTTGGCTAAGGTACTTTCTCTTCTTAAATGAACCATTTCAAAAGGATCATGTAATGAGGTCAGACATTAAGACATTTGCATACAGAAAACGGAGGCTTGAAAGATATTTCTTATTCAAGGATACAAACTTGACATAATGTGCATAGTTTGCTATTCAAAGTATGTCTTGTCTTGTCTCACTGACTGTTCCACATCAAGTGGCATTCTTATTTCATAGGATAAATTCTTCCTGTCTCTGATTTCGATTTTGACCACACACGCCCGCGCCCGCGTGCACACACACACAAAGATGTTCCTCACTTTCTCTGTCAGGATGCCAGCTGGACTAAATAAGTTGACAAAATTTAGTACTTTGAATGGAAACTCCAATTACCAGCCCCATTTACATATTTTCTGATACCCTGTTGTGGTTTGTTTTTTTACAGGTGGAGTCTTGGCTTGAAGATCTTCTTTGGGAAAAGAAATCTATTATGGACATATATCGCTGTAAAGGGATTTTATATATCCATGATTCAGACCAAGTTCATACATTACAGGTTGTTACATCATACAAAGAATCTGAAAGAACTGCATGATCAGCTAAAAGCTATCAGCCATTTTTTGTATTTCCCTTAAACCCAATAGCTAGGGCAGTTTGATTGATTATACTTATTTTGTTGCAGGGATTGTCAGTACTGATGTCTGATTTTGCCCTTATGCAGGCAGTGAGGGAGGTCTATGAAGTTGTGCCGGCTCGAAAATGGTCTGAGACAGAGTCTCGCATGAACAAGATAGTTGTCATAGGTAAAACCTCGAAAGTCAAAACTCAGCAGTTCAGCACCTGCAAATTCTGAACTGGTTATAATCTTTGCTTGCCCATTTTGCTGCAGGCCGCAATCTGGATATCAATGTACTTCAAGATTCTTTTAGTGGTTGCAAGAGCTGATAATGAGTATCTGTTTGCCTTGCACAATGTTAGTTGGCCATTTTTCTGTGAGGTAAATTGCCTTTATGTTGGAGGTTGCCATTCACACTGTCCATTTCCGGGGCATCAGGTGCCATCATGGATAGCTTTGCTGTTTGTAGCATTGAGCTGCCATCATCATGGGTTGCTATGTTAACAATGCTTGTATACTGTTTAAGACAATTCAACTCTTAACTTTTGTGTTTTTGTATATAAGTTTAATTTTCTTACCTGTATGCTCGCAGGTACCTCTGTGCAAGTGAATACTGAATTGGAGGAGAATCTTAGGTAGGGAATATAGATAACAGGCGCTCCATATATAAACTTCGTTATTAGGTGCTGTATGGACTATGGTTCACATATTTGTAACTTGAACGGTAACCGATAATGTTAAAACATGTTTGTTTAAGTCCAACCGTAATCAGATACCACACTACTAGAAACTGATATCATCCTAAATCATTATTGTTGCAATTTACGTTAGTGGAGAATCTTTAGGGCTTGTTCGGTTATTTTCAATCCATATGGATTGGAGAGGATCGATACGGATTGGAGGGGATTTTGACTTACCAGGGATTTAAACCCCTCAATCCCCTCAATCCATATGGATTGGGGTAGAACCGAACAAGCCCTTAGCGGGCAGGGCTAGCAACTCACAATGTGAAGAGTGGGCGTAGCCGAACACCTCAAGACTGATTTCATGGCTGTATTACATGCCAAGTGCTTTTCCGACGCAATTTGACAATTTTTTTTGTAGAACCTGTTTCTTCGGTTTTGTGGAAGAGGCATCTGTCCAATTACGGGTCGCACTCTGGGAAAGAATTTCAGTTTTGCTTGTATGATCAGGAACACATTTTTTTTCACAGGTACGGTACGGTGATGGAAAATTGAAATTTGGGCGAAGTAGGAACTGTGATGTGTTAGGCGAATTTTCCTCGGTGAATTGGTGGCTTCATTTGTGGTGTGTGGTCCGTGTTCTGATCCTGCATGCACGCTGCGGCTTATGATTTACAGAGCACATAATTTGACTTGAGTGATGATGGACAGTGAGGAGCGTGTCGTTCTCGTTCAAAGGGCCATGACGCACTATTTTTTATTTTGATCCACGATTATCAAGTACAAAGGACTACACTATTTGCTTGAAAGTATATTTGACGGAGAAGACAAACAGATCAACTCGGTATAACCGTATAATATAAAGATTTCATGGCGTAACTGCCACAAGCTGATCGCGACTATAACAAAGAACGGATCTGTTCTTGGATGAACGACTCATCGAGTAGAGCGGCTAGAGCACACTGTTCTTGTATGAACAACTCATCCAGAAGAGCCCACTATTAGGGATAAAAACGGGTACCCAAATTGTTAAGACAAATCTAGTATTTTAAAACAGATTTATATAAAATTTGATGCTATTTTTTGTGTTATCAAGTACATTATTACATATAAGAATATTTTTTACATAAATAATTTTATACATTATTTACTCTCTGTAACAAAAAGATGAAAAAATATCCGTATTCGTATTCGATTTGTACCCGAATTTTGGATCTATCATTTGAGGAGATATATGATAAATTTGAGATTTACTTTTTATGAAACTTAAGCTCAATGTTAAAAAAATATAAATTTACATAACATATTGAAAGTCGCCTAGAGGGGGGTGAATAGGGCGAAACTGAAATTTACAAATATAAACACAACTACAAGCCGGGTTAGCGTTAGAAATATAAACGAGTCCGCGAGAGATGGCGCAAAACAAATCGCAAGCGAATAATGAAGTGAGACACGCGGATTTGTTTTACCGAGGTTCGGTTCTCTCAAACCTACTCCCCGTTGAGGAGGCCACAAAGGCCGGGTCTCTTTCAACCCTTCCCTCTCTCAAACGGTCCCTCCGACCGAGTGAGCTTCTCTTCTCAAATCAAAGCCGGGAACAGAACTTCCCCGCAAGGGCCACCACACAATTGGTGCCTCTTGCCTTGATTACAATTGTGTGTTGATCACAAGAACAAGTGAGAAAGAAAAGAAGCAATCCAAGCGCAAGAGCTCAAAAGAACACGACAAATCTCTCTCGCTAATCACTAAAGCCTTATGTGGAATTGGAGAGGATTTGATCTCTTTGGTGTGTCTAGAATTGAATGCCTAGCTCTTGTAAGTGGTTGAGAAGTGGAAAACTTGGATGCAATGAATGTGGGGGTGGTTGGGGTATTTATAGCCTCAACCACCAAACTTGACCGTTGGTGGAGGCTGTCTGTTCGATGGCGCACCGGACAGTCCGGTGCACACCGGACATGTCTGGTGCCCCAGCCACGTCACCAATGCCGTTGGATTCTGACCGTTGGAGCTTCTGACTTCTGGGCCCGCCTGGATGTCCGGTGCACACCGGACATGTACTGTTGGATGTCCGGTGCGCCAGTATGGGCGTTCCTGACATCTGCGCGCGCTGCGCGCGCATTTAATGCGTCACAGGTAGCCGTTGGCGCCGAAATAGTCGTTGCTCCGCTGTTACACCGGACAGTCCGGTGTACACCGGACAGTCCGGTGAATTATAGCGGAGCGGCTGAAGTGAATTCCCGAGGCTGGCGAGTTCCGGAGGCAGCTCTTCCTTGGAGCACCGGACACTGTCCGGTGTACACCGGACAGTCCGGTGAATTATAGCGCGAGTGCCTCTGGAAATTCCCGAAGGTGGCGAGTTCGAGTTGGAGTCCTCTGGTGCACCAGACATGTCCGGTGGTGCACCGGACACTGTCCGGTGGTGCACCGGACACTGTCCGGTGGCACACCGGACAGTCCGGTGTGCCCGACCAGAGGTGCCTTCGGTTGGCCCTTTGCTCCTTTGTTGAATCCAAAACTTGATCTTTTTATTGGCTGAGTGTGAACCTTTTACACCTGTATAATCTATACACTTGGGCAAACTAGTTAGTCCAATTATTTGTGTTGGGCAATTCAACCACCAAAATCAATTAGGGACTAGGTGTGAGCCTAATTCCCTTTCAATCTCCCCCTTTTTGGTGATTGATGCCAACACAAACCAAAGCAAATATAGAAGTGCATAATTGAACTAGTTTGCATAATGTAAGTGTAAAGGTTGCTTGGAATTGAGCCAATACTTACAAGATATGCATGGATTGTTTCTTTCTTATTTAACATTTTGGACCACGCTTGCACCACATGTTTTGTTTTTGCAAACTCTTTTGTAAATCCTTTTCAAAGTTCTTTTGCAAATAGTCAAAGGCAAATGAATAAGATTTTGAGAAACATTTTCGAGATTTGAAATTTTCTCCCCTTGTTTCAAATGCTTTTCCTTTGACTTAAACAAAACTCCCCCTAAATGAGATCCTCCTCTTAGTGTTCAAGAGGGTTTTGATATATCATTTTTTGAAAGCTGCTTTCTCCCCCTTTAGAATACAATAGGATACCAAATGAAAATACTTTTTGAAAAACTAGGTTTTTGAATTTGGTGGTGGTGCGGTCCTTTTGCTTTGGGCTCATACTCTCTCCCCCTTTGGCATGAATCGCCAAAAACGGAATCATTAGAGCTCTTGCAGTCCTTTCTTCCCCTTTGGACATAAACAAATGAGTTAGGATTATACCAAAGACGAAGTCCTTTTGCTTTCTCCCCCAAAAATGGAGAGTGACATGGAGCGACGGCGAAGGATGAGTTATGGAGTGGAAGCCTTTGTCTTCGCCGAAGATTCCAATTCCCTTTCAATACACCTATGACTTGGTTTGAAATAGACTTGAAAACACATTAGTCATAGCATATGAAAGAGACATAATCAAAGGTATATTCATGAGCTATGCGTGCAAGTTAGCAAAAGAAATTTCTAGAATCAAGAATATTGAGCTCATGCCTAAGTTTGGTAAAAGTTTGTTCATCAAGTGGCTTGGTAAAGATATCGGCTAATTGATCTTTAGTATTAATGTATGCAATCTCGATATCTCCCTTTTGTTGGTGATCCCTAAGAAAATGATACCGAATGGCTATGTGCTTAGTGCGGCTATGCTCAACGAGATTATCCGCCATGCGGATTGCACTCTCATTATCACATAGAAGAGGAACTTTGGTTAATTTGTAACCATAGTCCCGCAGGGTTTGCCTCATCCAAAGCAATTGCGCGCAACAATGGCCTGCGGCAATATACTCGGCTTCGGCGGTGGAAAGAGCGACCGAATTTTGCTTCTTTGAAGCCCAAGACACCAAGGATCTTCCCAAGAACTGGCAAGTCCCCGATGTGCTCTTTCTATTGATTTTACACCCCGTCCAATCGGCATCCGAATAACCAATCAAATCGAATGTGGATCCCCTAGGATACCAAAGCCCAAACTTAGGTGTATAAGCCAAATATCTCAAGATTCGTTTTACGACCGTAAGGTGAGATTCCTTAGGGTCGGATTGGAACCTTGCACACATGCAAACGGAAAGCATAATGTCCGGTCGAGATGCACATAAATAGAGCAATGAACCAATCATCGACCGGTATACCTTTTGATCCACGGACTTACCTCCCGTGTCGAGGTCGAGATGCCCATTAGTTCCCATGGGTGTCTTGATGGGCTTGGCATCCTTCATTCCAAACTTGTTTAGAATGTCTTGAGTATACTTTGTTTGGCTAATGAATGTGCCTTCTTGGAGTTGCTTGACTTGGAATCCTAGAAAATACTTCAACTCCCCCATCATAGACATCTCGAATTTTTGTGTCATGATCCTACTAAACTCTTCACAAGTAGATTCGTTAGTAGACCCAAATATAATATCATCAACATAGATTTGGCATACAAACAAATCATTCTCAAGTGTTTTGGTAAAGAGCGTAGGATCAGCCTTTCCGACTTTGAATCCATTAGCAATAAGGAAATCTCTAAGGCATTCATACCATGCTCTTGGGGCTTGCTTGAGCCCATAAAGCGCCTTAGAGAGCTTATAGACATGGTTAGGATACTCACTGTCTTCAAAGCCGGGAGGTTGCTCAACATAGACCTCTTCCTTGATCGGTCCATTGAGGAAGACACTCTTCACGTCCATTTGATAAAGCTTGAAGCCATGGTAAGTAGCATAGGCTAATAATATACGAATTGACTCAAGCCTAGCTACGGGTGTATAGGTTTCACCGAAATCCAAACCTTCGACTTGTGAGTATCCCTTGGCCACAAGTCGGGCTTTGTTCCTTGTCACCACACCATGCTCATCTTGCTTGTTGCGGAAGACCCATTTGGTTCCTACAACATTTTGGTTAGGACGTGGAACTAAATGCCATACCTCATTCCTAGTGAAATTGTTGAGCTCCTCTTGCATTGCCACCACCCAATCCGAATCTTGAAGTGCTTCCTCTATCCTGTGTGGCTCAATAGAGGAAACAAAAGAGTAATGCTCACAAAAATGTGCAACACGAGATCTAGTAGTTACCCCCTTATGAATGTCGCCGAGGATGGTGTCGACGGGGTGATCTCGTTGGATTGCTTGGTGGACTCTTGGGTGTGGCGGCCTTTGTTCTTCATCCTCCTTGTCTTGATTATTTGCATCTCCCCCTTGATCTATGTCGTCATCTTGAGGTGGCTCATTTGCTTGATCTTCTACTTCATCAACTTGAGCTTCATCCTCATTTTGAGTTGGTGGAGATGCTTGCGTGGAGGAGGACGGTTGATCTTGTGCATTTGGAGGCTCTTCGGATTCCTTAGGACACACATCCCCAATGGACATGTTCCTTAGCGCGATGCATGGAGCCTCTTCATTACCTATCTCATCAAGATCAACTTGCTCTACTTGAGAGCCATTAGTCTCATCAAACACAACGTCACAAGAAACTTCAACAAGTCCTGAGGACTTGTTAAAGACTCTATATGCCCTTGTGTTTGAGTCATATCCTAGTAAAAAGCCTTCTACAGTTTTAGGAGCAAATTTAGATTTTCTACCTCTCTTAACAAGAATAAAGCATTTGCTACCAAAAACTCTAAAATATGAAATGTTGGGCTTTTTACCGGTTAGGAGTTCATAGGATGTCTTCTTGAGGATTCGGTGTAGATATAACCGGTTGATGGCATAACAAGCGGTGTTGACCGCCTCGGCCCAAAACCGATCCGAAGTCTTGTATTCATCAAGCATGGTCCTTGCCATGTCCAATAGAGTTCGATTCTTCCTCTCCACTACATCATTTTGTTGAGGTGTGTAGGGAGAAGAAAACTCATGCTTGATGCCCTCCTCCTCAAGGAAACCTTCAATTTGAGAGTTCTTGAACTTCGTCCCGTTGTCGCTTCTTATTTTCTTGATCCTTAAGCCGAACTCATTTTGAGCCCGTCTCAAGAATCCCTTTAAGGTCTCTTGGGTTTGAGATTTTTCCTGTAAAAAGAATACCCAAGTGAAGCGAGAATAATCATCCACAATAACTAGACAGTACTTACTCCCACCGATGCTTATGTAAGCTATCGGGCCGAATAGGTCCATGTGTAGGAGCTCTAGTGGCCTGTCACTAGTCATGATGTTCTTGTGTGGATGATGAGTGCCAACTTGCTTTCCTGCTTGGCATGCGCTACAAATCCTGTCTTTCTCAAAATGAACATTTGTTAGTCCCAAAATGTGCTCTCCCTTTAGAAGCTTATGAAGATTCTTCATCCCAACGTGGGCTAGTCGGCGATGCCAGAGCCAACCCATGTTAGTCTTAGCAATTAAGCAAGTGTCGAGTTCAGCTCTATCAAAATCTACCAAGTATAGCTGACCCTCTAACACTCCCTTAAATGCTATTGAATCATCACTTCTTCTAAAGACAGTGACACCTACATCAGTAAATAGACAGTTGTAGCCCATTTGACATAGTTGCGAAACGGAAAGCAAATTGTAATCTAAAGAATCTACAAGAAAAACATTGGAAATAGTATGGTCAGGTGATATAGCAATTTTACCCAATCCTTTGACCAAACCTTGATTTCCATCCCCGAATGTGATAGCTCGTTGGGGATCTTGGTTTTTCTCATAGGAGGAGAACATTTTCTTCTCCCCAGTCATGTGGTTTGTGCATCCGCTGTCGAGTATCCAACTTGAGCCCCCGGATGCATAAACCTACAAAACAAGTTTAGTTCTTGACTTTAGGTACCCAAATGGTTTTGGGTCCTTTGGCATTAGACACAAGAACTTTGGGTACCCAAACACAAGTCTTTGACCCCTTGTGCTTGCCCCCAACATATTTGGCAACTACCTTGCCGGATTTGTTAGTTAAAACATAAGATGCATCAAAAGTTTTAAATGAAAGACTATGTTCATTTGATGCACTAGGAGTTTTCCTTTTAGGCAACTTAGCACGGGTTGGTTGCCTAGAGCTAGATGTCTCACCCTTATACATAAAAGCATGGTTAAGGCCAGAGTGAGACTTCCTAGAATGAACTCTCCTAATTTTGTTCTCAGGATAGCCGGCAGGGTACAAAATATAACCCTCGTTATCCTGAGGCATGGGAGCCTTGCCCTTAACAAAGTTAGACAAGTTCTTAGGAGGGGCATTAAGTTTGACATTGTCTCCCCTTTGGAAGCCAATGCCATCCTTGATGCCAGGACGTCTCCCATTATAGAGCATACTTCTAGCAAATTTAAACTTTTCATTTTCTAAATTATGCTCGACAATTTTAGCATCTAATATTGCTATATGATCATTTTGTTGTTTAATTAAAGCTATGTGATCATGAATAGCATTGATATCAACATCTCTACATCTAGTACAAATAGAAGTGTGCTCAACAGTAGATGTAGAGGATTTGCAAGATTTTAGTTCTACAACCTTAGCATGCAACATATCATTCTTAGTTCTAAGGTCGGAAATAGTAGTATTGCAAACATCAAAGTCTTTAGCCTTAGCAATAGGCCTGGGCACTTTTAAGCCGAAACCGAATTACCGAACCGAATTTTTGAAAACCGACCCGAAGTTTCGGTTTTTCGGGGTTCGGTTTCGGTTTCGGTTTCAATTCCTGAGAACTTCGGTGCTCGGTGTCGGCCTCGGTTTTCAGTGTACACCGAACCGAAACACCATATATGAAACCGAATAGCCCCTGATCCTCTATTCCTCTCATTCTTTGTGGTGTGCTTGCAGCCGCCCAACTGGCCCAAGCCCAATGCCCCAACGGCCCAACTAAGCAAGACGGCAACCCTAAATCAGACAGACACAGACCGACAGACGGCATCACGGTCACGGATTCACGCTCCCCGCTCGCTCGCCGCTCGACCGCTTGCCGCCTCGCCGCCTCGCCCGCTCCGCCGCTCGCTCCACGCTCCCCAGTCGCCAGTCGGCCGCTCGCCGCCTCGCCCGCTCGCTCCACGGCTTGGGGGCTTGGCGCCCAGCGGACTAGCCAGCCAGCCGCAGAGAGTCGCAGAGAGCCCGCTCGCTCGCTCCACGGCAGAGTCGCAGAGAGCCAGTGCTAGGGGCGGCTACCAGCCAGCCGCCAGCGCTCAGCGGACTAGGGGCAGAGAGCCAGTGCTAGTCGGAGAGTGGCTATTTGCTGCTGGTTATCTCAATATCTGTGTTGTGCAGTGCTGGTTAGTGGCTGTTTGCTGCATGCGTGCTGCTGGTTAGTGGCTGTTTGTTGCATGTGTGCTGCTGTGCCCAACATCTTGTCGAACTCCCAATATATTTCTCTTGGCTGTCGTGTGTGATAACTGATAAAGATGCGTAATTTATGGCTACCATCAGCCATCAGGAACATTGAGTGCTGTGGAACCTCTTCACTTGAGCTACTGGGAAGTAAGTACCTTCCAACGATATACTGCATCAACAATGGGAAGAAAAAATGGCAACAAACAGGAACATGTATTCAGAGCAGAGCCTATGCATGGTTTCATTCATCCCCACCACATGAACATGAACTCGGTACAAAAGACAGGGAATGTGGAAAAAGTTCGGGTGTTCAGTTTAAACCGAACACCGAACCGAAAAACCGAAAACCGAATTTCTCGGTTTTCTTCTGTAAGACGCGTAGATCGGTCAGCTCTGTCTGTAAAGCGAACTTCTACAACACCGAAAAAACCGAACCGAAAAAACCGATTACACCGATTGCCCAGGCCTACTTAGCAATCAAATTTTCATTTTCTACTCTAAGGCTAACAAGAGAATCATTCAATTCCTTAATCTTAGCAAGCAAATCATCATTATCATTTCTAAGATTGGGAATTGAAGCAACACAAACATGAGAATCAACCTTAGCAATTAATCTAGCATTTTCATTTCTAAGGTTGTCTATAGTCTCATGGCAAGTGCTTAGCTCACTAGACAATTTTTCATATTTTTCAACTTGTTGAGCATAAGCATTCTTAACCTTAACATGCTTTTTTATTTTCCTTGATTAGGAAGTCCTCTTGGGAGTCCAAGAGATCATCCTTCTCATGGATGGCACTAATTAATTCATTTAATTTTTCCTTTTGTTGCATGTTAAGATCGGCAAAAAGGGTACGCAAATTATTCTCCTCATCACTAGCATTATCATCACTAGAGGATTCATATTTAGTGGAGGATTTAGATTTAACCTTCTTCTTTTTGCCGTCCTTTGCCATGAGGCACTTGTGGCCGACGTTTGGGAAGAGGAGTCCCTTGGTGACGGCGATGTTGGCGGCGTCCTCGTCGGAGGAGGAGTCGGTGGAGCTCTCGTCGGAGTCCCACTCTCGGCACACGTGGGCATCGCCGCCTCTCTTCTTGTGGTACCTCTTCTTTTCTTTCCTCTTTCCCTTCTTGTCGTTATCCCTGTCACTGTCACTTGATAATGGACATTTAGCGATAAAGTGACCGGGCTTACCACACTTGTAGCAAACCTTCTTGGAACGGGATTTGTAATCCTTCCCTTTCCGTTGCTTGAGGATTTGGCGAAAGCTTTTGATGATTAAAGTCATCTCCTCATTGTCGAGCTTGGAGGCGTCAATTGGTTGTCTACTCGGTGTAGACTCCTCCTTCTTCTCCTCCGTCGCCTTAAATGCCACCGGTTGTGCTTCGGACGTGGAGGGTTCATCAAGCTCGTTGGTCTTCTTGGAGCCCTTGATCATACATTCAAAGCTCACAAAATTCCCGATAACTTCCTCGGGGGTCATTTGAGTATATCTAGGATTACCACGAATTAATTGAACTTGAGTGGGGTTAAGGAAAATGAGTGATCTAAGAATAACCTTAACCACCTCGTGGTCATCCCACTTCTTGCTCCCGAGGTTGCGCACTTGGTTCACCAAGGTCTTGAGCCGGTTGTACATGTCTTGTGGCTCCTCTCCTTGGCGAAGTCGAAAGCGACCGAGCTCCCCCTCGATCGTTTCCCGCTTGGTGATCTTTGTTAGTTCATCACCCTCGTGCGCGGTCTTGAGTAGGTCCCAAATCTCCTTTGCATTCTTCAATCCTTGCACCTTGTTGTATTCCTCCTTGCTTAGAGAAGCGAGGAGTATGGTTGTAGCTTGAGAGTTGAAGTGCTCGATTTGGGCCACTTCGTCCGTATCATAATCTTCATCCCCTATGGATGACACCTGTGCTCCAAACTCAACAACATTCCATATACTTTTGTGGAGTGAGGTTAGATGAAATTTCATTAAATCACTCCACCTAGCATAATCTTCGCCATCAAAGGTTGGCGGTTTGCCTAATGGAACGGAAAGTAATGGAGTAGGTCTAGATGTACGAGAATAGTGTAAGGGGATCTTACTAAACTTCTTGTGCTCTTGGCGCTTAGAAGTTACGGACGGCGCATCGGAGTCGGAGGTCGATGTTGATGAAGTGTCGGTCTCGTAGTAGACCACTTTCCTCATCCTCTTGTGCTTGTCGCCTTTCCGATGCGACTTGTGCAAAGAAGACTTTTCCTTCTTCTCTTTGTGGTGTGAAGAAGAAGAAGATCTTTTCTCCTTCCGTTTGGAGGAGTCCTTCTTCTTCTCCTTCCTCTTGGTGCGGGACTCTTCCGATGAAGTGCTCCCTTGGCTCGTAGTGGGCTTGTCGCCGGTCTCCATCTCCCTCTTGGTGTGATCTCCCGACATCACTTCGAGCGGTTAGGCTCTAATGAAGCACCGGGCTTTGATACCAATTGAAAGTCGCCTAGAGGGGGGGGTGAATAGGGCGAAACTGAAATTTACAAATATAAACACAACTACAAGCCGGGTTAGCGTTAGAAATATAAACGAGTCCGCGAGAGAGGGCGCAAAACAAATCGCAAGCGAATAATGAAGTGAGACACGCGGATTTGTTTTACCGAGGTTCGGTTCTCTCAAACCTACTCCCCGTTGAGGAGGCCACAAAGGCCGGGTCTCTTTCAACCCTTCCCTCTCTCAAACGGTCCCTCCGACCGAGTGAGCTTCTCTTCTCAAATCAAAGCCGGGAACAGAACTTCCCCGCAAGGGCCACCACACAATTGGTGCCTCTTGCCTTGATTACAATTGTGTGTTGATCACAAGAACAAGTGAGAAAGAAAAGAAGCAATCCAAGCGCAAGAGCTCAAAAGAACACGACAAATCTCTCTCGCTAATCACTAAAGCCTTATGTGGAATTGAAGAGGATTTGATCTCTTTGGTGTGTCTAGAATTGAATGCCTAGCTCTTGTAAGTGGCTGAGAAGTGGAAAACTTGGATGCAATGAATATGGGGGTGGTTGGGGTATTTATAGCCCCAACCACCAAACTTGACCGTTGGTGGAGGCTGTCTGTTCGATGGCGCACCGGACATGTCCGGTGCCCCAGCCACGTCACCAATGCCGTTGGATTCTGACCGTTGGAGCTTCTGACTTCTGGGCCCGCCTGGATGTCCGGTGCACACCGGACATGTACTGTTGGATGTCCGGTGCGCCAGTATGGGCGTTCCTGACATCTGCGCGCGCTGCGCGCGCATTTAATGCGTCGCAGGTAGCCGTTGGCGCCGAAATAGCCGTTGCTCCGCTGTTACACCGGACAGTCCGGTGTACACCGGACAGTCCGGTGAATTATAACAGAGCGGCTGAAGTGAATTCCCGAGGCTGGCGAGTTCCGGAGGCAGCTCTTCCTTGGAGCACCGGACACTGTCCGGTGTACACCGGACAGTCCGGTTAATTATAGCGCGAGTGCTTCTGGAAATTCCCGAAGGTGGCGAGTTCGAGTTGGAGTCCTCTGGTGCACCGGACATGTCCGGTGGTGCACCGGACAGTCCGGTGGTGCACCGGACAGTCCGGTGGTGCACCGGACAGTCCGGTGTGCCCGACCAGAGGTGCCTTCGGTTGACCCTTTGCTCCTTTGTTGAATCCAAAACTTGATCTTTTTATTGGCTGAGTGTGAACCTTTTACACCTGTATAATCTATACACTTGGGCAAACTAGTTAGTCCAATTATTTGTGTTGGGCAATTCAACCACCAAAATCAATTAGGGACTAGGTGTGAGCCTAATTCCCTTTCACATATTTTATACCCTATTTATTCACCTTAAAAAAATCAAAAACTTGATACCCGAATAATTATCCGTTTTCATCCCTACCACTTTTTCGGTTATTTTCAAAATGTTTTGAGAATAGATATTTTAATTTTTTGAACATAATATAATCCCATAAGAGCAAATCCGATAGTTATGTAAATTTTAACTCACTAAATCATAGATTCAAGTAGTTTCTAAATAACTTCACGAGTCTATAATAGCTCTCAAAATATAGATTATAGTTTTGTTTCGAATCTATTCACGTAAAAAAAGTCATAAATATGAATAACCACCTAGCTAGTTTTGTAAGGAGTTGGGAAATGTAAAGAGAAAATCAGGTTAGATACGAAATAGCTAAATTAAGGAAGTTTGTTAGAGAAGAGTGTTTAGGTTAACTATCTAAGTTATTGATTTAGAGAATGGAGTTGCTCAAAGAAGGTTTTGGAAATATTGTATTTGGCACTATCTCTCACGGTACAACTTTATTTTTTAAAAGGTGTACAGCTACAAACGTGAAAGTTTTGATTTTGACACTCTTCGGAACACCAGATTTTGTGTGTGTTTACGGTAAAAAATAATCTGGAATTTTATGGAGCGGCCTAGATTTTCATGCTGACCATGGTCATTGACAGAGTATCCAAATTACGGAAGCACCCTCCAAGTCCAACGTGACACTCGGCTGTTCCATTCGTGATCCCATCACACCAGCCGCCGTCTTCTCCCTCACTCCGCCACGCCACTAAAACCCTAATCCCTCGCCGCCATGGCTGCGGCGGCGGCCGCCACCTCGCTCCTCATACGCCACAACCGCAACCCCCACCTCCTCCTCCTCCGCGCCGCGATCTCCTCCTCCCGCGCACTGTCCCAGCAGCCGGAGCTGTCTCCTGACCCGACCACCGGCGCCCCCGACCCCGCCGGCGCCGCCCCACTCCCCCCAAACCCCAGCACGGGGAGCCCCTTATACAGCCAGAACTGGCGCAACCCCGCCGCAGCCAACCCGCCCTCTTCGCTTCTGCCCACCGTCGCCGCCGGCAGCTCCTTCGGAGCGCAGCACCGCATGGCCGCCTTCTACGATAAGCCCGACGCCGCGGGGCTCAAGGAAACGTTTGCCAAGTATATGGCGGAGCAGCGGTGGGAGGACATGAAGCTTCTGTTCGACCACTGGGTGCGCTCCCTCGACGCCGCCACGGGGAAGCCCAACCACCCCGACGTCGACCTATTCAATCACTACCTCCGCGCCAACCTCATGACGGGTGCCGTACCGCACGAGATGCTCGATCTCGCCGATCACATGCGCGAGTTCGAGCTCGAGCCCAACAGTGCATCGTACAACCTCGTGCTCAAGAGCATGGTCGCCGATAAGGAGTCCTACGGCGCCGAGAAGCTCATTGAACGGTTAGTGTGATATTCTGATATTCTTTTATGTACTGCATTGTCGTTGCTAGGTGCACTGAATGAGGTATTCTGATTTCAGTTCCGCTACCTAGTTTATTTACTACACTTTTATTAGGTGCGGACCTATAAATCTATAATGGTATAACCATACAAGTATCTTCTGTTGGAACCTATGGATTACAGTACTGAATTATCTTTTGTGACACTGGGATGTGGTTGATTCTGACGATTGTTGTCAAGTCTGGTATGATTACTTGCATAGTTAACTGTTTTACTTTGGATATTGGTACGTTAGGCTAATAGATTGCTAGCTTGACCTAAGGTACATGGAATGGTCTACATATATTTCTTATTGGCAAACATAATGATGGGAAATGGAAATACTGTTATCTCTTATGCTTGATGTTGGCTGGTTTTGCATTTGTTTTATGGATGTGTGGAAATTGTTCACTCATGAGGCTCTATGAAAATTGGTTTGCTCAGACTACCTCTATATTATGGATTTGTGATGTGTGGTTGATAAGAACTCGTATCCTTTACATTGCATAGTGTATACTTATTAATAAAGCGCCTTTTAGGTTGGGTTTTAAATTCCAGAAACTGGTCTTATCTACACATCTGTAGTTTTACTTCTTAAATAAATATGTGCAGCATTGATATAACAAAGGTGATATTGGAAAACTTTTTTATGCATGTTGGAGTGGACGCACTAACCAGTTTTTCAACTCAAAAGCTTAAGCTGATAGGAGAAGGCATGCAATCCAATTAAACACTTCAACACCCCACTCACGTGCAGCCAGAGAGAAAGGCGCAAATGGGGAAATAAATGGGTGGAGGCACAAATAAAGCCTCTATCAGGATTCGAACTCGAGACTTCTGCTCTGATATCATGTTAGAGTGGACGCATTAACCAGTTCAACCCAAAAGCTTATTAAGTTGCATACACCAACCAATTCAACCCAAACGCTTAAGCTGATGGGAAGAGGTGAGCAATTTACTTATATTATGTTCCAACACTCCCCTCACGTCGAGTCTCTCTTGGGTCTCAGACGTGGAATAGAAGCGAACAACAATTATTTTATTTTAATTGCGCTAACCAGGATTCGAACTTGTGATCTCTGACTTTGGTACCATATTAAGTTGCATGCACTAACCAGTTCAACCCAAAAACTTAAGCTTTTGGGAAGAGGTGGACAATTCACTTATATTATATTCCAACAATGCACATTATTTTCTTGTATTCCTTTTACCATTCTTTTTTTGCATGGCAACAATCTATACTTCAATTTGTACCAAATTTTGTTGTTCTTTCAAGGTCACTTTGGGACTCTACTACATTACAATTGACTTTTTTTACTATGAAATCATTTTCTATTTGTTGAAATCAGGATGCTGCAAACAGGAACAGTTCCAGATGAAGAATCCTACAATTTGGTTGTAGGCCTGCTTATTAGACAGAACCTTGTTGACTCATCTCTGAAGTATTTGGATCTGATGCTTAAATCGGGCTACACGCCATCACTAACTGTTTTCACTGATTATATCCAAGCATGTGTCAGATCTGGGAGGTTGGACACGTTGACATCAATTATACAGAAATGCAAGGTACATATTCTTGGAATGCTTAATCTGATCTCAGTTCTCAGTGTTAGTTTTTTGGTTATGGGCCTTTGAACCTTTGGTATTCTCATTTTTCGAATATAAACTTTTGTTTGTTTATGTCAACTTGAAACATATCTGGCTGCCTTGTTTATGATGCTGTAATTTTTTTTGTTCCAGACAGCTGATAAGATCAAAGTTTTGTGTCCACAATGGGCCTGGTGCATTGACATATCAGAAGCTGCATTTGAAGCTAACAATAGCAAATTAGCTCTTTTTGCTCTGGAATTTCTTGCAAGATGGATTGTTCGTGGTGAGAATGTTAAACCTCCTGTTCAGCTGTCAGTTAATGAAGGTCTTGTAATATCAGCTCTGAGTGCTGCTGGCAGAACTTTTAGTACTGACCTCTTGAATGCTGCTTGGTCGCTACTACGGAAGTCCCTGCGCCAGAAAAGGGCACCCACCCCAGAGACATATCTTGCCAAGATCTATGCTCATTCATCAATTGGCCAGCTTCAAAGGGCTTTTGGTACATTGCATGAATTTGAAAATGCCTATGGGAACTCCAAGGACGTTGATTTAGAGCTCTTCTCACCATTTACGTCCTTGCATCCTCTTGTTGTTGCTTGCTGCAAAGATGGCTTTAGCACATTGGATTTGGTACATTCACATATCACATGTTATACATGATCCATTAAGTTGGTCATTTGTACTTTTATTTTGCAAAAGTACTCCCTATGTTCCAAATTGTAAGTCATTCTGACTTTTATAGATACATAGCTTTTGCTATGCACCTAGATATACAATATGTCTAGATACGCAATAAATGCTATGGAAATAGAAAATCAAAAACAACTTACAATTTGGAATGGAGGGGGTACGATGGAATACCCTAATCACATAAATTCCTCTCCGCAGGTGTATGTTCAGTTGGAGAATCTGAGTCATGCAGATCCACCTTACAAATCTGTTGCGGCTCTCAACTGTGTTATATTAGGGTGTGCAAACATTTGGGACATTAATCGAGCTTATGAAACTTTTGTGGCTATTAAGGAAAAATTTGAACTCAGTCCTGACATCCATTCATACAATGCCCTTCTGTGTGCATTTGGGAAGTTGAAACAGGTATTGCTATTTGTGTAATAAAATCTATGGCCTCTTTTTAACTTGATCTGCAACAATTGCAATTCCTTCAAATCCGTTTTCCCTTCTGTATTGCAGACAGGAGAAGCATGTAATGTGTTCCAGCATGTATTAACTCTTGGTGTTAAGCCAAATGCAACAACATACTCCCGGCTTGTCGATGCCCATCTTGCAAACAAAGATCCAAAAGCTGCTCTTGCCATAATTGATGAGATGGTTAGTCCAAACTACAATTTAAAATGCATTTTTCACATGGAAACTTTTTCTCTAATTATGTTAGGTTCAGGTTGATGCTGGCTTCACTCCTTCCAAGGATACCCTCAGGAAGGTTCGAAGACGGTGCTCTCGTGAGTCAGACTTTGACAGTGACGAGAAAGTCCAATCCCTGGCTAAGCAGTTCAACTACCGAATGGGTGGTGAGAATCGAAGAGAGATGCTTTATAGCATAGAATACAATCCTGTGTACTGAAGCGGTGAGTACTGGTCCACCTATTGGATTTTGCCTCATGTAGTGGTTCTATTTTCCCCCTGACAATTAATGTTGCATCTTGCTAGTTATTCTTTCCTGGCTGTTTCTCCTGACTTTATATGACGCTGTTTTTTTTTTCATTTTTATAGGCAGTTTCTACTGAGTTTGCTGGTCGTTGGGAGAGCACGGACATTGTAGCTTGTAAATTACTTGAACGCACCAGGATTCTTAAGCAATATTCAGTTTCTCAATCATTATTTTTGCTCGCAGGGTTGATGTTAGGACTTGCTAATAAGCTGCATACTATTTGTTTGCTTGAGAATCCGAAAATGTCAGTTCTTTTTCATAAATTGTAGCATCTGCGTGGCCCCACTTCTTACGTGACTCCTAGGTGTTTTCGGCTTTGTTTACACTTGTAACTAACGAAGAAGTCCTGGGATGACTGGGTCGCAGCTTCTTCAAAAGATGCTATTCTTATTATGGAAATTTAATGGAGACTGACAATTTAAAGTCACCTCAGATCCTTTTTTTTGCTACTTCTGTTTCATGTCATAAATACACTTATTTTAGAACAGGGAAAAAAATTCAGATGGCTTTAGTTTTGTCTCAATATTTGTATCCGTTCTTGTTTTGGGCTTCATGCTAAGGCCTAGTTGCTTTTGCTGTCTTTCCGATTGCCTTGAAAATATTATGTAAAAACTCTCTAGAAAAGCATACTTAATTTTTTAAGAATTAAAACGATGCATATTCATAGTGAACCTGTAAATGCACTTGCGCATGAAAGTTGGATGAAAGGTTGTTTTGTAAAACCTCATGCAGAAAATAGCAAATTATAGGTGCAGATAGAATTTATCGTTTTTTACTTTTTTTTAAGTTGAGCTCGCATTTTGTAGGAATTGTAGCGAATAAGAGCATCTCCAAAAGAGGCTCTAAATATGGTTCTATTTTAAGGGGATGTTTGGTTTTATAGGGACTAATTTTTAATCTTTCTTTTTATTCGATTTTATTATCTAAATTGCTAAATACGGAAACTAAAATAGAGTTTTCGTTTCTATATTCGGCAATCTAGGGACTAAAATAGAACAAAATGGAGGACTAAAAATTATAAACTAAACACCACTTAAATATAGGGCTTAAAACCATAAAACACCCTCTAACAAGTCAACAACAACCTTATTTTATAAAATTCTATTAAATGATTATATGACTCGGTTTCTTGGGTTTTAAATATAGTAGGACCATGTATTGGAGCTCTATCCTCATTTTCACTTAATCTCCAATCATTTATTTTCGAATAACATGATTTTTAAATAGCATTATTTAAGGTCTAACTGTTGGAGTAAACATTTTTTTTAAAACTCTAAATGTTTTAAATACGGTCTTATTTTAAATTTTAAGACTTTATTTTAGGGTTTGTTGTTGTAGATGCTCTAAGAGCAACTCCAGTAGTTCTCTAAAAGACTTTCTAAATCAATAATTTAGGTATTTAACATGAAAACTATTCTCCAACAGTTCTCTAAATGAACTTTCTAAATTTAACAACTTGTCATCTAACCTCAATTTCTCTCTACATTTGGCAACCATTTAACAACTCCCTAAACAAAAACGTTGACTGTATTATATAGTTTTTGTGACTTATTTTTTATGTGGATAAATACAAAACAAAATTACAAAATTAGCTCTAACTTGAAATCTATTTCCCAAACTATAGCCTATAATATTTGTTGAAAAAACTATGCAATAAATAAATTATATATGTGTAACGATAATTTTAACTAGTCGTTATTTTTCTTGAAAAGAGTTATGCAACATAGTTAAATCTTTCAACTGGCATAAAACTAAGCTAAGCTAAGAAGGTAAAAGCAAACAATCAAAGTATGCGATATAAATGTGATGAGATACAAACTTTCATTGATGAATAAATGTACAAGCCTTTTCTTCCTACTCGTTAGAACCCCTCGCATGGATGTCCGTGAGAGGCCCAAGGTGGACAATTTTTCATAATTAGTGGCATTGTGCAATTTTTTTAAAGTTGACTATCTTAATCTCTACTCCTATAAACCATTGGTTTCTCTGGTTTTCACCATCGTCCCTTTTAAAAAGTTCTTTTACTTCTTTCAGATTTATCCTACGGTCCAACTTATCCTGTTACACACAATGGAAGAGTCTTTATCTCCTCTCGATCGTTGCCTATAAAAGAAGGACATCACCCCGAACAGAGAGGGCATATGCGAGGAAGGTAGCAACCCTAGCCACCATGGAGTACACTTTTTTTTGACAAAGAAAGCCAGAGGGCATACAGGAGGAAGGGAGCAGCCCCATCCACCATGGAACGCACTTTTTAGCAGAGAGCCAAAGAAAGGTGAAGGGAAGAGAATCCATTAGCCATGAAGGCGATGGATCTGTCAAAGCTGGTGAAGGAGAAGCGCTTTTTGGTGGCCTCCTTGTTGTATGGGGAGCAGCGCTGCAGGTAGGTGCAGGGTTGAGGTTTTCCTCATGCTTGTCATTAACTAGATCCAGAGGCTTCTATTCCCCTCTGTCTCCCTTTCCGAATCCAAATGAATTCCTTGGTGTATCAGGGCCACATGATGTGGATGTAGCACCAGGGTGCCTTCGAGCATAAGTTTGGCCTCTGAAAGGGAAATAGGGTCAAACCTTTTTCTAAATGATTTTGGTGGTTGAAATGCCCAACACAAATAATTGGACTAACTAGTTTACTCTAGATTATATATTCTACAGGTGCCAAAGGTTCAACACAAACCAATAAAAAGATTCAAGTTAGGTTCAAAACAAAGGAGCAAAAGAAACCGAAGACAACCCTGGTCTGGCGCACCGGACTGTCCGGTGTGCCATCGAACAGTGTCCGGTGCACCAGGGACCGTACAAGCTGAACTCTTCACCTTCGGGTTTCTCAGACGCTGCTCCGCTATAATTCATCGGACTGTCCGGTGTGCCACATGACTGTCCGGTGTGCCAGCGGAGCAACGACTCCAGCGCAACGGTCCACTCCAACGGACACCTGCAAAAGCGCTACAGTGCGCGGACAGTTCGCGCAGTGTCAAAGCAACGCTAGAAGGCGCACTGGACAGTGAACAGTGACTGTCCGGTGCCCCAAGATGTCAGAGCTCCAACGGTCGAAACCGTCAGAACCCTAACGGTTGGGTGACGTGGCTGGCGCACCGGACAGTGTCTGGTGCGCCCATCGACAGGCAGCTGTAATACTCAAAGTTGTATACCAAGTGTAATAGAGAGTTATCCGCAATTCTATGTGCCTCATTTGCATCATAAAAAGAGCATACTTAAAATTTAAGGGATTTATCAAAACAAATGATTCTGAAATAAAATAAAGTGCATCATGTTGGAATTTTGTTTGTGCATTTAATACAATTGCAATAAAATAAATGAAAATATAATATTGATAATGAGGTGGAGAATTAAACGAAATGGGAAGAAAAGAGAAGAAAAGGAGAGTATATAATACAAAGAGAAACTATATTTTCAGAATTGATACTACTTAATTTTACAAAATGATTAAGAATAAATTTATCACATGTTTGAATTCAAATTCGAAATTCAAATTTAACTTGGAAATGGAGAAAGGAAAATGTGAAAGAAAAATAAAAAAAAGAGAAGTACCCAAACTGGGCCTCTGTACCCCATTCTGGCCCACCAAGAGAAGCATACCGCGCACCACCCAGAACCTGGCGCCGACACCTAGGGCCCACTGGCCAGCCCTCCCTCTCGCGCTGCTCAACCCTTCACTGAGTCGCGGGACCCGCTTGTCATCCCCGACTTCTTCGCGCACGGTTGGCGTAACTGCCGCCGAGCTTCTCGGCATGGCGTGACCGTGCGGACCTGCTCGGACCCGTGAAAAGCGCCGCTGACCGAAACAATCCGGGGGTTAAAACCCCAATCGACCTTCGCCCGTCCTCCGCACCTCATCCCTGCCCAGAAACGCGCCGCCGCCACCACCAGTATCGCGTTCGCAGAGAGGGAGAGATCCGCCACCGTTGACCCAGCTCTGTATCGCCGCCGGGCAGCCCGTGGGTGGCCGGTTGTGTTCGCCGGACCACGGGGAAACCATACGCGCGCTCAGACCGTGGAGATAGGCATCTGCTCGGCGTGAATTGCTCGCCGGACTTCACATCCGCCGCGAAACCGCAAGACGCCGTGGTCGGGAGGATTCGCCCTTCGATTGTCGGTATGAAACCCCCTCCAAGGCTCGCTATCATCCGTATTATGTGTAGTGCACTTAGATTTAGTCCTAGGACACCGGTGCGGGCGTAGATTCTTCACCGGCGGATCTCCGCCGCGTGTGGGACGCGCCGCCGTGCTCTGGCGGGGCAGGGAGGTGGAAGACGGCCGTGGAGCGTCCATCCGGTGATCTACGGCTGAGATTAAAACCTGCGTAATGTTTCGCGTTGGGTCGATCTAGAGCGTTGATCAGCGATCGGATGACTCCGGGTATGGATGTGATCTCCACCCTTGGATCAACATCTGGTGGTCCTCGTAGTGTACCGGTTTAATAAATGTAGATCTAATCTAGGCCGTAGGTGTGAGATCGTGCGGCTGCGATCAGCAGATACCCCTTCGGCCTGGATATTTTTCTAAAGAACCCTCGGACTTTAGTGAAATCAACCCGCCGTCCTAGATCACTGTGCGCTGTGTCTTAGGAGTTTTACTCCGTAGCCCCTGCGTTTTCCATTTATTGAGGCCCAGTCTAGAGATCGTTTAAATCGAATAAATGAATAGAAAATGGATTTTTTAACATGAAAATAATTACTAGAACTTGTTTAATTCATAGAAAATTCGTTTTAACTCCAAATTGAGTCATTCCAGTTGCAGTAATTGTGTATTAATATTGTTTATCATTTAGTACCACTGTTTGGACATAAAAGCCATATTAAAATTGATATCCTAATTAATCTTGTACAAAGCACCTAGAATCGTTGGAAATCCATAACTTAAAATCTACAACTCTAAAATTAATAATTCTTTTTCCTGTGATCTTATTTTAATATGTAGATTATTAATATGTATTTTGCATATATGTTTGTTGTGATGTTAAATTTTCCTATACCATGTTTGTTTGTATTGCTACGATTAGCAGCGATGTTACGAATCTTGAAGATCATCCTGGTACCTGGAACCTCAAGTCCCAGGCAAGTTGTGCCCTTGTCCACTTTTTCCCCAATAATGTTCTTATTAATCATTTACCATGCATAGGTTTAATTTTGATGGGACCCAATAGGTCACCCTAGTTTGTTTATCCTGAATACCTTGTTTACCCCTGAATCACTTGGGTAGTTATGCTACTGCTTTATATGGTTTTGGGTTAATATTTCAGTATATCTATGTTCCAATTATGTTGTTATTTTATTTATGTTCATGACAAGATCATTAAATGTTAATTGGAACATAGAGCTTAACTTGAGAAACACGTGCCACCACAAGGGTTTATGGACGCCCTTGGCTGATTAATTAGGAAAGCTAGTGGAGGACTACCTTACCCGAAAGGGGCAAGGGCAGTAGGGGAGTGGTCAGTGTAGGGAGGTCCTTGGTTGATTTTGCTGCGATGGCGGTCAGTCAAGAACCCTGCATTGGAGCTTCCTATAAACTGTAGCGGGTTTTCTGAAGCTAGTGGAACTTTGTAAAGGCCTCGTAGTGTTACCCTGCCTCGCCTCCTCGGTAGAGGTGTATGGGAAGTCGCGATCCCTTGGCAGACGGGTAACATGACTTGTGGGTAAAGGGTACCATCTCTGCAGAGTGTAAAACTGGTATACTAGCCGAGCTCACGGTCATGAGCAGCTCAGGACTCTCTGATGATTAATTTATGGAACTAAATTCAAATTTGTCATATGCATTGCATCGCAGGTGATGATGTTACTTTTGTTCTACTACTTAATTGGGTTGGTATTTACTTATACTTAGTAACTGCTAATAAAATTTTGACCAACTTTAAAAGCAATGCTCAGCTCTAACCATCCTCTTTGGTAAGCCTTACACTTCACGTGAACTCCCACCTTTGGTGAGTTCATGCACATTATTCCCCACAACTTGTTGAGCGATGAACGTATGTGAGCTCACTCTTGCTGTCTCACACCCCCCACAGGTCAAGAACAGGTACCGCAGGATGAGGCGCATGGAGGATGCTGTGACGAGTTCGTGAGAGGTCTAGGCCGTCGTCTCCCAGTCAACTTTGGGTTGCTGGACCGTTGTCTCCTTATAATGTAATTATTTATTTATTTTGTATAGAACTCCTATTATATAGTAAAGATGTGACATTCGATCCTGTGCCATGATTCATCATATGTGTGAGACTTGGTCCCAGCACACCTGGTGATTATGTTCGCGCCCGGGCTTTGGACCCCTAAAACCCGGGTGTGACAGAAGTGGTATCAGAGGAATGTTGACTGTAGGACGAAACCTAGATAGAACTGGACAACCAATACTTACTTATTCTTGCTACTCTTGTCCTTTCTAAACTCTTCTTAATCTTTTCTCATCTATTTCCGCTTTACTCTGATTATTCTTACCTCTTCCTTCTAAAGACAAAAGTGGATTTCACACATTGAAATCCTGTGCCTAGAGTGACCTTTAGGAATAGGTGACCTAATCTTAGGAACAAAAACAAAACTATTTTTTTAGTATCTATGTGCTTCAATGTTTGTTCTTATGATACTTGTTTGATTTGGATCTTTGATTGAGTGTGATGAGTTGTGGAGTAATTTCCACAATTACATCTGCATATACATATAGGCATAAATATAAATGAATAAAATTCATAAGATAACTAGACAAACTAGATTATCCCTCATTAAAGTATCTAGCCCAACCATATTCATCTCATCTTAAAAAGATTCTATCTTACACCCATAGATCCATCTTATCTTAAAAGATTCATCTCATCTTGAAAAGATTTTATGTCATCCTAATAGATCTAACTAACCTCAAAGGATTCTATCTTATCCTTATGAATTCATCTTGCCCTAATTAGTATATTTATCTCATCCTATTATAACAACCATGATCTAATCCAAAATAATCAGATCTTAACTAGTTTAATCTAGTCACACCAACCTAATCTAGATTCTATCTAATCTATTATGATCTAATCTAGAGAGAGTTACTTAATGCTGGTACAAAAAAATAAGACCATACTCCTAATTCACCCAAGCTTAAATCGGTAACTTAGATCAACTCGGCCATACCCAACAACCTGACCTACATAATAGGTTACATAACCTATCCCAATCATTCAGAAGCAAAACAACCAAACCAGATTATGACTAATATCATTTAACTTATAGCCACCTACTAAACTAGCTGCTCCACCTACTACTTTATCTTAACTACATGTCCCTAATTCGGATAACAACTTCAAGAACGAAGAATCGAAGATGATCAACTTCATCAAGAAAGGATGAGCACCAACTCAAGTCTTCAAGGATCAAGTGAGATCACCAAGATGAGTCAAGATCCACAATCTTGGATGGAGTCTTTTCTTACCCCATTCCTTCTTACCTAAAACTATATATGCTTTAAAGATATCTTTCATCCTGCATAAGTGGGTATACCCATATATACACAAGCCTTCCTAATCACCCACTATTGTCAATATATATATATATATATATGAAACTCTGGATCTTGAACCTATTATAGACTAAAAGCCGAATCACAAACCAATCCTTATGTATCTCTTTTCTTACAAATCTCGAGGACGAGATTATTTTTAAGGGGGGTAGGATTTGTAATACTCAAAGTTGTATACCAAGTGTAATAGAGAGTTATCCGCAATTCTATGTGCCTCATTTGCATCATAAAAAGAGCATACTTAAAATTTAAGGGATTTATCAAAACAAATGATTCTGAAATAAAATAAAGTGCATCATGTTGGAATTTTGTTTGTGCATTTAATACAATCGCAATAAAATAAATGAAAATATAATATTGATAATGAGGTGGAGAATTAAACGAAATGGGAAGAAAAGAGAAGAAAAGGAGAGTATATAATACAAAGAGAAACTATATTTTCAGAATTGATACTACTTAATTTTACAAAATGATTAAGAATAAATTTATCACATGTTTGAATTCAAATTCGAAATTCAAATTTAACTTGGAAATGGAGAAAGGAAAATGTGAAAGAAAAATAAAAAAAAGAGAAGTACCCAAACTGGGCCTCTGTACCCCATTCTGGCCCACCAAGAGAAGCATACCGCGCACCACCCAGAACCTGGCGCCGACACCTAGGGCCCACTGGCCAGCCCTCCCTCTCGCGCTGCTCAACCCTTCACTGAGTCGCGGGACCCGCTTGTCATCCCCGACTTCTTCGCGCACGGTTGGCGTAACTGCCGCCGAGCTTCTCGGCATGGCGTGACCGTGCGGACCTGCTCGGACCCGTGAAAAGCGCCGCTGACCGAAACAATCCGGGGGTTAAAACCCCAATCGACCTTCGCCCGTCCTCCGCACCTCATCCCTGCCCAGAAACGCGCCGCCGCCACCACCAGTATCGCGTTCGCAGAGAGGGAGAGATCCGCCACCGTTGACCCAGCTCTGTATCGCCGCCGGGCAGCCCGTGGGTGGCCGGTTGTGTTCGCCGGACCACGGGGAAACCATACGCGCGCTCGGACCGTGGAGATAGGCATCTGCTCGGCGTGAATTGCTCGCCGGACTTCACATTCGCCGCGGAACCGCAAGACGCCGTGGTCGGGAGGATTCGCCCTTCGATTGTCGGTATGAAACCCCCTCCAAGGCTCGCTATCATCCGTATTATGTGTAGTGCACTTAGATTTAGTCCTAGGACACCGGTGCGGGCGTAGATTCTTCACCGGCGGATCTCCGCCGCGTGTGGGACGCGCCGCCGTGCTCTGGCGGGGCAGGGAGGTGGAAGACGGACGTGGAGCGTCCATCCGGTGATCTACGGCTGAGATTAAAACATGCGTAATGTTTCGCGTTGGGTCGATCTAGAGCGTTGATCAGCGATCGGATGACTCCGGGTATGGATGTGATCTCCACCGTTGGATCAACATCTGGTGGTCCTCGTAGTGTACCGATTTAATAAATGTAGATCTAATCTAGGCCGTAGGTGTGAGATCATGCGGCTGAGATCAGCAGATACCCCTTCGGCCTGGATATTTTTCTAAAGAACCCTCGGACTTTAGTGAAATCAACCCGCCGTCCTAGATCACTGTGCGCTGTGTCTTAGGAGTTTTACTCCGTAGCCCCTGCGTTTTCCATTTATTGAGGCCCAGTCTAGAGATTGTTTAAATCGAATAAATGAATAGAAAATGGATTTTTTAACATGAAAATAATTACTAGAACTTGTTTAATTCATAGAAAATTCGTTTTAACTCCAAATTGAGTCATTCCAGTTGCAGTAATTTTGTATTAATATTGTTTATCATTTAGTGCCACTGTTTGGACATAAAAGCCATATTAAAATTGATATCCTAATTAATCTTGTACAAAGCACCTAGAATCGTTGGAAATCCATAACTTAAAATCTACAACTCCAAAATTAATAATTCTTTTTCCTGTGATCTTATTTTAATATGTAGATTATTAATATGTATTTTGCATATATGTTTGTTGTGATGTTAAATTTTCCGATACCATGTTTGTTTGTATTGCTACGATTAGCAGCGAGGTTACGAATCTTGAAGATCATCCTGGTACCTGGAACCTCAAGTCCCAGGCAAGTTGTGCCCTTGTCCACTTTGTCCCTAATAATGTTCTTATTAATCATTTACCATGCATAGGTTTAATTTTGATGGGACCCAATAGGTCACCCTAGTTTGTTTATCCTGAATACCTTGTTTACCCCTGTATCACTTGGGTAGTTCTGCTACTGCTTTATATGGTTTTGGGTTAATATTTCAGTATATCTATGTTCCAATTATGTTGTTATTTTATTTATGTTCATGACAAGATCATTAAATGTTAATTGGAACATAGAGCTTAACTTGAGAAACACGTGCCACCACAAGGGTTTATGGATGCCCTTGGCTGATTAATTAGGAAAGCTAGTGGAGGACTACCTTACCCGAAAGGGGCAAGGGCAGTAGGGGAGTGGTCAGTGTAGGGAGGTCCTTGGTTGATTTTGCTGCGATGGCGGTCAGTCAAGAACCCTGCATTGGAGCTTCCTATAAACTGTAGCGGGTTTTCTGAAGCTAGTGGAACTTTGTAAAGGCCTCGTAGTGTTACCCTGCCTCACCTCCTCGGTAGAGGTGTATGGGAAGTCGCGATCCCTTGGCAGACGGGTAACATGACTTGTGGGTAAAGGGTACCACCTCTGCAGAGTGTAAAACTGGTATACTAGCCAAGCTCACGGTCATGAGCAGCTCAGGACTCTCTGATGATTAATTTATGGAACTAAATTCAATTTGTCATATGCATTGCATCGCAGGTGATGATGTTACTTTTGTTCTACTACTTAATTGGGTTGGTATTTACTTATACTTAGTAACTGCTAATAAAATTTTGACCAACTTTAAAAGCAATGCTCAGCTCTAACCATCCTCTTTGGTAAGCCTTACACTTCACGTGAACTCCCACCTTTGGTGAGTTCATGCACATTATTCCCCACAACTTGTTGAGCGATGAACGTATGTGAGCTCACTCTTGCTGTCTCACACCCTCCCACAGGTCAAGAACAGGTACCGCAGGATGAGGCGCATGGAGGATGCTGTGACGAGTTTGTGAGAGGTCTAGGCCGTCGTCTCCCAGTCAACTTTGGGTTGCTGGACCGTTATCTCCTTATAATGTAATTATTTATTTATTTTGTATAGAACTCCTATTATATAGTAAAGATGTGACATTCGATCCTGTGCCATGATTCATCATATGTGTGAGACTTGGTCCCAGCACACCTGGTGATTATGTTCGCGCCCGGGCTTTGGACCCCTAAAACCCGGGTGTGACAGCAGCCCCCAACGGTTGAATTGGTGGTTGGGGCTATAAATACCCCCCAACCACCACCACTCCAAGCATCCAAGTTTTTCAGACATCTCATTCAATACAAGAGCTAGTGCAATCAATACAAGACACAATTCAATAGAATCAAAGCCTCTCTAAGTCCCAATTCCACTCCAAACAAATAGTGACTAGAGAGAGAGTTTTGCTCGTGTTCTTTGAGCTCTTGTTCTTGGATCGCTTTCTTCTTCCTCATTCTTGTTCTCAAGACACTTGTAATTAAAGCAAGAGACACCAAGTTGTGGTGGTCCTTATGGGGTCTAAGTGACCCGTTTGATTAAGGAGAAAGCTCACTCGGTCTAGGTGACCGTTTGAGAGAGGGAAAGGGTTGAAAGAGACCTGGTCTTTGTGACCACCTCAACGGGGAGTAGGTTTTCAAGAACTGAACCTCGGTAAAACAAATCACCGTGTCATCTGCTTATTTCTTGGTTGATTTGTTTTCGCCCTCTCTTTTGGACTCGATTTATTTCTAACGCTAACCTCGACTTATAGATTAAAGTTATAAATTTCAGATTCCGCCTATTCACCCCCCTCTAGGCAACTTTCAATTGGTATCAGAGCCCGATACTTCATTAGAGTTTAACCACTCGAAGTGATGTCGGGAGATCACGCTAAGAAGGAGATCGTGACCGGCGATGACAAGTCTACAAGCCACGGGAAGGCTCCATTGGGGGAGTCCGGCAACAAAATGAAGGGATCCCCTTCACATGCCAAGTCGAATCGGAGCGGCGACAAGAAAAGGAAGATGAAGAAGGTGGTCTACTACAAGACCGATTCTTTGTCACTATCGGTACACTAAATCAGGGGTACCCTCTTCTACAGCATGAAGACGCCGCACCCGTGCGACGTCTCCTAGCCACACGGGGGACGACGCCTGACCCCACCGCATGGGCAGGCCAAAGGGCGCCACGTGGCAAGGAGAGACAACACATCCCAGTAAGTCCGGACCCCCACAGAAGGACACCAGACCCCTATACATATAAGTCTGGAGCCTCCGGGTAGGTCCGAACCTCAGCAGGGTCCTGAAACGAGGAACCTGTTATGAGCAGGGGTCCGGTACTGACACATGTCCGGGCCTTGCCCCCCACTTCCCTCTCAGGTGGAGACCCACTGCTTGTGGCCCATGACATAAGCTATTGGGCCGAGCCTGACGTGAAGTCGAGCAGCTCCTGCATTTATTGAGGTGAGGACGCGCCGCCTGCCACTGCGCTGACGGGCGACGTGCCCTCTCAGCATTTAATGCGTCCCGTCCCATCCGCTGGCACGCGGCGTCAAGGTCATCCAGCAGGCGGCACGCTTGTTGGGTCTGCTGGCAAACAGTGCGCCCGTGCCGAGCGGCACGCTATACTCATCCTCCCTTCTACAAGAAGCTTCCCCTACACGCCGAGGATACGCAGATCTCAGGTGTCAGGGCCCAAGAAAATTGTCTCGGCAATAGACATTAGTAGGCTCCAAGCACTATATTCCTTATGTCCCTGGGCCCACATGTCGGGGTCCAGTGCCTTTGTGCATGCCTCCCTTCAGCTATAAAAGGGGAGGCATGCGACGTTACACGACACACGCAATCTTACACTCGCTAGCTCATACAAGCTCACAAGCAATACATCTCACAGTGGAGTAGGGTATTACGCCCCGGCGGCCCGAACCACTCTAAATCCTTGTGTGTTCTTGAGTCCTTCCCGTTTTATTCCAACGATCAAGCAAAACGCCTAAGACCCTCCTCATCTTAGGATTTAGGGCGGGTGCACTCTGCCACCTGGCCGGAGATTTGCTCTCCGACATTTGGCACGCCAGGTAGGGGCCTAGACATTAGGTTTTTGCTTGATCCCTTGCCCAAGCATGATGGTGCAGATCATTGAGCACCACGCTGAGACTTCGGTTGACTTTGCGGTGGAGGGAGAAGCTGCTTCCTCCACTGCAGGTTCCCAAACGCCCAGCACCAGTCACTCCTGCTGCGCACGCCACACGGCAGCACACGGCAGCGCAAACGTCCCGGACTCCATCAAGGGCGTCTCCGAGGGCGTTGTCGGCAGCCAGGGAGTTGTTGCGACACCCTCCAAGCTCCACGGCTTCACTAGGAAACATGAAGCAATGGCGGGACGACGTTGACCGACTGCTCGGTATGGCGCATTCTACCTTGACCAGGTCGAAGACACGGTCATCTCAGCGCCAACACGAGGCGCTCGCCCTCAGTGAGGGGCGCACAGACCAACGACCTCCGGGCAGAGTTCAACCGCAGGCGTGTGGGAGAGGACGCCCGGGTATCCTTGGAAAGGGCGCGCGAGCGCCGCCAAAACATCGATGGTCGCGACCTCGATCAAGACTTCGCTGCGGTTGCACCGCAGACACCAATGGGCACCCGGTCCCAAACGGGTGTCCCCTTGGCTGGTGTGGGCTGCGCCGCTCTTGCGGATCATCTCCGCGCGGCGTCCTGGCCACCCAAGTTCCGGCCGCACCTGCCGGAAAAATACGACGGAACGACGAACCCGTCAGAGTTCCTGCAGGTGTACGTTACCTCCATCACGGCAGCAGGTGGAAACACCGCTGTGATGGCAACATATTTTCATGTGGCCTTGTTTGGACCTGCCCAGACATGGCTCATGAATCTCACCCCGGGATCAGTCTACTCCTGGGAAGAACTCTGTGCGCGGTTCTTGGCGAACTTCGCCAGTGCTTACCAGCAGCACGGTGTGGAGGCCCACCTCCATGCAGTGAGGCAGGAGCCCGGGGAGACCCTCCGGAAGTTCATCTCCCGCTTCACCAAGGTGCGAGGTACAATACCTCGTATTTCCGATGCTTCTATCATCACGGCCTTCCGACAGGGAGTACGTGATGAAAAAATGTTGGAGAAGTTGGCCACACATGACATGGAAACTGTCCCCACACTCTTTGCTCTGGCCGACAAGTGCGCCAGAGCCGCCGAGGGCCGTGCATGGCACTCGGCCCTGCAAACTGGAGCTGCCCAGTCGGATGGCTCGGGGGTCGCCCTCCGGGACGGAAATAAGAAAAAGAAGAAGGACCGCGACTACCAAAGGCCGCGGTCCACCGCTCTGGTGGCCGCAACCGCGACCGGAGGCCAGGGCGACCGCAACAAATGCCCGCGGCCACAGAGGGTTAGTATCGGTTCATGCCCTATGCACCCGAACGGTCGCCACAGCGCCGCGGAGTGCCGCGAGATCATTGACCTCACAAAACGCGTCAGCGAGCGGCGTGAGCAGTCTTCCAAAGACGGCTCCCCGCCTCGCCGCCGCCCCGGCAAGGAAAAGGTGGACGACAGCAAGGCGGCCGCGGCTGAGCGGGACCTCGGGTATCAGTCGCCCGAGGGGGACCTGAAGGATATCTTCGCCGGAGGCTCCTACTTCGGTGAAGACAACTAGACGAACCCCAGAGGTACCCCGTGTTCCCCGGTCTATAAAACTGAAGCACGCCTTCCTCCGGAGGCCCTTCTAGATCACCCGCGGGTCCGGGCTGCAGACAGGTACATGCAGAAGTAACCACAGCCAGAGACGAGGGCTCCCATGTCAAATGCAGGCGGGAACCCTGGGTCGGGACCTAGCCCCACGGCAAGTACCATACGAAGGAGGGCTCCGCAACTCTCTCCCAGCTAGGAAGGACCCTTCGAAGTAACGGGAGTGCACCGACCCAGGGGCAACCATCTAGCTACGACTGGAGGAGTACCTTACCCCGATGCCAAACATCTCAGTAAGTTCTCTCCATAGAGCAAGACTAAGGGGTCGAGTCTGTTCCCCTTTTCTGTAACTAGATGACGCATACGTGTACGACAACCCGGTGGGGTCTGCCCCCATGAACCCGGCCTATTGGTCTGCACACATGCACGACAAGTTATAAAAAGGAACTACCCCCATCAGCTGTGCTCTTGTGATAGTTCCATCTTGCTGCTCCATGGTCCGACCTTGCAGTCTTTCAGATAATACTTTTTAGCTAACCCACCCGTACGGTTTCCATCTGTCTGACATGGCGACATCCGAATTGAACAACCAGGCTTGCAGTTTAGGGCCCCTGATACTAAAGTAGGGAGGTCCGACAGCCTGGGGGCCGGCTCTAGAGAACGGGACCCCGTTCCATAGGGTGGTCCGGAGCCCATGTAGCCGCTCAGCCAGGTCCTGTACCATGGGCCTGCATGCTCCGCCACCCTGTGACGGGAACTTAGTATCTGGAGTTATAAGTCCTACGAGCCCGACAACCTCGGAACTGGAGCTAGAGAACGGACATTAGTCTCCTGGGGTGGTCCGGAGACCGTGCAGCCGCTCAGCCTAGTCCCGTATCGTGGGCCTGCACACTCCACCGCCCTACGACAAGTGTCCTAGTATCTAGAACCGCGACCCAAGGGGGTCCGGACATGCAACTTGGCCACCCGGACTAAAACCTGCAGGTCCCGAGCATGTATCAAAGGGCGACTAATGTCAGACGGAGAACCCTATGAGGTGTACTACTAATGCTTCATAGCTAAAAGTTGTGTACAGATCCAGATCCCGGCGAGTTTGCCTCCCAAGGATTGTTGACAACCTTTTCAGAAACACTGGTATCCAACCTCAACACATCAAGCCTGCATCCCAGGCAGGGGCCAGATACTTGGGAAGAGTCAACAACATCGCACACAGCAGGAACAAGCGTTACACAGATAAGTGTTAAATGCTTCTTAGAAAACAATATTTATTTCTTTACAAAAACAGGGGAAGGCCTGGGGGCCGGTTCTAAAGAACGGATGCCCGTTCCATAGGATGGTCTGGAGCCTGTGTGGCTGGTTAGCCTGGTTCCGTACCCAAAATCCTGCACACTCCACCACTCCATGGTGGGTGTCCTAGTATTTAAAATTAAAGTCCTGTGCGTCCAACAACCTGGAGGTCCGTCTCTGAAGAACGGGCACTTGTCTCCTGGGGGGGGGGGGGTCCGGAAACCATGTGGCCGCTCAGCCTGGTCCCGTACCGTGAGCCTGCATACTCCACCGCCCTGCGGCAGGTGTCTTAGTACTTGAAGCCACCATCTAGGGGGTTCGGACACACAACTTGGCTTCCCAGGCTAAAATCCTGCGTACATATGTTATTACATTTTGCTCTCAAGCAAATGTCGTTACTGTCGGCGTTTCGAGACAGGGGGGTCCCTAAGCCGACGAGTGAGTGTGTTGCGTGCCCCAGCCCAGATGGGTCGAGCGCGTGGGCGAGCGCGAAGGGGGGAGAGGCGAGGTGGCCGGAGTCGAGTGTGAGAGAGGTGGAAGTCCCGCGGCCTTCGTGTTCGTCCCGCGCCCAGGTCAGGTGCGCTTGCAGTAGGGGGGTTACAAGCGTCCACGCGGGTGAGGGAAGCGAGCGACCCCAAGAGAGCGCCTGTCCCGTCCTCGGTCCCGCGTGGCCAACCTCCTCTAAGAAGGCCCTGGTCCTCCCTTTTATAGTCGTAAGGAGAGGATCCAGGTGTACAATGGGGGGTGTAGCAGAGTGCTACGTGTCTAGCGGAGGGAGAGCTAGCGCCCTAGGTACATGCCAATGTGGCAGCCGGAGAGATCTGGGCACCCTGCTGGCGTGATGTCGTGGCTGTCGGAGGTGCGGCGGAGCCTGGCGGAGGGACAGCTGTTGGAGCGGTCGAGTCCCTACTGACGTCGTCCTGCTTCCGTAAGAGAGCTGGGGGCCGCCGTCGTCATAGAGCTTGTGGAGCGCCATCATTGCCCCTCCGGCGGAGCTGGCCGAATGGGACGCCGGTCTTGTTCTCCGTGACCCGAGTCGATTTGGGGTAGGATGATGATGGCGCTTCCTGTTGACGTGGCGGTCTGTGCCCTAGGCAGGGCGACGTGGGGGTTCCTCCGAAGCCGAGGTTGAGTCTGCCTTCCGTTGCCGTGGCCGAGCCCGAGCCATGGGGTCGGGCGAGGCGGAAGTCGTTCGGCCGAGGCCAGGGCGGAGTCCGAGCCCTAGGGTCGGGCGAGGCGGAGTTTCGTCGTCTTCCGGGTCTTAGCCCGAGTCCGAGCCCTGGGGTCGGGCGGAGCGGAGTTCGCCGTCTTCCGGGTCTTAGCCCGAGTCCGAGCCCTGGGGTCGGGCGGAGCGGAGTTCGCCGTCTTCCGGGTCTTAGCCCGAGTCCGAGCCCTAGGGTCGGGCGGAGCGGAGTTCGCCGTCTTCCGGGTCTTAGCCCGAGTCCGAGCCCTGGGGTCGGGCGGAGCGGAGTTCGCCGTCTTCCGGGTCTTAGCCCGAGTCCGAGCCCTGGGGTCGGGCGGAGCGGAGTTCGCCGTGGCGCCTTTGGCAAGGCCTGCCTGTCAGACTCACTCTGTCGAGTAGCACTGCAGTCGGAGTGGCGCAGGCGGCGCTGTCCTTCTGTCAGACTGGCCAGTGGAGCGGTGGAGTGACAGCGGTCACTTCGGCTCTGCCGGGGGCGCGTGTCAGGATAAAGGTGTCAGGCCACCTTTGCGTTAAATGCCCCTGCAATTTGGTCAGTCGGTGCGGCGATTTAGTCAAGGTTGCTTCTGAGCGAAGCCAAGGCCTCGGGCGAGCCGGTGATGTGTCCGCCATAAAAAGGGGGCCTCGGGCGAGACGGAAGTCTCTCGAGGTCGGCTGCCCTTGGCCGAGGCTAGGCTCGGGTGAAGCGTGATCGAGTCACTCGTGTGGACTGATCCCTGACTTAATCGCACCCATCAGGCCTTTGCAGCTTTATGCTGATGGGGGTTACCAGCTGAGAATTAGGCGTCTTGAGGGTACCCCTAATTATGGTCCCCGACAATAGCCCCCGAGCCTCGAAGGGAGTGTTAGCACTCGCTTGGAGGCTTTTGTCGCACTTTTTTGCAAGGGGACCAGCCTTTCTCGGTTGCATTTCGTTCCGGTGGGTGCGCGCGAGCGCACCCGCCGGGTGTAGCCCCCGAGGCCTCGGAGGAGTGGTTACACTCCTTCGAGGTCTTAATACCTTGCGTAACGCTTCGGCTGGTCTGGTCGTTCCCTCATGCGAACTGGCCGTAGCCCGGGTGCACGGTCGGGGCCCAAGCTCTCGGGCTGGTATGTTGACGCTGTCAACGATTTGGCCGGAGCCGGTTTTTGCGAGAGCAGCCCCCGAGCCTCTGCACAGGGCGAGAGGACGATCAGGGACAGACTCGACTTTTTACATACGCCCCTACGTCGCCTTTCCGCAAGGAGGAGGGGGGGAGTGCGCCATGTTACCCTCGATGGGCACCGAACATGGTGTCTCCGGTGAGCTGCAAGCGGGTAATCCGAGTGGACGTCCGTGCCCCGTTCGTTGGGGGTCGGCTAGGGGCCCAGAGGCACGCCCAAAAGTACCTGCGGGTGATTTGCCGGACCCGGTCCCCTGGCGATGGGGTCCGAGGGCTCGATGCCTCCCTCCGATGGGATTCCGTTACAAGATCGTTCCCGCTAGTCTCGGAAATGTCCTAGGGTACCTCGGGAGCGCAGCCCGAGCCTCGGTTATGTATCGAACGTACCCCTGGTCATCCCTCGCTCGGTGTCTGAGGCGACTGTGAACCCTTCGGGGGCCAGCCTTCGAACCCCTGATCAGTAATGGGCGCGGAGCCCGAGTAGCCTGAGGCGGCCATGGAACCCTTCGGAGGGCCGGCCTTCGAACCCCTGACCAGTAGTGGGTGTCGGGCCCACGCGATCTGAGGCGACTGTTGAACCCTTCGGAGGGCCAGCCTTCGAACCCCTGATCAGTAGTGGGGGGCTCGGAGCCCGGTTCCTTCACGGAGAAGGGTCCTTTTCGGGGTATCCCCCTTTCCGGGTCCCTGTTGCAAGAGATAGAGAAAGAGGAAAAAGGAAAAGGATACGAAATCGAATGATGTGGCGTACCTTTTCTGACGCGGTTATTATGGCGAAGGTGAAGCGTCGCGCGCTCCTCCCGTCAGAGGCGCCACCTGTCCCGCCGCGGAGTTAATGCGACGGGGCGAGTGGTTGGCGGGGCGGTCGTTGCGCGCGTGCGATCCGTTCGAGGAACGGGTCACGGGTGCACCGTCTCCACGCCGTGAGAGGAGGCTCTCTTGCTGTCCCAGGATGGGACGTGAGCCTGGCTGACGACGTGACCGCTGCGCCCGCCCGCCTGCCACCGCTATTACTGCCGGCCCACTTTCGGTCGCTTTGACCGACGCGCCAGGCTGGCGCTGTTGGGTCGCCTCGAGTCGCGGCATTGGCTCCGCAACCGAAGAGGCGCGATGGTGGCACAAGTGGCGGTGCGGTTGCTTGCATGCAGCAACTGGCGCGCCGGTCGCTCGACGCGTGGGCCTGGGTTCCCAAGCTGGCGTGTCAGAAGTCGGAGAAGCGCGCCCATCTGGCGCGATTGCATGCCGCCTGCATGGCTGCCCGCCCCTTCTGCCCGTTGGTCTGGGCGAAAATGGGGGGTCGCTTGTAACCGCTGGACGGTCGTGCGCACCACGCGCGGCGGTTTGGCTTCTTCTGCCCTGAGCCGGCTTGCATGACATGCGGGACCCAGCCCCCGAGTCGCAGGGGAGGGCCTTGGAGCGTGTTGGAGAAGACTCAGCCCGTGGCGCCTGGGGGCGCACGTAGGGAGAGTTGCCTTTAAAAGGAGGGAGACTCCTTTCGGAAGGCAACCATGTCTTCTTCCTCCCTTAAGCGTCGTGTCTTTCCATCTCCCAAGCCCCCGGATGGGGGGTATCCGCCGCCTTTCCGCCTCCTCGTTGGAGGAACGCAACTCCATGGGAGTTGGTACCTCTCAGCCATCGTTCGGCTTCAAGGATTTTCATCACGCGGCCCGGTCGCACCCCTTCACCGGCGGTCACCCGAGATGGCGACCTCCGGCTTGACGGTGGGGGAAAGCGAGCCGGGCTGCGGTCTCCGCCCCTCCCTCAGCCTCAAGGATTTTTATCACCAAGGCTGGGGAGGGGAGAGTGCCGAGTTGGGGTCGGCCCCTGCGTGGGCAGTGGCCCGCTCCTTCACTCAGTGATGGGGGGAGAAGCGGGTATTGCCCGTGGCGCCCGGCAGCTGCAGCGTGTCCGGTCTTCAGCCGCGAGTGGCTTCGGGGCCGCTCGCGGTGCCGGCGTCCGCCACGGCAGCCGGAAGAGGTTCTTCCGCCGGCGCGGCGGCCGGGACCGGCCACGGGCTGACCTCCAACTTCTCGGCCTTCTGCCCGTCCTTTCCTCACAAGTTTTGGCATGGGCGGGGGCCTCCTGGCAGCGGCATCGACCCTGAGGTCAGTGCTGCCGCTGTTCGGCCCCCCGGAGCAGAAGTCGTCGTTGTCGCTGCTGCCGGAGCAGGTGACGGCGCGCCGTTCGTCGGCCTTCCGTTGCTCCGCAGGCCTTCCCCCTTGGAGGGGGGTTGTTCGTACCTGCGGAGGTGGGAACCGGAGTTCCGTTGGTAATGGCACCTCGAATGCCAGTGTTTTTGTTCATTGCGGCTGTCGGGGCCTGAACATGTATGTAATTTCGGCATGGAGCCGTGTTTTTTTTCTCATTTTCGAGCACTAAGTCTCGCCTGTTGATTATCTGAACCGCTTTACCAAGCATGAGTCGCCCCGTGTCAAGGTGACGGGTGAGGTATCCGTATCCCGGAGGCGTAGGAATCCCTCGGCCCGTTCGGCCTTGTTGTCTGGGGCTCCTCTAGCTTAGTTAAAGAGACCCCTCGGCCGCCCTTCGGTGGACCGAGGCCAGGGGTAGCGACATCAGTATGAACAGAGGCGGAGTTGGTTCGAGAATGGGAACCTGGTTGGCCGGAGCCTAGTCGTGTCGTCCGTCAGCGGAGCCGACGCCAAAGTCGATCAGTCGAGGCCTCGGGTCGGGCTGGCGCCCTTGGAAGCCGGTTGACCGAGGCCCCAGGGGTAACCGGTCGAGCCGCCTGCTCGGGCCGGATTCCCGGAGGAGTCCCTGGGCCGCGTCGCCGCCCGAGGCTGGGTCGGGCTTTGCTGAAGACGTCGTCAATGCCGAGGGTGCTACGGCTCCCTTCAGCGTGAAGACCCGAGCCTGCAGGATCAGATCATCTTGTAGCGTGTGCTTTCTGCGGCCGCCGAGGCCAGAAAAAACACACCCTCGCCACGCTTGCGAAGCTGCGCCTTTTTTCCTCTTGTTTCGAGCATCTGGATTCTGTCGGTAACAGGGATGTTTGTGTGAGCGAGAGTTGCTTTTCGTGGAAGGGACGAGTGAGGTATCCGCATCCCAGAGGCGTGGGAATCCCTCGGCTCGGTCGGCCTTGCCGCTTACGCGTACTTTCACCCGTCCATGAGGCCCTGTCCCCGACTTAGTCGAGAAAGCTTGAAGGACTGCTTCAGCAGGAGAGCTTCCGAACGTGAAGACTTGTTCGGTCCATGGAGTCGCTTTATCCGAGCGCAAGTTACTTATCGCAGAAGGTGATGAGTGAGGTATCCGTATCCCGGAGGCGTAGGAGTCCCTCGGCTCGGTCAGCCTTGGCTGCTTACGTGTACTCCGTCGTTTCCAGGATCCGCTTTCCGAAGTAGTCAAGAAGCACGAAAGAAATCCTGCTAAAAAGAGATCCTTTTTCGAGGAAAAATTCGACGCAGAGGGGGTCTCCCCCCTTTTAGCCCCCGAGGGAGGGTCGGGCTTTGCCGAGGCTAGGCCGACCCTTCCTTGACGACTAAACTTTGCGTAGGTGCGAGGTATATGAACAACTTGAAAACATCTTAAGGGTAGAATCGACGTAGCTGTTTGATGTTCCAAGCGTTGCCGTAGATTTCGCCTTGATTGTTGGCCAGCTTGTATGTTCCGGGCTTCAGAACTTTGGCGATGACGAATGGCCCTTCCCAGGGGGGTGTGAGCTTGTGCCTCCCTCGGGCGTCTTGCCGCAGCCGAAGCACCAGGTCGTCCACCTGGAGTTCTCGGGACCGGACCCTTCGGGCGTGGTAGCGTCGCAGGGACTGTTGGTACCGCGCCGAGTGTAGTAAGGCCCTGTCCCGAGCTTCCTCCAGCTGGTCCAGCGATTCCTCTCGGCTAGCTTGGTTGCTTTGTTCGGTGTAGGCCCTCGCCCTCGGGGAGCCGTATTCCAGGTCAGTGGGCAAGATAGCTTCAGCCCCGTAGACCAGGAAAAACGGCGTGAAGCCCGTGGCACGACTCGGCGTCGTCCTTAGGCTCCAGACCACCGAGGGGAGTTCCTTCATCCATCGCTTGCCGAATTTGTTGAGGTCGTTGTAGATCCGAGGCTTGAGCCCTTGTAGAATCATGCCGTTGGCACGCTCTACTTGCCCATTCGACATGGGATGAGCCACGGCGGCCCAGTCCACCCGGATATGGTGATCCTCGCAAAAATTCAAGAACTTTTTGCCGGTGAACTGGGTGCCGTTGTCGGTGATGATGGAGTTCGGGACCCCGAAGCGATGGATGATATTGGTGAAGAACGCCACCGCCTGCTCGGACCTGATGCTGTTCAGAGGTCGGACCTCGATCCACTTGGAGAATTTGTCGATGGCGACCAGCAGGTGCGTGTAGCCCCCGGGCGCCTTCTGCAAGGGACCGACGAGGTCCAGACCCCATACAGCGAAGGGCCAGGTGATGGGTATTGTCTGCAGAGCCTGAGCGGGCAGGTGCGTCCGCTTCGCATAGAATTGGCACCCTTCGCAGGTGCGGACGATTCTAGTGGCGTCAGCCACCGCCGTTGGCCAGTAGAAGCCTTGCCGGAAAGCATTTCCGACAAGGGCTCGGGGCGCTGCGTGGTGGCCGCAAGCCCCCGAGTGTATTTCTTGGAGCAGTTCCCGACCTTCGGCGATGGAGATGCATCGCTGGAGGATGCCCGAGGGGCTGCGATGGTAGAGCTCCTCTTCGTCGCCCAGCAAGACGAATGACTTGGCGCGTCGCGCTACCCGCCGAGCCTCGACTTGGTCGAGGGGTAGCTCTCCTTGACGGAGATATTGCAGGTACGGGGCCTGCCAATCTTGATCTGGCGTGGCCCCGCTCTGCCCTTCCTCAACGTTCAGTGCCCCGCCCTCGGGGGCCGAGGGTACCTCGGGCTGTGCCGAGGGTACCTCGGGCTGAGCCGAGGGTACCTCGGGCTCGGGCGCGTCGTCGAGCTTGACGGAGGGTTGATGCAGATCCCGGGAGAAGACGTCCGGGGGGACTGTCGTTCGCCCCGAGGCTATCTTAGCTAGCTCGTCTGCGGTTTCGTTGTAGCGCCGAGCGATGTGGTTGAGCTCGAGCCCGAAGAACTTGTCTTCCAGGCGCCGAACCTCGTCGCAGTAGGCCTCCATCTTCGGGTCGCGGCAGTGGGAGTTCTTCATGACTTGGTCGATGACGAGCTGCGAATCACCGCGGGCGTCGAGGCGTCTGACCCCTAGCTCGATGGCGATCCGCAATCCGTTGACCAGAGCTTCGTACTCGGCCACATTGTTGGACGCCGGGAAATGGAGGCGCAGCACGTAGCGTAAGTGCTTTCCGAGGGGCGAGATGAAGAGCAGGCCCGCGCCGGCCCCCGTCTTCATCAGCGACCCGTCGAAAAACATGGTCCAGAGCTCCGGTTGGATCGGAGTCGTTGGCAGCTGGGTGTCGACCCATTCGGCCACGAAATCCGCCAACACCTGGGACTTGATGGCCTTCCGAGGGGCGAACGAGATCATTTCGCCCATGATTTCCACCGCCCACTTTGCGATCCTGCCCGAGGCCTCTCGGCACTGGATGATCCCCCCCAGGGGGAAGGATGACACCACAGTTACCGGATGAGACTCGAAGTAGTGTCGCAGCTTCCGCCTTGTCAGGATCACAGCATACAGCAGCTTTTGAACTTGTGGGTAGCGGATCTTAGTCTCGGACAGCACTTCGCTGATGAAGTAGACCGGCCTCTGAACGGGCAATGCATGCCCTTCCTCTTGCCTTTCGACCACAATCGCGGCGCTAACCACCTGAGTGGTCGCGGCGACGTAGACCAAGAGGGCTTCTGCGTCCGCCGGGGGCACCAAGACAGGTGCCTTTGTAAGGAGCGCCTTCAGGTTGCCGAGGGCTTCCTCGGCCTCAGGGGTCCAAGCGAAACACTCGACCTTCCTTAAGAGGTGGTACAGAGGCAGACCTCTTTCGCCGAGGCGTGAGATGAAGCGGCTCAGGGCCGCGAGGCATCCCATGACCCTCTGTACCCCTTTTAAGTCCTTGATGGGTCCCATGCTGGTGATGGCCGCGATCTTCTCCGGGTTGGCTTCGATGCCTCGCTCGGAGACGATGAACCCTAGGAGCATGCCTCGGGGCACCCCGAAGACACACTTCTCAGGATTAAGCTTGACTCCCTTCGCCTTGAGACACCGGAATGTCACTTCAAGGTCGGAGAGGAGGTCGGAAGCCTTCCTTGTCTTGACTACGATGTCATCGACGTAGGCCTCGACTGTGCGACCGATGTGTTCGCCGAACACATGGTTCATGCACCGCTGGTACGTCGCGCCCGCATTCCTCAAACCGAACGGCACGGTGACATAGCAGTACATGCCGAACGACGTGATGAAAGAAGTCGCGAGCTGGTCGGACTCTTTCATCCGGATCTGGTGATACCCTGAGTAGGCATCGAGGAAGGACAGGGTTCCGCACCCAGCGGTGGAATCCACGATTTGGTCGATGCGAGGCAGAGGGTAGGGAACCTTCGGACATGCTTTGTTGAGACCAGTGTAGTCTACACACATCCGCCATTTCCCCCCTTTCTTCCTCACAAGCACAGGGTTGGCAAGCCATTCGGGATGGAATACCTCTTTGATGAACCCTGCTGCCATTAGCTTGTGGATCTCTTCGCCAATCACTCTGCGCTTCTCCTCGTCAAATCGGCGCAGAGGCTGCCTGACGGGTCGGGCTCCGGCCCGAATATCTAGCGAGTGCTCGGCGACATCCCTCGGTATGCCGGGCATGTCCGAGGGACTCCACGCAAAGACGTCGGCGTTTGCGCGGAGAAAGTCGACGAGCACTGCTTCCTATTTGGGGTCGAGCCCGGAACCGATCCGGACCTGCTTGGTGATGTCGCCACTGGGGTCGAGAGGGACGGCCTTGACCGTCTCCGCTGGCTCGAAGTTGCCGGCGTGGCGCTTCACGTCTGGCACCTCCTTGGAGAGGTTCTCCAGGTCGGCGATGAGGGCCTCGGACTCGGCGAGGGCCTCGGCGTACTCCACGCACTCCACGTCGCATTCGAACGCGTGTTTGTACGTGGGGCCGACGGTGATGACCCCGTTGGGGCCCGGCATCTTGAGCTTCAGGTAGGTGTAGTTGGGGACGGCCATGAACTTCGCGTAGCATGGCCTCCCTAGCACGGCGTGGTAGGTTCCTCGGAACCCGACCACTTCGAACGTCAGGGTCTCCCTTCGGAAGTTGGAGGGTGTCCCGAAGCAGACGGGGAGGTCGAGTCGTCCGAGGGGCTGGACGCGCTTCCTAGGGATGATCCCGTGGAAGGGCGCAGCGCCTGCTCGGACGGAGGACAGATCGACGCGCAGGAGCTTGAGGGTCTCGGCGTAGATGATGTTGAGGCAGCTGCCCCCATCCATCAGGACCTTGGTGAGCATGACATCGCCGACAACGGGGTCGACGACGAGCGGGTATTTCCCCGGGCTCGGCACATGATCGGGGTGGTCGGCCTGGTCGAAAGTGATGGGCTTGTCGGACCAGTCTAGGTAGACTGGCGCCGCCACCTTCACCGAGCAGACCTCCCGGCGCTCTTGCTTGCAGTGCCGAGCCGAGGTATTCGCCGCATGCCCTCCATAGATCATGAAGCAGTCGCGGACCTCGGGGAATTCTCCTGCTAGGTGATCTTCGTTCTTGTCGTCGTCGCGGGCCCTGCCACCCTCGGCGGGTGGCCCGGCCCTGTGGAAGTGACGCCGAAGCATAACGCACTCCTCAAGGGTGTGCTTGACGGGCCCCTGATGGTAGGGGCACGGCTCCTTGAGCATCTTGTCGAAGAGGTTTGCACCTCCGAGGGGCTTCCGAGGGTTCTTATACTCGGCGGCGGCGACAAGGTCCGCGTCAGCGGCGTCGCGTTTCGATTGCGACTTCTTCTTGCCTTTCTTCTTGGCGCCGCGCGGAGCAGACGCCTCGGGACCTTCTTCCGATGGGCGGCCCTGGGGCTGCTTGTCCTTTCGGAAGATAGCCTCGACCGCCTCCTGGCCAGAGGCGAACTTGGTGGCGATGTCCATCAGCTCGCTCGCCCTGGTGGGGGTTTTGCGACCCAGCTTGCTCACCAGGTCGTGGCAAGTGGTGCCGGCGAGGAACGCGCCGATGACATCCGAGTCGGTGATGTTGGGCAGCTCGGTGCGCTGCTTCGAGAATCGCCGGATGTAGTCCCGGAGCGACTCCCCCGGCTGTTGCCGGCAGCTTCGAAGGTCCCAGGAATTCCCGGGGCGCACGTATGTGCCCTGGAAATTGCCAGCGAAGGCTTGGACCAAGTCGTCCCAGTTGGAGATCTGCCCCGGAGGCAGGTGCTCCAACCAGGCGCGAGCAGTGTCGGAGAGGAACAGGGGGAGGTTACGAATGATGAGGTTGTCGTCGTCCGTTCCACCCAGTTGGCAGGCGAGGCGGTAGTCTGCGAGCCACAGTTCCGGTCTCGTTTCCACCGAGTACTTCGTGATAGTAGTCGGGGGTCGGAACCGGGTCGGGAATGGCGCCCGTCGGATGGCCCGACTGAAGGCCTGCGGACCGGGTGGTTCGGGCGAGGGACTCCGATCCTCCCCGCTGTCGTAGCGCCCCCCACGCCTGGGGTGGTAGCCTCGGCGCACCCTTTCGTCGAGGTGAGCCCGACGGTCGCGTCGATGGTGCTCGTTGCCGAGGTGGCCCGGGGCCGCAGGCGCGGTGTTGCGCGTGCGCCCGGTGTAGACCGAGGCTTCCCGCATGAATCGGGAAGTCGCGGCATGAGGTTCCGAGGGATAACCTTGCCTTCGGGAGGCAGTGCTCTCGGCCCGCCGGGCCGCAGCGCCTTCCAGGAGATTCTTGAGTTCTCCCTGGATTCGCCGACCCTCGGTGGTTGACGGCTCCGGCATCGCGCGGATGAGCATTGCTGCGGTTGCCAGGTTCTGACCAACCCCGCTGGATGCGGGCGGCAGCCTGATCCTGACATCGTTGGCGACGCGGTGCTGGAGACCTTGGGGCAGGTGACGTATTTCTCCGGCCAGGGGTTGGCCCACCCATGCTTGTCCGACGTCCCGACGGATCGGCTCAAGCGCTCCTGTTCCCTCGTTGAGCCTGGCCTGCGCCTCGCGGACTTGCTCGAGTTGTGGGTCGTAACCCCCCGCCGGAGCGGGGACCACAGCTAGCTCCCGTGGGATGTCGGCGCGAGGCACCGGCCTAGGGAGATCACCGTCCTCCGGCATGCCAAGATGGTTGCCTTCGGAGGGATCCCCTAGCTCGATGTGGAAACATTCGCGGCTTGGGCCGCAGCTCTCGTCGCCAAGGCTGCGGCTTCCATCGGAACAGTCGGATAGGCAGTAGTCACATGCGGTCATGAAGTCCCGCACGACACTGGGGTTGCCAAGTCCGGAGAAATCCCAACCGATGCTGGGATCGTCATCTTCCTCGGACCCAGAGGGCCCGTAGGTCGAGACGTCCGTCAGTCGGCCCCAAGGCGACCGCATACAGAACCTCAGTGGGGTTGCACTCGCCTCAATGAGGGCGCCCGCTAAAACGAGGTCGTTTGGCGGGTTGAGGCCGAGTGGAAATGACGCAAGATGGGAGTTAGTCGGTACCTTTTGGTCGACGAGGAGCGACGTAGTCACATCGGGGACTGGTTGCACCGTCGTCTCTGGTTCGAGGGCGACGTCCTGCAGGCTTTCCGCGAGCGCGCCGGCGTCGTCTTCTTGCTCGGGGTCAGCGTGCCGCGGGGGGACGGCGCTTGCCTCCGTCTTGAACGCGAGGTCGACGTCCGGCGTGCCTTCCGTCGGGGCGTCGGGGGCGTCGATTCGCTCGACGGCCGACGAAGCGCGGCCTCCCACCTGGCTTTGACGGCCCCGCCTCCTCCTCCGTTGGCGGGGGAGAGAACGGAGCGAGCCCGAATGTTGCCCTTCCACCACGCGGGGAAGACGTCGTCGATTCCGCCGCTGGCGGGCGGGTTGTCGGCCGCCATTGTCGTAGTCGCGCGGCGGTGGAAGAAGTATCATGTCGTAGCTGCCGTCGAAGGACATGAACTCAAGAGTCCCGAAACGAAGCACCGTCCCGGGCCGGAGAGGTTGCTGGAGACTGCCCATCTGGAGCTTGACGGGGAGCTGTTCGTCAGCACGCAGCATGCCCCTACCTGGCGCGCCAACTGTCGGCGTTTCGAGACAGGGGGGTCCCTAAGCCGACGAGTGAGTGTGCTGCGTGCCCCAGCCCAGATGGGTCGAGCGCGTGGGCGAGCGCGAAGGGGGGAGAGGCGAGGTGGCCGGAGTCGAGTGTGAGAGAGGTGGAAGTCCCGCGGCCTTCGTGTTCGTCCCGCGCCCAGGTCAGGTGCGCTTGCAGTAGGGGGGGTTACAAGCGTCCACGCGGGTGAGGGAAGCGAGCGGCCCCAAGAGAGCGCCTGTCCCGTCCTTGGTCCCGCGTGGCCAACCTCCTCTAAGAAGGCCCTGGTCCTCCCTTTTATAGTCGTAAGGAGAGGATCCAGGTGTACAATGGGGGGTGTAGCAGAGTGCTACGTGTCTAGCGGAGGGAGAGCTAGCGCCCTAGGTACATGCCAATGTGGCAGCCGGAGAGATCTGGGCACCCTGCTGGCGTGATGTCGTGGCTGTCGGAGGTGCGGCGGAGCCTGGCGGAGGGACAGCTGTTGGAGCGGTCGAGTCCCTGCTGACGTCGTCCTGCTTCCGTAAGAGAGCTGGGGGCCGCCGTCGTCATAGAGCTTGTGGAGCGCCATCATTGCCCCTCCGGCGGAGTTGGCCGGATGGGACGCCGGTCTTGTTCTCCGTGACGCGAGTCGATTCGGGGTAGGATGATGATGGCGCTTCCTGTCGACGTGGCGGTCTGTGCCCTAGGCAGGGCGACGTGGGGGTTCCTCCGAAGCCGAGGTTGAGTCTGCCTTCCGTTGCCGTGGCCGAGCCCGAGCCATGGGGTCGGGCGAGGCGGAAGTCGTTCGGCCGAGGCCAGGGCGGAGTCCGAGCCCTGGGGTCGGGCGAGGTGGAGTTTCGTCGTCTTCCGGGTCTTAGCCCGAGTCCGAGCCCTGGGGTCGGGCGGAGCGGAGTTCGCCGTCTTCCGGGTCTTAGCCCGAGTCCGAGCCCTGGGGTCGGGCGGAGCGGAGTTCGCCGTCTTCCGGGTCTTAGCCCGACTCCGAGCCCTGGGGTCGGGCGGAGCGGAGTTCGCCGTCTTCCGGGTCTTAGCCCGAGTCCGAGCCCTGGGGTCGGGCGGAGCGGAGTTCGCCGTGGCGCCTTTGGCAAGGCCTGCCTGTCAGACTCACTCTGTCGAGTGGCACTGCAGTCGGAGTGGCGCAGGCGGCGCTGTCCTTCTGTCAGACTGGCCAGTGGAGCGGTGGAGTGACAGCGGTCACTTCGGCTCTGCCGGGGGCGCGTGTCAGGATAAAGGTGTCAGGCCACCTTTGCGTTAAATGCCCCTGCAATTTGGTCAGTCGGTGCGGCGATTTAGTCAAGGTTGCTTCTGAGCGAAGCCAAGGCCTCGGGCGAGCCGGTGATGTGTCCGCCATAAAAAGGGGGCCTCGGGCGAGACGGAAGTCTCTCGAGGTCGGCTGCCCTTGGCCGAGGCTAGGCTCGGGTGAAGCGTGATCGAGTCACTCGTGTGGACTGATCCCTGACTTAATCGCACCCGTCAGGCCTTTGCAGCTTTATGCTGATGGGGGTTACCAGCTGAGAATTAGGCGTCTTGAGGGTACCCCTAATTATGGTCCCCGACAGTTACATTCCCTTACAAGCGGGATCCTAGCTCCATTTCTGCAGGAATGGACTATGCTGCACCAGCAAGAGTCGCGTTGAAAGCTGGTTCCGGACAGCCCCACCAACGACGGCGACCACCTCTACACCAACAGCGACAACGACCTCTGCTCTGAGCGGCTCGCCAGCAGCAGCGATCACCTCAGGGTGAGCGCTACTATGAATAGGTCCTCGCCCCGTCCTCCTATGGGGGGTGGCAGCGAGGCCATTAAAGCCAAAGGGCCGGAGGTCCGGTGGCAGGTGGCACTGACAGTCTCGCCAGCGGAGGCAACCACCTCTGCAGTGGGCAGCCTCACCAGCGGAGGCGACCACATCAGCCCCACCGGTGGCAGCGACCACCTCTGCACCGATGGGCAGCGGCTGCACCAGCACGCACGAAGAGGTCTTCGCTCCCGTTCTCACTGCGGGAGTGAGGACAGGACCAACCAAGAATGCCGCCGCTGCGGCAGCGTACAATGTCTTGTACGACCTCCCAGTGCGACCGGTGGTGCGGGAGAAGCTGTGGATGTGGCCAACCCGCGCACGACGCGCCCGTCGCCTGTGCGGTGGACGGGCAGCCACGCTCTGCCCCAGCGGCAAGAGGCAGCGCTGGAGGCGGCATCAGAGCCACCCAGGCTGGGGAGCCAGACACACGGCAGCTGACGGCACCATAGACGGTCGGGCCCGCGTACCCGGAGTTCGCCTCCTCCGCAAAGCTAGCGAACGCCCTTCTCCCCCGAATGCTGGAGGAAGAAGCGGACCGCCAACCCACGCGAAAGGCGAACTCCCACTTGGCTCGCCCTCCCCCCCAGCGCGGATGATGAACATCCTTGAAGCTGAGGGCAGGGGGGAGCCCACAGCCCGGCTCGCTTCTCTCCACCACAAGGCTGGTAGTCATCCTTGTGGATGACCACCGGCCGGAGGTTGCGACTGGGCTGCGTGATGAAAATCCTTGAAGCCGAGTGATGGTGAAAGGATGCAAACTCCCATGGGGTTGCACCCCTCCAACAGCAGCAAGAAGAAGACAAGATCGGTGATGCCGCCACGAGCGTGCGCTCTCCGTTGGTGAAGTCGCCGGAAGGGATGGCCTTGACGCGGATCCCTCCAGAGAACACCGGCGCACCCCATCTGGAGGCCTAGAAGGCAAAAGGGCGCGATGGTCGCAAGAGGAGCGAGGCATGTCTACTGCCCGGGAGATCGACCCCTTTTTAAAGGCAGACCCCTACTCGCGCCCCTAAAGCGTCACAAGTGAAGTCTCCCCTGGCGTGCACCAAGGATCCCACCTTATGACACGGGGGCCAGGCCCCACATGTCATACGGACTGACCCTAAGAAGGAGCGTGCAACTGCCCTGTGATTACGCACCCCTTCATTTTCGGGGTAACCAGCGGTCAGGAAGGCGAACCGCCGTACAAGGGGCATGCAACCGCCCCACGGTTAAGCGCCCCTTCATCTTCGCCGTATCCAGCGGTCAAAGAGGTGAACCGCCACACAAGAAGCGTACAACTGTCCCACGGCTGTGCACCCCCTCAGCTCCGCTGCAACTGGCGGTCCAACTCGGGGGCCCAGGCCCACATGTCATACAACCGGCGTGCCGGTTACCATGTGCGAAAAAACCGCACTGCCGCTTGCACCAATGCCACGTCTTCTCGGGGCCGTCACGGGAGTCTGAAAAGGTAAATTTTTCAGAACCAGTGCAGCGACTCGAGGCAGCCCCGCGCATGGCCCAACAGTGCCATTAAGTACGATGGTCACGGGCCAGTCAGCCATGGGAATAGGCGCAGCAGTTGGCAAGGCCATAGGCGGGCCGACAGTAATTGCAGCGACAAGCGCGCGGGAGCAGCGGTCCAACCGCCAACCAGACTCTGGTCCCACCTGCAGGCTCGCATCCTCCCCCGAGGCAGGCCCGAAGGCCACTGTCGGTACCCTAAATCAGGGGTACCCTCTTCTACAGCATGAAGACGCCGCACCCGTGCGACGTCTCCTAACCACACGGGGGACGGCGCCTGACCCCACCGCATGGGCAGGCCAAAGGGCGCCACGTGGCAAGGAGAGACAACACATCCCAATAAATCCAGACCCCCACAGAAGGACACCGGACCCCTATACATATAAGTCCGGAGCCTCCGGGTAGGTCCGAACCTCAGCAGGGTCCCGGAACGAGGAGGACCCTGGTATGAGCAGGGGTCCGGTACTGACACGTGTCCGGGCCTTGCCCCCCCACTTCCCGCTCAGGCGGAGACCCACTGCTTGTGGCCCATGACATAAGCTATCGGGCCGAGCCTGACGTGAAGTCGAGCAGCTCCTGCATTTATTGAGGAGAGGACGCGCCGCCTGCCACTGCACTGACGGGCGACATGCTCTCTCAGCATTTAATGCGTCCCGTCCCATCCGCTGGCAGGCGGTGTCAAGGTCATCCAGCAGGCGGCGCGCCTGCTGGGTCTGCTGGCAAACAGTGCGCCTGTGCCGAGCGACACGCTATACTCATCCTCCCTTCTACAAGAAGCTTCCCCTGCACGCCTAGGATACGCAGATCTCGGGTGTCAGGGCACAAGAAGATTGTCTCGCCAACAAACATTAGTAGGCTCCAAGCACTATATTCCTTATGTCCCTGGGCCCACATGTCAGGGTCCAGTGCCTTTGTGCATGACCCCTTCAGCTATAAAAGGGGAGGCATGCGACGTTACACGACACACGCAATCTTAGACTCGCTAGCTCATACAAGCTCACAAATAATACATCTCACAGTGGAGTAGGGTATTACGCCCCGGTGGCCCGAACCACTCTAAATCCTTGTGTGTTCTTGAGTCCTTCCCGTTTCATTCCAATGATCAAGCAAAACGCCTAAGCCCCTCCTCATCTAAGGATTTAGGGCAGGTGCACTCTGCCACCCGGCCGGAGATTTGCTCTCTGACAATCACCATCTACTTCCAGCTCCGACGCGCCGTCCATCACTTCTAAGCGCCATGAGCGCAAGAAGTTTAGTAAGATCCCCCTATGCTACCCTCGCATTTCCAAACACACTCCTTTACTTTCGGTCCCATTAGGCAAACCACCGGTTTTTACGGTGAAGATTATTGTATGTGGAGTGATAAAATGAGGCACCATCTAACCTCACTCCACGCTAGCATTTGGGACATTGTTGAGTTTCGAGCGCAGGTACCATCCGTGGGGGATGAGGGCTACGACTCGAACAAGGTCACCCAAATCCGGCACTTCAACTCCCAAGCTACTACTATACTCCTCACCTCTCTATGTCGAGAGGAGTATAATAAGGTGCAAGGGTTGAAGAGTTCCAAGGAGATTTGGGACGTGCTCAAGACCGCGCACGAGGGAGATGAGGTGACCAAGATCACCAAGTGAGAGACGATCGAGGGGGAGCTTGGTCGATTTGTCCTCAACCAAGGAGAGGAGCCACAAGCCATGTATAACCGGCTTAAGACCTTTGTGAACCAAGTGCGCGACCTCGGGAGCACCAAATGGGATGACCATAAAATGATCAAGGTTTGTCGGTGTTTCGGACCCGGGGGACCCTCAACCGAGCCGACCAGTGAATTTATCGCTGCGTGCCCCTGTCCAGATGGGTTGGCGCAAGATGGAACACAAGGGGAAATGCGGCATGTATTATCTCGCACCGGGGCTGCTCGTAGTAGGGGTTACAAGCGTCGCGAGAGAGAGAGAGAGAGAGCGAGCCTGTTCGTTTGCTCGTTCCCCCCCCGCGCGACCCCCCTCCACAGGAGGGCCCTAGACCTCCCTTTTATAGATGCAAGGAGAGGGTCCAAATGTACAATGGGGGGTGTAGCTATGCGCTAACGTGTCTGGCAGAGAAGTGCCTGAGCCCTGTGTACATGCCAACGTGGCTGTCGGAGAAGCACGAGAGCCCTGTGTACGCGATAACGTGACCGTCGGAGAAGTGCCTGAGCCCTGTAGAAGCACAGCTGGCAGTGCGGCTGGGATCCCAGTGACGTCTCCTTGCTTCCGTAGGGGGCTGAGAACCACCGACGTCATGGACGCACGCGGGGAACCATCATTACCTGTTACCGGGGCGAGCCAGATGGGATATCGGTCTTGTTCTCTCATAGCCTGAGCTAGCTAGGGGTAGGGTAATGATGTATCCCCTGTGGCGCGGTTCGTCCGAGCCCAAGGTCGGGCGAGGTGGAGACTTCTCCTGAGGCCGAGGCCGGGGTCGGGCGAGGACGCGATTCCTCCCGAGGCCGAGGCTGATGCCGAGTCTTGGGGTCGGGCGAGGCGGAGACCTCCTCCCGAGGCCGAGGCCTAAGGTCGGGCAAGGCGGAGCTTCCTGTTGCGCCCGAGGCTGAACTCGGCTGTTGTCAGCCTTACCCGGGTGGGTGGCACAGCAGTCGGAGCGGGGCGAGCGACGCTGTTTTCCTGTCAGGTCGGTCAGTGAAAGGGCAAAGTGATTGCGTCACTTCGACCTTGCCAACTGAGGCGCGCGTGTCAAGATAAGGTGTCAGGCGATCCCCGCATTAAATGTGCATGCGATACGATTGGTTGGTGAGGCGATTTGGCCAAGGTTGCTTCACAACGAAGCCTGCCCGAGCTGGGCTTCGGGCGAGTCGAGGGTGCGCCCACCGCCTGAGGAGGCCCTCGGGCGAGGCGTGAGTTCGTCTGGGACTACTATTCCTGCTCGAGGCTGGGCTCGGGTGAGGCGAGATTGCGTCCCTTGGTAGACGAGGCCTTGACCTGAACCGTGCCCATCAGTCTTTGCGGTTTGTGCTGAGGGTGGTTACCAGCCGTGTTTAGGAGTGTTGGGGGTACCCCTAATTACGGTACCTGACAGTAGCCCCCGAGCCTCGAAGGGAGTGTTGGTACTCGCTTGGAGGCTTTGCCGCATTTCTTTGTGAGGGGACCGACCTTTCTCGGTTATACTTTGTTCCGGTGGGTGCGGGCGAGCGCACCCGCCGGGTGTAGCCCCCGAGGCCTCGGAGGAGTGGTTTGACTCCTCTGAGGTCTTAATGCTTTTCGTGATGCCTCGGCCGTCCTTGTTGTTCCCTCATGCGACCTGGCCGCAGCCCGGGTGCATGGTCAGGCGCCGAGTTTTTAAGCCGGTTTATTGACGCTGTCAACAGTTTGGCCATAGCCTGGTGCGAGAGCAGCCCCCGAGCCTCTGCACGGAGCGAGAGGACGATCAAGGACCATCTCAACTTTTGTTATACGCCCCTTCATCGCCTTTCCGCAAGGAGGAAGGGGGGGGGGGAAGCGCCATGTTGCCCTTGGAGGGCGCCGGACATGGTGTTTCCGGTGAGTTGCTAACGGGTGATCCGAGTGGACGCCCGAGCCCCGTTCGATAAGGGTCGGCTAGTGGCCTAGAGGCATGCTCCAAAAGTACCTGCAGGTGATTTGCCGGACCCGGACCCATTTGATAGGGTCCGAGGGATCGATGCCTCCCTCTGGTGGGATTCCATTACAAAATTGCTCCAGCTGGTCTCAGAAATGTCCTAGGGTACCTCGGGAGCGTAGCCCGAGCCTCGGCCATGTAAAGGACGTACCTAGAATCATCCCTCACTCTGCATGCTCTGGGGCGGCTGTCGAACCCTTCCGAGGGGCCAGCCTTCGAACCCCTGATCAGTAAAGGGCGCGGAGCCCGAGTGCTCTGGGCGGCTGTCGAACCCTTCCGAGGGGCCAGCCTTCGAACCCTTGATCAGTAATGGGCTTGAAGCCCGAGTGCTCTGGGGCGGTTGTCGAACCCTTCCGAGGGGCCAGCCTTCGAACCCCTGATCAATAGGAGGGCTCGGGGGCCCGTTTCCTTCGCTGAGAAGGATCCTTTTTGAAATATCCCCTTTCTCGAGAGAGAAAGAGGAAGAGGAAAATGATATGAATTTAAATAGTGTGGCGCACCTTTTTTGACGCGGTCATCATGGCGGAGGTGAAACGACGCCCGCTTCGCCTGCTAAGGGTGTCGCTTGCCCTGCAGAGGAGTTAATGCGACGGGACGTGCGATTCGCGGGGCGGCCGTTGCGCGTGCGTGAGTCGTTCGAGGAACGGAACACGGGCGCATCGTCTTCATGCCGTGGGAGAGGTCTCTCCTGCCGCTTCAGGAGGGGACGCGAGCCTGCAGGCGATTTGACCGCTGCTTCCGCCCGTCTGCTGCTGCAATTACTGTCGACCCACTTTTGGCCATATCAACCGCCGCGCCTCCTCCCGTGGCTGACTAACCCGTGATCGTTGCACTCAATTGGCGCTGTTGGGTCACGCACAGGGCTGCCTCGGGTCGCGGCACTGGTTCCGTAGTCGAGAAGACACGACATTGGCGCAGGTGGCGGTGCGGTTTCTTTGCATGCAGTAACCATCGCGCCGGTTGCTTGACATGCGGGCCTGGGCCTTCACGCTGACCCACCGGATGCGATGAAGCCGAAAGGGTGCACAACCGTGGTGCGGTTGCACGCCTCCTGCATGGCGGCCTGCCCTTTCGCTCGCTGGTTTCGGCGAGGATGGGGGAACGCTTATAACCACGGGGCAGTTACCTGCTTCGCGTGCAGCGGTTTGGCTTCTTCTGTTTCCGTTCAGCTCGCATGACATGTGGGACCCAGTCCCCGCGTCGGAGGGTGGGAACCCTGGAGCTCGTCGGTGGAGACTTTGCCCATGATGCTTGGAATGCGAGTGGGGAGAGCCGCCTTTAAAAAGGGATCGATCCCCCGGGCAGTAGACATGCCTCCGCACTCCCCTCATGCATTGCGCCCTTCCACCTTCCGAGCCCCCAGATGGGGAGCACCCGTGTTGCCTTCTTCTTGCGGGTGTTGGAGGAGCGCGACCCCGTGGGGGTTGGCGCTCTTCAGACATCGCCCGGCTTCAAGGATTTTCATCATGCAGCCCGGCTGCAGTCCCCCGCCGACGGTCACCCAGGATGATGACCGTAGGCCTCGTGGTGGGGAGAAGCAAGCCGGGCTGCGGCCTCTGCCCCGCCCTCAGCTTCAAGGATGTTCATCATCCATGCTGGGGAGGGGGCACACCGAGTTGGGGCCTGCCTCCGCGTGGGCCGGTGACCCGCTTCTTCCTCTAGCATATTAGGAAGAGGGGCATCCTCCAGCTGTGCGGAGGAGGCGTCCTCCAGCCATGCGGGGGAAGGTGAACTGCTGCTGCCTGGCCAGGGTGCAGCTGTCCGTCCTCTACCCGGGCGACGGTCGTGTCGCGCGTGGGCCGGCCACGTCCAGGTCCTCCTTGCGCCGTCGGCTGCACCGGGGGGTCGCACAACACGTCGTACGCCACGAGGGCGGTACTCGTGTTCTGGGACGGTCCCGTTCTCGTTCTTGTGGCGAGGACAGGAGTGAGGACCTGTCGGTGCGCTTTGGGGCGACCACTGTTCGCCGGCGCGGTGTTGGTGGGCAGGTGGCCGCTGTCGTCGGTGCTGAGGTGGTGGCAGCCAGAGGAGCTTGTCTCCGCCGACGAGATCGTCGGCGCCACCTGCGGTTGGACCTCCGGCTCTTTGGCTTTGATGGCTTGTCCTCGCCCCTCATGTGGGGACGTGGGCGAGGGCCTTTTCACAGCAGCGTCTGCCCTGAGGTCATCGCTGCTGCTGTTTAGCCGCCCGAGGCGGAGGTCATTGTCGCTGCCGGTGGAGCGGTCGCTGGTGAGCCACCTGGAGTTTGTTATCCCGCAGGCCCTCTAGTGTGGAGGTTGTTCATACCCGCGGGAGTGGAACCGGAGTCCCGTTTGTAATGGTACCCTAAGTATGGGTGTTTGTTCTTTGCAACTGCTGAGGCCTGAACATTTGGGTATTTGAGCGTGAACCCGTGTTTCTTCCTCATTTTGAGCACTAGGACTTGCCTGTCGGCTAGCGGAACCACTTAACCAAGCGTGAGTTGCCTTGCGTGGAAGGTGACGAGTGAGGTATCCGTATCCCGGAGGCGTAGGAGTCCCTCGGCTCGGTCGGCCTTGCCACTCAGGGCCTCTCTCGCTCAGTTTTAGGACCTTCGGCCGCTCTGCGATAAGCTGAAGCCGGAGGCAGCGGTGTCGGCGCGGACGGAGGCGGTGTCAGCTCGAATAGAGGCTTCGTCGGCCCAGGAGCAGGTGGCTTCCTAGGTCGAGGAGGTGCAGCAGCGGCGGCTAGAGCTTGGCCAGGTCATCCGCGAGCGGGACCAACCCCGGGGTCACGCTGCCGAGGCCATGAGCCGGGCTGAGGTCCTCGGGGGACAGCTGGCTGAGGCTACGGAGCGGCCAGCCGAGGCGTCCGCTCAGGCCGGGGCCCTTGCGGAGAGCCTGACCATGAGGGCCCAAGCGCGGTGCTGGCGTCCTCCTTCGAGGTGGAGATCCTTTCACCCGTGTCGCCGTCTGAGGCCGGGCCAGATTCCGCCGAGGGTGGAAATGACGCTGAGGGTGCTGCTCCTCCCCCTGCCGATGTCTGAATCTGCAGGAATAGTTTGTTTGAAGCACGCGTATGTTTTTTGTGGCCGCTGAGGCCTAAACATCTTATTGTCGTGTTATAAAGCTGTGTTTCCTTTCCTCTCGTTTCGAGTATCAGGACTTGTTCGTCGGTAGCAGAACCACTTATCCGAGCGAGAGTTACTTTTCGCGGAAGGTGATGAGTGAGGTATCCGTATCCCGGAGGCGTAGGAGTCCCTTGGCTCGGTCGGCCTTGCCGCTTACGTGCACTCTCACTCGTTTGCAGGATTCTGTTATCGATATAGTCGAGAAGGCACGAAAGTCATTTTCTACCTGAGCGTTAGGACTTGTTCGGTAGCAGGATCGCTTATCCGAGCGTGAGTTACTTTTCGTGGAAGGTGATGAGTGAGGTATCCGTATCCCGGAGGCGTAGGAGTCCGTCGGCTCGGTCGGCCTTGCCGCTTACGTGTACTCTCGTCGTTTTTAGGACCCTGCTATCGATATAGTCGAAAGCACGAAAGTCGTTTTCTACCCGAGCGTTTAGGACTTGTTCGATAACAGAACCGCTTATCTGAGCGTGAGTCACTTTTCGCGGAAGGTGATGAGTGAGGTATCCGTATCCCGGAAGCATAGGAGTCCCTCGGCTCGGTCAGCCATGCCGCTTACGTGCTCTCTCGCTCGTTTTTAGGGTTCCGTTATCGATATAGTCGAAAGTCGTTTTGGTAGAAAACTTTTCCTTTGGTAGAAAACTTTTCCGAGGAAAATTTCGATGGAGAGGGGGTTCCCCCTTTCTAGCCCCCGAGGGAGGGTCGGGCTTTACCGAGGCAAGGCTGATCCTTCCTTGACGGTTAGACTTTATTTATGTATGTAAAGAAAACGAGGTACTTGAACGACTTGAAACATTTTAAGGGTAGAAGCGACGTAGTTGTTGGATGTTCCAAGCGTTGCTGTAGACCTCGCCTTGATCGTTGGCCAGCTTGTATGTTCCGGGCTTCAAAATCTTGGCGATGATGAACGACCCTTCCCAGGGAGGAGTAAGCTTGTGGCGCCCTCGGGCGTCTCGTCGCAGCCGAAGTACCAGGTCTCCCACCTGGAAGCCTCGGGGCCGAACCCTTCGGGCGTGGTAGCATCGCAGAGACTGCTGATACCGTGCCGAGTGTAGTAAGGCCACGTCCCGAGCCTCTTCCAGCTAGTCCAATGAGTCTTCTCGGCTGGTCTGATTGCTTTGGTCGACATAAGCCTTTGTCCTCGGGGAACCGTATTCTAAGTCTGTGGGTAGGACGGCCTCAGCCCCATAGACTAGAAAGAACGGTGAGAAAACCGTGGACCGGCTCGACGTCGTCCTCAGACTCCAGACCACCGATGGTAGCTCTTTCATCCATCGCTTGCCAAACTTGTTGAGGTCGTTGTAGATCCTTGGTTTTAGTCCCTACAAAATCATACCGTTGGCACGCTCCACCTGCCCATTCGTCATGGGGTGAGCTACGGCGGCCCAGTCCACACGGATGTGGTGGTCCTCGCAGAAGTCTAGGAACTTCTTCCCAGTGAACTGCGTGCCATTGTCGGTAATGATGGAGTTCGGGACACCAAAGCAATGGATGATGTTTGTGAAGAACGCCACTGCCTGCTCGGACCTGATGCTAATTAAGGGTCGGACCTCGATCCACTTGGAGAATTTGTCGATGGCGACCAGCAGGTGCAAGAAGCCCCCGGGTGCCTTCTGTAAGGGACCGACGAGGTCCAGACCCCACACGGCAAACGGTCAGGTGATGGGTATTGTCTGCAGGGCCTGAGCGGGCAGGTGCGTCTGTCTCGCGTAGAATTGACACCCTTGGCAGGAGCATACAATCCTAGTGGCATCGGCCACCGCGGTCGGCCAGTAGAAACCTTGTCGGAAGGCATTCCCCATGAGGGCTCGAGGTGCTACGTGGTGACCGCAAGCCCCCGAGTGTATCTCTTGCAACAGCTCTTGTTCTTCGGTGACGGATATGCATCGTTGGAGAATGCCCGAGGGGCTGCGGTGGTAGAGCTCCTTTTCATCACCCAGTAAAATGAACGACTTGGCGCGCCGAGCCAGTCACCGAGCTTCGGCCTTGTCGAGGGGTAGCTCTCCTCGGAGGAGATATTCGAGGTATGGGGTCTGCCAGTTCGGGTTTGGCGTGACCCCATTCCGCTCCCCCTCGATGCGCAAGGCCTCACCCTCGGTGGCCGAGGGCACCTCGGGCTGGGCCGAGGTCTCGTTGGGCTCGGGCGCGTCGTTGAGTTTCACGGAGGGTTGATATATGTCCCTGGAGAAGACGTTCGGGGGAACCGTCGTTCGCCCCGAGGCTATTTTCGCCAGCTCATCCGCAGTCTCGTTGTACCGTCGAGCAACATGATTGAGTTCCAGCCCGTGGAACTTATCTTCCAAGTGCCGAACTTCATTGTAATAGGCCTCCATTTTTCGATCGCGACAGTGGGAGTTCTTCATGACTTGGTCGATGATGAGCTGCGAGTCGCCCCGAGCATCGAGGCGCCGAACCCCTAGCTCGACGGCGATGCGCAACCCGTTGACCAAAGCCTCGTACTCGGCCATGTTGTTTGATGTAGGAAAATGGAGGCGCAACACGTAGCGCACATGTTTCCTGAGGGGTGAGATGAAGAGCAGGCCCGCACCTGCTCCTGTTTTCATCAGCGACCCATCGAAGTACATGGTCCAAAGTTCGGGTTGGATTGGGGCCGTCGGTAATTGGGTGTTGACCCATTCAGCCAGGAAGTCCGCCAAGGCTTGAGATTTTATGGCCTTCCGAGGAGCGAATGAAATTGTCTCGCCCATGAGTTCCACTGCCCACTTTGCTATCCTACCTGAGGCCTCTCGGCACTGGATGATCTCCCACAGGGGGAAGGATGACACCACAGTCACTGGATGAGACTCGAAGTAGTGTCATAGTTTTTCGTCGCGTCAGAATTACTTCGTACAGTAGCTTCTGGATTTGTGGGTAGTGGATCTTGGTCTCGGATAGCACCTCACTGATGAAGTATGCCCTTCTTCTCGTCTCTCGACTACGATCACGGCGCTAACCACCTGAGTGGTTGCGGCTACGTAGATCAAGAGGGCTTCTCCCGCAGCGGGGGGCACCAAGATGGGTGCGTTTGTAAGGAGCGCCTTTAAGTTTCCGAGGGCTTCCTCGGCCTCGGGGGTCCATGTGAAGCGCTCGGCCTTCCTTAAGAGGCGGTACAAGGGTAATCCTTTCTCGTCGAGGCACGAGATGAAACGGCTCAGAGCCGCAAGGCATCCCATGACCCTTTGTACTCCTTTCAAATCTTCGATAGGCCCCATGTTGGTGATGGCCACGATTTTCTCTGGGTTGGCCTCTATGCCCCGCTCGGAGACGATGAACCCCAGGAGCATGCCTAGGGGGACTCCGAAGACACACTTCTCGGGATTGAGTTTCATGCCTTTCGCTCTCAGACACTTGAATGTTGTCTCAAGGTCGGAGAGGAGGTCGGAGGCTTTCCTGGTCTTGACAACGATGTCATCGACGTAAGCCTCGACCGTTCTGCCGATGTGCTCCCCGAACACGTGGTTCATGCACCTTTGGTATGTTGCACCTGCATTCCTCAAGCCAAATGGCATAGTAGTATAACAATACATGCTAAAAGGTGTGATGAAAGAAGTCGCGAGCTGGTCGAACTCTTTCATCTTGATTTGGTGATAACCTGAATAGGCGTCGAGGAATGACATGGTTTTGCACCCAGCAGTGGAGTCCACAATTTGATCGATGCGAGGCAGAGGGTAGGGAACCTTCGGACATGCTTTGTTTAGACCAGTGTAGTCTACACACATCCTCCATTTCCCACCTTTTTTCTTTACAAGCACAGGGTTAGCTAACCATTCGGGATGGAATACCTCTTTGATGAACCCTGCAACCATCAGCTTGTGGACCTCCTCGCCTATGGCCCTGCGCTTTTCTTCATCAAAACGGTGCAGGTGCTGCTTTACGGGTCGGGCACCGGCTCGGATGTCCAGTGAGTGCTCGACGACATCCCTCGGTATGCCGGGCATGTCCGAGGGACTCCACGCAAAAACTTCGGCATTTGCGCGGAGAAAGTCGACGAGCACTGCTTCCTATTTGGGGTCGAGCTCCGAGCCGATCCGGACTTTCTTGTTGGCGTCATTGCTAGGGTCGAGAGGGACAGACTTAACCGCCTCAGCCGGTTCGAAGTTGCCGGCGTGGCGCTTCGCATCAGGCACCTCCTTGGAGAGGCACTCTAGGTCGGCGATGAGGGCCTCGGACTCGGCGAGGGCCTCAGCGTACTCCACGCACTCCACGTCGCATTCGTACGCGTGTCGGTACGTGGATCCGACGGTGATGACCTCGTTGGGGCCTGGCATCTTGAGCTTGAGGTATGTGTAGTTGGAGACGGCCACGAACTTGGCGTAGCATGGTCTCCCCAGCACCGCGTGGTAGGTCCCTCGGAACCCGACCACCTCGAACGTGAGGGTTTCCCTGCGGAAGTTGGAGGGAGTTCCAAAGCAGACAGGCAAATCAAGTTGCCCAAGGGGTAGGACGCGCTTACCGGGGACGATCCCGTGGAAGGGTGCCGCACCGGCCCGGATCGTGGACAGATCGATCTCCAAGAGCCCGAGGGTCTCGGCGTAGATGATGTTGAGGCTGCTGCCTCCGTCCATGAGGACCTTGGTGAGCCTAGCGTTGCCGATGACAGGGTCGACAACGAGCGGGTACCTTCCTGGGCTCGGTACGCAGTCGGGGTGGTCGCCTTGGTCGAAGGTGATGGGCTTGTCGGACCAGTCCAGGTAGACTGGCGCCGCCACCTTCACCGAGCAGACCTCCCGGCGCTCCTGCTTACGGTGCCGAGCCGAGGCGTTCGCCACTTGCCCACCATAGATCATGAAGCAGCCGTGGACCTCCAGGAACTCCTCTTCCTTGTCGCCCTCCTTCTTGTTGCCCTGGTCCTTGCCACCTTCCGCCGGGGCCCCGACCCTATGGAAGTAGCGCCGAAGCATGACGCGTTCTTCAAGGGTGTGCTTGATGGGACCCTGCCACCCTGGTGGTAGGGGCACGACTCCTTGAGCATCTTGTCGAACAAGTTGGCCCCTCCGGGAGGCTTCCGTGGGTTCCTGTGCTCGGCAGCAGCGACGAGATCCGCGTCAGCGGCATCGCGCTTTGCTTGCGCCTTCTTCTTGGCCTTATTCTTCGTGCCACGCTGGGCGGACGCCTCGGGGACGTCTTCTTTCTGCCTCTCCTGAGGCTGCTTGTCCTTCCGAAAGATGGCCTCGACCGCCTCCTGACCAGAGGCGAACTTGGTGGCTATGTCCATCAATTCGCTCGCCTTGGTGGGAGTCTTGCGCCCTAGTTTGCTCACCAGGTCGCGGCAAGTGGTGCCGGCGAGAAACGCGCCGATGACGTCCGAGTTGGTGATGTTGGGCAGCTCAGTGCGCTGCTTTGAAAACCGTCAGATGTACTCTCGCAGGGATTCCCCTGGCTGCTGGCAGCAGCTTCGGAGATCCCAGGAGTTCCCAGGGCGTACATACGTACCTTGGAAGTTTCCAGCGAAGGCCTTGACCAGGTCATTCCAGTCGGAGATCTGCGCGAGAGGCAGATGCTCCAGCCATGCTCGGGCAGCGTCGAAGAGGAAGAGAGGGAGGTTGAGGATGATGAGGTTGTCGTCGTCCGTCCCTCCCAGCTGGCATGCCAGCCGGTAGTCCGTAAGCCACAACTCCGGCCTTGTCTCCCCCGAGTACTTGGTGATGGTAGTCGGGGCCCGGAACCGAGCCGGGAACGACGCCCGTCGTATGGCCCGGCTGAAGGCTCGCGGACCTGGTGGTTCAGGCGAGGGACTCCGATCCTCCTCACTGTCGTAGCATCCTCCGCGTCTGGGGTGGTAGCCTCGGCGCACCCTCTCATCGAGGCGGGCTCGACGGTCACGATGGTGTTGCTCGTTGCCGAGGTGATCCGGGGCTGCAGGTGTCCCGTCCCGCGTGCGCCCGGTGCGGACTGAGGCCTCCCGCATGAGTCGGGAAGTCGTTGCACGATGCTCCGGGGCACCCTTGCCTTCGGGAGGCAGAGCTCTTGGCTCATCGGACCGCTGCGTCTTCCAGGAGACCCTTGAGTTTGCCCTGGATATGCCGCCCCTCGGTGGTGGATGGCTTTGGCATTGCTCGGAGTAGCATTGCTGCTGCAGTTAGATTCCGGCCGACCCCGCTGGAGGCCGGGGCCAGCCTTGCCCTGGCATCATCAACGATACGGCATTGGACGTCCCGAGCCCGATGACACGCTTCTCCGGTGAGTGCTCGGCCTGCCCACTCCTGCTCGACGTTTTGCCGGAGCTGCACAAGTTGCCCTGCTTCCTCATCGAGCTTGGCCTGCATCTCGCGGATTTGCTCGAGCTATGTGTCCTGACCCCCCACAGGGACTGGGATCACAGCTAGCTCCCGCGGGATGTCAACGCGAGAAGCAGGCTCAGGGGGATCGTCATCCTCCGGCATACCGAGGTGGTTGCCTTCGTCGCGATCCCCCAGATCGACGTGGAAACATTCGCGACTTGGGCCACAACCCTCGTCGTCAAGGCTGTGGCCATCGTCAGAGCAACCGGAGAGGCAGTAGTCACATGCGGTCATGAAGTCTCGCATGGCACTAGGATCACGGAGCCCGGAAAAATCCCAACCGGAGTCGGGGTCGTCTTCTTCCTCGGAACCTAGGGGCCCAGAGGTTGAGATGGCCGTCAGTCGGTCCCAGGTTGACCACATATGGTACCCTGAAAGGTTAGGATATGCCTTTACGAAAGCGCTCACCGAAGCGGGGTCGCTTGGTGGATCGAAGCTAAATCTAAAAGGCACAGGGTGGAAAACGGACGGTACCTTTTGATCGATGGACGGTGGTGAAGTCGCACCGGGGACAGAATGCACCGTCATCTCAGGTACGAGGTTAACGCCCAACAAGTCCTTCGCGAGAGTGCTGGCATTGTCAGTCCGCTTGGGGTTGGCACGTTGCGGGGAAACGACACCCGTCGTTGTCTCAAGTGCGAGGACAACGCCCGACATGTCCCCCGCTGGGGTGCCGGCGTCGTTGACTCGCTCTGGACCGACAGCCGATGAGGTGCCGCCTCCTGCCTGGCCATGGTTGCCCCATCTCCTCCTCCTGCGGCGAGGAGGGTGGCAGGGCAAACCCGAATGCTGCTCTTCCGCCACGGGGGGGAGACGTCGTCGAGTTCGCCGCCGCCGGGCGAGCTGACAGCCGTCGTTGTTGTCGTGCTGCAAGGGGAGGAGTACCATGTCGTAGCTGCCGTCGCAGGACATGAACTCGAGACTCCCAAAGTGGAGCAGCGTCCCCGGCTGAAGAGGTTGCTGAAGACTACCCATCTGAAACTCAACGGGAAGATGTCCATTAACACGCAGCAGGCCCCTACCTGGCACACCAACTGTTGGCGTTTCGGACCCGGGGGACCCTCAACCGAGCCGACCAGTGAATTTATCGCTGTGTGCCCCTGTCCAGATGGGTTGGCGCAAGATGGAACACAAGTGGAAATGCGGCTTGTATTATCTCGCACTGGGGTGCTTGTAGTAGGGGTTACAAGCGTCGCGAGAGAGAGAGAGAGCGAGCCTGTTCGTTTGCTCGTCCCCCGCGTGACCCCCCTCCGCAGGAGGGCCCTGGACCTCCCTTTTATAGATGCAAGGAGAGGGTCCAGATGTACAATGGGGGTGTAGCTATGCGCTAACGTGTCTGGCAGAGAAGTGCCTGAGCCCTGTGTACATGCCAACGTGGCTGTCGGAGAAGCGCTTGAGCCCTGTGTACGCGATAACGTGGTCATCGGAGAAGTGTGTGAGCCCTGTAGAAGCACAGCTGGTGGTGCGGCTGGGATCCCGCTGACGTCTCCTTCCTTCCGTAGGGGGCTGAGAACCACCGACGTCATGGACGCACGCGGGGAACCATCATTACCTGTTACCGGGGCGAGCCAGATGGGACGCTAGTCTTGTTCTCTCGTAGCCTGAGCTAGCTAGGGGTAGGGTAATGATGTATCCCCTGTGGCGCGGTCGGTCCGAGCCCAAGGTCGAGCGAGGCAGAGACTTCTCCTGAGGCCGAGGCCGAGGTCGGGCGAGGACGCGATTCCTCCCGAGGCCGAGGCTGAGGCCGAGTCTTGGGGTCAGTCGAGGCTGAGACCTCCTCCCGAGGCTGAGGCCTAAGGTCGGGCAAGGCGGAGCTTCCTCTTGCGCCCGAGGCTGAACTCGGCTGTTGTCAGCCTTACCCGGGTGGGTGGCACAACAGTCGGAGCGGGGCGAGCGACGCTGTTTTCCTGTCAGGTCGGTCAGTGAAAGGGCGAAGTGACTGCGGTCACTTCGACCTTGCCGACTGAGGCGCGCGTGTCAGGATAAGGTGTCAGGCGATCCCCGCATTAAATGTGCATGCGATACGGTCGGTTGGTGAGGCGATTTAGCCAAGGTTGCTTCACAACGAAGCCTGCCCGAGCTGGGCTTCGGGCGAGTCGAGGGTGCGCCCACCGCCTGAGGAGGCCCTCGGGCGAGGCGTGAGTTCGTCCGGGACTACTGTTCCCGCCTGAGGCCGGGCTCGGGCGAGGCGAGATTGCGTCCCTTGGTAGACGAGGCCTTGACCTGAACCGTGCCCATCAGTCTTTGTGGTTTGTGCTGAGGGTGGTTACCAGTCGTGTTTAGGAGTGTTGGGGGTACCCCTAATTATGGTACCCGACAAGGTTATTCTAAGATCACTTGTTTTTCGAAATCCTACACAAGTTCAATTAATTCGCGGTGATTCTAGATACAAGCTAATGTCTCCCGGGGAAGTGATATGAAAGTTTGTGAGCTTTGAGTTGATGATCAAAGGCTCCAAACAAATCATCGAGCAAGGTGGCACCTCCACACCCGAGGTGCAACCCGTCGCATTCAAGGCGACGGAAGAAAAGAAAGAAGAGTCTACATCAAGTAGGCTCCCCATCGACGCCTCCAAGCTCGACAATGAGGAAATGATGCTCATCATCAAGAGCTTCCACCAAATCCTCAAGCAAAGGAGGGAGAAGGATTATAAACCCCGCTCCAAGAAAGTGTGCTACAAGTGTGGTAAGCCCGGTCATTTCATTGCTAAATGTCCTATGTCTAGTGATAGTGACAGGGGAGACGACAAGAAGGGAAGGAGGAAGGAAAATAAGAAGTACTACAAGAAGAAGGGCGGCGATGCCCACGTGTGTCGGGAATGGGACTCCGATGAGAGCACCACTGACTCCTCCTCCGACGAGGACGCCGCCAACATCGCCGTCAACAAAGGCCTCCTCTTCCCCAACGTCGGCCACAAGTGCCTCATGGCAAAAGATGGCAAAAAGAAGAAGGTAAAATCTAGAGCCTCCACTAAATATACGACATCTAGTGATGAGGGTAGCTCTAGTGATGATGAAGATGATTTGCTTGCTCTTTTTGCTAACTTAAACATGCAACAAAAAGAGAAATTGAATGAATTGATAGGTGTCATTCATGAGAAGGATGAACTCTTGGATAGCCAAAAGGAATTCCTTATTAAGGAAAATAAAAAGCATGTTAAAGTAAAGAATGCTTATGCTCAGGAAGTAGAAAATGTGAAAATTGACTAATGAGCTTAGCATTTGTCATGACACTATTTCCAACCTTAGAAATGAGAATGCTAGTTTAATTGCTAAGATGGAAAAATCAAATGTTTGCAATGATTCAATTATCAACCTTAGAAATGAAAATGCTAGTTTAATTGCTAAGATTGATAAATTGAATGACTCAATTTCTAACCTTAAAATTGAAAATGCTAGTTTAATTTCAAAGGCTAAAGATTTAAATGTTTGCAATGCTTCCATTTCCTGTCTTAGAGATGAAAATGCCATGCTAAAATCTAAGATAGATGAATTAAAATCTTGCAAACCCTCTACATCTAGTGTTGATCATGTCTCTATTTGTACTAGATGTAGAGATATTAATGTTGATGCTATTCATGATCACCTAGCTTTAATTAAAGAACAAAATGATCATATAGCTCAATTAACTAGTAAAATCAATGAGCATGAAATTGAGAATGAAAAATTTAAATTCGCTAGAAGCATGGTCTATAGTGGGAGACGCCCTGGCATCAAAGATGGCATTGGTTTCCAACAGGGAAGCAATGTCAAACTGAAAGGGAAATAGGGTCAAACCTTTTCCTAAATGATTTTGGTGGTTGAATTGTCCAACACAAATAATTGGACTAACTAGTTTGCTCTAAATTATAAGTTCTACAGGTGCTAAAGGTTCAACACAAACCAATAAAAAGGTCCAAGATAGGGTTCAAAAGAAAGGAGCAAAAGAAACCGAAGAGAACCTTGGTCTGACGCACTGGACTGTCCGGTGTGCCACCAGACAGTGTCCGGTGCACCAGGGTGGATCGACTCCAACTCCTCACCTTCGGGTTTCTGGAAAAGCCACTCCGTTATAATTCACCGGACTGTCCGGTGTGCCACCGGAGCAACGACTCCAGGGCAACGGTCGACTCCAACGGAAACCTGAAAAGCGCTACAGTGCGGATAGTGCGCGTAGAGTCAGAGCAGCGCCCGAAGGCACACCGGACAGTGAACAGTGGCTGTCCGGTGCACCACCGGACTGTCCAGTGGGCTAGGTTGTCAGAGCTCCAACGTTCGAACCCTAACGGTTGGGTGACGTGGCTGGTGCACGGGACAGTGTCCTGTGGCGCACCGGACTGTCCGGTGCACCCATCGACAGCAGCCCAACCCCAACGGTTGGTTTGGTGGTTGGGGCTATAAATACCCCCAACCACCACCACTTCAAGGCATCCAAGTTTTCAGCCATTGCATTCAATACAAGAGCTCTAGACTTCACTCCAAGACACAAACAAGAGATCAAATCCTCTCCCAAGTCCAAAATCACTCCAAACAATTAGTGGCTAGTGAGAGAGAGATTTTCGTGTTCATCTGAGCTTTTGTCGCATGGATCGCTTTTCTTTTTCCCCATTCTTGTTCTCAACACCTTTGTAATCAAGGCAAGAGACACCAATTGTGTGGTGGTCCTTGTGGGGTCTAAGTGACCTAATTGATTGAGGAGAAAAGCTCACTCAGTCTAAGGGACCGTTTGAGAGAGGGAAAGGGTTGAAAGAGACCTGGTCTTTGTGACCACCTCAACGGGGAGTAGGTTTGCAAGAACCGAACCTCGATAAAACAAATCACCGTGTCATCCGCTCTATTTCTTTGGTTGATTTGTTTTCACCCTCTCTTTCGAACTCGGTTATATTTCTAACGCTAACCCGACTTTTAGCTGTGCTTAAAGTTTATAAATTTCAGATTTGCCTATTCACTCCCCCTCTAGGTGACTTTCAATTGGTATCAGAGCCCGGTACTTTATTAGAGTCTAACCACTCGAAGTGATGTCGGGAGATCACGCCAAGAGGGAGATCGGGACCGGCGGTGACAAGTCCGCAAGCTCAGGGAGAACCCACTCGAGAGAGTCCGGCCACAAGCACAAGGAGGAATCCTCTTCCTCCATCAAGTCACAACGGAGAGGTGACAAGAAGAAGAAGATGAAGAAAGTGGTCTACTACGAGACCGACTCTTCGTCACCCTCCACCTCCGGCTTGGAATCGGCGTTCGTCACTTCTAAGCGCCATGAGCGCAAGAAGTATAGTAAGATGCCCCTCCGCTATCCTCGCATTTCCAAACGTACTCCATTACTTTTCGTCCCATTAGGCAAACCACCGGTTTTTACGGTGAAGATTATTCTATGTGGAGTGCTAAAATGAGACATCACCTAACCTCACTCCACAAAAGCATATGGGATATTGTTGAGTATGGAGCGCAGGTACCGAAGGTAGAGGACAAGGACTACGATTCGGAGGAGGTTGACCAAATCCAACACTTCAACTCCCAAGCCACTACTATACTCCTCGCCTCTCTAAGTCGAGAGGAGTATAATAAAGTGCAAGGGTTGAAGAGTGCCAAAGAGATTTGGGATGTGCTCAAGACCGTGCACGAAGGAGATGAGGTGACCAAGATCACCAATCGGGAAATGATCGAGGGGGAGCTTGATCGATTCATGCTCAACCAAGGACAGGAGCCATAAGCCATGTACAACCGGCTCAAGACCTTGGTGAACCAAGTGCGCAACCTCAGGAGCACAAAATGGGATGACCATGAAATGGTCAAGGTTATTCTAAGATCACTTGTTTTTCGTAATCCTACACAAGTTCAATTAATTTGTGGTGATCCTAGATACAAGATAATGTCTCCCGAGGAGGTTATAGGAAAGTTTGTGAGCTTTGAATTGATGATCAAAGGCTCCAAACAAATCATCGAGCGAGGCGCCACCTCCACATCCGAGGTGCAACCCGTTGCATTCAAAGTGACTGAGGAGAAGAAAGAAGAGTCTACGTAAAGTAGGCTCCCCATCGACGCCTCCAAGCTCGACAACGAGGAAATGGCGCTCATCATCAAGAGCTTTCGCCAAATCCTCAAGCAAAGGAGGGGGAAGGATTACAAGCCCCGCTCCAAGAAAGTATGCTACAAATGTGGTAAGCCCGGTCATTTTATTGCTAAATGTCCATTATCAAGTGATAGTGACAGGGGCGACGACAAGAGGGGAAAGAAGAAGGAGAAGAAGAGGTACTACAAGAAGAAGGGCGGCGATGCCCACGTTTGTCGGGAGTGGGACTCCGATGAGAGCTCCACCGACTCCTCCTCCGATGAGGATGCCGCCAACATCGCTGTCAACAAGGGTCTTCTCTTTCCCAACGTCGGCCACAAGTTCCTCATGGCAAAGGACGGCAAAAAGAAGAAGGTAAAATCTAGAGCTTCCACTAAATATGCAACATCTAGTGATGAGGCTAGCTCTAGTGATGATGAGGATGATTTGCTTACACTTTTTGCCAACCTTAACATGCAACAAAAGGAGAAATTAAATGAATTAATTAGTGCTATTCTTGAGAAGTATGAACTTTTGGATAGCTAAGAGGACTTCCTTATTAAGGAAAATAAGAAGCATGTTAAGGTAAAAAATGCTTATGCTCAGGAGATAGAGAAATGTGAAAAATTGACTAGTGAGCTTAGCATTTGCCATGACACTATTTCCAACCTTAGAATTGAAAATGTTAATTTGATTGCTAAGGTTGAGAAGTTAAATGTTTGTGATGATTCTCTTGTCAAACTTAAAAATGATAATGCTAGTTTGGTTGCTAAGATTGACAAGTTGAATGAATCACTTTCTAGCCTTAAGATTGAGAATGATGAATTAATGTCTAAGGCTAAAGATTTAAATGTTTGCAATGTTTCTATTTCCAATCTTAGAAATGAAAATGCCATGTTAAATTCTAAGATTGATGAATTAAATGTTTGCAAACCCTCTATATCCACCGTTGATCATGTTTCTATTTGCATGAGATGTAGAGATATTAATGTTGATGCTATCCATGATCACCAAGCTTTAATTAAACAACAAAATGATCACATAGCACAACTAACTAGCAAAATTAATGAGCATGAGATAGAAAATGAAAATTTTAAATTTGCTAGAAGTATGCTTTATAATGGGAGACGCCCTGGCAATAAGGATGGCGTTGGCTTCCAACAGGGAGACAATGTCAAGCTTAATGCCCCTAAGAAATTATCTAACTTTGTTAAGGGCAAAGCTCCCATGGTTCAGGATAACGAGGGCTATATTTTATATCCTGCTGGTTATCCTAAACATAAGATTAGGAGAATTCATTCTAGGAAGTCTCACTCTAGCTCTCATCATGCTTTTATGTATAAGAGTGAGGCATCTAGTTCTAGGCAATCCACTCTTGTTAAATTGCCTAAAAAGAAAACTCCTATTGCATCAAATGAGACAAATGTTTCATTTAAGAATTTTGATGCATCTTATGTTTTAAATAACAAATCAGGCAAAGTAGTTGCCAAATATGTTGGGGGCAAACACAAGGTCTCCAAGACTTGTGTTTGGGTACCCAAGGTGCTTGTTTCTAATGTCAAAGGACCCAAAACCATTTGGGTACCTAAGAACAAGGCCTAAACTTGTTTTGTAGGTTTATGCATCCGGGGGCTCAAGTTGGATAATCGATAGCGGGTGCACAAACCACATAAGAGGGGAGAAAAGGATGTTCTCCTCCTATGAGAAAAACGATGATCCCCAAAGAGCTATAACATTCGGGGATGGAAATCAAGGTTTGGTCAAAGGACTTGGTAAAATTGCTATATCTCCTAACCATTCTATTTCCAATGTTTTTCTTGTAGATTCTTTAGATTACAATTTGCTTTCAGTTTCTCAATTATGCAAAATGGGTTACAACTGTCTTTTTATGGATATATGTGTTACTGCCTTTAGAAGAAGTGATGATTCAGTAGCATTTAAGGGAGTATTAGAGGGTCAGCTATACTTAGTTGATTTTAGTAGAGCTGAACTCGATACTTGCTTAATTGCTAAGACTAATATGGGTTGGCTCTGGCATCGCCGACTAGCCCATGTTGGGATGAAGAATCTTCACAAGCTTCTAAAGGAAGAACACATTTTGGGACTAACCAATGTTCATTTTGAGAAAGACAGGGTTTGTAGCGCATGTCAAGCAGGGAAGCAAGTTGGTGTTCATCATCCACACAAAAATATCATGACAACAAACAGGCCACTGGAGTTACTCCACATGGATCTATTCGGCCCGATAGCTTACATAAGCATCGGCGGGAGTAAGTACTGCCTAGTAATTGTGGATGATTATTCTCGCTTCACTTGGATATTCTTTTTGCAGGATAAATCTCAAACCCAAGAGACCTTAAAGGGATTCTTGAGACGGGCTCAAAATGAGTTTGGATTGAGAATCAAAAAGATAAGAAGCGACAATGGGACGGAATTCAAGAACTCTCAAATTGAAGGCTTTCTTGAGGACGAGGGCATCAAGCATGAGTTCTCTTCTCCCTACACACCTCAACAAAATGGTGTAGTGTAAAGGAAGAATAGAACTCTACTTGACATGGTGAGGACCATGCTTGATGAGTACAAGACTTCAGACTGGTTTTGGGCGGAAGCAATCAACACCGCTTGCTACGCCATCAACCGACTCTACCTTCACCGAATCCTCAAGAAGACATCGTATGAACTCCTAACCGATAAAAAGCCCAATGTTTCATATTTTAGAGTCTTTGGTAGCAAATGTTTTATTCTTGTTAAAAGAGGTAGAAAATCTAAATTTGCTCCTAAGGCTGTAGAAGGCTTTTTACTTGGTTATGACTCAAACACAAGGGCATATAGAGTCTTTAACAAGTCCACTGGACTAGTTGAAGTTTCTTGTGACATTGTGTTTGATGAGACTAATGGCTCTCAAGTAGAGCAAGTTGATCTTGATGAGCTAGATGATGAAGAGGCTTCGTGCGTCGCGCTAAGGAACATGTCTATTGGAGATGTGTGTCCTAAGGAATCCGAAGAGCCTATTCATGCACAAGATCAACCGTCATCTTCCATGCAAGCATCTCCACCAACCCAAGATGAGGATCAAGCTCAAGATGATTAAAATTAAGATCAAGATGAGCCACCTCAAGAGGAGGACAATGATCAAGGGGGATATGCCAATGATCAAGACAAGGAAGATGATCAGGATCCAAGACCGCCACACCCAAGAGTCCACCAAGCGATACAACGAGATCACCCCATGAACTCCATTCTCGGTGACATTCATAAGGGGGTAACCACTCGATCTCGTGTCGCTCATTTTTGTGAACATTACTCTTTTGTGTCTTCTATTGAGCCATACAAGGTGGAAGACACATTAAGAGATTCGGATTGGGTGTTGGCAATGCAAGAGGAACTCAACAACTTCACGAGGAATGAGGTATGACATTTAGTTCCACGTCCTAATCAAAATGTTGTAGGAACCAAGTGGGTCTTCCTCAACAAGCAAGATGAGCATGGTGTGGTGACAAGAAACAAAGCCTGACTTGTGGCCAAGGGCTATTCACAAGTCGAAGGTTTGGATTTCGGTGAAACCTATGCACCCGTAGCTAGGCTTGAGTCAATTCGTATATTACTTGCCTATGCTACTTACCATGGCTTTAAGCTCTATCAAATGGACGTGAAAAGTGCCTTCCTCAATGGACCAATCAACGAAGAGGTCTATGTTGAGCAACCTCCCGGCTTTGAAGATAGTGAGTACCCTAACCATGTGTATAAACTCTCTAATGTGCTTTATGGGCTCAAGCAAGCCCCAAGAGCATGGTATGAATGCCTAAGAGATTTTCTTATCACTAATGGCTTCAAAGTCGGTAAAGCTGATCCTACTCTATTTACTAAAACAATTGCAAATGATTTGTTTGTATGCCAAATTTATGTTGATGATATAATATTTGGGTCTACTAACAAATCTACTTGTGAAGAGTTTAGTAGGATCATGATTCAAAAATTCGAGATGTCTATGATGGGGGAGTTGAAATATTTCCTGGGATTTCAAGTGAAGCAACTCCAAGAGGGCACCTTCATCAGCCAAACAAAGTACATTCAAGATATACTTACCAAGTTTGGAATGAAGGATGCCAAGCCCATCAAGACACCTATGGGAACAAATGGGCATCTCGACCTCGACACGGGAGGTAAATCCGTAGATCAAAATGTATACCAGTCGATGATAGGATCTTTACTCTATTTATGTGCATCTCGACCGGATATTATGCTTTCTGTATGCATGTGTGCAAGATTCCAAGCCGATCCTAAGGAAGTTCACCTCAGGGCCGTGAAAAGAATCTTGAGATATTTAGTTCATACACCTAAGTTTGGTCTTTGGTACCCCAAGGGATCCACCTTTGATTTAATAGGTTATTCAGATGCTGATTGGGCAGGGTGTAAAATTGATAGAAATAGCACATCAGGGACTTGTTAGTTCTTGGGAAGATCCCTGGTGTCTTGGGCTTCAAAGAAACAAAATTCAGCAGCTCTTTCTACCGCCGAAGCCGAGTACATTGCCACAGGCCATTGTTGCGCGCAATTGCTTTGGATGAGGCAAACCCTTAGGGACTATGGCTACAAATTAACCAAAGTCCCTCTCCTATGTGATAATGAGAGTGCAATCCGCATGGCGGATAATCCCGTTGAGCACAACCGCACTAAGCACATAGCCATTCAGTATCACTTTTTGAGGGATCACCAACAAAGGGGGGATATCGAGATTGCTTATGTTAGCACCAAAGAACATTTAGCCGATATCTTTACCAAACCATTAGATGAGAAAACCTTTACCAAACTTAGGAATGAGCTAAACATTCTCGATTCTCGGAATTTTTATTGATATTTTGCACACATAGCTCATTTATGTATCGTTGATCATATATCTTTCATGTGCTATGACTAATGTGTCTTCAAGTAAATTCTTATGCTAAGTCATAGATTGAAAGACAAATGGAGTCTTCAGCGAAGATAAGGCTTCCACTCCACTCTATCGGTATCATCTACCCTTAGCCGTCACTCTGTGCCGCTCTCCACTTTGGTATAATCTTCACTCCTATTCATTTGTACCATTGGGGAGAAAGTAAAAGGGCTCTAAAGACTCTGTTTTTGGCGATTCATGCCAAAGGGGGAGAGAGTATTAGCCCAAAGCAAAAGGACCGCACCACCATATCATGCCAATTTCAAAAAATTTCGAGATAAAAGTGTTTTAATGTTTTCAATTGGTATTCCTCTAAGAAATTCTAGCTCAATTAATATCTATATTTTAAGGAGGAGTTTTTCAAAAGTTAGTATCAAAATTTTGATCTTCTTTCAATTAGTAAAACCCTCTTGAACACGAAGAGGAGAATTTCATTTACGGGGAGTTTTGTTTAGTCAAAGGAAAAGCATTTGAAACAGGGGGAGAAAATTTCAAATCTTGAAAATGCTTCTCGAAATCTTATTCATATACCTTTGACTATTTGCAAAAAGACTTTGAAAAGAATTTCCAAAAACAAAACTAGTGGTGCAAGCGTGGTCCAAAATGTTAAAAGGAAGAAAGCAATCCATGCATATCTTATGAAAGTTTAAATTGGTTTAATTCCAAGCAATCGTTGCACTTACCTTATGCAAACTAGTTCAATTATGCACTCATATATTTGCTTTGGTTTGTGTTGGCATCAATCACCAAAAAGGGGGAGATTGAAAGCGAAATAGGGTCAAACCTTTTCCTAAATGATTTTGGTGGTTGAATTGCCCAACACAAATAATTGGACTAACTAGTTTGCTCTAGATTATAAGTTCTAAAGGTGCCAAAGGTTCAACACAAAATAATAAAAAGGTCCAAGTTAGGGTTCAAAAGAAAGAAGCAAAAGAAACCAAAGAGAACCCTGGTCTGGCGCACCAGACAGTGTCCGGTGCACCAGGGTGGATCGACTCCAACTCCTCACCTTTGGGTTTTTGGAAAAGCCACTCCTCTATAATTCAACGAACTGTCCGGTGTGCCACCGGAGCAACGGCTCCAGCGCAACGGTCGACTCCAACGGAAACCTGAAAAGCGCTACAGTGCGCGGACAGTGCGCGCCTCGAGCCGAGGTCCGAGTACCAAGCGCTACAGCGCTGAAGTATGAGCCCCGTGGACTAGCCATTGCTTCTCCACGAGGCTCATACCAGGCGTTACGGCGCTGAAGTATGTAACCCATGCCATACTCCCAGGAAAAGCTCGAACGACCTTCAACAAAAGGGTACCTGTACCCGAAACCGACACAGGTGGGTAGGTAGAGAATACCTAGGGGCGCAAGACAACTCTCTCTAAGGAACTCGAGTCAGAGCAGCGCCAGAAGGCGCACCAGACAGTGAACAGTGGCTGTCTGTGCACCACCGGACTGTCCGGTGGGCTAGGGTGTCAGAGCTCCAACGGTCGAACACTAATGGTTGGGTGACGTGGCTGGCGCACCGGACTGTCCGGTGCGCCCATCGACAGCAGCCCAACCCCAACAGTTGGTTTGGTGGTTGGGGTTATAAATAACCCCAACCACCACCACTTCAAGGCATCCAAGTTTTCAACCATTGCATTCAATACAAGAGCTCTAGACTTCACTCCAAGACACAAACAAGAGATCAAATCCTCTCCCAAGTCAAAAAATTACTCCAAACAATTAGTGGCTAATGAGAGAGAGATTTTCGTGTTCATTTGAGCTTTTGTCGCTTGGATCGCTTTTCTTCTTCCCCATTCTTGTTCTCAACACCTTTGTAATCAAGGCAAGAGACACCAATTGTGTGGTGGTCCTTGTGGGGTCTAAGTGACCTAATTGATTGAGGAGAAAAGCTCAATCGGTCTAAGTGACCGTTTGAGAGAGGGAAAGGGTTGAAAGAGACCCAGTCTTTGTGACCACCTCAACGGGGAGTAGGTTTGCAAGAACCGAACCTCGGTAAAACAAATCACCGTGTCATCCGCTCTATTTCTTTGGTTGATTTGTTTTTGCTCTCTCTTTCGGACTCGGTTATATTTCTAACGCTAACTCGGCTTGTAGTTGTGCTTAAAGTTTATAAATTTCAGATTTGCCTATTCACCCCCCCTGTAGGTGACTTTCACGAACTTAATGCCCCTAAAAGATTGTCAAATTTTGTAAAGGGCAAGGCTCCCATGCCTCAGGATAACGAGGGTTACATTTTATATCCTGCTGGTTATCCTGAGCATAAAATTAGGAGAATTCATTCTAGGAAATCTCATTCTGGTTCTCATCATGCTTTTATGTATAAGAACGAGGCATCTAGCTCTAGGAAACCAACCCATGTTAAATTGCCTAAAAAGAAATCTCCTACTGCATCAAATGAGCCTAATGTTTCATTCAAGACTTTTGATGCTTCCTATATTTTAACTAACAAATCAGGCAAAGTAGTTGCCAAATATGTTGGGGGCAAACATCCAAGACTTGTGTTTGGGTACCCAAGGTGCTTGTTTCTAATGTGAAAGGACCCAAAACCGTTTGGGTACCTAAGAACAAGGCCTAAATTTGTTTTGTAGGTTTATGCGTCTGGGGGCTCAAGTTGGATAATTGATAGCGGGTGCACAAACCACATGACAGGGGAGAAAAGGATGTTTTCCTCCTACGAGAAAAACGAAGATCCCCAAAGAGCTATCACATTCAGGGATGGAAATCAAGGTTTGGTCAAAGGACTTGGTAAAATTGCTATATCACCTGACCATTCTATTTCCAATGTTTTTCTTGTAGATTCTTTAGATTATAACTTGCTTTCTGTTTCTCAATTATGTAAAATGGGTTACAACTGTCTTTTTATGGATTTAGGTGTTACTGTCTTTAGAAGAAGTGATGATTCAGTAGCATTTAAGGGAGTATTGGAGGGTCAGCTATACTTGGTTGATTTTAATAGAGCTGAACTCGATACTTGCTTAATTGCTAAGACTAATATGGGTTGACTCTGGCATCGGCGACTAGCCCATGTTGGGATGAAGAATCTTCACAAGCTTCTAAAGGGAGAACACATTTTGGGACTAACCAATGTTCATTTTGAGAAAGACAGAGTTTGTAGCGCATGTCGAGTAGGGAAGCAAGTTGGAGCTCACCATCCACACAAGAACATCATGACGATCGACAGACCGCTTGAGCTACTCCACATGGATTTATTCAGCCCGATCGCTTACATAAGCATCGGCGGGAGTAAGTATTGTCTTGTAATTGTGGATGACTATTCTCGCTTCACTTGGGTGTTCTTTTTGCAGGAAAAATCACAAACCCAAGAGACCTTAAAGGGATTCTTGAGATGGACTCAAAATGAGTTCGGATTAAGGATCAAGAAAATAAGAAGCGACAACGGGACAGAGTTCAAGAACTCACAAACCGAAGGCTTTCTTGAGGAGGAGGGCATCAAGCATGAGTTCTCTTCTCCCTACACACCTCAACAAAATGGTGTAGTGGAGAGGAAGAATAGAACTCTACTTGACATGGCAAGGACCATGCTTGATGAGTACAAGACTCCGGACCGGTTTTGGGCTGAGGCAATTAACACCGCCTGCTACTCCATCAATCGGCTCTACCTTCACCGAATCCTCAAGAAGACATCATATGAACTCCTCACCGGTAAAAAGCCCAACGTTTCATATTTTAGAGTCTTTGGTAGAAAATACTTTATTCTTATTAAAAGAGGTAGAAAATCTAAATTTGCTCCTAAGGCTGTAGAAAGCTTTTTACTTGGTTATGACTCAAACACAAGGGCATACATATTGTTCAACAAATCCACTAGAATAGTTGAGGTTTCTTGTGACATTGTGTTTGATGAGACTAATGGCTCTCAAGTAGAGCAAGTTGATCTTGATGAGCTAGATGATGAAGAGGCTCCATGCGTCACAGTAAGGAACATGTCCATTGGGGATGTGTGTCCTAAGGAATCTGAAGAGCCCACACAAGCACAAGATCAACCGTCATCTTCCATGCAAGCATCTCCACCAACCCAAGATGAGGATCAAGCTCAAGATGATTAAAATAAAGATCAAGAGGATGAGCCACCTCAAGAGGAGGACAATGATCAAGGGGGAGATGATAATGATCAAGACAAGGAAGATGATCAAGAAATACAGGGTCAAAGACCGCCACACCCAAGAGTCCACCAAGCGATTCAAAGAGATCACCCTGTGAACTCCATCCTCGGCGATATTCATAAGGGGGTAACCACTCGATCTCGAGTCACTCATTTTTGTGAACATTACTCTTTTGTGTCTTCTATTGAGCCATATAGGGTGGAAGATGCATTAAGAGATTCAGATTGGGTGTTGGCAATGCAAGAGGAGCTCAACAACTTCACGAGGAATGAGGTATGGCATTTAGTTCCACGTCCTAATCAAAATGTTGTAGGTACCAAATGGGTATTCCGCAATAAGCAAGATGAGCATGGTGTGGTGACAAGGAACAAAGCCCAACTTGTGGCCAAGAAATATTCACAAGTCGAAGGTTTGGATTTCGGTGAAACCTATGCACCCGTAGCTAGGCTTGAGTCAATTCGTATATTACTTGCCTATGCTACTTACCATGGCTTCAAGCTTTATCAAATGGACGTGAAGAGTGCCTTCTGAAAGGGAAATGTGCCCTTGGGCCATTTCTAAGTATTTTGGTGATTGAGTGTCAACACAAGTGTTTAAATGTGAATCAACGCCCATGGATGAACAAAGTGCAAATCTTCAACAAAGGTATGTTTCTAAGTCTTAGTACATTGGTTTTGTGTACTAATATATTTGTCTAAGTGTTAGAAACAGAAAGAAGAAGAGAAGAGAAGACTTGGCTGTGTGCAGCCAAGGGGCTGTTTCGGTCTGGGGCACCGGACTGTCCGGTGGTGCACCGGACAGTGTCCGGTGGTGCACCGGACAGTGTCCGGTGCACCAGGCTGCCTTGGCCGAAGAGGCCGCTCTCGGGTTTTTCTCCGGCGACTTCGGCTAAAATTCACCGGACTGTCCGGTGTACACCGGACTGTCCGGTGAGCCAACGGTCGGCCGGGCCAACGGTCGGCCGCGCGATCGGCGCGCGACACGTGGCCGAGCCAACGGTCGGAAGGAAGCACCGGACTGTCCGGTGTGCACCGGACTGTCCGGTGCGCCAGATCTGCAACGGTCGGCAACGGTCGGCTTCGCCATTTAAGGAAATAAATCGGGCACCGGACAGTGTCCGGTGTGCACCGGACTGTCCGGTGCGCCCGACGACAGAAGGCAAGGATAGCCTTCCAGATGTGCTCTCAACGGCTCCTAGCTGCCTTGGGGCTATAAAAGGGACCCCTAGGCGCATGGAGGAGAACACCAAGCATTCCTACAACTCTTCTAAGCACCAAGACATCAATCTCACGCATTCGTTTCATTGTGATAGCATATAGAGCTCTTGTGGAGTTGTGAACTCTCTGTGTTGCGTTGCGAGCTCTTGTTGCGACTTGTGTGCGTGTTGTTGCTCTGATTTTCGAGTCTTGTGTGCGTTGCTCATTCCCACCTTACTCCGTATTTCTTTGTGAACTCAATTGTAAGGGCGAGAGACTCCAAGTTGTGGAGATTCCTCGCAAACGGGAAAAGATCAAAGGAAAGAAAAACACCGTGGTATTCAAGTTGATCATTGGATCACTTGAGAGGAGTTGAGTGCAACTCTCGTCCGTTGGGACACCACAACGTGGAGTAGGCAAGTTTTGTACTTGGCCGAACCACGGGATAACCACCGTGTCAACTCTGTGATTGCTTTCTTGTGGTTATCGTGTTTTGAGTCCTCTCTAGCCACTTGGCCATACTTGTGCTAACCCTTAACAAGTTTTGGTGGCTTAAGTTTTGAAGTTTTACAGGATCACCTATTCACCCCCCCCCCCCCTCTAGGTGCTCTCAATTGGTATCGGAGCCGTTCTCTTCAAAAAGGGACTAACCGCCCGAAGAGATGGATCCTAAGGGGAAGGGAATTGTGATCAACGACAAAGAGAAGGAGTCCTTCGTCAACGAGCCAAGGGATGACAAGTCCAATGACTCGGGCTCGGGCCACAAGCGAAAAGATGGGAAGAAGAAGAAGACAAGACGCATCAAGGAGATCGTCTACTACGACAGCGATGAGTCCTCTTCTTCCCAAAAGGACGACGACCACGACAAACAAAAGACGGTTAACTCAAACTTTTCTTTTGATTATTCGCGCATTCCATATAGCTCAAATGCTCATTTGCTCCCCATTCCACTTGGCAAGCCTCCTCACTTTGATGGAGAGGACTACGGATTTTGGAGTCACATAATGCGTACTCACCTATTTTCTCTCCATCCAAGCATTTGGGAGATTGTGGAAAGTGGAATGAAATTTGATAGCTCGGATAGCCCTTCATTCATTAATGAGCAAATCCATAAGAATGCACAAGCTACCACTGTTCTTCTAGCTTCATTGTGCAGGGATGAATATAACAAAGTGAGCGGCTTGGATAACGCCAAGCAGATCTGGGACACCCTCAAGATTTCTCATGAGGGGAATGACGTTACCTTGCTCACCAAAATGGAGTTGGTGGAAGGCGAGCTTGGACGATTCGCGATGATAAGGGGCGAGGAGCCAACTCAGACATACAACCGGCTCAAGACCCTTATCAACAAAATAAGAAGCTACGGAAGCACGCGATGGACGGACCACGACGTCGTCCGACTAATGCTCAGGTCCTTTACCGTTCTTGATCCTCATTTGGTGAATAATATTCGTGAGAATCCCAGGTACACCAAAATGTCGCCCGAAGAAGTCCTAGGAAAATTCGTCAGCGGGCGAATGATGATCAAGGAGGCAAGGTATGTGGACGACGCCTTGAATGGACCGATCAACGAGCCGCAACCTTTTGCTCTCAAAGCCACAAGGAGCAAGGAGGCACTACCCAGCAAGGTGGCGCAAATTGAGGCAGCCGGTCTTAATGATGAAGAAATGGCCCTCATCATCAAGAGATTCAAGACGGTGCTAAAGGGTCGCAATGGACAGCCGAGCAAGACTAAGACCAAGGGGAAGCGATCATGCTTCGAATGCGGTAAGCTTGGTCATTTTATTGCTAACTGTCCTGATAATGAAAGTGACCAGGAAAAGGGGAACAAAAGGGAGAAGAAGAAGCACTACAAGAAAGCCAAGGGCGAGGCGCATCTAGGCAAGGAGTGGGATTCGGATTGCTCCTCCTCCGACTCCGACAATGAGGGACTCGCCGCCACCGCCTTCAACAAATCGGCCCTCTTCCCCAACGAGCGTCACACGTGTCTCATGGCTAAGGAGAAGAAAGTAAGTACTCGAAACTCTACTTATGCTTCTTCTAGTGATAATGATTCTAGTGACGATGATGAAATAGACTATTCTAGTGTATTTAAAGGTCTAGATAGAATTACAATTGGCAAAATTAATGAATTAATTGATGCATTGAATGAGAAGGATAAACTCTTAGAGAAACAAGAGGATTTATTGTATGAAGAGCATGATAAATTTGTTGAGGCACAAAAATCCTATACTTTAGAAGTTAAAAGAAATGAAATGCTTTCTTTTGAACTATCTACTTGTCATGAAACCATTTCTACTTTGAAAGGTGTCAACAATGATTTAAATGCTAAATTAGAAGTAGCAAATAAATCCAATTCTTGTGTAGAACGTGTTGAAATTTGTACGAGGTGTAAAGATTTTGACATTGATGCTTGTAGTGAACACCTAGTTTCAATTTCCAAGCTTAATGATGAACTGGCTAGTCTTAATGCTCAACTTAAGACTAGCAAGAATGATTTTGATAAGCTAAAATTTGCAAGGGATGCCTACACAATTGGTAGACACCCCTCAATTAAGGATGGACTTGGCTTCAAGAGAGAAGCTAAGAACTTAACAAGCCATAAGGCTCCCATTCCCGCCAAGGAGAAAGGGAAGGCCCCTATGGCTAGTAATATGCAAAAGAACCATGCTTTTATGTACTATGATAGGAGATATTCTAGAAATGCTTTTAGAGGTCATGATGTGTTTGATTCACATGCTTATGACTCTTATGCTATGACTGCTTCTAGTTCTCATGTTATGCATGGTAGAAATATGTCTAGGAGAAATGCTATTCATCATGTGCCTAGAAAGAATGTTATTCATGCTCCTAGGAAAGTAGTGAATGAACCTTCTACAATTTATTGTGCTTTGAATACTTCATTTGCAATTTGTAGAAAGGATAGAAAAGTAATTGCTAGGAAGTTAGGGGCAAAATGCAAAGGTGATAAAACTTGCATTTGGGTCCCTAAGGAAATTGTGACTAACCTTGTAGGACCCAACAAGAGTTGGGTACCTAAGTCCCAAGCCTAAATTTGCCTTGCAGGTTTATGCATCCAGGGGTTCAAGCTGGATTATCGACAGCGGATGCACAAACCATATGACGGGGGAGAAGAAGATGTTCACCTCCTACGTCAAGAATAAAGATTCCCAAGATTCAATTGTATTCGGTGATGGGAATCAAGGCAAGGTAAAAGGTTTAGGTAAAATTGCAATTTCTAATGAGCACTCCATATCTAATGTGTTTTTAGTAGAGTCTCTTGGATATAATCTGCTATCTGTTAGTCAATTATGCAATATGGGGTATAACTGTCTATTTACAAATGTAGATGTGTCTGTCTTTAGAAGAAGTGATGGTTCACTAGCTTTTAAGGGTGTATTAGACGGCAAACTTTATTTAGTTGATTTTGCAAAAGAAGAGGCCGGTCTAGATGCATGCTTAATAGCTAAGACTAGCATGGGCTGGCTGTGGCATCGCCGCTTAGCACATGTAGGGATGAAGAACCTTCACAAGCTTCTAAAGGGAGAACACGTGATAGGTTTGACTAACGTGCATTTCGAAAAAGATAGACCTTGTGCAGCTTGTCAAGCAGGTAAACAAGTGGGAGGAGCGCATCACAGCAAGAACGTGATGACCACTTCAAGACCCCTGGAGCTGCTGCATATGGACCTCTTCGGACCTGTCGCCTATCTGAGCATAGGAGGGAGTAAGTATGGTTTAGTTATTGTTGATGATTTTTCCCGCTTCACTTGGGTGTTCTTTTTGCAGGATAAGTCTGAAACCCAAGGGACCCTCAAGCGCTTCCTCAGGAGAGCTCAAAATGAGTTTGAGCTCAAAGTGAAGAAGATAAGGAGCGACAACGGATCCGAGTTCAAGAACCTTCAAGTGGAGGAGTTCCTTGAAGAAGAAGGGATCAAGCACGAGTTCTCCGCTCCCTACACACCACAGCAAAATGGTGTGGTAGAGAGGAAGAACAGGACGCTCATCGATATGGCGAGGACGATGCTAGGAGAGTTCAAGACCCCCGAGTGCTTTTGGACGGAAGCCGTTAACACTGCTTGCCACGCCATCAACAGGGTCTACCTTCATCGCCTCCTCAAGAAGACATCGTATGAGCTACTAACCGGTAACAAACCCAATGTATCGTACTTTCGTGTATTTGGGAGTAAATGCTACATTCTAGTAAAGAAGGGTAGAAATTCTAAGTTTGCTCCCAAAGCTGTAGAAGGGTTTTTGTTAGGTTATGACTCAAATACAAAGGCGTATAGAGTCTTCAACAAATCATCGGGTTTGGTTGAAGTCTCTAGCGACGTTGTATTTGATGAGACTAATGGCTCTCCAAGAGAGCAAGTTGTTGATTGTGATGATGTAGATGAAGAAGATGTTCCGACAGCCGCTATACGAACCATGGCGATTGGAGAAGTACGGCCACAGGAACAAGATAAACGAGATCAACCTTCTTCCTCGACCATGGTGCTACCCCCAACTCAAGACGATGAACAGGTTCATCAACAGGAGGCAGTTGATCAAGGGGGAGCACAAGATGATAACGTGATGGAGGAAGAAGCGCAACCGGCACCTCCAACCCAAGTTCGAGCGATGATTCAAAGGGATCATCCCGTCGACCAAATTCTGGGTGACATTAGCAAGGGAGTAACTACTCGATCTCGATTAGTTAATTTTTGTGAGCATTACTCCTTTGTCTCTTCTATTGAGCCTTTCAGGGTAGAAGAGGCCTTGCTAGATCCGGACTGGGTGTTGGCCATGCAAGAGGAGTTAAACAACTTCAAGCGCAATGAAGTTTGGACACTGGTGCCTCGTCCGAAGCAAAATGTTGTGGGAACCAAGTGGGTGTTCCGCAACAAACAGGACGAGCACGGGGTAGTGACGAGGAACAAGGCTCGACTTGTGGCAAAAGGTTATGCCCAAGTCGCAGGTTTGGATTTCGAGGAGACCTTTGCTCCTGTGGCTAGGCTAGAGTCAATTCGAATCTTGCTAGCATATGCCGCTCACCATTCTTTCAGGTTGTACCAAATGGATGTGAAGAGCGCTTTCCTCAACGGGCCAATCAAGGAGGAGGTGTACGTGGAGCAACCCCCTGGCTTCGAGGATGAACGGTACCCCGACCATGTGTGTAAGCTCTCTAAGGCGCTCTATGGACTTAAGCAAGCCCCAAGAGCATGGTATGAATGCCTTAGAGACTTTTTACTTGCTAATGCTTTCAAGGTTGGGAAGGCCGATCCAACTCTTTTTACAAAGACATGTGATGGTGATTTGTTTGTGTGCCAAATTTATGTCGATGACATAATATTTGGTTCTACTAACCAAAAGTCTTGTGAAGAGTTTAGCAGGGTGATGACGCAGAAATTCGAGATGTCGATGATGGGCGAGTTGAACTACTTCCTTGGGTTCCAAGTGAAGCAACTCAAGGACGGCACCTTCATCTCCCAAACAAAGTACACGCAAGATCTGCTAAAGCGGTTTGGGATGAAGGACGCCAAGCCCGCAAAGACTCCGATGGGGACCGACGGACACACCGACCTCAACAAAGGAGGTAAGTCCGTTGATCAAAAAGCATACCGGTCAATGATAGGTTCTTTGCTTTACTTATGTGCTAGTAGACCGGATATTATGCTTAGCGTATGCATGTGTGCTAGATTTCAATCCGATCCTAAGGAGTGTCACTTAGTGGCGGTGAAGCGAATTCTTAGATATTTGGTTGCTACGCCTTGCTTCGGGCTCTGGTATCCAAAGGGGTCTACCTTTGACTTAGTTGGATACTCAGACTCCGACTATGCTGGATGTAAGGTCGATAGGAAGAGTACATCGGGGACGTGCCAATTCTTAGGAAGGTCCCTGGTGTCATGGAACTCTAAGAAACAAACATCCGTTGCCCTATCCACCGCTGAGGCCGAGTATGTTGCCGCAGGACAGTGTTGCGCGCAACTACTTTGGATGAGGCAAACCCTCCGGGACTTTGGCTACAATCTGAGCAAAGTCCCACTCCTATGTGACAATGAGAGTGCTATCCGCATGGCGGAAAATCCTGTTGAACACAGCCGCACAAAGCACATAGACATCCGGCATCACTTTTTGAGAGACCACCAGCAAAAGGGAGATATCGAAGTGTTTCATGTTAGCACCGAGAACCAGCTAGCCGATATCTTCACTAAGCCTCTAGATGAGAAGACCTTTTGCAGGTTGCGTAGTGAGCTAAATGTCTTAGATTCGCGGAACCTGGATTGAATTGTAGCATACATGTAGTTATGCTTTTGGTCATGTTCCTTTTTGCATTATGTTGCTTATTATGGTGCTCAAGTTGTACAAACACTCCCTGGACCTCACAAGTCCGTTGCAAAGTGATGCACATGTTTAGGGGGAGATGTGTTACAACTTGACCCTTTGAGACTAACCATGTGCTTGAGTTTGGTAATTTAGTCTCGAAGGAGGATTGAAAGGGAAAAGGTGGACTTGGACCATGAAAGACTTCCACTGCACTCCGATGAGAGGGTAACTAATTCCAAGTTCATCTCATGAAATCTTATTGCCATTTGCTCTTAATTGAAGACTTTGGTGAGGCAATGGGGTTAGAAGGCCAAGATTGATCCCGTTTTGGTGCTTGATGCCAAAGGGGGAGAAAATAAAGGCCAAAGTGATAAATGGATCAGCTACCACTTGAGAGATTTTGAAAACAGTAGAATAGAGCTTTTTGTTTTAGCAAAACTCTTTTATTGCGTCTCTTGTCAAAAATTGACTTCTTGTGGGGAGAAGTATTGATTATGGGAAATAGGGGAGTTTTTGAAATCTTTGATCAATCTCTTTTGGAATGACTCTCTTTATGCTTCAACATGTGTGTTTGACTTAGAGATAGAGATTTGAGTTTGATTTGCAAAAACAAACCAAGTGGTGGCAAAGGATGATCCATATATGCCAAAATTGAATAAAACTCAAAGTTAGTTTTTATTTGAAGTGATTTTGCACTTGTTCTAGTTGCTTTATGTTGTGTTGGCATAAATCACCAAAAAGGGGGAGATTGAAAGGGAAATGTGCCCTTGGGCCATTTCTAAGTATTTTGGTGATTGAGTGTCAACACAAGTGTTTAAATGTGAATCAACGCCCATGGATGAACAAAGTGCAAATCTTCAACAAAGGTATGTTTCTAAGTCTTAGTACATTGGTTTTGTGTACTAATATATTTGTCTAAGTGTTAGAAACAGAAAGAAGAAGAGAAGAGAAGACTTGGCTGTGTGCAGCCAAGGGGCTGTTTCGGTCTGGGGCACCGGACTGTCCGGTGGTGCACCGGACAGTGTCCGGTGGTGCACCGGACAGTGTCCGGTGCACCAGGCTGCCTTGGCCGAAGAGGCCTCTCTCGGGTTTTTCTCCGGCGACTTCGGCTAAAATTCACCGGACTGTCCGGTGTACACCGGACTGTCCGGTGAGCCAACGGTCGGCCGGGCCAACGGTCGGCCGCGCGATCGGCGCGCGACACGTGGCCGAGCCAACGGTCGGAAGGAAGCACCGGACTGTCCGGTGCGCCAGATCTGCAACGGTCGGCAACGGTCGGCTTCGCCATTTAAGGAAATAAATCGGGCACCGGACAGTGTCCGGTGTGCACCGGACTGTCCGGTGCGCCCGACGACAGAAGGCAAGGATAGCCTTCCAGATGTGCTCTCAACGGCTCCTAGCTGCCTTGGGGCTATAAAAGGGACCCCTAGGCGCATGGAGGAGAACACCAAGCATTCCTACAACTCTTCTAAGCACCAAGACATCAATCTCACGCATTCGTTTCATTGTGATAGCATATAGAGCTCTTGTGGAGTTGTGAACTCTCTGTGTTGCGTTGCGAGCTCTTGTTGCGACTTGTGTGCGTGTTGTTGCTCTGATTTTCGAGTCTTGTGTGCGTTGCTCATTCCCACCTTACTCCGTATTTCTTTGTGAACTCAATTGTAAGGGCGAGAGACTCCAAGTTGTGGAGATTCCTCGCAAACGGGAAAAGATCAAAGGAAAGAAAAACACCGTGGTATTCAAGTTGATCATTGGATCACTTGAGAGGAGTTGAGTGCAACTCTCGTCCGTTGGGACACCACAACGTGGAGTAGGCAAGTTTTGTACTTGGCCGAACCACGGGATAACCACCGTGTCAACTCTGTGATTGCTTTCTTGTGGTTATCGTGTTTTGAGTCCTCTCTAGCCACTTGGCCATACTTGTGCTAACCCTTAACAAGTTTTGGTGGCTTAAGTTTTGAAGTTTTACAGGATCACCTATTCACCCCCCCCTCTAGGTGCTCTCACCTTCCTCAATGGACCAATCAAGGAAGAGGTCTATGTTGAGCAACCTCCCGGCTTTGAAGATAGTGAGTACCCTAACCATGTGTATAAACTCTCTAAGGCGCTTTATGGGCTCAAGCAAGCCCCAAGAGCATGGTATGAATGCCTAAGAGATTTTCTTATCACTAATGGCTTCAAAGTCGGAAAAGCTGATCCTACCCTCTTTACTAAAACTATTGCAAATGATTTGTTTGTATGCCAAATTTATGTTGATGATATCATATTTGGGTCTACTAACATATCTACTTGTGAAGAGTTTAGTAGGATTATGGTTCAAAAATTCGAGATGTCTATGATGGGGGAGTTGAAGTATTTTCTAGGATTTTAAGTCAAGCAACTCCAAGAGGGCACCTTCTTCAGCCAAACAAAGTACATACAAGACATACTCACCAAGTTTGGAATGAAGGATGCCAAGCCCATCAAGACACCCATGGGAACCAATGGGCATCTCGACCTCGATACGGGAGGAAAATCTATAGATCAAAAGGTATACCGGTCGATGATAGGATATTTACTCTATTTATGTGCATCTCGACCGGATATTATGCTTTCCGTATGCATGTGTGCAAGATTCCAAGTCGATCCTAAGGAAGTTCACCTTAGGGTCGTGAAAAGAATCATGAGATATTTAGTTTATACACCTAAGTTTGGTCTTTGGTACCCCAAGGGATCCACTTTTGATTTAAAGAAACAAAACTCAGTAGCTCTTTCTACCGCCGAAGCCGAGTACATTATCGCAGGCCATTGTTGCGTGCAATTGCTCTGGATGAGGCAAACCCTCAGGGACTATGGCTACAAATTGAGCAAAGTCTCTCTCCTATGTGACAATGAGAGTGCAATCCGCATGGCGGATAATCCTATTGAACATAGTCACACTAAGCACATAGCCATTCGGTATCACTTTTTGAGGGATCATCAACAAAGGGGGGATATTGAGATTGCTTATGTTAGCACCAAAGAACAACTAGCCAATATATTTACCAAACCATTAGATGAGAAAACCTTTACCAAACTTAGAAATGAGTTAAACATTCTTGATTCTAGGAACTTTGATTGAAACGTTGCACACATAGCTCATTTATATACCTTTGATCATATCTCTTTTATATCTATGACTAATGTATTATCAAGTTTATTCCTCTGCTAAGTCATAGATTGAAAGGGAAATGGAGTCTTCGGCGAAGACAAGGCTTCCACTCTACTCTTTCGGTATCATCTACCCTTCACCATCACTCCACTTTGGTATAATCTTCACTCATGTTTATATGTACCATTGGGGGAGAAAAGTAGAAGGGCTCTCAAAAGACTCTGTTTTTGGTGATTAATGCCAAAGGGGGAGAAATATTAAGCCCAAAGCAAAAGGACCGCACCACCACCAATTTTTCGAAATAAAATTTTCAATTGGTATCTATATTTCAAATTAATATATTTAAAGGAGGATTTTCAATTGGTATCTAAAAATATTCTTTCAATTGGTAAAACCCTCTTGAACACTAAGAGGAGAATTTCATTCAGGGGAGTTTTGTTTTAGTCAAAGGAAAAGCATTTGAAACATGGGGAGAAAATTTCAAATCTTGAAAATGCTTCTCGAAATCTTATTCATGTACCTTTGACTATTTGCAAAAAGACTTTCAAAAGAATTTGCAAAAACAAAACAAGTGGTGCGAATGTGGTCCAAAATGTTAAAAAGAAAGAAAGCAATCCATGCATATCTAGTGAAAGTATTAATTGGTTTAATTCCAAGCAACCTTTGCGCTTGCCTTATGCAAACTAGTTCAATTCTGCACTTATATATTTGCTTTGATTTGTGTTGACATCAATCACCAAAAAGGGGGAGATTGAAAGGGAAATAGGGTCAAACCTTTTCCTAAATGATTTTGGTGGTTGAAATGCCCAACACAAATAATTGGACTAACTAGTTTGCTCTAGATTATATATTATACAGGTGCCAAAGGTTCAACACAAACCAATAAAAAGATTCAAGTTAGGGTTCAAAACAAAGGAACAAAAGAAACCGAAGAGAACCCTCGTCTGGCGCACCGGACTGTCCGGTGCACCACCGGACAGTGTCCGGTGCACCAGGGATCGTACAAGCTGAACTCTTAACCTTCGGGTTTCTCAGACGCCACTCCGCTATAATTCACCAGACTGTCCGGTGTGCCACTGAACTATCTGGTGTGCCAGCGGAGCAACGGCTCCAGCACAACGGTCCACTCCAACGGACACCTGCAAAAGCGCTACAGTGCGCGGACAGTTCGCGCAGAGTCAGAGCAGCGCTAGAAGGCGCACCGGACAGTGAATAGTGACTGTCCGGTGCGGCACCGGGCTGTCCGGTGCCCCAAGATCTCAGATCTTCAACGGTCGAAACCGTCAGAACCCTAACAGGGTGGTGACGTGGCTGGAGCACTGGACAGTGTCCGGTGCGCCCATCGACAGACAGCCCCCCAACGGTTGAATTTGTGGTTGGGGCTATAAATACCTCCAACCACCACCACTCCAAGCATCCAAGTTTTTCAGATATCTCATTCAATACAAGAGCTAGGGCAATCAATACAAGACACAATTCAATAGAATCAAAGCCTCTCCAAGTCCCAATTCCACTCCAAACAAATAGTGACTAGAGAGAGAGAGAGTTTTGCTCGTGTTCTTTGAGCTCTTATTCTTGGATCGCTTTCTTCTTCCTCATTCTTGTTCTCAAGACACTTGTAATCAAAGCAAGAGACACCAAGTTGTGGTGGTCCTTGTGGGGTCTAAGTGACCCGTTTGATTAAGGAGAAAGCTCACTCGGTCTAGGTGACCGTTTGAGAGAGGGAAAGGGTTGAAAGAGACCCGGTCTTTGTGACCACCTCAACGGGGAGTAGGTTTTCAAGAACTGAACCTCGGTAAAACAAATCACCGTGTCATCCGCTTTATTTCTTGGTTGATTTGTTTTCGCCCTCTCTTTTGGACTCGATTTATTTCTAACGCTAACCTCGACTTGTAGATTGTGTTTAAAGTTATAAATTTCAGATTCCGCCTATTCACCCCCCTCTAGGCGACTTTCAGCCTCGACCAAGCATATAGAGACAATGTTGAGGATTCCTCATCTTTGTTTTCCTCTTCTTCTTCCTCTTCTTATCCCCTTGTTGGTTTCTGATCTCATCCATCAGATGGGACAACCTGCTTGTATTGTAATGTACCCGAAGTTGGGTAGTTCACTTCAGCAAATAATAACATCCTATACAACAACCATCAGTGAGCTTTCGCTTTCAATTTTTCTTTATGTATCACTAGTAGTTAGAGAGAGGAAATTCATAAAAGAAGGATGGTGAAAGGACTCAATGAGGACTGGATATTAATTTGGTGAACCAGAAGGTTGAAGCGACATGTACATGAGTTCGCGTTGAAGAAGATTGTGTGCTGTCGCAACACATGAGAACTTTGCTAGTAACACATAAAAGCTAGGGATGAGATGTTTTTGTTTTGTACTTGAGCAAAAGAAGCTTTTGGCCAAAGCGAATGTCACATTTTAGCTCTTTAGTTGGCTTTTGCAAAAGCGAAAATAGTTTGAAAAGCACAAATAAAGAGACCCTAAGTATGGAGGTACCTACAAGTCAAAGGAATATAATTGGCCCTGACTAAGGGCATTATGACTCCCAAAGGCATGATGCCACATTCAAAGTCTACTCCTAATGATCTCATGGAGACTGTGTAAAGACCTTATTTGATTTGGTAATTGAGAGATAACTTAGATGAACTAATATGTGTTTATGTTGATATACACATGTGATCAGTCCACATGGACACTAGTGTGAGCTACTTGAGCCATGGTGGTGAAGTGGCTTGGTTATATTGATATGCTCAATGAGTATGATGAAGGGGCTTATTACATGAGACATAACATGGTGTCATGTGGCTAGACGGAGAAAATTAGGAGATACTACTTGGTTACGATCGACCGGGTTGCTAGTGTGAAGGGCAAGTCAGAGGCTCAGGTACGGTGGACCATGTGGTGGTGAAGCTAGATCAAGGATTTGGCATTGATGGACCAGAAACAATAGTAAAAATCAAGCTTAGTTGTGATCAATGAAACAATAAGGCCATGCGATGACATGAATTGGATCATACCATTAAAGAGAGATCAAACCAAGTGTTGATTTGTGTTGTTGATCAAGTGGCTTGATGAAGGATGATGGAGGAACTTCATGCTATGAACAATGATCAAAGTATGCATGGTTGGCTACACTATAGATGGGTATTGTTCATCATTTAATTAAGGATTATGTAGAAACTTTATGCTATGAACAATGATCAGTTGGCTATACTATGGATGATCATTGTTCATCACTTGATGAAGGACGATAGAGGAACATCATGCTATGAATAATGATCCAAGATAGCATGGTTAGCTATACTATGAATAATCATTATGTATCATTTAATGAAGGATGATGGAGGAACTTTATGCTATGTGCAACAATTAAAGTGCCATCTTTGAGGAGACGGAATGAAATGCACAAGGCAAAGGTATAACAATAGGTTTTTGTTTTATCGGTCAAGAGGTGCTTAGAGATTGAAAGTTGAATAGATTAAGTAGGCTACATAGCGATATTATCAAGAGAGGTCAATTATCTTATTCGATGTGTCTCCAGTACTTCCTTGCTCATATAGTGATATATTTACATGAGGCGTAACAAAACTGCGATCTTCGAAGAAATGGAGCCGAAAATATCTTTAAAAATGAGTGTTGAAAATTTGTACTGTGAATAGTTCACACGTGGGAATGGATAGTTCACTCTTGGGGCCCGGATAGTCCACCGTTATATCTAGGGAAAGTGAACATAACTTGTGTAATGATGTCATGAACTTAGAAAGTCTATGTTAGATTGTCTGCTCCTAAGGCACAGACTATTCACCACTATAACTGATGGAAGTGTGCAGAACTTGTGTAATTCTACCGTGGACTTGCAAAGTCATGGCGATTGTCCACCCTAGGGCGTGGCCTATCTGTCATTGTGAGTGTGTAACTAGATTAACCTAAACAAGTTTTGTTTGTTTTTTAGTGAATCGCGGTCTGTCAGGATCTAGGGAGCGACATGTACATAAGTCATTTTTTTCTGATACTGTACTTGGCAGAGACTTTTATAGTTGTTGGGATTCAAACACAAATTGTCCAAGCTTGTACCACAGATAGTTCGAGAATCTCTGCTTTGCATGGGAAGTTACTTTAATGACTAGTTTTGTATTGGGGCTATGAATACTTGGTGCTCGAGGTTGGACACTTAAAAGGAAACCATTTGGAACACTTGCGATCATGTTTGACCCTTCCCTCTCCTCTCTCTCATTCACACTGTTCAGTGGTTCATTCTTAGTGATATTTGTAGTACCCTAGTGCATTACATCATTTTTAAGCTTTAGGACATTAGGGAGATCATCAAGTAAGATCATAGGCTTGTTACACTTGGAGGTTGCTACCTCCTAGATGGTTTAATGGTATAACACCGTTGAGCTCTTTAAAAAGATTGTGAAGAAGCCTAGTGTTTGATTGTGAGAGTAGTGAAAAAATATCTCTAATGGAATTGAGATTTGGAGAGATTCTTTGATCAAAGTCAATGAGAGCACCTAGAGGGGGGGTGAATAGGTGATCCTGTAAAACTTAAAACTTAACACCACAAACTTGATTAAGAGTTAGAAAACTGAAATCAAGTGAGTAGAGAGGAGAGCTCTTGTGAATCACAATAGACACAATAAAGACAAGCACAAGAGACACGAGGATTTATCCCGTGGTTCGGCCAAGTACAAAACTTGCCTACTCCACGTTGTGGCGTCCCAATGGACGAGAGTTGCACTCAACTCCTCTCAAGTGATCCAATGATCAACTTGAATACCACGGTGTTCTTCTTTACTTTGCTCTTTTCCTGTTTGCGAGGAATCTCCACAACTTGGAGTCTCTCGCCCTTACAATAAGAATCAATATTAAGCACAAGAGTAAGGGAGGGAAGCAACACACTCAAATCCACAGCAAATATGCACACACAAGATCAAGACTTGAGCTCAAGACAATATCTCAAGGTTCTTACTAGAACAGAGCTCAAATCACTAAGAATGTCGAACAAGTGCGCAAGAATGAAGTGTGAGTGATCAACAATGCTCAAGGAATGCTTGGTGTACTCCTCCATGCACCTAGGGGTCCCTTTTATAGCCCCAAGGCAGCTAGGAGCCGTTGATAGCATTTCAAGAAGGCAATTCTTGCCTTCTGTCGCCTGGCGCACCGGACAGTCCGGTGCACCACCGGACACTGTCCGGTGCGGATTTCTTTCCTTCTTTGGCGAAGCCGACCGTTGGCGCTTTTGTAATACTCAAAAGTGTATAAAAGGATTATATGGTGATATCCTTATTTTATGTGTCATATTTGCATCATGAAAAGAGCATACATGTAATTAAGAGGATTTAATCCAAACAAATGATTCTAAAACAAAATAAAGTGCATCTTGTTGGAGTTTTATATGTTTGTGCATTAAACAAAATAATAAGAATAATGATAATAATAAGAAGTTAATAATCCTAAAAGTTGGATTAAATCCTAAATTGAAACTAGGGTTTGGAAATAAGAAAGGATAAAGGAGATAAATAATAAATAATATATATATATAACTATCCACAGAATTTGTACCTCTAATATCACCAATATAATTCGTAATGATGAGCCATAAAGTTTGAATTTAAACTTAAATTTAAATTTGGATTAGAAAATAAAGAAAAAGGAATGGAAAATAAAAAGGATAAAACAAAACCCAACTAATGGGCCTCGCACCCTCAATTCGGCCTAATTCCCATTTCCCTCGGCGCGGCCCAAGACTAACTGCAGCGCGCGCGCTCGACCGGCTGCTTCGCGGGGCCCACTGGTCAGCCTCTTCGCGCCTACCACTCTGTCGCCCGCCTACGTATGGGTCCAGCTCGTCAGTTCCTTGGCGCGCGCCTGGGAATGTTTGTCTCGCCGACTTATGGGACCCACCTGGCGGTCTCTCACTCGCACTCGCGCTCTGCATCTGTCACTGCTATGCGGGCCCGCTCTACCAGGGTCTTCCCCTTCCGTCGCCGCGCAAATCGGGCGAGCTCCGTGTGGCGCAGTCCGCGGAATCCGTTGGAGTAGTGCGCGAACCGATCTCAGGCGGCCATAAGAAGGGCGTGGCCGGGTCCTTGCTCTTCCCTTACCTCGTCAACGCGCATACCGTGTGCCGCCATTACCGTGAGTAGAGAGAAAGGGAAGAAGAGGCGGCCGCATGACCATCTGGACGTCTGGGCCGCGGGTGAGCCGTAGTTCGGGTCGGTAATCGTCGCGGGTTCGCGGCGGAGCCTTCCGCGGGTGAGCCAAGTGGAGTCGGTCGAGGAAACGGCCTGAATTGCTCACTGTCGTCGTTAACCCGCAGACCTCCGCCGTGCGCCGTGGGCGGGCCTTCCGGTGACCTAATCCTCGGTAAAGTTCCCACCTCTGTGTTCGCCATCTTCCTAATTTCATTTTGCACCAACTGATTTAGCAATCGACTCATTGTGTGGGCGAATTGGGTCGCCTCGGCCATGGCCTAGCCGCGAACGCCGCGCGGTGTGCGCACGCCGCCACCCTGGGAAACGGAGGTAGGTGATGGCCCCTGGACCGTTAGATCGGGCGTGTACGGCCAGGATTAGAAGCGGGCGCAGTTGGCTCGGGTACCGTTGATCTCGAATCTAACGGTGGTGGTTAGATCTGGTTTCATAAACTCTGGGCCGTCGGATCCCGATCCGGCGGCTGGTAATGCATACCGGTTCGGGGATGAGCGATCTAATCTGAGCCCTCAGATTCTAATCGTGCGGCCCACATCTACGGATACCCCTTCGCAAGGACTTTTTGCTTAAGAAACCCTGGTTCTATTAGAAATAAACATGCGGTCCTCGGGCCTGTTTCCCTGAGTCTAGGGAATAATTGTAGACTAACCCCTGCGTTTTCTGATAATTGAGGCCCTGTCCTGAGAACTCGAAAACCAGAGAATATAAATGGAAAATAGATTTTTAACATGAAAATAATTACTAGAATTTGATAAATTCATATTAAATTCATTTTAGCTCCAAATTAATCCATTCCACTTCCTATAATTTTGTAATATTATTGTCTATCATTTAGTGTCTCTGTTTTGATATGAACTCAGTTAGAAAATTAATTTCTCATCTAATCCTATTTTAATCACATTAAACCTTAGGAAATTCATAACTTGAATTCTATAACTCCAAATTTAGTGATTCCAGTTCCTATGATTTCATTTTAATGTGTAGATTTTTACTGTTTATTTTATTTACATGTTTGGTGCAATGTTAATTTTTGCTATACTATGTATGTACTGTGTTGATGCGAGTAGACGAGCAAGCCACTGTGGAATCTGAGGTTCAACAAGTAGAAGTAGCTGAGCAGGAGCTCATTGAAGGCAAGTTGTGCCCTTGATCACTTACTTTTCCCAGCCATGTTCTTATTAATTATAATGATCTGCATAGGTTAATTTTGATGGGACCCAATAGGTTACCCCAGTTTTGGTTATCTTTATACCTTGTTCACCACTGAAACATTTTTGGGTAGTACCTGCTATTGCTTTATGTGGATTTGGGTATGAAGATACTTTATTCATAATTACTCTTTTATTCTCTTTTATTATTAATGTTCATGTTAAGATCATTATGTTAATGGGAACATGGAGCGACCACCCGGGAAAACAGTGCTACCACAAGGGTATAATGGGACGCCCTTGGCTGATTAACTAGGAAAGCTAGTGGAGGTCTTCCTTACCCGAAAGGGGCAAGGGCAGTAGGGGAGTGGTCAGTGTAGGGAGGTCCTTGGTTGATTTTGCTGCGATGGCGGTCAGGCAAGAACCCTGCATTGGAGCTTCCTATAAACTGTAGCGGGATTTCTGAAGCTAGTGGAACTTTGTAAAGGCCTCGTAGTGTTACCCTGCCTCACCTCCTCGGTAGAGGTGTATGGGATTGGCCATCTCTTGGCAGATGGGTAACATGACTTGTGGGTAAAGATGCGCAACCTCTGCAGAGTGTAAAACTGGTATACTAGCCGTGCTCACGGTCATGAGCAGCTCGGACCCTCACATGATTAATTTATGGAACTTAAATTTAATTGGACATTTGCATCGCATTTGGGATTATTTTACTATTACTTTTCTTTATTATTATTAAGGTTTGGTATTTACTTACACTTAGTAATTGCTAATAAAATTTTGACCAACTTATAAAAGCAATGCTCAGCCTCAGGCTTTACTTCATTGATTAGCCTTACACTCCATGAACTCCCACCTTTGGTGAGTTCATGCCACATTATTCCCCACAACTTGTTGAGCGATGAACGTATGTGAGCTCACTCTTGCTATCTCACACCCCCACAGGAGAAGAACAGGTGGTTCAGGAGGAGCCACAAGGCGAGGAGTTTGATCTGATCTAGGTCGCATTTTTCAGTTGACATTGGCGCCAACGATCCTTAGTTCGTTTTACATCTATTCTTTTATTTTGTAATAAGACTTCCGCTATGTAATAATTACTCTGATGTTTTGTGACATTTATCTCTATACACTCTTGTCGGCGTTTCGAGACCGGGGGGTCCCTAAGCCGACGAGTGAGTGTGTCGCGTGCCCCAGCCCAGATGGGTCGAGCGCGTGGGCGAGCGCGAAGGGGGGAAAGCGAGGTGGCCGGAGACGGGCGTGAGAGAGGTGGAAATCCCGCGGCCTTCGTGTTCGTCCCGCGCCCAGGTCGGGTGCGCTTGCAGTAGGGGGTTACAAGCGTCCACGCGGGTGAGGGAAGCGAGCGGCCCCAGGAGAGCGCCTGTCTCGTCCTCGTCCCCGCGCGGCCAACCTTTTCTAAGAAGGCCCTGGTCCTTCCTTTTATAGGCGTAAGGAGAGGATCCAGGTGTACAATGGGGATGTAGCAGAGTGCTACGTGTCTAGCGGAGGGAGAGCTAGCGCCCTAAGTACATGCCAATGTGGCAGCCGGAGAGATCTTGGCACCCTGCTGGTGTGATGTCGTGGCTGCCGGAGGAGCAACGGAGCCTGGCGGAGGGACAGCTGTCGGAGCGGTTGAGTCCTTGCTGACGTCCCCCTGCTTCCGTAAGGGAGCTGAGAGTCGCCGTCGTCACAGGGCTAGCGGGGCGCCATCATTGCCTATCTGGCGGAGCTAGCCAGATGGGACACCGGTCTTGTTCTCTGCGGCCCGAGTCGGCTCGGGGCAGGGTGATGATGGCGCTTCCTGTTGATGTGGCTGGCCTGTGCCCTAGGTCGGGCGACGTGGAGGCTCCTCCAAAGCTGAGGTCGAGTCTGTCTTCCAGGGCCGAGGCCGAGCCCAAGCCCCTGGGTCGGGCGAGGCGGAGGTCGTTCGGCAGAGGCCAGGGCGAAGTCCGAGCCTTGGGGTCGGGCGAAGCGGAGTTCGTCATATTCTGGGGCTGAGCCCGAGTCCGAGCCCTGGGTCGGGCGGAGCGGAGTTCGTCGTCTTCCGGGGCTGAGCCCGAGTCCGAGCCCTGGGTCGGGTGGAGCGGAGTTCGCCGTCTTCCGGGGCTTAGCCCGAGTTCGAGCCCTGGGTCGGGCGGAGCGGAGTTCGCCGTCTTCCGGGGCTTAGCCCGAGTCCGAGCCCTGGGTCGGGCGGAGCGGAGTTCGCCGTCTTCCGGGGCTTAGCCCGAGTCCGAGCCCTGGGTCGGGCGGAGCGGAGTTCGCCGTCTTCCGGGGCTTAGCCCGAGTCCGAGCCCTGGGTCGAGCGGAGCAGAGTTCGCCGTCTTCCGGGGCTTAGGCCGAGTCCGAGCCCTGGGTCAGGCGGAGCGGAGTTTCCTCTGGCGCCTTTGGCAGGGCCTGACCGCCTGTCAGTCTCACTCTATTAAGTGGCGCTGCAGTCGAAGTGGCGCAGGCGGCGCTGTCCTCCTGTCAGACTGGTCAGTGGAGCGGCGAAGTGACGGCGGTCACTTCGGTTCTGCTGAGGGCGCGCGTCAGGATAAAGGTGTCAGGCCACCTTTGCGTTAAATGCTCCTGCGACTCGGTCGGTCGGTGCGGCGATTTAGTCAGGGTTGCTTCTTAGCGAAGGCAAGGCCTCGGGCGAGCCGGAGATGTGTCCGCCGTTAAAGGGGGGCCTCGGGCGAGACGGAAACCTCTCGGGGTCGGCTGCCCTTGTCCGAGGCTAGGCTCGGGCGAGGCGTGATCGAGTCGCTCGTATGGACTGATCCCTGACTTAATCGCACCCATCAGGCCTCTACAGCTTTATGCTGATGGGGGTTACCAGCTGAGAATTAGGCGTCTTGAGGGTACCCCTAATTATGGTCCCCTACAGTAGCCCCCGAGCCTCGAATGGAGTGTTAGCACTCGCTTGGAGGCTTTCATCGCACTTTTTTGCAAGGGGACCAGCCTTTCTCGGTTGTGCTTTGTTCCGGTGGGTGCGCGCGAGCGCACCCGCCGGGTGTAGCCCCCGAGGCCTCGGAGGAGTGGTTTCACTCCTCCGAGGTCTTAATGCCTTGCGTAATGCTTCAGCTGGTCTGGTTGTTCCCTCATGCGAACTGGCCGTAGCCCGGGTGCACGGTCGGGGCCCAAGTTCTCGGGCTGGTATGTTGACGCTGTCAACGGTTCGGCCGGAGCCGGGTTTGCGAGAGCAGCCCCCGAGCCTCCGCACAGGGCGAGAGGGCGATCAGGGACAGACTCGGCTTTTTTACATACGCCCCTACGTCGCCTTTCCGCAAGGAGGAGGGGGGAGAGCGCCATGTTACCCTCGATGGGCACCGAACATGGTGTCTCCGGTGAGCTGCAAGCGGGTAATCCGAGTGGACGTCCGTGCCCCGTTCTTTGGGGGTCGGCTAGGGGCCTTGAGGCACGCCCAAAAGTACCTGCGGGTGATCTGCCGGACCCGGTCCCCTGGCGACGGGGTCCGAGGGCTCGATGCCTCCCTCCGATGGGATTCCGTTACAAGATCGCTCCCGCTGGTCTCGGAAATGTCCTAGGGTACCTCGGGAGCGCAGCCCGAGCCTTGGTTATGTATCGAACGTACCCCTGGTCATCCCTCGCTCGGCGTCTGGGGCGACTGTGAACCCTTCGGGGGCCAGCCTTCGAACCCCTGATCAGTAATGGGCGCGGAGCCCGAGTAGCCTGAGGCGGCCGTGGAGCCCTTCGGGGGGCCGACCTTCGAACCTCTGACCAGTAGTGGGTGTAGGGCCCACGTGATCTGAGGCGACTGTTGAACCCCTCGGAGGGCCAGCCTTCGAACCTCTGATCAGTAGGGGGGCTCGGAGCCCGGTTCCTTCACAGGGAAGGATCCTTTTCGGGGTATCCCCCTTTCCCGGTCCCTGTTGCAAGAGATAGAGAAAGAGGAAAAAAGGAAAAGGATACGAAATCGAACGACGTGGCGTACCTTTTTTGGCGCGGTTATTATGGCGAAGGCGAAGCGTCGCCCGCTTCTCCTGCCAGAAGCGTCGCCTGTCCCGCCGCGGAGTTAATGCGACGGGGCGAGTGGTTGGCGGGGCGGCCGTTGCGCGTGCGCGAGCCGTTCGAGGAACAGGTCACGGGCGCGCCGTCTTCACGCCGTGAGAGGAGGCTCTCTTACTGCCCCTGGATGGGACGTGAGCCTGGCTGACGACGTGACCGCTGCTCCCGCCCGCCTGCCACCGTCATTACTGCCGGCCCACTTTCGGCCGCATTGACCGTCGCGCCAGGCTGGCGCTGCTGGGTCGTGCGCTGGGTCGCCTCGAGTCGCGGCATTGGTTCCGCAACCGAAGAGGCGCGATGGTGGCGCAAGTGGCGGTGCAGTTGCCTGCATGCAGCATCCGGCGCGCCGGTTGCGCGACGCGTGGGCCTGGGCCTCCATGCTGGCGTGTTGGGAGTCGGAGAAGCGTGTCCACTTGGCGCGGTTGCATGCCGCCTGCATGGCTGCCCGCTCCTTCCGCCCGTTGGTCTAGGCAAAAGTGAGGGGTCACTTGTAACCGCTGGGCGGTTGTGTGCACCACGCGCGGCGCTTTGGCTTCTTCTGCTCTGAGCCGTTTTGCATGACATGCGGGACCCAGCCCCCGCGCCGCAGGGGAGGGCCTTGGAGCGTGTTGGAGAAGACTCAGCCCGTGGCGTTTGGGGGCGCACGTAGGGAGAGTTGCCTTTAAAAGGAGGGTGACCCCTTTCGGAAGGCGACCATGTCTTCTTCCTCCCTTATGCGTCGCGTCTTTCCATCTTCCAAGCCCCCGGATGGGGGGAACCCGCCGTCTTCTCGCCTCATCGTTGGAGGAACGCAACTCCGTGGGAGTTGGTACCTTTCAGCCATCGTTCGGCTTCAAGGATTTTCATCATGCAGCCCGGCTGCACCCCTCCACCGGCGGTCACCCAAGATGGTGACCTCCGGCTTGACGGTGGGGGAAAGCGAGCCGGGCTGCGGCCTCTGCCCCTCCCTCAGCCTCAAGGATTTTCATCACCAGGGCTGGGGAGGGGAGTGTGCCGAGTTGAGGTCGGCCCCCGCGTGGGCGGCGGCCCGCTCCTTCACTCAGTGATCGGAGGGAAGGGCGGTCGTCGTCCGTGGCGCTGGCAGCTGCACCGTGCCTGGCTCTCGGACGCGAGTGGCTTCGGAGCCGCTCGCGGCGCCGGCCTCCGCCACGGCAGCTTGAAGAGGTTCTTCTGCCGGCGAGATAGCCAAGGCCGGCCACGGACCGACCTTCAACTTTACGGCCTTCTGCCCGCCCTTGCCTCACAAGTTTTGGCATGGGCGGGGGCCTCCTGGCAGCAGCATCCGCCTTGATGTCAGCGCCGCCGCTGTTCGGCCCCCCGGAGCAGAAGTCGTCGTCGTCGCCGCTGCTGGAGCAGGTGACGGCGCGCCGTTCGTCGGTCTTTCGTTGCTCCGCAGGCCTTCCCCCACGGAGTGGGGTTGTTCGTACCTGCGGAGGGGGAACCGGAGTTCCGTTTGTAATGGCACTTTGAATGCCAGTGTTTTTTGTTCATTTTGGCTGTCGAGGCCTGAACATGTGTGTAATTTTGGCACGGAGTCGTGTTTTTTCCTCATTTCCGAGCACTAAGTCTCGCGTGTTGATTATCTGAACCGCTTCACCAAGCATGAGTCGCCCCGTGTCAAGGTGACGAGTGAGGTATCCGTATCCCGGAGGCGTAGGAGTCCCTCGGCTCGATCGGCCCTGTTGTCTGTGGCTCCTCTAGCTTAGTTAAAGAGACCCCTTGGCCGCTCTTCGATGAGCCGAGGCCAGGGGTAGCGATATCAGCACGAACAGAGGCGGAGTTGGCTCGAAAATGGGAACCTGGTTGGCCGGAGCCTAGCCGGGTTGTCCGTCAGCGGGACCGACGCCGGAGTTGACCAGCCGAGGCCTCGGGTCGGGCTGGCGCCCTTGGAAGATGGTTGGCCGAGGCCCCAGGGGTTACCGGCCGAGCCGCCTGCTCGGGCCGGATTCCCGGAGAAGTCCCTGGACCGCGTCGCCGTCCGAGGCTGGGTCGGACCTCACTGAAGGTGTCGTCGATGCCGAGGGTGCTACAGCCCCCTTCCAGCGTGAAGACCCGAGCCTGCAGGATCAGATTGTCTTGTAGCGTGTGCCTTCTGCGGCCGCCGAGGCCAGAACACACACCCTCGCTGCGTTGTAAAGCCGCGTCTCTTTCCCTCTTGTTTCGAGCATCTGGACTTTTTGTCGGTAACAGGGATGTTTGTGCGAGCGAGAGTTGCTTCTCGCGGAAGGTGACGAGTGAGGTATCCGTATCCCGGAGGCGTGGGAGTCCCTCGGCTCGGTCGGCCTTGCCGCTTACGCGTACTTTCACCCGTCCATGAGGCCCTGTCTCCGACTCAATCGAGAAGGCTCGAAGGATCGCTTCGGTAGAAGAGCTTCCGAACGTAAAGACTTGTTCGGTCCGCGGAGTCACTTTATCCGAATGCGAGTTACTTATCACAGAAGGTGATGAGTGAGGTATCCGTATCCCGGAGGCGTAGGAGTCCCTCGGCTCGGTCAGCCTTGGCTGCTTACGTGTACTCCGTCGTTTTCAGGATCCGCTTTTCGAAGTAGTCAAAAAGCACGAAAGATATTCTGGTAAAAGGGATCTTTTTTCGAGGAAAATTTCGATGCAGAGGGGGTTCCCCCTTTTAGCCCCCGAGGGAGGGTCGGGCTTTGCCGAGGTGAGGCCGACCCTTCCTTGATGACTAAACTTTGCGTGGGTGCGAGGTATATGAACAACTTGAAAACATCTTAAGGGTAGAAGCGACGTAGCTGTTTGATGTTCCAAGCGTTGCCGTAGACCTCGCCTTGATTGTTGGCCAGCTTGTACGTTCCGGGCTTCAGAACTTTGGCGATGACGAATGGCCCCTCCCAGGGGGGCGTGAGCTTGTGCCTCCCTCGGGTGTCTTGCCGCAGCCGAAGCACCAGGTCGCCCACCTGGAGGTCTCGGGACCGGACCCCTCGGGCGTGGTAGCGTCGCAGGGACTGCTGATACCGCGCCGAGTGTAGTAAGGCCTTGTCCCGAGCCTCTTCCAGCTGGTCCAGTGAGTCTTCTCGACTAGCTTGGTTGCTTTGATCGTTGTAGGCCCTCGTCCTCGGGGAGCCGTATTCCAGGTCAGTGGGCAAGATGGCCTCTGCCCCGTAGACCAGGAAGAACGGCGTGAAACCCGTGGCTCGGCTCGGTGTTGTCCTTAGGCTCCAGACCACCGAGGGGAGTTCCTTCATCCATCGCTCGCCGAACTTGTTGAGGTTGTTGTAAATCCGGGGCTTGAGCCCCTGTAGAATCATGCCGTTGGCACGCTCTACTTGCCCATTCGACATGGGATGAGCCACGGCGGCCCAGTCCACCCGGATGTGGTGATCCTCGCAAAAATCCAAGAATTTTTTGCCGGTGAACTGGGTACCGTTGTCGGTGATGATGGAGTTTGGGACCCCGAAGCGATGGATGATGTTGGTGAAGAACGCCACCGCCTGCTCGGACCTGATGCTGTTCAGGGGTTGGACCTCGATCCACTTGGAGAATTTGTCGATGGCGACCAGCAGGTGCGTGTAGCCCCCGGGCGCCTTTTGCAAGGGACCAACGAGGTCCAGACCCCACACAGCAAAGGGCCAGGTGATGGGTATCGTCTACAGAGCCTGAGCGGGCAGGTGGGTCTGCTTCGCATAGAATTGGCACCCTTTGCAGGTGCGGACAATTCTAGTGGCATCAGCCACCGCCGTTGGCCAGTAGAAGCCTTGCCGGAAAGCATTCCCGACAAGGGCTCGAGGCGCTGCATGATGGCCGCAAGCCCCCGAGTGTATTTCTTGCAGGAGTTCTTGACCTTCGACGATGGAGATGCATCGCTGGAGGATGCCCGAGGGGCTGCGGCGGTAGAGCTCCTCCTCATCGCCCAGCAAGACGAACGACTTGGTGCGTCGCGCTACCCGCCGAGCCTCGGCTTGGTCGAGGGGTAGCTCTCCTTGGCGGAGATAGTGCAGGTACGGGGTCTGCCAATTTCGATCAGGCGTGGCCCTGTTCTGCCCCTCCTCGACGTGCAGTGCCTCGCCCTCGGGGGCCGAGGGTACCTCGGGCTGAACCGAGGGCGCCTCGGGCCGAGCCGAGGGTGCCTCGGGCCGAGCTGAGGGTGCCTCGGGCTGTGCCGAGGATGCCTCGGGCTCGGGCGTGTCGTCGATCTTGACGGAGGGTTGATGCAGATCCCGGGAGAAGACGTCCGGGGGAACCGTCGTTCGCCCCGAGGCTATTTTTGCCAGCTCGTCTGCAGTCTCGTTGTAGCACCGAGCGATGTGGTTAAGCTCGAGCCCGTAGAACTTGTCTTCTAGGCGCCGAACCTCATCGCAGTAGGCCTCCATCTTCGGGTCGCGGCAGTGGGAGTTCTTCATGACTTGGTCGATGACGAGCTGCGAGTAACCGCGGGCGTCGAGGCGTCTGACCCCTAGCTCGATGGCGATCCGCAACCCGTTGACCAGAGCCTCGTACTCAGCCACATTGTTGGACGCCGGGAAGTGGAGGCGCAGCACGTAGCGTAGGTGTTTCCCGAGGGGCGAGATGAAGAGCAGGCTCGCGCCGGCTCCCGTCTTCATCAGCGACCCGTCGAAAAACATGGTCCAGAGCTCCGGTTGAATCGGAGCCGTCGGCAGCTGGGTGTCGACCCATTCGGCTACGAAGTCCGCCAACACCTGGGATTTGATGGCCTTCCGAGGGGCGAACGAGATTGTCTCGCCCATGATCTCCACCGCCCACTTTGCAATCCTGCCCGAGGCCTCTCGGCACTGGATGATCTCCCCCAGGGGGAAGGATGACACCACAGTTACCGGATGAGATTCGAAGTAGTGTCGTAACTTCCGCCTCGTCAGGAACACAGCATACAGCAGCTTCTGAACTTGTGGGTAGCGGATCTTGGTCTCGGAGAGTACCTCGCTGACAAAGTAAACTGGCCTCTGAACGGGCAATGCATGCCCCTCTTCCTGCCTCTCGACCACAATCGCGGCGCTAACCACCCGAGTGGTCGCAGCGACGTAGACCAAGAGGGCTTCTCCATCAGCTGGGGGCACCAAGATAGGCGCCTTTGTAAGGAGCGCCTTCAGGTTCCCGAGAGCTTCCTCGGCCTCAGGGGTCCAAGCGAAACACTCGGCCTTCCTTAAGAGGCGGTACAGAGGCAGACCTCTTTCGCCGAGGCGTGAGATGAAGCGGCTCAGGGCCGCGAGACATCCCATGACCCTCTGTACGCCTTTTAAGTCCTTGATGGGCCCCATGCTGGTGATAGCTGCGATCTTCTCCGGGTTGGCTTCGATGCCTCGCTCGGAGACGATGAACCCCAAGAGCATGCCCCGGGGCACCCCGAAGACACACTTCTCGGGATTGAGCTTGACGCCTTTCGCTTTGAGGCATCGGAATGTCACTTCAAGGTCGGAGAGGAGGTCGGAAGCCTTCCTTGTCTTGACTACGATGTCATCGACGTAGGCCTCGACCGTGCGACCTATGTGTTCGCCGAACACATGGTTCATCCACCGCTGGTACGTCGCGCCCGCATTCCTCAAACCGAACGGCATGGTGACGTTGCAGTACATGCCGAAGGGCGTGATGAAAGAAGTCGCGAGCCGGTCGGACTCTTTCATCCGGATTTGGTGATACCCTGAGTAGGCATCGAGGAAGGACAGGGTTTCGCACCCAGCAGTGGAATCCACGATTTGATCGATGCGAGGCAGAGGGTAGGGAACCTTCGGACATGCTTTGTTGAGACTAGTGTAGTCTACACACATCCGCCATTTCCCCCCTTTCTTTCTCACAAGCACAGGGTTGGCAAGCCATTCGGGATGGAATACCTCTTTGATGAACCCTGCTGCCATTAGCTTGTGGATCTCCTCGCCTATCACTCTGCGCTTCTCCTCGTCGAATCGGCGCAGAGGCTGTCTAACGGGTCGGGCTCCGCCCGAATATCCAGCGAGTGCTCGGCGACATCCCTCGGTATGCCGGGCATGTCCGAGGGACTCCACGCAAAGACGTCGGCGTTTGCGTGGAGAAAGTCGACGAGCACTTCTTCCTATTTGGGGTCGAGCCCGGAACCGATCCGGATCCGCTTGGAGGTGTCGCCACTGGGGTCGAGAGGGACGGCCTTGACCGTCTCCGCTGGCTCGAAGTTGCCGGCATGACGCTTCACGTCTGGCACCTCTTTGGAGAGGTTCTCCAGGTCGGCGATGAGGGCCTCGGACTCGGCGAGGGCCTCGGCGTACTCCACGCACTCCACGTCGCATTCGAACGCGTGTTTGTACGTGGGGCCGACGGTGATGACCCCATTGGGGCCCGGCATCTTGAGCTTCAGGTAGGTGTAGTTGGGGACGGCCATGAACTTCGCGTAGCATGGCCTCCTCAGTACCGCGTGGTAGGTTCCTCGGAACCCGACCACCTCGAACGTCAAAGTCTCCCTTCAGAAGTTGGAGGGCGTTCCGAAGCAGACGGGAAGGTCGAGCCGTCCGAGGGGCTGGACACGCTTCCCGAGAATGATCCCGTGGAAGGGCGCAGCGCCTGCTCGGACGGAGGACAGATCGACGCGCAGGAGCCTGAGGGTCTCGACGTAGATGATGTTGAGGCAGCTGCCCCCATCCATCAAGACCTTGGTGAGCCTGACGTCGCCGACGACGGGGTCGACGATGAGTGGGTATTTCCCCGGGCTCGGCACGTGGTCGGGGTGGTCAGCTTGGTCGAAGGTGATGGGCTTGTCGGACCAGTCTAGGTAGACTGGCGCCGCCACCTTCACCGAGCAGACCTCCCGGCGCTCTTGCTTGCGATGCCGAGCCGAGGCATTCGCCGCATGCCCACCGTAGATCATGAAGCAGTCGCGGACCTCGGGGAACTCTCCTGCTTGGTGATCTTCCTTTTTGTCGTCGTCGTGGGCCCTGCCACCCTCTGCGGGTGGCCCGGCCCTATGGAAGTGGCGCCGAAGCATGACGCACTCCTCGAGGGTGTGCTTGACGGGCCCCTGGTGATAGGGGCACGGCTCCTTGAGCATCTTGTCGAAGAGGTTAGCACCTCCGGGGGGCTTCCGAGGGTTCTTGTACTCGGTGGCGGCGACAAGGTCCGCGTCGGCGGCGTCGCGTTTCGATTGCGACTTCTTCTTGCCTCTCTTCTTGGTGCCGCGCGGAGTAGACGCCTCGGGGGCCTCTTCCGATGGGCGGCCCTGGGGCTGCTTGTCCTTTCGGAAGATAGCCTCGACCGCCTCCTGGCCAGAGGCGAACTTGGTGGCGATGTCCATCAGCTCGCTCGCCCTGGTGGGGGTCTTGCGACCCAACTTACTCACCAGGTCACGGCAGGTGGTGCCGGCAAGGAACGCGCCGATGACATCCGAGTCGGTGATGTTGGGCAGCTCGGTGCGCTGCTTTGAGAATCGCCGGATGTATTCCCGAAGAGACTCTCCCGGCTGCTGCCGGCAGCTTCGGAGGTCCCAGGAATTGCCGGGGCGCACGTACGTGCCCTGGAAGTTGCCGGCGAAGGCTTGGACCAAGTCATCCCAGTTGGAGATCTGCCCCGGAGGCAGGTGCTCCAACCAGGCGCGAGCAGTGTCGGAGAGGAACAGGGGGAGGTTGCGGATGATGAGGTTGTCATCATCCGTTCCACCCAGTTGGCAGGCCAGGCGGTAGTCCGCGAGCCACAGTTCCGGTCTCGTTTCCCCCGAGTACTTTGTGATAGTAGTCGGGGGTCGGAACCGGGACGGGAACGGCGCCCGTCGGATGGCCCGACTGAAGGCCTGCGGACCGGGTGGTTCGGGCAAGGGACTCCGATCCTCCCCGCTGTCGTAGCGTCCCCCACGCCTGGGGTGGTAGCCTCAGCGCACCCTTTTGTCGAGGTGGGCCCGACGGTCGCGATGATGGTGCTCGTTGCCGAGGTGGCCCGGGGCCGCAGGCGCGGTGTTGCGCGTGCGCCCGGTGTAGACCGAGGCTTCCCGCATGAATCGGGAAGTCGCGGCGCGAGGTTCCGAGGGGTATCCCTGCCTTCGGGAGGCAGAGCTCTCGGCCCGTCGAACCGCAGCGCCTTCCAGGAGATTCTTGAGCTCTCCCTGGATTCGCCGACCCTCGGTGGTTGATGGCTCCGGCATCGCGCGGAGGAGCATCGCTGCGGCTGCCAGGTTCTGACCGACCCCACTGGATGCGGGTGGTGGTCTGACCCTGACGTCGTTGGCGACGCGATGCTGGAAGCCCTGGGGCAGGTGACGTATTTCTCTGGCCGGGGGTTGGCCCGCCCATACCTGCCCGACGTCCCGGCGGATCGACTCAAGCGCTCCTGCTCCCTCGTCGAGCCTGGCCTGCGCCCCGCGGACTTGCTCGAGCTGTGGGTCGTGACCCCCCGCCGGAACGGGGACCACAGCTAGCTCCCGCGGGATGTCAGCGCGAGGCGCTGGCCTAGGGAGATCACCGTCCTCCGGCATGCCAAGATGGTTGCCTTCGGAGGGATCCCCTAGCTCGACGTGGAAACATTCGCGGCTTGGGCCGCAGTCCTCGTTGTCGAGGCTGCGGCTACCGTCGGAACAGTCGGAGAGGCAGTAGTCACATGCGGTCATAAAGTCCCGCATGGCACTGGGGTTGCCAAATCCAGAGAAATCCCAACAGATGCTGGGATCGTCATCTTCCTCGGACCCAGAGGGCCCGTAGGTCGAGACGTCCGTCAGCCGGTCCCAAGGCGACCGCATACGAAACCCCAGTGGGGTTGCACTCGCCTCAACGAGAGCGCCTACCAAAGCGAGGTCGCTAGGCGGGTTGAGGCCGAGTCGAAATGACGTAGGATGGGAATTGGTCGGTACCTGTTGGTCGACGAGGAGCGTCATAGTCGCGTCGGGGACTGATTGCACCGTCGACTCAGGTACGAGGGCGACGTCCTGCAAACTCTCCGTGAGCGCGCTGGCGTCGTCCACTTGCTCAGGATTGGCGTGTCGCGGGGGGACGGCGCTCGCCTTCGTCTCGAACGCGAGGTCAACGCCCGGCGTGCCTTCCGTTGGGGCGCTGGGGACGTCGATTCGCTCGACAGCCGACGAAGCGCGGCCTCCCGCTTGGCCTTGGTTGCCCCGCCTCCTCCTCCGTCGGCGGGGGAGAGGACGGGGCGAGCTCGAATGTTGTTCTTCCACCACGCGGGGAAGATGTCATCGATTCCGCCGCCGGCGGGCGGGTTGTCGGCCGCCATTGTCGTTGGCGCGCGGCGGTGGAAGGAGTATCATGTCGTAGCTGCCGTCGAAGGACATGAACTCAAGACTCCTGAAACGGAGCACCGTCCCGGGCCGGAGAGGTTGCTGGAGACTGCCCATCTGGAGCTTGACGGGAAGTTGTTCGTCAACACGCAGCAGGCCCCTACCTGGCGCGCCAACTGTCGGCGTTTCGAGACCGGGGGGTCCCTAAGCCGACGAGTGAGTGTGCCGCGTGCCCCAGCCCAGATGGGTCGAGCGCGTGGGCGAGCGTGAAGGGGGGAAAGCGAGGTGGCCGGAGACGGGCGTGAGAGAGGTGGAAATCCCGCGGCCTTCGTGTTCGTCCCGCGCCCAGGTCGGGTGCGCTTGCAGTAGGGGGTTACAAGCGTCAACGCGGGTGAGGGAAGCGAGCGGCCCCAGGAGAGCGCCTGTCTCGTCCTCGTCCCCGCGCGGCCAACCTTTTCTAAGAAGGCCCTGGTCCTTCCTTTTATAGGCGTAAGGAGAGGATCCAGGTGTACAATGGGGATGTAGCAGAGTGCTACGTGTCTAGCGGAGGGAGAGCTAGCGCCCTAAGTACATGCCAATGTGGCAGCCGGAGAGATCTTGGCACCCTGCTGGTGTGATGTCGTGGCTGCCGGAGGAGCAACGGAGCCTGGCGGAGGGACAGCTGTCGGAGCGGTTGAGTCCTTGCTGACGTCCCCCTGCTTCCGTAAGGGAGCTGAGAGTCGCCGTCGTCACAGGGCTAGCGGGGCGCCATCATTGCCTATCTGGCGGAGCTAGCCAGATGGGACACCGGTCTTGTTCTCTGCGGCCCGAGTCGGCTCGGGGCAGGGTGATGATGGCGCTTCCTATTGACGTGGCTGGCCTGTGCCCTAGGTCGGGCGACGTGGAGGCTCCTCCGAAGCCAAGGTCGAGTCTGTCTTCCAGGGCCGAGGCCAAGCCCGAGCCCCTGGGTCGGGCGAGGCGGAGGTCGTTCGGCAGAGGCCAGGGCGGAGTCCGAGCCCTGGGGTCGGGCGAAGCGGAGTTCGTCGTCTTCTGGGGCTGAGCCCGAGTCCGAGCCCTGGGTCGGGCGGAGCGGAGTTCGTCGTCTTCCGGGGCTGAGCCCGAGTCCGAGCCCTGGGTCGGGCAGAGCGGAGTTCGTCGTCTTCCAGGGCTTAGCCCGAGTCCGAGCCCTGGGTCGGGCAGAGCGGAGTTCGCTGTCTTCCGGGGCTTAGCCCGAGTCCGAGCCCTGGGTCGGGCGGAGCGGAGTTCGCCGTCTTCCGGGGCTTAGCCCGAGTCCGAGCCCTGGGTCGGGCGGAGCGGAGTTCGCCATCTTCCGGGGCTTAGCCCGAGTCCGAGCCCTGGGTCGGGCGGAGCGGAGTTCGCCGTCTTCCAGGGCTTAGCCCGAGTCCGAGCCCTGGGTCGGGCAGAGCGGAGTTTCCTATGGCGCCTTTGGCAGGGCCTGACCGCCTGTCAGTCTCACTCTATTAAGTGGCGCTGCAGTCGGAGTGGCGCAGGCGGCGCTGTCCTCCTGTCAGACTGGTCAGTGGAGCGGCGAAGTGACGGCGGTCACTTCGGTTCTGCTGGGGGCGCGCGTCAGGATAAAGGTGTCAGGCCACCTTTGCGTTAAATGCTCCTGCGACTCGGTCGGTCGGTGCGGCGATTTAGTCAGGGTTGCTTCTTAGCGAAGGCAAGGCCTCGGGCGAGCCGGAGATGTGTCCGCCGTTAAAGGGGGGCCTCGGGCGAGACGGAAACCTCTCGGGGTCGGCTGCCCTTGTCCGAGGCTAGGCTCGGGCGAGGCGTGATCGAGTCGCTCGTATGGACTGATCCCTGACTTAATCGCACCCATCAGGCCTCTGCAGCTTTATGCTGATGGGGGTTACCAGCTGAGAATTAGGCGTCTTGAGGGTACCCCTAATTATGGTCCCCGACAACTCTGTTATTATATATGTTGTCTTCTTGGCGCATGTATGAGATGCACCTGGCTTTGTTCCTTAAAGCCGGGTGTGACAGAAGTGGTATCAGAGGAAATGTTGACTGTAGGACGAAACCTAGATAGAAATGGACAAAACCCTTACCTACTTATCTTACTCTGAATCATTCCATACTTACCTTATCTTGATCTTGTCTCACCTTTTGCTATTCTACTCTGATTATTCTTACCTTTACTACTCTAAGACAAGATGGATTTCACACCTTGGAACCCTACAACTATGAACTTTTTCAGAGATAGGGAACCTAAGACGAAATGAAAATTATTTTCTCTATTAAAAAAATGTTGGTTGATTGTTCTGATGATCAATGCCTGATTTGCTTCTTTGATTGATTGAAATAGTATAGATGGGCATCTTAGCATGTTCCACCATAAGGTAATGTATTAGCTTTAGTGGATAACATACTAATCTACTTAGCTAATAAATCCCCCACGGTACCATCCCCCGTAATTACTCGCCTTGTCTACAATTCTTCCTTTCTTACCCTGAGTTCCTAACCCAGATGGGCTACCCCTATAGTGTTAGAAGAGAGCACTATAGACGTGATCCTTGGTATGTCATGGTTAAGGAAGGCAAAGGCAGTATATACACTGTGCTAAGGGAACCGTATGACTCACCAGTTCCAAAGGACAAAGATTTGAAGTTGAAGTTGCAGTAACTACCACCATCAGACTAGAGACATTCTTAGTAGATGAGAAATTTGTGGGTAACAACATCCATGCAGTTAGAGATTTTTTGGATGTTTTTCCAGATGAGTTATCAGGGATGCCACCAGATATGGATGTTGAGTTGGTCATTGATCTCTTACCTGAGACTGCTCCTATTTCTAAACGGTCATACAAGATGTCTGTAGAAGAACTAAAGGAACTTAGGAAGCAATTAACGAAATTACAAGAGGCTGGATACATTCGTCCGAATTTTTCACCTTGTGGAGCGCCGGTTCTGTTTGTACAGAAGAAGGATGGGTCACAAAGAATGTGTGTGGATTATAGATCTCTCAACGATGTTACTGTGAAGAACAAGTATCTGTTACCCCGTATTGAGGATTTGTTTGATAAAATGAGAGGAGCAAGAGTATTTTCGAAGATTGATCTCCGATCCGGTTACCATCAGATGAGGATTAGACCATCGGATATTCCCAAGACGGCTTTCTCGACTCGATATGGATTATATGAGTTTACTGTTATGTCGTTTGGATTAACCAATGCCCCAGCTTATTTTATGAACTTGATGAATAAGGTGTTTATGGAGTATTTGGACAGATTCGTCGTGGTATTCATCGACGATATTCTTATTTATTCTCAGAGTGATAGCGATCATGAGGAACATCTGAGATTGGTGCTACAGAAGCTACGAGATAACCAGCTATATGCCAAGTTCAGCAAGTGCGAGTTTTGGATTGGCGAGGTGTCATTTCTTGGTCATATTATTTCTAATGGAGGAATTTCAGTGGATCCTGCTAAGGTTAAGGAGATAATGGAGTGGAGAATACCCACTACAGTGACTGAGATTCGGAGTTTCTTGGGATTAGCAGGATATTATCGGAGATTTATTGAAGGATTTTCTAAGATTGCCAAACCTATGACTTCGCTTTTGGAGAAAGGAAGAGAATTTAAGTGGGACGAGAAGTGCCAAGACAGCTTTGATCAATTGATGAAGAAATTGATGTCGCCACCAGTGTTGGTTATGCCAGACCTACAGAAAGGATTTGATATTTATTGTGACACATGTGGTTAAGGCTTTGGATGTGTGCTTATGCAAGAAGGACATATGATTGCCTACGCATATTGTCAATTGCGGAAAAATATGAGTTGAACTACCCCACTCGTGACTTAGAACTGGCAGCCGTTGTGCATGCGCTTAAGATTTGGAGACATTATATTATGGGAACCAAGTGTCAAGTATACACACATCATAAGAGTTTGAAGTATATATTCACTCAGAAGGATCTCAACCTTAGGCAACGCCATTGGTTGGAGCTTATTAAGGATTATGATTTGGAGATTCACTATCACCCGGGCAAGGCAAATTTGGTTGCAGATGCCTTGAGTCGCAAGGAGCATGTTCATTCAGCTATTGTTGCCCAGCTACCTGATGAGATTGTTGAGGATTTCAGGAGACTTAACATGGGGATAGTTGCTCATACTGAAGGAGTTACTATTGATGTGGAACCTACTTTGGAGCAAGAAATTCGCAAAGGTCAACTTGACGATGCTAAAATAAAAGAGATTAAGGATCTAATTACTGAGGGTCGAGTTCCGGAATTTACGGAAGATGAGCAAGGCACCATATGGTTCAAGAATCGGATCTGTGTTCCCGATATTGATAGTCTTCGGGAAACCATATTGAAGGAGGCACATGATTCAGTTTATTCTATCCATCCTGGAAGTAGTAAGATGTATCAGGATTTGAAGCAAAAGTATTGGTGGTATGGATTGAAGAGAGATGTGGCTGCACATGTGGCTATGTGCGATGTGTGCCAAAGAGTTAAGGCTGAACACCAGAGGCCAGCCGGACTACTGCATCCACTGAAGGTACCTGAGTGGAAATGGGAAGAAATTGGCATGGACTTCATTGTTGGATTACCCCGCACGTCTGCTGGATATGATTCTATATGGGTGATTGTGGACAGACTAACCAAAGTGGCCCACTTTATTCCAGTGAAGACCACGTATTCAGGAGCCAAGTTGGCAGAGTTGTACATGGCACGGATTGTATGCCTGCATGGTGTGCCAAAGAAGATTGTGTCAGACCGGGGATCACAGTTTACCTCTCGGTATTGGAAGAAGTTACACGAGTCCTTGGATACGAGATTGAATTTTAGTTGGCTTACCATCCACAGACTGATGGGCAGACTGAGAGGACTAACCAAGTGCTGGAAGATATGTTAAGAGCTTGTGCCCTTAAGCATGGTGGTAGTTGGGATAAGAGCCTACCATATGCGGAGTTCTCATATAATAATAGCTACCAGGCCAGTTTGAAGATGTCACCGTTTGAGGCTTTGTATGGCAGGAAATGCAGGACTCCACAATATTGGGATCAAACTGGTGAAAGGCAGTTGTTTGGGCCTGAGATTATACAAGAAGCAGAGGAGCAAGTCCAGCAAATAAGGGAGAATTTGAGGACTGCGCAGTCAAGATAGAAAAGCTATGCTGACACCCGGAGAAGACTGCTTGAGTTTAAGGAGGGAGATTATGTCTATTTGAAGGTGTCACCACTCCAGGGTATGAGAAGGTTTAAAGTCAAAGGAAAGTTGTCCCCTCGCTTTATTGGACCCTTCTTAATATTAAAGCGAGTGGGAGAGGTTGCATATCGATTGGAGTTACCGGATCATCTTGCGGATGTTCATAATGTATTTCATGTATCTCAGCTGAAGAAATGTCTTAGGGTGCCTGAAGAACACTTACCAATGGAAGACCTTAGTGTTCAAGATGATCTAACTTATGCTGAGTACCCCATCAGGATTCTTGATACATTGACCAGAGTTACAAGGAATAAGGTTATAAAGATGTGCAAAGTGCAATGGAGCCACCACGGTGAAGACGAAGCAACTTGGGAAAGAGAAGAAGAGCTTCGTATAGATTTTCCTCACCTTTTCCCTAGATCTTCCTAAATCTCGAGGACGAGATTATTTTTAAGGGGGGTAGGATTTGTAATACTCAAAAGTGTATAAAAGGATTATATGGTGATATCCTTATTTTATGTGTCATATTTGCATCATGAAAAGAGCATACATGTAATTAAGAGGATTTAATCCAAACAAATGATTCTAAAACAAAACAAAGTGCATCTTGTTGCAGTTTTATATGTTTGTGCATTAAACAAAATAATAAGAATAATGATAATAATAAGAAGTTAATAATCCTAAAAGTTGGATTAAATCCTAAATTGAAACTAGGGTTTGGAAATAAGAAAGGATAAAGGAGATAAATAATAAATAATATATATATAACTATCCACAGAATTTGTACCTCTAATATCACCAATATAATTCGTAATGATGAGCCATAAAGTTTGAATTTAAACTTGAATTCAAATTTGGATTAGAAAATAAAGAAAAAGGAATGGAAAATAAAAAGGATAAAACAAAACCCAACTAATGGGCCTCGCACCCTCAATTCGGCCCAATTCCCATTTCCCTCGGCGCGGCCCAAGACCAAATGCAGCGCGCGCGCTCGACCGGCTGCTTCGCGGGGCCCACTGGTCAGCCTCTTCGCGCCTACCACTCCGTCGCCCGCCTACGTATGGGTCCAGCTCGTCAGTTCCTTGGCGCGCGCCTGGGAATGTTTGTCTCGCCGACTTATGGGACCCACCTGGCGGTCTCTCACTCGCACTCGCGCTCTGCATCTGTCACTGCTATGCGGGCCCGCTCTACCAGGGTCTTCCCCTTCCGTCGCCGCGCAAATCGGGCGAGCTCGGTGTGGCGCAGTCCGCGGAATCCGTTGGAGTAGTGCGCGAACCGATCTCAGGCGGCCATAAGAAGGGCATGGCCGGGTCCTTGCTCTTCCCTTACCTCGTCAACGCGCATACCGTGTGCCGCCATTACCGTGAGTAGAGAGAAAGGGAAGAAGAGGCGGCCGCACGACCATCTGGACGTCTGGGCCGCGGGTGAGCCGTAGTTCGGGTCGGTAATCGTCGCGGGTTCACGGCGGAGCCTTACGCGGGTGAGCCAAGTGGAGTCGGTCGGGGAAACGGCCTGAATTGCTCACTGTCGTCGTTAACCCGCATACCTCCGCCGTGCGCCGTGGGCGGGCCTTCCGGTGACCTAATCCTCGGTAAAGTTCCCACCTCTGTGTTCGCCATCTTCCTAATTTCATTTTGCACCAACTGATTTAGCAATCGACTCATCGTGTGGGCGAATTGGGTCGCCTCGGCCATGGCCTAGCCGCGAACGCCGTGCGGTGTGCGCACGCCGCCACCCTGGGAAACGGAGGTAGGTGATGGCCCCTGGACCGTTAGACCGGGCGTGTACGGTCAGGATTAGAAGCGGGCGCAGTTGGCTCGGGTACCGTTGATCTCGAATCTAACGGTGGTGGTTAGATCTGGTTTCATAAACTCTGGGCCGTCGGATCCCGATCCGGCGGCTGGTAATGCATACCGGTTCGGGGATGAGCGATCTAATCTGAGCCCTCAGATTCTAATCGTGCGGCCCACATCTACGGATACCCCTTCGCAGGGACTTTTTGCTTAAGAAACCCTGGTTCTATTAGAAATAAACTCGCGATCCTCGGGCCTGTTTCCCTGAGTCTAGGGAATAATTGTAGACTAACCCCTGCGTTTTCTGATAATTGAGGCCCTGTCCTGAGAACTCGAAAACCAGAGAATATAAATGGAAAATAGATTTTTAACATGAAAATAATTACTAGAATTTGATAAATTCATATTAAATTCATTTTAGCTCCAAATTAATCCATTCCACTTCCTATAATTTTGTAATATTATTGTCTATCATTTAGTGTCTCTGTTTTGACATGAACTCAGTTAGAAAATTAATTTCTCATCTAATCCTATTTTAATCACATTAAACCTTAGGAAATTCATAACTTGAATTCTATAACTCCAAATTTAGTGATTCCAGTTCCTATGATTTCATTTTAATGTGTAGATTTTTACTGTTTATTTTATTTACATGTTTGGTGCAATGTTAATTTTTGCTATACTATGTATGTATTGTGTTGATGCGAGTAGACGAGCAAGCCACTGTGGAATCTGAGGTTCAACAAGTAGAAGTAGCTGAGCAGGAGCTCATTGAAGGCAAGTTGTGCCCTTGATCACTTACTTTTCCCAGCCATGTTCTTATTAATTATAATGATCTGCATAGGTTAATTTTGATGGGACCCAATAGGTTACCCCAGTTTTGGTTATCTTTATACCTTGTTCACCACTGAAACATTTTTGGGTAGTACCTGCTATTGCTTTATGTGGATTTGGGTATGAAGATACTTTATTCATAATTACTCTTTTATTCTCTTTTATTATTACTGTTCATGTTAAGATCATTATGTTAATGGGAACATGGAGCGACCACCCGGGAAAACAGTGCTACCACAAGGGTATAATGGGACGCCCTTGGCTGATTAACTAGGAAAGCTAGTGGAGGTCTTCCTTACCCGAAAGGGGCAAGGGCAGTAGGGGAGTGGTCAGTGTAGGGAGGTCCTTGGTTGATTTTGCTGCGATGGCGGTCAGGCAAGAACCCTGCATTGGAGCTTCCTATAAACTGTAGCGGGATTTCTGAAGCTAGTGGAACTTTGTAAAGGCCTCGTAGTGTTACCCTGCCTCGCCTCCTCGGTAGAGGTGTATGGGATTGGCCATCTCTTGGCAGATGGGTAACATGACTTGTGGGTAAAGATGCGCAACCTCTGCAGAGTGTAAAACTGGTATACTAGCCGTGCTCACGGTCATGAGCAGCTCGGACCCTCACATGATTAATTTATGGAACTTAAATTTAATTGGACATTTGCATCGCATTTGGGATTATTTTACTATTACTTTTCTTTATTATTATTAAGGTTTGGTATTTACTTACACTTAGTAATTGCTAATAAAATTTTGACCAACTTATAAAAGCAATGCTCAGCCTCAGGCTTTACTTCATTGATTAGCCTTACACTCCATGAACTCCCACCTTTGGTGAGTTCATGCCACATTATTCTCCACAACTTGTTGAGCGATGAACGTATGTGAGCTCACTCTTGCTGTCTCACACCCCCACAGGAGAAGAACAGGTGGTTCAGGAGGAGCCACAAGGCGAGGAGTTTGATCTGATCTAGGTGGCATTTCTCAGTTGACATTGGCGCCAACGATCCTTAGTTCGTTTTACATTTATTCTTTTATTTTGTAATAAGACTTCCGCTATGTAATAATTACTCTGATGTTTTGTGACATTTATCTCTATACACTCTGTTATTATATATGTTGTCTTCTTGGCGCATGTATGAGATGCACCTGGCTTTGTTCCTTAAAGCCGGGTGTGACAGCTTTAGAGCCGTTGACGCACCGGACACTGTCCGGTGCCCCTTCTGACCGTTGGCTCTTGCCACGCGTCGCGCGCGGATTACGCGGCCGACCGTTGGCCCGGCCGACTATTGACTCACCGGACAGTCCGGTGCACCACCGGATAGTCCGGTGATTTATAGCCATACGCCGTTAATTGCTTCCCGAGAGCAGCCAGTTGACAGCCGCCGTCCTGGCGCACCGGACACTGTCCGGTGCACCACCGGACAGTCCGGTGCATCCAGACCGAGCTGTCTTTGGCTAAACAACGCCATCTTTATTCCAACTTGATTTCTCATGTTTCCATCACTTAGACACAATACATTAGTCACCAAAACAATGTACTAAGTCTTAGAAACATACCTTTTTACTTGATTTGCACTTTGTCCATATATTAACATGAGTCCACTTGTGTTGGCACTCAATCACCAAAATACTTAGAAATGGCCCAAGGGCACATTTCCCTTTCAGTCTCCCCCTTTTTGGTGATTTATGCCAACACAATAAAAAGCAACTAAAGGAAGTGCAAGATCAATACAAATGAGAACTCAAAATTGTTTTGATTCAAATTTGGCATATATGGATCATTCTTTGCCACCACTTGGTTAGTTTTTGCAAATCAAACTCAATTTCCTATCTCTACGTCAAACACACTTGTTGAGACATAAAGAGAATTGTTCCAATAGAAATTGATCAAGGATTTCAAAAACTCCCCCTTTTTCTCATAATCAAATATTCTCCTCACAAGAGATCAACTTTTGACAATAAGAGACAAATACGAGTATTTTGACAAACAAAAACTCTAACTATATTTTTTTAAAAATTCTCAAGTGGTAGCTGATCCATTTCTTGCTTTGGCCTTATTTTCTCCCCCTTTGGCATCAAGCACCAAAACGGGATCAATTTTGGCCTTTTAACCCCATTGCCTCACCAAAATCTTCAACTAAGAGTAAAAAGGCAATAAGAGTACAAAGATGAACTTGGAATTAGTTACTCTTTCATTGGAGTGCAGTGGAAGTCTTGCATGGTCCAAGTCCACCTTTTCCCTTTCAACCTCCTTTGAGACTAAATTAAGCAAACTCAAGCACACAGTTAGTCTCAAAAAGTCAAGTTGTAGCACATCTCCCCCTAAATATGTGTTGCATCACTTGCAAATGGACTTGTGAGGTCCGGGGAGTGCTTGTACAACTTGAGCACCATAAATAAACAACAAAATGCATTAAGGAACATGATCAAGGCATAAAACACATGTATGCTATAAATCAATCCAGGTTCCGTGAATCTAAGACATTTAGGTCACTACGCAGCTTGCAAAAGGTCGACTCATCTAGAGGCTTGCTAAAGATATCGGCTAGCTGGTTCTCGGTTGTCGGGGACCATAATTAGGGGTACCCTCAAGGCTCCTAATTCTCAGCTGGTAACCCCCATCAGCATAAAGCTGCAAAGGCCTGATGGGTGCGACTAAGTCAGGGATCAGTCCATTCGAGCGACTCGATCACGCCTCGCCCGAGCCTAGCCTCGGACAAGGGCAGCCGACCCCGGAGGATTTCCGTCTCGCCCGAGGCCCCCCTCCAACGACGAACATATTTCCGGCTCGCCCGAGACCCTGCCTTCGCTAAGAAGCAACCCTGACCAAATCGCCGCCCCAACCGACCAAATCGCAGGGGCATTTAATGCAAAGGTGGCCTGACACCTTTATCCTAACGCACGCCCCCCAGCCGGCAGAGCCGAAGTGACCGCCGTCACTTCGCCGCTCCACTGACCGACCTGACAGAAGGACAGCGCCGCCTGCGCCACTCCGACTGCGGTGCCACTTGACAGAGTGAAACTGATAGGCAGTCAGGCCCTGCCGAAGGCATCATAGGAAGCTCTGCTCCGCCCGACCCAGGGCTCGGACTCGGGCTAAGTCCCAGAAGACGGTGAACTCCGCTCCGCCCGACCCAGGGCTCGGACTCGGGCTAAGTCCCGGAAGACGGCGAACTCCGCTCTGCCCGACCCAGGGCTCGGACTCGGGCTAAGTCCCGGAAGACGGCGAACTCCGCTCCGCCCGACCCAGGGCTCGGACTCGGGCTAAGTCCCGGAAGACGACGAACTCCGCTCCGCCCGACCCAGGGCTCGGACTCGGGCTCAGCCCCAGAAGACGACGAACTCCGCTCCGCCCGACCCAGGGCTCGGACTCGGGCTCAGGCCCAGAAGACGACGAACTCCGCTTCGCCCGACCCCAGTTTGTAACACCCTGAATTTGGGGGTATAAAATTTCTTTGCTCATATTCACAAATTCAGGTGTTACTTCCCTTTTCTCATCCTTCCTCATTCTTTTCTTTCTCATTTCTATAGGAGAAAAGTGCTTACTTTATTTGTAATTATAGTTTATTATGTTAAACCTTAAGGGAGTATGAATTGTTGCATCATGATGAACCCTAGATTTCACTTTTGCTTGGTGCATAATTCTTGGAAAGTTTGATTTGAATTTGTGGCTCATTTGGATTTGAATCAATTGGAGAAAATAAAAAGAAAACAATTCCAGAATAAAAAGAAAAGGAAAAGAAGCCCGCCACCCTGCCCCCCTCGGCCTTTTGGCCTAGTCGGCCCAATCCCGCGCGCGCGCTCCCCCCCCCCCCCCCCCCCCGCTCTCTCTGCCCTGGCGGGCCCGCCCGTCAGCGCAGCCGCTTCTCGCACGCCCGCCTCCGCTCTTCTCTCTCTCTGCTCGCGGGCCCGGGCTGTCAGCCCCGTCGTCCCCGCGTAACCGCCGCCGAGCTGCGCGCGCCCGCTTTCTCCGCGCCCACGTCGCGCGTGGAGCTCGCAACTGACCCGCCCCTGGCCACTTGAGCCCCGAGCCCCACTCGCCCTCGCCCCCTCCCCCATTTGCGCTCCAGCAGACCCCTCTTCCATCTCTCCCTCGCTGCGCGCACGCCAGAGCACCGCCGCCACGAATCCCCGCCGTCCCGAGCTCGTTTCTCGGCCGCCGTTGGAGCTCCGCCGTGTCCGTTGCCACGGTGAGCTTCGCCCCGGCGTCCGCAACCCGGGACGCGCCCCAATTTCCTCTCCCCCTCCTTATTTCTCTCTGCCCGCGCTCACCCGCCGTTCCCCGTGCAGCCGCGGAGGTCCGCCACCGTCGCCCCGGGCCACCGTCGCGCCATTCCCGCCGCCGAGGAGCCCCCGGAGCCCGCCTTGATGTAAGGGACCTCTCCCGCCCCTATCGACCTTTGCTTTGCTCTCTGCTGCGTATAATTCCTCGCCGGAGTAGAGTAATCCCGCCGCCGAGCCGCTCCGCCGTGAACCGCCCCCCTCCGGTGCCCCTGCCCCGACCCAGACCCCACCAGAGGATTCCCCGTGCCCTCCCCAACCTTCCCGACCGCTCAGTTCGCCTCGGAGCCCCGCCAAACGCCCGCGCCCCTCGTCTCCGGCGAGTTCTCCACCGCGGGGACGAGCGCCGCCGCCCCAGCTAGCCGTAGGATAAGCCCAGGCCGGCCACCCGATCCCCACCGTCCGTCCCAGATCGGGCGGCCTCGTTTTGATTAGGCCAAGCCTAATCCTGGCCGTCCGCCCGAGATCCAGCGGCCCAGGCCCGCTTCCCCCACCCCCTGCCTCCCTGCCAGTAGGGCCCCGCCTGTCAGCCCGCCCGCGCGCGCGCTCTGCCCGCCGACCCCGCCTGTCAGCCCGCCCGCGCGCGCGCTCTGCCCGCCGGCCCCGCCTGTCAGCCTGCCCGCGCCCCGCGCTGCCCGCCCGGTCCCGCCTGTCAGTCGCCCAGGCCGCCGCGCGCTCGCGCGCCCGCCCGTAGGATCTAATCCCGGCCGTTCGTTTTAGATCTGACGGCCGTAGTAGCCCGATACCCCTTCGCCCGCGCGTTTTCTTAAAGAGACCCCCGATTTTCTGGAATTTGAACTCGCCGTCCCTGGTTTCTCGCAGATAAGTCCCTGGACCTTTTATTTAATTCAAAATAGGTATTTAGGGTATATTTTTAATCCCCAAACTTGTAAAATTCATAACTTTGTCATATGAACTCCAAATTAGGTGCTTCAAATTGCAAAATGCTCATGATGTTTTTGTCTATCTATTCAAACAATAATTAATGGTTAATCATTAGGATAGGATTAAAGTTATTGGAACCCTATTTGAGATAATTAGAAGTTGGTAGACTTTCATAAAAGTTAGAGTACTTAAGTTTATGGACTTAAACACTTAAGTTTAGTAACTTAAAACCATGTAATAATTTAATCCCACCATTGACTTAAACCTGATTAGTGGATAGTGAATCACTTTGTACAGTCCTCTACCCCAGACCTAGGGAACACCAGAATGCCTACCCCTTTTCAAACTATGAACTTGTGATCTCTCTGTTGCATATGTTTGGCATGTTGCTTTTGTTTGTTATCTTCCCAAGTGCATAGTGTGAATGATTACTTTACGTAGACAACGAGCAGTCTGTGTTTCCCGAGGAGGTTGCAGAGGAAGTCCCTGATCAGCAGTTTGGTGAAGGCAAGTGTCCTCTGTCCCATTATGTCCTATTCATTTATAACTTACTACCCCGCATTACTTACTTGAAACCTAAGGATTGACTAGCTTTACACTTTACTTTATCCTTGATGACCTTATGGGCTGTTATGGTTAGCACTCTGCTATTGCCTTAACTTAATCAATGAACATGATGTGACTATTTGTGATACTGTTATCCTGATGATGTTGATGATCTTGTGATACTCTAGGGGGCTCAGGCTGTTTCCTGAGTACCTCTCCGTAAGGACCTGTTCGTTGAGAGACCACCCGGGATAACAGTGCAACCATGAGGGTGAAATGGGATGCCCTTAGCTAATTATTTGGATGAACTAGAGGTGTAGTTGCTTAGCCGTCGTGCCGTCAATGGGGTCCAGGCACAGTGCTTGCTCTGCCGAGGCTGAGTGCCGAGGTTCTTTCGTTTTGCTCTTTGTTAGTCACTCTCCTGCGGGGAGGGGTACTGTGTTTATCAAACTGGAGAAACCTAACGGGCAGCTATGATCTCTAGGGAATCTTTGTAAAAGCTACGTAGTGATGCCCTGCCGGACCACCTAGGTAGTGGTCAATGGGGATTAGCTCTCCCCGGGTAGAAAGGGAATCATGACTCATGGGTAAAGTGTGCAACCTCTGCAGAGGGTAGTGAAACTGGTATATCAGCCGTGCTCACGGTTAAGAGCAGCCTTGGGATCCTCTTTGATTAGAGATACAGATGGTTCGAGATGCAAGGATTATGTTATGGTTTTGGTTCGAATATGATGATGTTGTTCCTCGATGAGGAAATGGTTTACGGGTTGGTTAATGCTAAAATCTGGCTTCTACTAATGATAAATACCTGACCAACTAAAAGCAACTGCTTGAGCCTAACCCCACATAAAGCTAGTCCACTTCAGCCAAACGGGACATTTGCTGAGTACGTTGATGTGTACTCATCCTTGCTTTACCACAAAACACCAGGTTGTCCGCATTGTAACCACTGCTCCGGAGAAGGTGAAGCCGTGGAAGGAGACTTCCAGGAGTTCCAAGATTACGATGAATTCTAGGTGTGGGTTGGCGGCAACCCCCAGTCAGCTGCCTGTGAAGGCCTTATCTTTACTGCGTTTCGCTAGTACTTTGATTTACTTGTTAAGACAATGTCTATGTGGATGTCTATGACTCCATGATGTAATAAGTACTCCTTTATGTTATTATTCGAGCATTGTGTGATGATGTTCATTTATGTAATCGCTGTGTACGTGAGTTCTGATCCTGGCACGTACATAGTTCGCATTCGGTTTGCCTTCCAAAACCAGGTGTGACATAAGTGGTATCAAAGCCCATGCTGACTGTAGGACCGCTGACCTAGAGTAGCACTGGTCGTACTAAGGACTATTGACCCTCCCCCTCACCTTGACATCTGATGTTACTTCAAAAGTCGGTCACCTCGACCAACCCTATGTTTTACTATCTATCTATACTATACCTTGTTAAAATTTTTATCTTATTCTATCTTGGGTTTATTCACTTGTCATATTAGTTCTGCTCTTACTCTTGTGCTTACGGTGTCTTTTGTAGATGGCTCGTCTTAGACACACTGCACGTAAGTCGGTGATTCTTTCCTGCCGTCTCGACTTGCGGAGCGTCCTCTGCACCGCACCGTGTCCGGTCAGTCGAGTCACCTGGAGAGGCTGCACCACCGCCTGCGTGAGGAGCAGGAACGCCGGCGCCAGCACAGAGAGCAGCAGGGCTCTTCCTCCCCACCCCAGCGAGAGGTGGAGTCTGTGAGGCCCCGTTCCTCTGTGGCTCAGCTGGAGGCGCCCCCTGCACCACCACGGGACGTCCCGGCTGTTGGAGGAGCTACTGGAGGAGACCCCGACGACGACGACTCAGACCACAGCACGGAGTCTTCTGAGCCGCAGGAGGCGGAAGGATGGGTCGCCCGACCCATCACCCGTGACGCCGCTCGTGGTTGCCACTTCCACGACGCACTCGACACCTTGCTGCGCCAGGCTTTCGACCGGCACACCTGGTCGATCGAGTATCGTTGTGTAGTCTACCAGCACAGTCGCGGGAGGTACCCGGACCGCTGGGAGGCTACCTGCCTAGTTCGCCGTCCGGAGGATGACCTCCGGGGTGCGGAGGCCGTTTCGGAGCACTATTCCATCTCCGAGAGGGACACTGCAGAGGCGGCTATGCTGGATGCAGCACGACGTGCACTCTCCCAGTACTGTTCTTTGTTCGGTGGCGTGGCCGACGGTCTTAACCTTCGGTACTACCCCCGCCGTCCTACTGGCAGCACAGAGAGTGTGGTTGTCTCACCTGTTGGTGAGGCTAACCCTAGGTTGAGCAGCACAGTCAACCTAGTCGCAGTGCTTAACACTGAGCTGGATCACTCTCTGGACGAGCTAAGCAGGGCTCGAACGGAGATTGCGGAGTTGCGTGCTGAGTTGGCAGAGCGCCATCACCAGGAGGGTGGTTCTCCCGCTCCTGTTGGGACTCAGCACCCATACCTCTCACCGCCACGTGGTCACCACACTTATGGTTCCCCTGTCTGTAAGACCAGGATAGATCTGGATCCTTAGATCGTTAGCGTCGGAGTTTGTAATAATTCTTAAGTCAGATGTCTCAGTCTTAGGTAGTCAGTTTAGTTTGCTTATTAGTTGCTTCCATTTAGTTTAGTTTGCTTATCAGTTGTTTGCATGCTTGTTATGATGAACCTGTGTTGGATTTGGATCTTTGTAATGACTGTAGCCAACATGTGGGTTTCCCCTGCAGTTTGGCTTAGCTAGTAATGTTAATGAAGTCAGTTGTTTAGTTGGGAAACCCTTTACTCTTACTTTCCTTTCTTATCTGAGAAGCTGTGTTGAATCATGAATGAGGATCAGTGAAGCTCTTTGTTCACTCAGTGTCATGAAGAATTCCGTATTCTCTCTTCTTTTGCTGAAGGGTTGTAAGATCAATGCTGATGTATGAATGTCTTCCACAGATGTCTGACAACAGGCGCCGATGCAACAGGCGTGCTCAGCAAGAGCAGCATGACCAGCAGGAGGAACAACAGAGGCAGCCTCCCCCACCACCCCCGATGTCAGTGGAGCAGATGTTCTTGATGCAGACCCAGGCAGTGCAGGCCATTGGGCAGACTCTGGCAGCCATGCAGCAGGCTCAACAGCAACCTCAACCCCAATTGCAAGTGCAGATGCCCCAGATGCCACGGGATAGGCGTGGTGAGTTCATGAGAGGGCACCCTCCTACCTTCGCCCATTCTGCTGACCCCATGGATGCAGAAGACTGGCTGCGCGCAGTGGAAAGGGAGCTGCGCACCGCCCAATGTGACGACAGGGAGAAGGTTCTGTATGGCCCCCGTCAGCTGAGGGGAGCAGCCCAGTCCTGGTGGGAGTCCTACCTCGCCACCCATGCTGACCCTGAAGCCATCACGTGGGAGGAATTCAGCGAGAGTTTCCGCAGATACCATGTGCCAGAGGGACTGATGATCGTGAAGAAGGAGGAGTTTCTGGCTCTGAAGCAGGGACCCCTGTCTGTTAGTGAGTACAGAGACAAGTTTCTGCAGCTGTCTCGTTACGCACCTGAGGATGTCAACACTGATGCCAAGAGGCAGTACAGGTTCATGAGGGGTTTGGTGGATCCCCTGCATTACCAGCTGATGAATCATACCTTCCCAACCTTCCAGCACCTGATCGATAGGGCAGTGATGACTGAGAAGAAGCGTAAGGATATGGAAGATCGGAAGCGCAAGATGAGTGGACCCCAGTCCGGAGGCATCAGCCGTCCACGTTTCCCAGGCAGTTCGTCTCAGCAAGGCGGACCTGGTCACCCACAGGGATATCAGAATCAGAATCAGCGTCCGCATCAGCAGCAGTTTCAGAGGCAGTACCCGCAGCAGCAGCAGCAGTATCGTCAGCACAGCCAGCAGGGAGATAATCAGTATCAGAAGCAGAACAACCAGGCACCTCGCCTTCCTGCCCCAGCAGCAAATCAGAGCAACCAAGCAGCCCCAGCACAAGGAGGAGGCAGAGGATGTTTCCACTGTGGAGAACAAGGCCACTGGGCGATGCAGTGCCCAAAGAAGATGGCGCAGCAGCAGACCAACCCCAATGCTCCAACAAGGCAAGGTGTATTGCAGCCGGCAGCAGGCAATCGTAACCAAGCGTACAACCGTGGAAAGGTGAACCACTTGGAGGCCGAAGCAATCCAGGATGCACCAGATGTGGCAGTAGGTATGTTCTCAGTCGAATCTCATCCCGCAAAAGTGCTATTTGATACTGGTGCAACTCATTCATTTGTCACTGCAACCTGGGTAGAATTGCATAACATCTCAGTAGAGGCAATGATGCCGCCCATGAGGATTAATTCGGTTGGTGGCAAGGTGCAAACAGATAAAATATGTTCAAATATAATGGTGGAAATAAGGGGGATAGGATTCCCCAGTGACTTAATAGTAATAGACACCCCTGGGATAGATGTTATTCTAGGGATGAACTGGTTAATGAAGTATGAAGCAAATGTTAGTTGTGACAAGAGGACCGTAACATTGAAGTCCCCGTCAGGAGAAGAGGTAGTGGCCGAGCTATGGATGCCTAAATCAGAAGAGGGAGTCTGTCACCAGATTTCAGTGGATAGTAAAGAGCCCAACCCGCTCAAGGCTATCAAGGTTGTGTCGGACTTTCCGGATGTGTTTCCCGAGGAGCTAACGGGCATGCCACCCGAGAGAAAAGTCGAATTTGCCATAGAGCTTATCCCTGGTACCGCCCCCATTTCCAAAAGAGCCTATCGAGTGTCTGGACCAGAATTGGTGGAACTCAAGAAGCAGATAGATGAGATGTTAGAGAAGGGTTACATCAGGCCAAGTACCTCGCCTTGGGCCGCTCCAGTGTTGTTTGTAGAGAAGAAAGATGGTACCAAAAGGATGTGCATAGACTACAGGGCCTTGAATGAAGTCACTGTCAAGAACAAGTATCCCCTGCCAAGGATAGAAGATTTGTTCGACCAGCTCAGAGGTGCCAGCGTATTCTCGAAGATAGATCTGAGATCTGGTTACCATCAACTCAGAATCCGACCCTCGGACATACCGAAGACAGCATTCATCACCAAGTATGGGTTATATGAGTTCACAGTTATGTCCTTTGGTTTGACAAATGCGCCAGCCTTCTTTATGTACCTGATGAACAGCGTGTTCATGGACTATCTAGACAAGTTTGTGGTAGTGTTCATCGATGACATTCTCATATACTCTCAAAGTGAGGAAGATCATGTAGAGCATTTGAAGATGGTATTGCAAAGACTTCGAGAGCATCAGTTGTATGCCAAGCTGGGCAAATGCGAGTTCTGGATTCATGAAGTCTTATTTCTGGGTCACATCATAAACCAAGATGGGTTGGCAGTGGATCCAAAGAAAGTAGCAGATATCCTGAACTGGAAAGCACCGAAGGATGTTCGTGGGATCAAGAGCTTCATTGGAATGGCTGGATACTATAGGCGTTTCATTGAAGGCTTCTCAAAGATTGCTAGACCAATGACAGCGTTGCTAGCGAAGAAAGTTGAGTTTAAATGGACTCAAAAGTGTCAGGAAGCATTTGAAGAACTGAAGAATAGATTGACTACAGCTCCTGTGCTAGTCCTGCCTGATGTCCACAAGCCATTCTCAGTGTATTGCGATGCTTCTTACACCGGATTGGGATGTGTGCTAATGCAAGAAGGAAGAGTTGTAGCATACTCATCTCGTCAGCTGAAGATCCATGAGAAAAACTACCCCACACATGACCTGGAGTTGGCAGCAGTGGTTCATGCCTTAAAGACCTGGAGACATTACCTGTATGGGCAGAAGTGTGATATCTATACAGATCATAAAAGTCTGAAGTACATATTCACCCAATCAGAGTTAAACATGAGGCAGCGAAGATGGTTGGAATTGATCAAAGACTACGAGTTGGAGATACATTACCATCCAGGCAAAGCCAATGTCGTTGCAGATGCTCTGAGCAGGAAGAGTCAAGTTAATATGTTGGCCTCGTACCCGATGCCATATGAGTTAGCCAAAGAGTTCGACAGACTGAGCCTCGGTTTCCTGAACAGTACGCAAGGAGTAACAGTGGAATTAGAGCCCACCCTAGAGCGGGAGATCAAAGAAGGGCAGAAGGATGATGAAAGCATCAACAAGATCCGACAGCTGATCTTAGAAGGAAGAGGCAAAGACTTTCGAGAGGACGAAGAGGGAGTAATATGGTTCAAGGACCGATTGTGTGTTCCCGACCTCAAACCTATTCGGGAGCTGATCCTCAAGGAAGCTCATGAGACAGCCTACTCGATACACCCTGGAAGTGAGAAGATGTACCAGGATTTAAAAAGAAGGTTTTGGTGGTATGGCATGAAAAGAGAAATCGCAGAATATGTCGCCATCTGTGATAGTTGTCAGAGAACCAAAGCAGAGCATCAAAGGCCCGCCGGATTGTTGCAGCCTTTGCGGATTCCTCAGTGGAAGTGGGATGAGATCGGGATGGATTTTATAGTTGGCCTACCTCGTACCCGGGCCGGTTATGATTCCATCTGGGTGGTTGTGGACCGCTTAACAAAGGTGGCCCATTTCATACCTGTGAAGACAACATACACCGGAGCAACGTTAGCCGAGTTATACATGTCACGGATAGTCTGCCTTCATGGTGTGCCGAAGAAGATAGTGTCAGATCGAGGAACGCAGTTCACCTCTCATTTTTGGCAGCAGCTACAAGAAGCTTTGGGCACACATTTGAACTTCAGCTCAGCTTATCACCCGCAGACAGACGGTCAGACTGAAAGAACTAATCAGATCCTAGAAGATATGTTGAGAGTCTGTGCGTTGCAAGACAAGTCAGGATGGGACAAAAGGTTACCGTATGCAGAATTCTCCTACAACAATAGTTACCAGGCCAGCTTGAAGATGTCACCGTTTCAGGCACTCTATGGACGGAGTTGTAGGACTCCGCTGCATTGGGACCAGCCTAGAGAGAGACAGGTGTTTGGCCCCGACATTTTGCTTGAAGCCGAAGAAAATATCAAAATGGTTCGGGAGAACCTGAAGACAGCCCAGTCAAGACAGCGAAGCTATGCGGACCGAAGGAGAAGAGAACTGAGTTTTGAAGTGGGAGACTACGTCTATCTGAAGGTGTCACCTATCAGGGGAGTCAGAAGGTTCGGAGTTAAAGGCAAGTTAGCACCCCGGTACGTCGGACCATATCAGATCCAAGCAAAGCGTGGGGAAGTGGCCTACCAGCTCAACCTACCAGAAAGTTTGTCGGCAGTGCACAATGTGTTCCACGTGTCGCAATTGAAGAAGTGTCTGCGAGTACCAGAAGAACAATTGCCAGTGGAGGGTTTGGAAGTCCAAGAAGATCTGACATACATAGAGAAGCCAACGCAAATTCTGGAGTTTGCAGACAGAGTCACCCGGAGGAACACCATCAGGATGTGCAAAGTCAGATGGGGCCACCACTCTGAAGAAGAAGCAACCTGGGAACGAGAAGATGATCTGAAGGCCAAATACCCTGAACTCTTTGCTGACCAACCTTGAATCTCGGGGCGAGATTCTTTTAAGGGGGATAGGTTTGTAACACCCTGAATTTGGGGGTATAAAATTTCTTTGCTCATATTCACAAATTCAGGTGTTACTTCCCTTTTCTCATCCTTCCTCATTCTTTTCTTTCTCATTTCTATAGGAGAAAAGTGCTTACTTTATTTGTAATTATAGTTTATTATGTTAAACCTTAAGGGAGTATGAATTGTTGCATCATGATGAACCCTAGATTTCACTTTTGCTTGGTGCATAATTCTTGGAAAGTTTGATTTGAATTTGTGGCTCATTTGGATTTGAATCAATTGGAGAAAATAAAAAGAAAAAAGAAAACAATTCCAGAATAAAAAGAAAAGGAAAAGAAGCCCGCCACCCTGCCCCCTCGGCCTTTCGGCCCAGTCGGCCCAATCCCGCGCGCGCGCTCCCCCCCCCCCCCCCCCCCCCCCCCGCTCTCTCTGCCCTGGCGGGCCCGCCCGTCAGCGCAGCCGCTTCTCGCGCGCCCGCCTCCGCTCTTCTCTCTCTCTCTGCTCGCGGGCCCGGGCTGTCAGCCCCGTCGTCCCCGCGTAACCGCCGCCGAGCTGCGCGCGCCCGCTTTCTCCGCGCCCACGTCGCGCGTGGAGCTCGCAACTGACCCGCCCCTGGCCACTTGAGCCCCGAGCCCCACTCGCCCTCGCCCCCTCCCGCATTTGCGCTCCAGCAGACCCCTCTTCCATCTCTCCCTCGCTGCGCGCACGCTAGAGCACCGCCGCCACGAATCCCCGCCGTCCCGAGCTCGTTTCTCGGCCGCCGTTGGAGCTCCGCCGTGTCCGTTGCCACGGTGAGCTTCGCCCCGGCGTCCGCAACCCGGGACGCGCCCCAATTTCCTCTCCCCCTCCCTATTTCTCTCTGCCCGCGCTCACCCGCCGTTCCCCGTGCAGCCGCGGAGGTCCGCCACCGTCGCCCCGGGCCACCGTCGCGCCATTCCCGCCGCCGAGGAGCCCCCGGAGCCCGCCTTGAGGTAAGGGACCTCTCCCGCCCCTATCGACCTTTGCTTTGCTCTCTGCTGCGTATAATTCCTTGCCGGAGTAGAGTAATCCCGCCGCCGAGCCGCTCCGCCGTGAACCGCCCCCCTCCGGTGCCCCTGCCCCGACCCAGACCCCACCAGAGGATTCCCCGTGCCCTCCCCAACCTTCCCGGCCGCTCAGGTCGCCTCGGAGCCCCGCCAAACGCCCGCGCCCCTCGTCTCCGGCGAGTTCTCCGCCGCGGGGACGAGCGCCGCCGCCCCAGCTAGCCGTAGGATAAGCCCAGGCCGGCCACCCGATCCCCACCGTCCGTCCCAGATCGGGCGGCCTCGTTTTGATTAGGCCAAGCCTAATCCTGGCCGTCCGCCCGAGATCCAGCGGCCCAGGCCCGCTTCCCCCACCCCCTGCCTCCCTGCCAGTAGGGCCCCGCCTGTCAGCCCGCCCGCGCGCGCGCTCTGCCCGCCGACCCCGCCTGTCAGCCCGCCCGCGCGCGCGCTCTGCCCGCCGGCCCCGCCTGTCAGCCTGCCCGCGCCCCGCGCTGCCCGCCCGGTCCCGCCTGTCAGTCGCCCAGGCCGCCGCGCGCTCGCTCGCCCGCCCGTAGGATCTAATCCCGGCCGTTCGTTTTAGATCTGACGGCCGTAGTAGCCCGATACCCCTTCGCCCGCGCGTTTTCTTAAAGAGACCCCCGGTTTTCTGGAATTTGAACCCGCCGTCCCTGGTTTCTCGCAGATAAGTCCCTGGACCTTTTATTTAATTCAAAATAGGTATTTAGGGTATATTTTTAATCCCCAAACTTGTAAAATTCATAACTTTGTCATATGAACTCCAAATTAGGTGCTTCAAATTGCAAAATGCTCATGATGTTTTTGTCTATCTATTTAAACAATGTTTCTCTGCTGTTTCTATGTACCAATTAATGGTTAATCATTAGGATAGGATTAAAGTTATTGGAACCCTATTTGAGATAATTAGAAGTTGGTAGACTTTAATAAAAGTTAGAGTACTTAAGTTTATGGACTTAAACACTTAAGTTTAGTAACTTAAAACCATGTAATAATTTAATCCCACCATTGACTTAAACCTGATTAGTGGATAGTGAATCACTTTGTACAGTCCTCTACCCCAGACCTAGGGAACACCAGAATGCCTACCCCTTTTCAAACTATGAACTTGTGATCTCTCTGCTGCATATGTTTGGCATGTTGCTTTTGTTTGTTATCTTCCCAAGTGCATAGTGTGAATGATTACTTTACGTAGACAACGAGCAGTCTGTGTTTCCCGAGGAGGTTGCAGAGGAAGTCCCTGATCAGCAGTTTGGTGAAGGCAAGTGTCCTCTGTCCCATTATGTCCTATTCATTTATAACTTACTACCCCGCATTACTTACTTGAAACCTAAGGATTGACTAGCTTTACACTTTACTTTATCCTTGATGACCTTATGGGCTGTTATGGTTAGCACTCTGCTATTGCCTTAACTTAATCAATGAACATGATGTGACTATTTGTGATACTGTTATCCTGATGATGTTGATGATCTTGTGATACTCTAGGGGGCTCAGGCTGTTTCCTGAGTACCTCTCCGTAAGGACCTGTTCGTTGAGAGACCACCCGGGATAACAGTGCAACCATGAGGGTGAAATGGGATGCCCTTAGCTGATTAATTGGATGAACTAGAGGTGTAGTTGCTTAGCCGTCGTGCCGTCAATGGGGTCCAGGCACAGTGCTTGCTCTGCCGAGGCTGAGTGCCGAGGTTCTTTCGTTTTGCTCTTTGTTAGTCACTCTCCTGCGGGGAGGGGTACTGTGTTTATCAAACTGGAGAAACCTAACGGGCAGCTATGATCTCTAGGGAATCTTTGTAAAAGCTACGTAGTGATGCCCTGCCGGACCACCTAGGTAGTGGTCAATGGGGATTAGCTCTCCCCGGGTAGAAAGGGAATCATGACTCATGGGTAAAGTGTGCAACCTCTGCAGAGGGTAGTGAAACTGGTATATCAGCCGTGCTCACGGTTAAGAGCAGCCTTGGGATCCTCTTTGATTAGAGATACAGATGGTTCGAGATGCAAGGATTATGTTATGGTTTTGGTTCGAATATGATGATGTTGTTCCTCGATGAGGAAATGGTTTACGGGTTGGTTAATGCTAAAATCTGGCTTCTACTAATGATAAATACCTGACCAACTAAAAGCAACTGCTTGAGCCTAACCCCACATAAAGCTAGTCCACTTCAGCCAAACGGGACATTTGCTGAGTACGTTGATGTGTACTCATCCTTGCTTTACCACAAAACACCAGGTTGTCCGCATTGTAACCACTGCTCCGGAGAAGGTGAAGCCGTGGAAGGAGACTTCCAGGAGTTCCAAGATTACGATGAATTCTAGGTGTGGGTTGGCGGCAACCCCCAGTCAGCTGCCTGTGAAGGCCTTATCTTTACTGCGTTTCGCTAGTACTTTGATTTACTTGTTAAGACAATGTCTATGTGGATGTCTATGACTCCATGATGTAATAAGTACTCCTTTATGTTATTATTCGAGCATTGTGTGATGATGTTCATTTATGTAATCGCTGTGTACGTGAGTTCTGATCCTGGCACGTACATAGTTCGCATTCGGTTTGCCTTCCAAAACCGGGTGTGACAAGGGCTCGGACTCCGCCCTGGCCTCAGCCGACGGCCTCCGCCTCGCCCGACCCAGGGGCTCAGACTCGACCTCGGCCACGGAAGACAGACTCGACCTCGGCTTCGGAGGAGCTTCCACATCGCCCAACCTAGGGCGCAGACCAGCCACGTCAACAGGAGGCGCCATCATCGCCCTACCCCGAGCTGACTCGAGCCACAGGAAACAAGACCGGTGTCCCATCTGGCTCGCTCCGCCAGATAGGCAATGATGGCACCCCGCATACTCTATGACGACGGCGGCTCTCAGCCCCCTTACGGAAGCAGGAGGACATCAGCAAGGACTCAACCGCTCCGACAGCTGTCCCTCCGCCAGGCTCCATCGCTCCTCCGACGGCCACGACATCACACCAGCTGGGTGCCAAAATCTCTCCGGCTGCCACAACGGCATGTACTTAGGGCGCTAGCTCTCCTCCGCTAGACACGTAGCACTCTGCTACACCCCCCATTGTACACCTGGATCCTCTCCTTACGCCTATAAAAGGAAGGACCAGGGCCCTCTTAGAGAGGGTTGGCCGCGCGGGGACGAGGACGAGACATGCGCTCGCTTGGGGCCGCTCGCTCCCTCTCCCGCGTGGACGCTTGTAACCCCCTACTGCAAGCGCACCCGACCTGGGCGCGGGACGAACACGAAGGCCGCGGGATTCCCACCTCTCTCACGCCGGTCTCCGGCCGCCTCGCTCTCCCCCCTTCGCGCTCGCCCTCGCGCTCGACCCATCTGGGCTGGGGCACACGGCGACATTCACTCGTCGGCCCAGGGACCCCCCCGGTCTCGAAACGCCGATAGTTGGCGCGCCAGGTAGGGGCCTGCTGCGTGTTGACGAACAGCATCCCGTCAAGCTCCAGATGGGTAGTCTCCAGCAACCTCTCCAACCCGGGACGGTGCTCCATTTCGAGAGCCTTGAGTTCATGTCCCTCGACGGTAGCTACGACATGATACTCCTTCCACCGCCGCGCGACAACGACAATGGCGGCCGATAGCCCGCCCGCCGGCGGCGGAATCGACGACGTCTTCCCCGCGTGGTGGAAGAACAACCTTCGAGCTCATCCTGCCCTTTCCCCGCCGACGGAGGGGAAGGCAGGGCGACCAAGGCCAAGCAGGAGGCAGCGCCTCGTTGGCTGTCGAGCGAGCCGACAGCACCGGCACCCCAACGAGGGGCGCACCGGGTATCGACTTCGCGCTTGAGACGAAGACGAGTGTCGTCTCCCCGCGACACGCCAATCCCGAGCAAGCGGACGACGCCAGCGCGCTCGCGGAGAGCTTGCTGGACGTCACCCTCGTACCTGAGATGACGGTGCAGTCAGTCCCCGACGTGACTTTATCGCCGCTCGTCGACCAAGAGGTACTGACCGATTCCCATCCCATGTCATTTGGATTCAGCCTCAACCCGCCTAGCGACCTTGCTTTGGCGGGCGCTCTCGTAGAGGCGAGTCCAAACCCTCTGGGGTTTCGCATGCGGTCGCCTTGGGACCGGCTGACGAACGTCTCGACCTACGGGCCCTCTGGGTCCGAGGAAGACGACGAGCCCAGCATCTGTTGGGATTTCTCTGGACTTGGCAACCCCAGTGCCATGCGGGACTTCATGACCGCATGTGACTACTGCCTCTCCGACTGTTCCGACGGTAGCCGCAGCCTCGGCGACGAGGACTGTGGCCCAAGCCGCGAATGTTTCCACGTCGATCTAGGGGGGTCCCTCCGAAGGCAATCATCTCGGCATGCCGGAGGACGGTGATCTCCCTAGGCCAGTGCCCTGCGTTGATATCCCACAGGAGCTAGCTGTGGTCCCCGTTCAGGCGGGGGGCCATGACCCACAGCTCGAGCAAATCCGCGGGGTGCAGGCCAGGCTCGACGAGGGAGCAGGGGCGCTTGAGCCGATCCGCCGGGACGTCGGGCAGGCATGGGCGGGCCAACCCCCGGCCGGAGAAATACGTCATCGCCGAGTCCGAGGCCCTCATCGCCGACCTGGAAAGCCTCTCTAAGGAGGTGTCAGACGTGAAACGTCGTGCCGGCAACTTTGAGCCAGTGGAGACGGTTAAGGCCGTCCACCTCGACCCCAGCGACGACGCCTCCAAGCATATCCGGATCGGCTCCGGGCTCGATCCCAAATAGGAAGCAGTGCTCGTCGACTTCCTCCGCGCGAACGCCGACGTCTTCGCGTGGAGTCCCTCGGACATGCCTGGCATACCGAGGGATGTCGCTGAGCACTCGCTGGATATTCGGGCCGGAGCCCGACCCGTCAAGCAGCCTCTGCGCCGATTCGACGAGGAGAAGCGCAGAGCGATAGGCGAGGAGATCCACAAGCTAATGGCGGCGAAGTCCATCAAAGAGGCGAAAAGCGTCAAGCCCAACCCCGAAAGGTGGGTCTTCGGGGTGCCCCAGGGCATGGTCTTGGGGTTCATCGTCTCCAAGCGGGGCATCGAAGCCAACCCGGAGAAGATCGCGACCATCGCACAGCACCCCGAGCCCTTGTTGGGGGCACCCGGGGGCTACACGCACCCCCGGGAAAGGCCGCTTGTCATCGCCAAAGTTCTAAAGCCCGGAACGTACAAGCTGGCCAGCAGTCAAGGCGAGGTCTATGGCAACGCTTGGAACATCCGACAGCTACGTCGCTTCTACCCTTAAGATGTTTTCAAGTTGTTCGTATACCTCGCTCCCACACAAGTCTTAGTCGTCAAGGAAGGGTCAGCCTCGCCTCGGCAGAGCCCGACCCTCCCTCGGGGGCTAAAAAGGGGGGAACCCCTCTGCGTCAAGATTGGGGAACCTCTCCGCATCCAAAATTTTCGACAAAAAGGCTTTTGCGTTCCCCCGGCTATGTCAGAAGCAGGGCCCCAAGGAGCAAACATGGGTGCATGTAAGTGGCAAGGCCGACTGAGCCGAGGGACTCCGATGCCTCCGGGTTAGGAACACCTCACTCGTCACCCGCCACGAAAAGTGACCCCTACTCGGGAAGCCACCCTGTTACTAACAGGCAAAGCCGAACACGCAAAATAAAAGGAAGAGGAGTACGACTTCATGCAACGGTAACAAAGTGTTCAGGCCTCAGCGGCCGCAGAAAGACACACGCGCATCCAACAGAAACTGTTCCAACAGAGTTAGGCGTCGCCTTGGGAAGGAGCCGCGCCTTCAGCTCCGTCCCCGCCTTCGGCAAAGTCCATCTCGGCTTCCGGCGACAGCGCAGGTGGGAGGATCTCCGCCTCAAAGGTGGTCGCCAGCACTGCGCTCGGACCCGCGGCGACCGCATCGAGCCGCTGGACTTCTGCCAGGGCAGCTTCATCTTCGTCGGGAAGACAATACCCCTCACTAACCCGCTCCAGGTCCACAACGTAGTGGGAAGCGAGCACGGCGAAGGCCCGCCTGACGCCGTGGTGTAGCGCCTCGCGGAGTCTGCCGCGCACATGATCGCCCAAGGCTTGAAGGTGACTTTGAGGGGAGCTTCCTGAGGGGACGTCGACGGAGCCAAGGACCCGGTAAACGTCCGAGATGGCCTCGGACATGGCCGCGTGGTCGGCCTCCCTCTGCTCGGCCGCCCCGGCAAGCGCCTCGGCAAGCGCCTTGGCGGACTCATCAAGGGCGGACTCGAGCTCTGCGAACAGCCAGAAGAAAGATCTCAAACACAAGCAGAGGAAACAAGCAGGAACGAAAATCAAGGATGGCCAAGGCGCACCTCCGGCTCGGGCACGCTGCTCCGAGGCTGCAACCTGGGCTGCGGCTAAGTCGGCCGCAAGGGTTTCGGCCCGGCCTTCGGCCTCGGCAGCCCGGCCCCGAGATTGGTCCCGCTCCTTGACGACCTGGTCGAACTCCGACTGCTGTCTTTGCGCTTCAGCGCGCGCCGTGGCCGCCTCCGCGCGCGCCGCTGCTGCCTCGGCTCTCAGATCGGTGCAGAGCAACTGAAGGTCCGCTACCTCAGCACCCTGCTGAGAGAGGCGCGCAGTAGCCCCGGCGAGCGAGGTCCTCAGGGATCGCAGCGAGCCCCAGACGTCGACCTCGCGACGGATGAACGACGACTTGGTGGCGCTCCGATCCGTCAGATCCTGAGGGAAGGAGGCGGGGCGTCACGAAAGACGCCTTGGTCACAAAAGAAAAAAGGTATGCTTGAAACCGTTGCCTGGAGGATTTTGGGGACGTCCCTGCAGAAAACCTCCAGCGACGACCGGAGCGACCCCACCGTTGCTTCGGCACACTCGCGGAGCTCAACCCAGGACTGGTCCTCCCGTTCATCGTCGAGAACGAAGACGGGATTCGAAGCCTCACGGGTCCGGAACCGGAGCAGCTGGCGCCGGCCCTCGGAGCTCCGTCGCACAGCGACGAGGCTGCCGCCCGGCGGGACGGATCGCGTCTCCACGCCCCCCTCTTCCGAGGCACCGAGCGTCGACGCCTCAGCCGTCTCAACGTTGGCGGCGACCGGTCGCCCCCCAACTGGGACGGCGGCGACTTCAGTAGCGGCAGGCGCCGGCATGGCCGGCACGTCTGGTGGGCACGGGGCCACGTCCGCGTCAGCCGCCTCCCCAATCACAATGGCCGCCTCAGCAGAAGAGCCAGCCTCGGGAACCCGCTCCACGGTAACGGGTGCCGCCTGTGCCCCCTGCTGCGGAGCACCTTGCGAGAAGGTCGGCTGAACGGCAAGGCCCGGAGCGGCGCTGGCCGCACAGGCCGGCGTCGTCTTAAGGGCCTTCCGGGGTGCCAGGTCGGTCAGGCCATGGCTTCGCTTGCTGAGGGAAAAAGAAAAATCACGGCCGGGACATATGAATGAAAAGCCAGGATGAAGACATTCTGAGATACTTACCCGCTCTGGGCCATGATCCATCGTGCCTGGGGGGAAGTCTCTTGGATCTCGACCCCCGGAACCGCCGCCGAGGTCCGCTTCGCCGGCAACTTCGGCACCACCCTTGCTTTGAACGCCCTGGACGCCCGGGGGGCGGATTGCCCAGGCACTGTCACGGCGACCTGAGGGTCGCCCCCCTGCGCTGTCGGCGCGAGCGGCGGCTCTCGGGGAGCAGGCGCCCTGGCCTGGCCCCCCGGGGTTGCCTCAGCTCCTCTAGCCGAGGGGTCAGGTACCCTCTCGGGTTGCCCCTGCCCCTCGGGCCGGGACCCCGACGTCCCGACTCCGGGGACTGACGGCATCAGCCCGCTCGGGGGCTGGCTTGACGGCTCCTGGCCAAACCCCAAGCCGGGGCTGAGGCCAAGGCAGGCGGCCATTTCGTCCTCCTCGTCATCATCTTCATCATCGTCGTCGTCGTCGGGCGTTTCCGGCGACGGCTCCCTCGGGAGCCCCTCCCTCTCCTGCCGGCGACGGAGCTTTTCCAAGGCGTCTCGAGCCCGCCTCCGCTCGCGGGCCCGGGCCTTCTCCGCGTCCTTCTTCTTCTTCTTCTCCTCCGCGACGACCCGCCGCGCTGCTCAGTCCACCGCATCCTGCGGGACCCGTGGCAGGGAAGGCTTGTGCCACCCCACCTCCTGAAGAAGGGGGAAAACCCCAATCGTAAGAACCAGGAGCAACCCGATGTAAGAAGAAGGAAGGAGCGGACACTCACCAGAGTCACGCACCCTCGGTCGGGGCGCATCAAAAGCTGGGAGAAGGTGTGGGGGTCCGGCTTCCCCAACGCGACGGACACCCGCCCGTGGAGGGCGTCGAAGGGAAGAGGATCAGAGGACATCCGCGAGCCCTCCAAGTCAGCCTCCGGGGTCATCTCCCAAAGCGACAGTCGTCGCTCCGCCAAGGGAAGCACCCTCCGATGGTGGATGGCGGCAATCACTCCCGCAGCGGTGAGTCCCCCCTTCCGCAACGCCTCCAAGGCCTGGAGAAGGGGTTCGAGGTTCTTTTGTCTTTCGTGCGGGGTCCCGTGGCGCCAAGCATCGGTGGCGGTGGTGACTACTCGCTGGGAGAACGGCGGGAGCAACTCGCCGTCATTCCGGAGGTAGAACCACCGGTGCTGCCACCCCTTGTTCGAGGACGCAAGGATGGCGGGAATATACTGCGACGCCCGCGACTGCCTCAGCAAGAGGGTGCAGCCGCCGGCCCGCACCGCTGCGCGGACCTTCCTCTCCCCCATCGGCGAGGCAAAAAGCTCCGCGAAAAAGAGATGGGTCCACAAATCCCAATGGGGGGCCATCCCCAAGTACCCCTCGCACACCGCTACGAAGATGGCGGCCTGCGAGATGGAGTTGGGGCTGAGGTTGTGCAACTCCACCCCGTAGTGGTACAGGATCGCCCGCATGAAGCGGCTCGCCGGCACACCAAATCCCCGCTCGTGGAAGGAGACGAAGCACACAACGTACCCCGGCGGTGGGGACGGAGCGACTCCACCCACAGGAGGGATCCATTCCGGTCGCTGCTCATCGGTGAGAGGGCGAAGTAAACCCTCACCAACAAGATCCTCCAGATCACTCGCCGTCACCGTGGAAAAAGGCCATGGGTCGCGCGGCGAGATGATGGTCACCCGGTCAGCCATCACCGAGCGGAAGAGGTGGCGGCGCAAGGGGCAGGGAGGGCGGTTTCCTCTTCTCTGGCTAAGTCTCTCGGGTTGCGAAAACCTAAGAGGGAGGCAGGAGGCGGAGCAAAGAACCGTCACCAGACCTTCTCCCGGGTATATAAAGACCAAGGCGAGACCGGTTCAAACGTTCCGCCCGGACCAGACGCGGGATTCGAAAACGCAAAGCGAAACAGCCGTTCCTCGAACGGCTCGCGCACGCGCAACGGCCGCCCCGCCAACCATACGCCCCGTCGCATTAACTCCGCGGCGGGACAGGCGGCGCCTCTGGCAGGAGAAGCAGGCGACGCTTCGCCTTCGCCGTAATAACCGCGCCAAAAAAGGTACGCCGCGTCGTTCGATTTCGTATCCTTTTCCTTTTTTCCTCTTTCTCTCTCTTGCAACAGGGACCGGGAAAGGGGGATACCCCGAAAAGGATCCTTCCCTGTGAAGGAACCAGGCTCCGAGCCACCCTACTGATCAGAGGTTCGAAGGCTGGCCCCCCGGAAGGGTTCGACAGCCGCCTCAGATCGCGTGGGCCCTACACCCACTACTGGTCAGAGGTTCTAAGGTCGGCCCCTCGGAAGGGTTCCACGGCCGCCTCAGGCTACTCGGGCTCCGCGCCCATTACTGATCAGGGGTTCGAAGGCTGGCCCCCGAAGGGTTCACAGCCGCCTCAGACGCCGAGCGAGGGATGACCATGGGTACGTTCGATACATAACCAAGGATCGGGCTGCGCTCCCGAGGTACCCTAGGACTTTTCCGAGACCAACGGGAGCGATCTTGTAATGGAATCCCATCAGAGGGAGGCATCGAGCCCTCGGACCCCGTCGCCAGGGGACCGGGTCCAGCAGATCACCCGCAGGTACTTTTGGGCGTGCCTCTGGGCCCCTAGCCGACCCCTAACGAACGGGGCACGGACGTCCACTCGGATTACCCGCTTGCAGCTCACCGGAGACACCATGTTCAGCGCCCATCGAGGGCAACATGGCGCTTTCCCCCCTCCTCCTTGCGGAAAGGCGACGTAGGGGCGTATGTAAGAAAGCCGAGTCTGTCCCTGATCGCCCTCTCGCCCTGTGCAGAGGCTCGGGGGCTGCTCTCGCAAACCCGGCTCCGGCCGAACCGTTGACAGCGTCAACATACCAGCCCGAGAACTTGGGACCCGACCGTACACCCGGGCTATGGCCAGCTCGCATGAGGGAACAACCAGACCAGCCGAAGCATTACGCAAGGCATTAAGACCTCGAAGGAGTAAAACCACTCCTCCGAGGCCTCGGGGGCTACACCCGGCGGGTGCGCTCGCGCGCACCCACCGGAACAAAATGCAACCGAGAGAGGCTGGTCCCCTTGCAAAAAAGTGCGACGAAAGCCTCCAAGTGAGTGCTAACACTCCCTTCGAGGCTCGGGGGCTACTGTCGGGGACCATAATTAGGGGTACCCTCAAGGCTCCTAATTCTCAGCTGGTAACCCCCATCAGCATAAAGCTGCAAAGGCCTGATGGGTGCGACTAAGTCAGGGATCAGTCCATTCGAGCGACTCGATCACGCCTCGCCCGAGCCTAGCCTCGGACAAGGGCAGCCGACCCCGGAGGATTTCCGTCTCGCCCGAGGCCCCCCTCCAACGGCGAACATATTTCCGGCTCGCCCGAGGCCCTGCCTTCGCTAAGAAGCAACCCTGACCAAATCGCCGCCCCAACCGACCAAATCGCAGGGGCATTTAATGCAAAGGTGGCCTGACACCTTTATCCTAACGCACGCCCCCCAGCCGGCAGAGCCGAAGTGACCGCCGTCACTTCGCCGCTCCACTGACCGACCTGACAGAAGGACAGCGCCGCCTGCGCCACTCCGACTGCGGTGCCACTTGACAGAGTGAAACTGACAGGCAGTCAGGCCCTACCGAAGGCATCATAGGAAGCTCCGCTCCGCCCGACCCAGGGCTCGGACTCGGGCTAAGTCCCAGAAGACGGCGAACTCCGCTCCGCCCGACCCAGGGCTCGGACTCGGGCTAAGTCCCGGAAGACGGTGAACTCCGCTCCGCCCGACCCAGGGCTCGAACTCGGGCTAAGTCCCGGAAGACGGCGAACTCCGCTCCGCCTGACCCAGGGCTCGGACTCGGGCTAAGTCCCGGAAGACGGCGAACTCCGCTCCGCCCGACCCAGGGCTCGAACTCGGGCTAAGTCCCGGAAGACGGCGAACTCCGCTCCGCCCGACCCAGGGCTCGGACTCGGGCTCAGCCCCAGAAGACGACGAACTCCGCTCCGCCCGACCCCTCGGACTCGGGCTCAGCCCCAGAAGACGACGAACTCCGCTTCGCCCGACCCCAGGGCTCGGACTCCGCCCTGGCCTCAGCCGACGGCCTCCGCCTCGCCCGACCCAGGGGCTCGGACTCGACCTCGGCCACGGAAGACAGACTCGACCTCGGCTTCGGAGGAGCTTCCACATCGCCCAACCTAGGGCGCAGACTAGCCACGTCAACAGGAGGCGCCATCATCGCCCTACCCCGAGCTGACTCGGGCCGCAGGAAACAAGACCGGTGTCCCATCTGGCTCGCTCCGCCAGATAGGCAATGATGGCACCCCGCATACTCTGTGACGACGACGGCTCTCAGCCCCCTTACGGAAGCAGGAGGACGTCAGCAAGGACTCAACCGCTTCGACAGTTGTCCCTCCGCCAGGCTCCATCGCTCCTCCGACGGCCACGACATCACACCAGCTTGGTGCCAAAATCTCTCCGGCTGCCACAACGGCATGTACTTAGGGCGCTAGCTCTCCTCCGCTAGACACGTAGCACTCCGCTACACCCCCCATTGTACACCTGGATCCTCTCCTTACGCCTATAAAAGGAAGGACCAGGGCCCTCTTAGAGAGGGTTGGCCGCGCGGGGATGAGGACGAGACAGGCGCTCGCTTGGGGCCGCTCGCTCCCTCTCCCGCGTGGACGCTTGTAACCCCCTACTGCAAGCGCACCCGACCTGGGCGCGGGACGAACACGAAGGCCGCGGGATTCCCACCTCTCTCACGCCGGTCTCCGGCCGCCTCGCTCTCCCCCCTTCGCGCTCGCCCTCGCGCTCGACCCATCTGGGCTGGGGCACGCGGCGACATTCACTCGTCGGCCCAGGGACCCCCCCGGTCTTGAAACACCGACATCGGTGCTAACATGAAACACTTCGATATCTCCCTTTTGCTGGTGGTCTCTCAAAAAGTGATGTCGGATGTCTATGTGCTTTGTGCAGCTGTGCTCAACAGGATTATCCGCCATGCGGATAGCACTCTCATTATCACATAGGAGTGGGACTTTGCTCAGATTGTAGCCAAAGTCCCTGAGGGTTTGCCTCATCCAAAGTAGTTGCGCGCAACACTGTCCTGCGGCAACATACTCGGCCTCAGCGGTGGATAGGGCAACGAAGGTTTGTTTCTTAGAGCTCCATGACACCAGGGACCTTCCTAAGAATTGGCACGTCCCTGATGTACTCTTCCTATTGACCTTACATCCAGCATAGTCGGAGTCTGAATATCCAATCAAGTCAAAGGTAGACCCCTTTGGATACCAGATCCCGAAGCAAGGCGTAGCAACTAAATATCTAAGAATTCGCTTCACGGCCACTAAGTGACACTCCCTTGGATCGGATTGAAATCTAACACACATGCATACAATAAGCATAATATCCGGTCTACTAGCACATAAATAAAGTAAAGACCCTATCATAGACCGGTATGCCTTTTGATCAACGGACTTACCTCCTTTGTTGAGGTCGGTGTGTCCGTCGGTTCCCATTGGAGTCTTTGCGGGCTTGGCGTCCTTCATCCCAAACCGCTTGATCAAGTCTTGTGTGTACTTCGTTTGGGAGATGAAGGTTCCATCCTTGAGTTGCTTCACTTGGAACCCAAGGAAATAGCTTAGCTCGCCCATCATCGACATCTCAAACTTTTGAGTCATCACCCTGCTAAATTCTTCACAAGACTTTTGGTTAGTAGAGCCAAATATTATGTCATCGACATAAATTTGGCACACAAAAAGATCACCATCACAAGTCTTAATAAAAAGAGTTGGATCGGCTTTCCCAACCTTGAAATCATTTGCAATTAAAAAGTCTCTAAGGCATTCATACCATGCTCTTGGGGCTTGCTTAAGTCCATAGAGCGCCTTAGAGAGCTTACACACGTGGTCGGGGTACCGTTCATCCTCGAAGCCAGGGGTTGCTCCACGTACACCTCCTCCTTGATTGGCCCGTTGAGGAAAGCGCTCTTCACATCCATTTGGAACAACCTGAAAGAATGGTGAGTAGCATAGGCTAACAATATGCGAATTGACTCTAGCCTAGCCACAGGAGCAAAAGTCTCCTCAAAGTCCAAACCTGCAACTTGGGCATAACCTTTTGTCACAAGTCGTGCCTTGTTCCTTGTCACCACCCCGTGCCCGTCTTGTTTGTTGCGGAACACCCACTTGGTTCCCACAACATTTTGCTTGGGATGAGGCACCAGTGTCCAAACTTCATTTCTCTTGAAGTTGTTGAGCTCCTCTTGCATGGCCAACACCCAGTCTGGATCTAGCAAGGCCTCCTCTACCCTGAAAGGCTCAATAGAAGAGACAAAGGAGTAATGCTCACAAAAATTAACCAATCTAGAACGAGTAGTTACTCCCTTGCTTATGTCACCCAATATTTGGTCGACGGGATGATTCCTTTGAATCGTCGCTCGAACTTGGGTTGTGTGACAGAACCTCCCAAGTAATTAGGCCCACCTACAGTTGTCCTTGTCTAACAGACATCAGACACCCTGTAGATGTTCCTAAGTCACTTGACAAGTTCGGTATCTTTCCTTACCTCACCAGGAACGTTTCACCCGTCTTGCAGACATTACAGAACATCGGAGATAAAGAAATGCGGAAGCGAATTACATAACCTTTACATTTATTTCAAAAGCAAGTTTGAGTTATGTTATTACAGACCAGAACTAAAAGTGAGTGCAGAGTAGTAATATTATACAAACCAAGGAAGGCACAAACTCCTCCCGATAAGTTTAATAAACAAAAGATCCTAAGTGGAGGACCGAGTCCTCCCGCACTTCAGTCTTGTTTGTCTTCTTTTGGAACCACCTTGGCACAGAAGCAGCAAAAGTCTGCTACTTCCTCACCTAAAAACAACGAAGGGATAAACCCTGAGTATGGAATACTCAGCAAGTCTTACCCGACTAAAGAAAAGACTCTCAAGGGTATGCTTGTTGGGGACTTGTTCTTAAATGCTATGAGTTAAGAACAAGGCAACACAGAAAATGTTAAACATTAAGATCCTTCGTCCTTCGAAGCATTATTTCCCTTAGGATATAACGATCCCCGGACGAAGGTCATGAAGGATTAACCTTCATCACTATAATATACATTAGTAAAAGACGAAGCATATGAAACATAAAAGATAGCGTGAATAATCGTATAACATTATTTATTTAACTTTATTAACTCATCATAAAGGAATAGAAACAATATTGAATTATAAATGTACCTTCGGCTTGGAGGGAAATGAAAATACAAGTGTGACGCAAAAGCAAATGCCAAGTCCGCGTGAACAGTACGGGGGTACTGTTCACCTATTTATAGGCACGGGGTACAACCCATACAAAATTACATACATGCCCTTTACATTTGGTGATAATTCTATAGCATTCTATCGAGGTCTAAATGGCCTTTTCATCTTTAAGTCGGTTCCCCTTTCTGCCAACATGCCGAAGCTTTCCTGCTTCACAGCTTCGGCACTGTGTCAACCTTCGTATCTTTTGAGCTTCTCCCTTTCTGATTCAAGTCCGAAGATACCTGTTCACACATTATACTCCAGAAACATTGTTAAATCATGTTTTTGAGGACCTTCGGAAGCCGAAGGCCCCCAACAGTAGCCCCTCGCAATATTAATTTGTTTGAAATAATAAATTCAGATTGCGATATGAACGAAGGCTTTATGCCGAAGGTCCGAAAAAACACCTTCCCTTTGCTAGAATAGCAACATTCAATGACAAGTGGGGTCTTTCAACTTTCAACGCATCAAGCGTATAAATACGGCCATACCGCAAACTTATTTTGCACGCTTTCTGGCCAACCACTCCTGCTCACTCATTTTTTAGCTCTTGTGCACTGTGATCTGCTAAGTTTTTAGCTTTGAAGCTTCGGCTTTTAGAAACAGTTTTTTAGCGCTTCCGAAGATGTCTGAAGCTGCTAAGAAGGCTGCTGCTGAGATGAAGCTGAGTCTTGATGAAGAGAAGAACCTAGGGTTTCTTATAGCGATGTCGAAGTCCAACACAGAAAAGATTACCAAGGAAATTCTGGAGGGGCTGTCTGAAGATACTGGTGACAGTGAAAGTTATGATATGGACAGCGGTGGCGAAGACTCCGAAGATCGCCCCTGGCGACCAAGCCATTCAGTTTATGGTAAGTCAACTATCAAAGAGAATCATCTTGTTAATATGAGAGGAAGGTATTTCCGGGATCTGTCTATTGTGAGGGCGGACGAAGGGGAAAAAACTTGTCCACACCCTGAAGAAAATGAAGTTGTGGTGTACCGAAGCTTTTTGAAAGCTGGATTGCGATTCCCCTTGAGCAGCTTCGTCGTGGAGGTGTTGAAAATCTTCGAAGTCTATCTTCATCAACTTACTCCCGAGGCAATTATAAGGCTAAATATCTTCGTGTGGGCCGCGAGGAGTCAAGGTCTGAAGCCTGACGCAAGAAGCTTTTGTAATGTTCATGAATTATTATATGAAACAAAGCCTTGGGGCAAAGAACAGTACCATAACAACTTTGGCTGCTACAGCTTCGTTTCTCGGTCCGGGGCAAGCTGTCCCGTACCAACCTTTCGGAAGAGATGGCCCGGGGATTGGATGACAGAATGGTTTTATGTGAAGAATGACTTATCAGCACGAGAAGACATCAAAGGTATAATTATGCGTCCTATTTGGCAAAGCTTCGGCCTTCGGAGGCCGAAGGTTGAAATGAACGAAGCCGCCGAAGAGTGCCAAAGAGCCTTCGGCGTTGTCTGCTCTTTTATAGGAACAAGGGACTTAGTACAAGAACATATCGCCTTCAGGGTGTGGCCGCTTGCTGAGAAATGGGAAATGCCACAAGAAACCATAAAAGAGGCCGACGAAGGTGAGCTTGTGAGACTGAAGTACACGTTCAAATTTGGAGATAAATTTATTGAGCCAGATGATGAGTGGTTGAAAAGCATTGACAATTTAAGTGATGAGCTACTCGGGACCTACTCGAAGGCTGAAGATAATGCAATGTCAGCAGCCTTCGGAGGCCGAAAAAAGAAGAGACTGAATCGGGTATTTGATGCCATTGGGTTTGTCTACCCTGATTACTGCTATCCCATTCGAAGGCAGAAGAGAAAAAACACAATCTCTGCAAAAGAAGAAGCTGCAGCTGCTCCTAGCGAGCCAGAACCCAAAAGGAAAAAGATAAAGGTTCTTACGCAACGGCCTCGTTATATTGAACCAGCTTCGGTGCCGGAGTTTACCGGGAAGACTTCTTCAGCCACCGAAGCTGAAAAACTAATCGAGCCAGCCTTGTTGCCAGAGATCGCAGAAACGGCCGAAGTGCCACCAAAGATAGAATCAGAACAATCAAACATTTTGTTGTCAGAAACAAAAGAGAAAACCGAAGCGCCGCTCACAGAAAAAATTGAGGAGGTAAGAGAAGCAACTGAGGGCTCCAAAACATCAGAAGTTTTGAGTCCTACAGCAATCATTGGGACAGCAAAAAACCAAAAGGGGCCATCAGTGACCCCAAAAAGGAAAAGAATGGTAAATGTACTAGACGTCTTGGAGACAATTAAGTCTTCAAGCACAATTCCAAAAAAGAGTGTTGAAGTTGCTGAAGCTTCTACTGAAGCTTCGGCTCAACAAGCTGAAGCTGAAGCTGGGCCTTCAGAGCCCTTCAAAGAACATCCTTTTGAAGCCGAAGCAGTAAAAATTCCGGAACCAATATTAGTTGAAGAAACGGACACCGTCATCCCCGAAGCACCTGCCGGCATGCATGATTACATCATACGACATGCTTCGGGGAAAAAGCTATCTGAGGAAGAAACTCATGAGGCCAACCATTATGCAAAGGAGCTGAAATATCCGAAGGGGGCAGTAATATTCAATGGAACAAATGAAGATGACTTCTTATACTGCCTGCCTGATAACAAAGAGCTATCCGTCTGCCGAGAGATGGCGAGAAGCATAGGCTTTCCGAAGCTTGAAGCTGGGTTAAGTGCCATGACGAAAGAGGATCTCGCAGACAGCCTCGCGTACAACAGCCTGAAGGTACGGGAATTAAACACTTGAGAAAAAACCCCCTATCTTTTTTTTACGCAACTCATTCCTTTTTTCTTATATGAATTCTTTTTTCATATAGGGCCTGATCCTAAGCAACGCGTTAAGAGCGCAAAAGAGCGCCGAAGATGAAAGTTATGAAATTGCGTTTAATAATTTACGCTCCGAAGTTATCAAACTGAGAAACGAAGCTTTGGAAAAAGATAAAATTTTACTTACACTGGTAGATAAAGTGAAAAAAGACGAAGCTGCTTCAAAGGCCCAGGCCGAAGCTCAAAAACGCGAGATTAAAGATCTTCAGAAACAGCTGGCTAGAGCTAAAGAGGAGCGCGCGCTTGAGGAAACGAAACGAGAACTTAGTGATTTTATGGTCAACAAATTGGAATCAAAAGTTAAAGAGCTTCGCACATCTCAGGGGAAATGCTATGTCAAATCTGTAGAATGTGTGAATAAAATTAAATCCAGCTTCGCCAGCGTAGGCGCCTTTTCCAGCGAAGAGAATTTCTCTCGAGGCAATCCCGAAGGTCCGCTGGAATGGATTAGCCACGAAGCAGAGGCCTTCGAAGAGATTCTGAACAGTCGTGGCGACATATGTGCTTTTTCGGGCGCCAGAGGAATTGCTTCCGTCTTAGAGAAGAAAGGTTGCGAACATGTAAAATTTTTAGCTCAATCCGAAGCTACCTTATCTACCGAAGACATCAAGGACCCCTCGGCCGAAGCGAGCGTGGTTGGTGGCAAATTTTTTACTGATATCTGGAACGACGGCGGCCGAGGAATGGCGCGAGAGATCATTGAAAGAAGCGAAAAAGGCATTCACGATGCTAGAAGAGTAGCAGACGCTGCCGAAAGGAGTAGGGAGCCCGAAGGACAGTTAGGTACCAACTAGTCGTTCTTGTTGCGTTGTAATTTTCATTTTAAACTTTGCTCACGATTTGTAAAAATACTGAAGAAGTGTTCTCTTCGCTCAGAAACTGTTGGACGATCTGCCGACCCCCACACAAAAGGGGATGAAGAAATTAATCAAATGGCCGAAACTATCATGGACAAGGTTGTTGACCAACTTCTGAATGAAGCCGCCGAAGCAGTATTGAGGGAAGATTAGGTGCTATTTGGAAAAAACATTTAAAGTGTAATCTATGCAACACTTTGTACATTTGAATGTAATATACAAGTCTCTTTTCATTATTGAATTCTTTACGATGCATGAAACTTTAAATACATACCACTTTTGAGCCTTCGGCGAAAAAACACCTTCCCTTCTTTTCATGCGTCGTGAAGAAGATAGCCTTCGTCAAAATTATTCTGATGAATGACATCGATGCCTCGTGAAAACATTTTCCGAAGCTATTTTCCGAAGCTATGCAACTTTGATATTGATCTGATAAAGTTCGCCCATGTTTCGTAAAAATATTCCCCGAAACTGTATTCCGAAGCTATACAATTTCAATGTCACTTTTTCAAAGCATCCCTTCGAAGGTTGAGAGTGTCCCCTTCTCTTGCCAAATGCGATATGATGTATGATGCTTATGCTATGCAAAATGATGTGATGATGTTATGTTATGCATGTGACATGTGTTCCGAAGATACACATAAAATATATTCGTAAGCTCTGCATTCCCTTAGGAACGTCTTTGGAGCTTCTTCGTCTTTTACTTAGACGGCATCAGCGTTGACTTTTCGCTGTAAGCCTCCCTTAGGAGCTTCTTCGTCTTTTACTTAGACGGTATCAGCGTTGACTTTTCGCTGTAAGCCTCCCTTAGGAGCTTCTTCGTCTTTTACTTAGACGGTATCAGCGTTGATTTTTCGCTGTAGGCTCTGCATTCCTTTAGGAACGACTTCTGAGCAGAAAACTTACGCTGCGCTCCCTTTGGAACGACTTTTTGTGACTTTATAAACTTACTCTGCGTTCCTTAGAACGACTTTTTGTTACTCCGAAGGATTTTTAGTCCGAAGGTCCTTCTTGGTAACGGAAGAAATTTTAGGCTTCGGCAACTTAGGCCTGTGAATCAAATAAATTTTTCTCGTGGAAACAACGAAATTATTACATGGAAACTATCAATGTTTTTTGCTTCACAGAAAACAAAACTGAATAGAAAAGACTGCTATCAAAGGTAGGATATGTCAATAAATGTGCTTCGACTCTGGCACAGTGCTGTTGACTGTGCGAGCTTCGGACTGTTCTCTGAAGTCCCTCTGCTGTGGAGCGTATTGACTCCCTTCTGGCTGTTGACCTTGCTGCAATGGAGGTGGAGGCGGAAGCTGCTGCCAGGAAGCTTGAGGTTGACTTGCCGAAGCTACAGAAGCCGCAGGGTGGTTGTCTATGTATTGTGGGACATAAGGCGGATGAAACGAAGCAGTATGCATAACCTGCTTCGACTGAGCTTGTTGAGATGCAGCTTCGGCTAGTTCCTTTTGCTTCTGGATTGTAACATGGCACGTCCTAGTGGTGTGGCCCTTGCCCTCTCCACAGAATAGGCAAAACAGTCTCCTTGGCTGATCTCCGAATCTTCCGCCGAAGCCCCTGGCGCCTCTGCCTCTTGGAGCTGGTGGCCGAAAGGAAGTTTGTTGTTGCCCCGAAGCCTGTGAGGAGCACTGCGGCCTGTTTTGCTGACTCCCCTTATCATCATTCTGAGTGCTGTGAATGGAACGGACATGCCTCGGGTAGTATCTCCCTCCGAAGCCCCTGGTCATCTCAGAAAATCTGAAGGCCTCCTCCCTTCTCTGGCGAAAGTCATTGTCGGCACGAATGTACTCATCCATCTTTTGGAGCAATTTCTCCAAGGTCTGAGGAGGCTTCCGAGCAAAGTATTGAGCTGCAGGTCCAGGACGAAGCCCCTTGATCATGGCTTCGATAACGATTTCATTGGGCACCGTTGGTGCCTGCGCCCTCAATCGTAAGAACCTTCGGACATACGCCTGAAGGTATTCTTCGTGATCCTGAATACACTGGAAGAGGGCTTGAGCTGTAACCGGCTTCGTTTGAAATCCTTGAAAGCTGGTCAGTAACATATCCTTCAGCTTCTGCCATGAAGTGATTGTTCCTGGCCGAAGGGAGGAATACCAGGTCTGAGCAACATTCCTGACGGCCATGACGAAAGACTTCGCCATGACTGCAGCGTTGCCCCCGTACGAAGACACTGTTGCTTCGTAGCTCATCAAGAATTGCTTCGGGTCGGAGTGGCCGTCAAACATGGGGAGCTGGGGTGGCTTATAGGATGGAGGCCAAGGAGTAGCCTGCAGCTCAGCAGACAGAGGAGAAGCATCATCAAAAACAAAATTTCCCTGATGGAAATTATCATACCAGTCGTCTTCGTTGACGAAGCCCTCCTGATGAAGGTCTTTCTGATGAGGCCTTCTGTTCTGCTCATCGTGAGTGAGATGGCGAACTTCCTCAGAAGCTTCGTCAATTTGCCTTTGCAACTCAGCTAGGCGGGCCATCTTCTCCTTCTTCCTCTGCACTTGTTGATGTAGCATCTCCATCTCTCTGATTTCTTGGTCTAGCTCTTCTTCCTCAAGCGTCGGGCTAACAGCTTTTCTCTTCTGGCTTCTGGCCTCCCGAAGAGAGACGGTCTCCTGGTTGTGGTCCAGCGGTTGTAATGCTGCAGCCCCAGCCACTGAAGCTTTCTTCGGCGCCATAGCGAAGGTCTATAGCTTCCGAAGGTGTTCACGAAGACTCGAAGTGGAAGTGAGTTCACCGGAGGTGGGCGCCAATGTTGGGGACTTGTTCTTAAATGCTATGAGTTAAGAACAAGGCAACACAGAAAATGTTAAACATTAAGATCCTTCGTCCTTCGAAGCATTATTTCCCTTAGGATATAACGATCCCCGGACGAAGGTCATGAAGGATTAACCTTCATCACTATAATATACATTAGTAAAAGACGAAGCATATGAAACATAAAAGATAGCGTGAATAATCGTATAACATTATTTATTTAACTTTATTAACTCATCATAAAGGAATAGAAACAATATTGAATTATAAATGTACCTTCGGCTTGGAGGGAAATGAAAATACAAGTGTGACGCAAAAGCAAATGCCAAGTCCGCGTGAACAGTACGGGGGTACTGTTCACCTATTTATAGGCACGGGGTACAACCCATACAAAATTACATACATGCCCTTTACATTTGGTGATAATTCTATAGCATTCTATCGAGGTCTAAATGGCCTTTTCATCTTTAAGTCGGTTCCCCTTTCTGCCAACATGCCGAAGCTTTCCTGCTTCACAGCTTCGGCACTGTGTCAACCTTCGTATCTTTTGAGCTTCTCCCTTTCTGATTCAAGTCCGAAGATACCTGTTCACACATTATACTCCAGAAACATTGTTAAATCATGTTTTTGAGGACCTTCGGAAGCCGAAGGCCCCCAACAATGCTGGTCATATGGGAGTCAAGGTAAGGCTTTTCAATATTCAAAGACTCTGTTTTGCAGAAATGCTTACTAAAGTGGATCCTTAAAAATCCAATTTTATTTGTCAAGTTAGGTAAAATTACCTGCACTAGAGTTCTTTCTACCCTAGTTCAATCACTGGTCCTGTACTAGCCAATTTCTCAACAAAAACCCTTTATCTTTAGTGGAATGCTACGTGTAAGTCAGTGGCCAAGTCTCCATAACCGCGGAGGTACGGTGATCCGAATCGATTATACTCAGCTGAGGATCTCCAATCACACAACATATGTAGCACTTAACCCTTGCATATGTCAACCCGCCACCGGGGTTCTTAAGACCGGATCAGGTTCACGCAAACCGAGAGCACAGCTACACCACCGTCCAGCCTCTTGCCACGGAGGGTACACGCTACTCTCGCCACCGCTCCACGCCCATTTCGTGTTATCTTATTCCGGCCTTAGTCTACCCGAGGCAAGGCTTACCCATGACGAGGCATGTGACCAGTTAAAGGGTCCTCGGTCAGCAGGCCTACATCGACAAGGTCCTTAATCGACTCAGACGGAGACACTACACCGAGATTCTCTTCCCGTGCAAGTCACCCGCCCGGTCTCAGCTTAATCATTTAACCCAAAACCTGGTACCTGGCAGAGGTACATCTTTTCCGATGTTGAACCCATCAGGGCCCTGATGGATCCACCATCAAGTTTTATTTTCGAAAACAGCCCACCCACTTTTGCCACAACATCTTTTGTAAAAACAAAACCTTTTGTTTTTCTAAAGCAAAGCTAAGCATCAAAAAGCTTTTGTAAAACAGGTGATTAAGGAAGGTAATCAGATTCAAGGAAGGTAATGCAGGAATGGTTTTATCAAGCAACTCCTATCACCTAATGCAGCAATCAAGTGAGAAAGATTTTAAAATAGCAAGGAAGGTGGCAAATGCACCGGGGCTTGCCTTCGTTTACAGGTGATTCGGGTTCGGATCCACAGATATCGAAGTAGAAACTATTCCCGGCCTGGGATTCCGAAGGTGGTGGTGTCCTGTCTTCAGGGACTTCTACCTCTTCTTCACGTTCTAATTATAACCATACATAAGTATAAGAATGGATTCCATGGGATGCTCATGAGGATGCAAAGATAGCATAAACTTATTATTTATGTCTTGAATACAACTTTCCTTCACGGAGTTCCGGGAACTTAGGGTTTCCGGAGTCGGTAAAGGAGTTCATAGGGCACGGGGGGTGTTTTGGGGTTTGGTGATCAACAAGGTCCAAATCAATTCAAACTTTACCCAAGGTCTCTAAATAGTGTATAACACTTATATAAAAATTTTGGGCATTTTTGGAATTACCATTTGTTTTCTAAAAATCCATAACCAACATTTTTAACCACTTTAAATACCCTAAAATTTCTTACTTTCACTAAAAATCACAAACTTATTTTTACTAAATTCTAGGGAAAATCACAAGCCTAGGAAAACTAGTTTCACAATTTTAGCATTTTTCTACATTTTTCTACACATTTCTAAAGCTCTGCTGTAAAAGAAAAAGGAAAATGATTAAACAGAACTGGGCCGGATTCAGCCCAGGCGGCCCAGATCCACGCGGAATCGCGCGCGCGTCCGCGCCCGCGGGGCGAGTTTGCGCAGAGGCCCTCGGCGTTTTGGCTAACTGGAGATGGGTTCGGTTACTGTTTTTCTGAGTCACTAACGATTACAAAAAGACCCTCCGGTTTCTATCTATTCACGATTTGAAGTCCACGACGCCGTTCATGCGTGGCCGTGCTCCGGCGAGCATCTACGCCGGCCGATTAGGGCAACGACTGAGTTCTCTGAGCAGCGGGCACGAAATTAACACTACCCCGACCATTTCCCCCAACCCAATTTGGCTATTCAACAACTAGGGAGCTCTGGCCACGTTGGCCGTGAGCATCACGGCAAGACAGCCGTGTTCCCGGCGATGGGTGGCGGTCTAGTCAAATTAAAGGGGTCGGGGAGCATCGCAGACGTATGATAATGCTCAAACAAGGGAGCAGAGGACGGGAACTGACCGAAGTTGGGCTGGCGACAGTGAGCTCGGTTGCACGGTGGCGGAAATCGGATTTGGGGGGAATTCCAAATTCAAGTTCTCTGGTGGGAGGTTTGGGATGCAAGCGGGTGCAATAACTGGTAGAGTACATGGCGAAGCCGAGGGGGGGCTCAATTTATAGACTCCGAGAGCGGTGGCTCTCAATTTGCCCACGGCGAGCTGGCGGCCGGAGGTGAAGAAGAAGCCTGGTGCGCGTGGTTACGTGGCCAACGGCGTGGCAGTAACTCCGGTGAGCCACGGAGACTTCAGAGGAGGTCACGGCGACACGGTGAAAGAGTTGAGCCACGCGGCGCATGGCCGGGAGGCGGCGGTCACCGGCGAGGTAATCCACTCGGCCGCAAAGCGGGAGAGAGGGCCACGGGGTCACCGGAGAGATCGCCAGCGCACGAGCGGTGAAGATCTTTTCAAGGTGAGCAACACCCACACGGCCGCGGCACCAATCCCGGCAAAGAAGTCGCCAGCGGTGAGATCTTTTCTACGGCGGTCGATCTGATCCTCAACAGAGCACTGTTCCATGGAGAACACCAATGCAGAGCGACTGACAGAGCAAGTTCAAGCCACATTTTCTCTAAATTTTCCTTAGCAACTCATCCAAGGCTCTGCATCAAAGTTGTAGTGCTACATACCAGCTACAACTCGACTATAGGGATGAAACTTATTTGAGCACTGGATCAAGGTCTAATTCACACTCAAAGTCGACCCTGTTACACTGAAAAGCTGAGTTTCAGAATGAATCCAGCCTGACAGTCCAACTTAGGTTGAGATTTTCTTCAATTTTTCCTTAACAACAATGCCCACACCTTTAAGCAAAGTTGTTCTCCTATAGTTGGGCTACAATCTTGATGTGATGACTTAGGGCAAAAACCCTATGCTTTGCAAGTTACAAAGCCCCAAAGTGGAGCCTTTAACACTAAATTTCAGACTTGGTATAGAACTCAAATGAGGTCCATTTTGCATTTAAGTCCAAAACTTAGGGTTTTGCTTTCAAGTCCACATATTGGTGAACCAATTGTCTTAAAACACTTATTTGGCTTGATTTTTGCACTTTAGCCCAAAAGTGGGCTAATTTTGCATATAAGCCCCTAGGGTTTAGTTTTAGGGTTTTCCAGGGTTCCAATTAGGGTTTCTGGTATCCCAGGGGTATAAAAGTGATTCAAGTTTATTCTTGGGGTCATTTTATGACTTTTACCCTAAATCTTTTAGGTTTTCTTAACTTGGGTTAAGTTTTACCCCTTAAACCACCATTTAGGGTTAAATCCTTTAACCAAGGTTCTATTTGCAAAAACATTAAACAACACAACTTGTTTGAAATTTTTGCCTAGTGAATGCACTCTAGGTGTGTCAAACATATGCAATGCCAATGCTTATGATGTCATGCTCAAGTTTTAGTTATAGTAACACCAGGGGTGTTACATCCTTCCCCCCATAAAAGAATCTCGTCCCGAGATTAAAAGTCCTAGGGTAAGTAATGGTAAAGGAAACGCATCACATTTTTATTTCCTTATTTTTGGTACAAAACAGGGGGTGATGTGGGGGTTCATTTCTTTATTACACAGCTACACAGATTTTACAATGTACATGAGGCTAGGAAGCCTGGGAAATTCTTATCTAAAAAGTCTTGGGTTTCCCATGTAGCCTCATCTTCAGAATGTTGGTTCCACTGTATCTTATAGAATTTGAGAGTCTTTCTTCGGGTGATTCTGTCCTTTTGATCCAGAACCCGAATAGGATGTTCTGAGTATGTTAAATCTGGTTCCAGGACAACATCAGTCACTTCAACGGTTCGATCAGGAACCCGAAGACACTTCTTCAATTGTGACACGTGGAACACATTATGCACAGCAGACAATGTTTCGGGGAGCTGAAGTCGGTATGCCACTGGTCCACATTGTTCAATCACCAGGAATGGACCAATGTACCTGGGTGCAAGCTTCCCTTTAACCCCGAAACGCGATACACCCTTCATTGGTGAGACCTTCAGGTAAACATAGTCTCCTTCCAGAAAATATAAGGGCCTTCGTCGTGTGTCTGCATAACTCTTCTGACGAGCTTGTGCCTTTTTCATATTATAAACAATTTTCTGAACCTTTTCTTCGGCCTCCTTTACCATATCAGGCCTAAAGAAGTACCTTTCTCCAGGTTCAGACCAATTTAGCGGAGTTCGACACCGTCGCCCATATAAAGCTTCAAAAGGTGCCATCTTGATACTTTCTTGATAACTGTTATTGTATGAAAACTCTGCTAGGGGCAACCATTCATCCCATTTTGGTGAGAAGTCCAGGACATATGCCCGCAGCATATCTTCAAGTATTTGGTTCACTCTCTCAGTTTGTCCACTGGTTTGAGGATGATAGGCCGAACTGTGGGGTAACTTAGTACCCAAGGATTGGTGAAGTGCTTCCCAAAACTTGGCTACAAATTGAGGTCCACGATCCGACACTATGGTCTTTGGAACACCATGCAGACTAAGAATACGAGCAATGTACATTTGGACGTAGACAGTAACCGGGGAATTTGTCTTGACTGGCAGAAAGTGAGCAACCTTTGTAAGCCGATCAATTATAACCCAAATAGAGTCATACCCCTTTGCTGTCCTGGGCAGTCCCACAATAAAGTCCATACTGATGTCTTCCCATTTCCATGTTGGGATTGGCAAGGATTGTAATGGACCAGCAGTTTTCATTTGTATGGCCTTGACACGTCTGCAAGTGTCACACTTCGCCACATAGCGTGCGATTTCGATTTTCATCTTTGTCCACCAATAATGTTGCTTTAAGTCTTGATACATCTTAGTGCTTCCAGGATGAATAGAATAACGACTAAGATGTGCTTCATCAAGAATTTGCTGGCGGAGTTCTTCGTTCTTTGGCACTACTATGCGGTTTTTAAACCATATCACACCTTGATCGTCTTCCTTGAAACACTTGGCTACTCCAGCCTTTATCTTTTCTCGAATGTGCTTCATACCCAGATTATCCTTTTGAGCATCAATTATTCTTTGCAAAATGATTGACTCAAGCGTTAGTTGATTTAGAGTCCCTTGTTGGATGATTCCCAGGTTTAGCTTTTCCATTTCTTGACACAAAGTGTTCTCGGAGGTCTTCGCCATAAGACAGTGGCAGGAAGTCTTACGACTCAACGCATTTGCCACTACATTGGCTTTGCCTGGGTGATAATGGATCTCCAGTTCATAGTCTTTGATGAGCTCAAGCCATCGTCTTTGCCTCATATTTAACTCTGACTGGGTGAAGATATACTTCAAACTTTTATGATCTGTATATATGTGACAGATATTTCCCAGCAGATAGTGACGCCAAATCTTTAGGGCATGAACCACAGCAGCTAGCTCCAGATCATGAGTTGGATAATGCTCCTCATGACGGCGCAACTGCCTTGAAGCATACGCAATCACTCGGCCCTCTTGCATCAGTACACAGCCGAGCCCACTGCCAGATGCATCACAATATACGTCAAAAGGTTTAGTGATGTCCGGTTGAGCCAATACCGGAGCAGTGGTCAATAGTGTCTTCAGTTGCTCAAAGGCTTCATTACACTTAGAAGACCAGTTGAACTTAATATCATTCTTCAATAAACTTGTGATTGGCTTCACAAGCTTAGAAAAATCTGGTATGAATCTGCGATAATACCCAGCTAGTCCAAGAAAACTCCGGACTTGGTGAACAGTTGTTGGGGGTTTCCACTCCAGAATATCTTTGACCTTGCTAGGATCTACCGCAATTCCTTTAGCTGATAACACGTGCCCCAAAAATTGAATTTCTTCCAGCCAGAACGCGCACTTGCTGAACTTGGCATATAACTGGTGTTCCCTCAGGCGCGTCAATACAATCCGTAAATGCTGAGCATGGTCTTCTTCATTCTTGGAATATATCAAGATGTCGTCGATGAAGACTACCACGAATTTGTCCAACTCGGGCATGAACACCGAGTTCATCAAGTAAGTGAAGTGGGTAGGAGCATTTGTGAGCCCGAAAGACATTACCAAGTATTCAAACAATCCATACCGCGTAGTAAACGCGGTTTTCGGTATATCCTCGGGCCGAATACGGATTTGATGATAGCCCGACCTGAGATCAATTTTGGAAAATACCCTCGCCCCAGTCAGTTGATCAAATAAGATGTCGATCCTTGGAAGAGGGTACTTATTCTTGATAGTGACCTCATTCAGGGGTCGATAATCCACGCACATTCGCAAGGTTTGATCCTTCTTCTTAACAAAAATGGCGGGACAACCCCAAGGGGATGAGCTTGGCCGGATGAATCCTTTATTCAATAGATCTTGTAATTGAATCTTTAATTCCGCCAATTCATTAGGGGGCATACGGTACGACCTTCGGGAGATGGGAGTCGTACCGGGCTTTAGCTCAATTACGAATTCTACATCTCTTTTAGGGGGCAGTCCAGGCAAATCTTCCGGAAATACATCTGGAAACTCACATACTACGGAATGTTCTTGATCTCCGGTACAATGGCTTCATAGACTCTACCAGAAGTTTTGGCTGGATTGGTTGCGGGGAGAGTCAAAAGAATCTCTTCTTGGTTATAGCTCAACCTGACGGTTCTGAGTTCAGTGTTGAGAATTGCCTTGTGTTGGGTTAACCAATTCATACCCAAAATTACATCTATATCCTGGCCCTTTAGAACAATCATGTTAGCTGGAAAGTTCCGTTCGGCCATTGTTATTGGCACCCCATAGGCCACTTCTCTAGTATAAATGTGTCCCCCAGGTGAATGAATTTTAAATCCCTCCTTTGATTCATGGTATGCAATATGATGTTGCTCCACAAATGTCTTGCTAATGAATGTATGTGAAGCACCAGAATCAAAAAGAATAATTGCTGGGTGACTGGCCACGGGAAACGTACCCATCATCACCGGTTCTCCTTCCGGTGTAGTAGCCACTTGAGTGTAATACACACGCCCCGTCTTCTTTGTATTCTTCCCCACAGCATTTCCTTTGGGCTGAGCTGATTTCCCAGATCCTTGCGAAGCATTTGATTGATTTTGCCTAGGATATGGGCAGTCTTTGATAAAGTGTCCCGACTTGCCGCAATTAAAACACCCAGTTGAAGAACTAGGCAAGGCAGGGAATCGAGTGCCTGGGGCACCCGGCTGTTTTGGGGTAGTGGGGGTATTGCTGGGGCGGATAATGATTGGTTGTTTGAAGGGAAATGAGGGTGGACGAGAAAAAGTGCGATTTTGGTTTGAAGGTCGGATCACAAACCGTTGTTTCTTCGCCTGGCCCTGATTAGGCCTCTCACCACCGAATCCCTTATTCTTCCCAGAATTTGTGTACTTGGCTTCAACAGATAAGGCTGTGCTGACAGCCTTTCCATACGTGAGGTCTATGCATGTGGCCATTTTCCTTTGTAGCCGATCATTCAGACCCCGCATAAAGCAGTTCTTCTTCTTTAAATCCGTATTCACCTGGTCGATGGCATACTGCGACAGGTGATTGAATTTGTTGAGATATTGGTTGACGGTATCTCCACCTTGTTGTAACTTCATAAATTCCTCTTGTTTCATATGCAGCACTCCTTCGGGGATGTAGTGTTCACGGAAGGCTTCTTTAAACTCATCCCAGGTGACTTGATGGTTGACAGGTTGGATAGCCACGAAATTTCCCCACCAGGTACTGGCAGGACCACGGAGTTGTTGTGCAGCAAACAACGGCTTCTGCGTCTCTGAGCAACGGAGAAGACCAAACTTTTGTTCAATAACCCGAATCCACTCATCAGCTTCTAGGGGATCTTCAGCTTTGACGAATAGGGGTGGACGGGTTTCCGAGAAATCCAGATAGGTGGTCTCACGGGGGCCTTGCGGATAACCTCTTCCCGCCTGCTGCTGGAATTGCTGCTGACCCGCCATTTCCCTAAGGAAGCGGGTATTGTCTGCGGTGGCATTCACCAAGGCGGCAATCGCCTCGGCTAATCGTGGGAGGAACTGGAGGTGGGTTTGGGGTAACATCCCGTCCCCCAGAAGTTCCTGCTGCGTCCTGTCCTCGAGTCCTGGTCGGCATCTGTGGCAAAAACATTTGAAGTAAACATAATGTGCCAGAGAAAACCTTCCATTTTACATTACTATAAAAGTAATGATACAGACTCGATATTACATAACAGGATACAATACCCATTATACAAAAGTTCAACCTATTATACAACAGTACACCCTACAATACCCTACCATACACTACTCTACTTCTATTACACCTTTAATCCTGCTTGCCATTACTCTTGGCAGCTTCATCGTCAGGTGTGGGAGTCCAGACATCAACCAACCTCAAAGAAGGAGGGGGCTCAAAAAGGTCTAACTCCCCACCCAGCGCACGTCCCGCAACGTGAGATGGTCTAGCTTCAGCCTCAGCAGGGTGTGCAGGCTCACTAGGGTGTAGTTGTGAGTATAGTATATGGACTTCCTCATGCAACGTATTGCAGTAAACCTGCAGGTCATCGACAGTCGAGCTAAGTTCTTTAATTCGGGCCTGAGCCCTTGCTTCCTTAGCACCCATTAGCAAACGAGACTGTACGGCCCAGTCAAGTGCTAAGTCTCGATCAGCGAGTTGATCCTGCAAGTGTCGGATGTCCCTTCTCAGTTCATTGATTCTATCTCCGTCAGCGACCCAAGCATCAGTCCTATGTTGCAGTGCTGCTTGAAGTCGACTCACACGGGCTTCAAGATCTCCGATGGGGTCGTTACTTCCACTGCTGCTGCTTTCATGCCGGGGAGCCAATTGATGCCGAGGCACCCCAATTGGTCCCGTAGACTTGCGTGCCGTTAGCCTGGTGCGTGGCGGCATCTTTTCTAAGGGGGGAAATGTTATTAGTATAGTGCTTAGCATGATGCATGTATAATTACAGAATCAACCTCAGTCGATTCAGCCTTCTATACGTTGCACTCTTCCTATCTGGTCTTTAAGTTAGACTCTTCAGAATACTTAGGTAAGAAGAGAAAAGAATTTTTAGGTAAGACTTTTGAAAATCCTTTTGAAGATGCCTCATAATATCTGCCAAGAAGGGCTACGCTCCGATACCAGCTGTGACAGAACCTCCCAAGTAATTAGGCCCACCTACAGTTGTCCTTGTCTAACAGACATCAGACACCCTGTAGATGTTCCTAAGTCACTTGACAAGTTCGGTATCTTTCCTTACCTCACCAGGAACGTTTCACCCGTCTTGCAGACATTACAGAACATCGGAGATAAAGAAATGCGGAAGCGAATTACATAAACTTTACATTTATTTCAAAAGCAAGTTTGAGTTATGTTATTACAGACCAGAACTAAAAGTGAGTGCAGAGTAGTAATATTATACAAACCAAGGAAGGCACAAACTCCTCCCGATAAGTTTAATAAACAAAAGATCCTAAGTGGAGGACCGAGTCCTCCCGCACTTCAGTCTTGTTTGTCTTCTTTTGGAACCACCTTGGCACAGAAGCAGCAAAAGTCTGCTACTTCCTCACCTAAAAACAACGAAGGGATAAACCCTGAGTATGGAATACTCAGCAAGTCTTACCCGACTAAAGAAAAGACTCTCAAGGGTATGCTGGTCATATGGGAGTCAAGGTAAGGCTTTTCAATATTCAAAGACTCTGTTTTGCAGAAATGCTTACTAAAGTGGATCCTTAAAAATCCAATTTTATTTGTCAAGTTAGGTAAAATTACCTGCACTAGAGTTCTTTCTACCCTAGTTCAATCACTGGTCCTGTACTAGCCAATTTCTCAACAAAAACCCTTTATCTTTAGTGGAATGCTACGTGTAAGTCAGTGGCCAAGTCTCCATAACCGCGGAGGTACGGCGATCCGAATCGATTATACTCAGCTGAGGATCTCCAATCACACGACATATGTAGCACTTAACCCTTGCATATGTCAACCCGCCACCGGGGTTCTTAAGACCGGATCAGGTTCACGCAAACCGAGAGCACAGCTACACCACCGTCCAGCCTCTTGCCACGGAGGGTACACGCTACTCTCGCCACCGCTCCACGCCCATTTCGTGTTATCTTATTCCGGCCTTAGTCTACCCGAGGCAAGGCTTACCCATGACGAGGCATGTGACCAGTTAAAGGGTCCTCGGTCAGCAGGCCTACATCGACAAGGTCCTTAATCGACTCAGACGGAGACACTACACCGAGATTCTCTTCCCGTGCAAGTCACCCGCCCGGTCTCAGCTTAATCATTTAACCCAAAACCTGGTACCTGGCAGAGGTACATCTTTTCCGATGTTGAACCCATCAGGGCCCTGATGGATCCACCATCAAGTTTTATTTTCGAAAACAGCCCACCCACTTTTGCCACAACATCTTTTGTAAAAACAAAACCTTTTGTTTTTCTAAAGCAAAGCTAAGCATCAAAAAGCTTTTGTAAAACAGGTGATTAAGGAAGGTAATCAGATTCAAGGAAGGTAATGCAGGAATGGTTTTATCAAGCAACTCCTATCACCTAATGCAGCAATCAAGTGAGAAAGATTTTAAAATAGCAAGGAAGGTGGCAAATGCACCGGGGCTTGCCTTCGTTTACAGGTGATTCGGGTTCGGATCCACAGATATCGAAGTAGAAACTATTCCCGGCCTGGGATTCCGAAGGTGGTGGTGTCCTGTCTTCAGGGACTTCTACCTCTTCTTCACGTTCTAATTATAACCATACATAAGTATAAGAATGGATGCCATGGGATGCTCATGAGGATGCAAAGATAGCATAAACTTATTATTTATGTCTTGAATACAACTTTCCTTCACGGAGTTCCGGGAACTTAGGGTTTCCGGAGTCGGTAAAGGAGTTCATAGGGCAGGGGGGTGTTTTGGGGTTTGGTGATCAACAAGGTCCAAATCAATTCAAACTTTACCCAAGGTCTCTAAATAGTGTATAACACTTATATAAAAATTTTGGGCATTTTTGGAATTACCATTTGTTTTCTAAAAATCCATAACCAACATTTTTAACCACTTTAAATACCCTAAAATTTCTTACTTTCACTAAAAATCACAAACTTATTTTTACTAAATTCTAGGGAAAATCACAAGCCTAGGAAAATTAGTTTCACAATTTTAGCATTTTTCTACATTTTTCTACACATTTCTAAAGCTCTGTTGTAAAAGAAAAGGAAAATGATTAAACAGAACTGGGCCGGATTCAGCCCAGGCGGCCCAGATCCACGCGGAATCGCGCGCGCGTCCGCGCCCGCGGGGCGAGTTTGCGCAGAGGCCCTCGGCGTTTTGGCTAACTGGAGATGGGTTCGGTTACTGTTTTTCTGAGTCACTGACGATTACAAAAAGACCCTCCGGTTTCTATCTATTCACGATTTGAAGTCCACGACGCCGTTCATGCGTGGCCGTGCTCCGGCGAGCATCTACGCCGGCCGATTAGGGCAACGGCTGAGTTCTATGAGCAGCGGGCACGAAATTAACACTACCCCGACCATTTCCCCCAACCTAATTTGGCTATTCAACAACTAGGGAGCTCTAGCCACGTTGGCCGTGAGCATCACGGCAAGACAGCCGTGTTCCCGGCGATGGGTGGCGGTCTAGTCAAATTAAAGGGGTCGGGGAGCATCGCAGACGTATGATAATGCTCAAACAAGGGAGCAGAGGACGGGAACTGACCGAAGTTGGGCTGGCGACGGTGAGCTCGGTTGCACGGTGGCGGAAATCAGATTTGGGGGGAATTCCAAATTCAAGTTCTCTGGTGGGAGGTTTGGGATGCAAGCGGGTGCAATAACTGGTAGAGTACATGGCGAAGCCGAGGGGGGCTCAATTTATAGACTCCGAGAGCGGTGGCTCTCAATTTGCCCACGGCGAGCTGGCGGCCGGAGGTGAAGAAGAAGCCTGGTGCGCGTGGTTACGTGGCCAACGGCGTGGCAGTAACTCCGGTGAGCCACGGAGACTTCAGAGGAGGTCACGGCGACACGGTGAAAGAGTTGAGCCACGCGGCGCATGGCCGGGAGGCGGCGGTCACCGGCGAGGTAATCCACTCGGCCGCAAAGCGGGAGAGAGGGCCACGGGGTCACCGGAGAGATCGCCAGCGCACGGGCGGTGAAGATCTTTTCAAGGTGAGCAACACCCACACGGCCGCGGCACCAATCCCGGCAAAGAAGTCGCCGGCGGTGAGATCTTTTCTACGGCGGTCGATCTGATCCTCAACAGAGCACTGTTCCATGGAGAACACCAATGCAGAGCGACTGACAGAGCAAGTTCAAGCCACATTTTCTCTAAATTTTCCTTAGCAACTCATCCAAGGCTCTGCATCAAAGTTGTAGTGCTACATACCAGCTACAACTCGACTATAGGGATGAAACTTATTTGAGCACTGGATCAAGGTCTAATTCACACTCAAAGTCGACCCTGTTACACTGAAAAGCTGAGTTTCAGAATGAATCCAGCCTGACAGTCCAACTTAGGTTGAGATTTTCTTCAATTTTTCCTTAACAACAATGCCCACACCTTTAAGCAAAGTTGTTCTCCTATAGTTGGGCTACAATCTTGATGTGATGACTTAGGGCAAAAACCCTATGCTTTGCAAGTTACAAAGCCCCAAAGTGGAGCCTTTAACACTAAATTTCAGACTTGGTATAGAACTCAAATGAGGTCCATTTTGCATTTAAGTCCAAAACTTAGGGTTTTGCTTTCAAGTCCACATATTGGTGAACCAATTGTCTTAAAACACTTATTTGGCTTGATTTTTGCACTTTAGCCCAAAAGTGGGCTAATTTTGCATATAAGCCCCTAGGGTTTAGTTTTAGGGTTTTCCAGGGTTCCAATTAGGGTTTCTGGTATCCCAGGGGTATAAAAGTGATTCAAGTTTATTCTTGGGGTCATTTTATGACTTTTACCCTAAATCTTTTAGGTTTTCTTAACTTGGGTTAAGTTTTACCCCTTAAACCACCATTTAGGGTTAAATCCTTTAACCAAGGTTCTATTTGCAAAAACATTAAACAACACAACTTGTTTGAATTTTTTGCCTAGTGAATGCACTCTAGGTGTGTCAAACATATGCAATGCTAATGCTTATGATGTCATGCTCAAGTTTTAGTTATAGTAACACCAGGGGTGTTACAGGTTGGAGGTGCCGGTTGCGCTTCTTCCTCCATTAAATGATCATTTTGTGCTCCCCCTTGATCACACGCCTCCTCTTGATGAACCTGTCCATCTTCTTGAGTTGGGGGATGCACTGTTGTTGAGGAAGAAGGTTGATCTTGCTCCTTTTGTTCCAGTGGCCTCACATCTCCAATCGCCATGGTGCGCATTGCGGCCGTTGGAACGTTTTCTTCATCTACATCATCAAGATCAACAACTTGCTCTCTTGGAGAGCCATTAGTCTCATCAAATACAACGTCGCTAGAGACTTCAACCAAACCCAATGATTTGTTGAAGACCCTATACGCCTTTGTATTTGAGTCATAACCTAACAAAAACCCTTCTACAGCTTTGGGAGCAAACTTAGAATTCCTACCTTTCTTCACTAGAATGTAACATTTGCTCCCAAATACACGAAAGTAAGACACATTGGATTTGTTACTGGTTAGAAGCTCATACGACGTCTTCTTGAGGAGGCGATGAAGATACACCCGGTTTATGGCGTGGCAAGCCGTGCTCATGACTTCCGTCCAAAACCGTTCGGGCGTCTTGAATTCACCAAGCATCGTCCTCTCCATGTCTAGTAGTGTCCTGTTCTTCCTCTCTACCACACCATTTTGCTGTGGTGTGTAGGGAGCGGAGAACTCGTGCTTGATTCCTTCCTCCTCAAGATACTCCTCCACTTAAAGGTTCTTGAACTCGGACCCATTGTCGCTCCTTATCTTCTTCACCTTGAGCTCAAACTCGTTTTGGGCTCTCCTTAGGAAGCGCTTGAGGGTTCTTTGAGTTTCAGATTTATCCTGCAAAAAGAATACCCAAGTGAAGCGGGAAAAATCATCAACTATAACAAGACCATACTTACTTCCTCCTATGCTTAGATAGGCGACGGGTCCGAAGAGGTCCATATGAAGTAACTCCAGGGGTCTTGATGTTGTCATCACATTTTTGGCATGATGAGAGCTTCCCACTTGTTTACCTGCTTGACAAGCTGCACAAGGTCTATCTTTTTCGAAAGTTACATTAGTTAGACCTATCACGTGTTCTCCCTTTAGAAGCTTGTGAAGGTTCTTCATCCCCACATGGGCTAAACGGCGATGCCACAACCAGCCCATGCTAGTCTTAGCAATTAAGCATGCATCTAGACCGGCCTCCTCTTTTGCAAAATCAACTAAATAAAGTTTGTCGTCTAGTACACCCTTAAAAGCTAATGAACCATCACTTCTTCTAAAGACAGACACATCTACATTGGTGAATAAACAGTTATATCCCATATTACAAAGTTGACTTACAGACAACAAGTTATATCCAAGTGACTCAACTAAGAACACATTAGAAATAGAGTGCTCGGATGAAATAGCAATTTTTCCTAACCCTTTCACCTTGCCTTGGTTCCCATCACCGAATATAATTGAATCTTGGGGATCCTTGTTTTTGACGTAGGAAGAGAACATCCTCTTTTCCCCCGTCATGTGGTTTGTGCATCCGCTGTCGATAATCTAGCTTGAGCCCCCGGATGCATAAACCTGCAAGGAAAATTTAGGCTTGGGTCTTAGGTACCCAACTCATGTTGGGTCCTACAAGGTTAGTTACAATAGTCTTAGGGACCCAAATGCAAGTCTTGTCTCCCTTACATTTGACCCCTAATTTCCTAGCAATTACCTTCTTATCCTTTCTACAAATAGCAAAGGAAGCATTGCAAGCATAATAAATTGTAGAAGGTTCATTCATTACTTTCCTAGGAACATGAACAATATTTCTTCTAGGCCTATGATGAACAACATTTTTCCTAGCCAAACTTCTATCATACATCATAGAAGAACTTGAAGCAATCATTGCATTTGAATCATAAGCATGTGAAACAACATCATTGCAACTTCTATGATGAACATTCCTAGAATATCTCCTATCATGATACATGAAAGCATGGTTCTTTTGAGCACTACTAGCCATAGGGGCCTTCCCTTTCTCCTTGGCGGAGATGGAAGCCTTATGGCTTGTCAAGTTCTTGGCTTCCCTCTTGAAGCCAAGCCCATCCTTAATTGAGGGGTGTCTACCAACCGTGTAGGCATCCCTTGTAAATTTTAGTTTATCAAAATCACTCTTGCTAGTCTTAAGTTGGGAATTAAGACTAGCCACTTCATCATTCAATTTAGAAATTGAAACTAGGTGTTCGCTACAAGCATCAACATTAAAGTTTTTACACCTGTTGCAAACTACAACTTGTTCTACACAAGATGTTGATTTGTTAGCTATTTCTAACTTAGCACTCAAATCATCATTTATGCTCTTTAAGCTAGAAATAGAGTCATGACATGTAGACAGTTCACAAGAAAGCATTTCGTTCCTTTTTATTTCTAAAGCAAGGGATTTTTGTGCCTCTACAAACTTATCATGTTCTTCATACAAAAGATCCTCTTGCTTTTCTAATAACCTATTTTTATCATTCAAGGCATCAATTAATTCATTAATTTTATCAACCTTAGTTCTATCTAGGCCCTTGAATAAACATGAATAGTCTATTTCATCATCGCTAGATTCTTCATCACTTGAGGAAGCGTAAGTACTAGTATCACGAGTGCTTACCTTCTTTTCCCTTGCCATGAGGCAGGTGTGATGCTCGTTGGGGAAGAGGGCCGATTTGTTGAAGGCGGTGGCGGCGAGTCCTTCGTTGTCGGAGTCGGATGATGAACAATCCGAGTCCCACTCCTTTCCAAGGTGTGCCTCGCCCTTAGCCTTCTTGTACGCCTTCTTCTTTTCCCTCTTGTTCCCTTGTTCCTGGTCACTATCATTATCGGGACAGTTAGCGATAAAATGACCAATCTTACCACATTTGAAGCATGAGCGCTTCCCCTTCGTCTTAGTCTTGTTTGGATGCTCCTTGCGACCCCTTAGTGCCATCTTGAATCGCTTGATGATGAGGGCCATTTCTTCATCATTAAGCCCGGCTGCCTCAATTTGTGCCACCTTGCTAGGTAGCGCCTCCTTGCTTCTCGTTGCTTTGAGAGCAATGGTTTGAGGCTCTTGGATTGGGCCATTCAACGCATCGTCAACGTATCTTGCCTCCTTGATCATCATCCGCCCGCTTACGAACTTTCCAAGGATCTCCTCGGGCGTCATCTTGGTGTACCTAGGATTCTCACGAATATTGTTCACAATATGTGGATCAAGGACAGTAAACGACCTTAGCATTAGGCGGACGACGTCGTGGTCTGTCCATCGTGTGCTTCCATAGCTCCTTATTTTGTTGACGAGGGTCTTGAGCCGGTTGTACGTTTGGGTTGGCTCCTCGCCCCTGATCATTGCGAATCTCCCAAGTTCGCCCTCCACCAACTCCATCTTGGTGAGCATGGTGACGTCATTCCCCTCATATGAGATCTTGAGGGTGTCCCAAATCTGCTTGGCGTTATCCAAGCCGCTCACCTTATGGTATTCATCCCTGCACAATCTCTACTACTTATTAAGGCTGCAATAGTAGTCGGCCATTCCGCGTTCTGCCCATTCCGTGTTCTGCCATTCCGATTCCCTCCTCCCCGCGCATAGCCCATTCCCCCGTACAGCCGGCGCCTAGCTAAAATTAAAAAAAATACACATGGCCCTAAGGGGATTTGAACCCACAACCTCTCAAGCAAATGCTAGCAGTAGCTACCACTACACCACATGTATGTTTATGTCTACATCTATAACAGAAAACACATCTACTACATCTATCCCCAAACTCATCTGCTATCATTGCACAATGCGTAGTATTAGATAAGTATCACCGAGATTCTTGAACTATATTTTTGGATGGAGTGAGTAGTATTTAAAGAAGAGCCTTACATGCAATTTCTTTTGTTTGAATAATATTTTCAACTTAAATTCCTTTTTTTCATGCGTGACATTTATTCTTTGTAATATTTTTCCATGGATCTGACTTGTGAGTCATTTTTATAAACCAACGCCAAACATGAATCCATGTTTCTTACTTGAAAACCCTCGAACAAACATCATTAGCAGGAGGCACTCGCGTTGGGGTCGCTCATCGACGACAAGAAAAAACTTGGCGACTGTCAGTTCGACCTCTAGAAACAGCCCTACGTGGCCGCATGTGCCGCTATGTACGACAAGCTCTGGCGCCGCCACCGCTTGGACGCGGTGCAAAGCGGCTGCTCCGCGCTGTCCATCGTCAAGCAGGGGGACCTTATGGTCGTCGCCAACATCGGTGACTCTCGGGTTGTTCTGGGCACTGCATTCAACAATGACGCCATCACGTCGTCCAGCTCATCGTCCAACTGAAGCCCAACCTGCCACGTAAGTCGCTACTGACTGGCCATGAATTCTTGTGCGCTGAGACGATGGTCGTTGCTGACGTTGTATGAATGTCCTTGAACACGATGTATGTAGAGGAGTAGCGCATCCGGTGGTGCAACGGTCAGGGGTACTACCTTGCTGATGAGCCCGAGGTGCACTTCGTTTTACAGCCCAGCCAAGAGTCATCAGTACTCGGTATGTCGCGCGCGTTCGATGACTACTATATCGAGGACTGTGGCGTCATCTTGGCGCCAGAGATGACGCAGAGGAGGACCGACAATAATGACCAGTTTGTCATCATCGCCACCGTTGGGTAGCTTTTGTGCTGGCTTGCCTTTAATTCTCTTCGCAAACACACACTTGCCTTTTTGTTTAAGCAAAAGCGTATGGTGGTATGTGTCTGATGACTAACGATGTACGATGTAATTTCTTCCGATATGTGTGGAACGTGCTCTATAATGATGAGACCATGCAAATCGTGACATATATCGAAGTCTGCATGATACTGATGGTTGCAATGTAGTGGTGAAACAGATAGATTATAAATAACAAAATTTATGTATGGTCAGAATCACAAATTGATTATGAAACATTTTCTCATAACGGTATAACACACATTTTGTATATAAGTTATCGTAGTATACTCGTATTATATATTCCTGTTGCAATGCACGAGCATTCAGCTAGTGATGCTAGAAGAACAGTAGTAGCTTGTGCATTTTTGTGAATTTTCTCATTGATAAACATGGGACTATCACTACTATCAAATTGCATTCCACTCTCTACTATCTCCCATATGCTTGGATGGAGAGAGAACAAGTGACTACGCATTTTGTGACTCCAAAATCCGTAGTCCTCTCCATCAAAGTGAGGAGATTTACCAAGTGGAATGGAGAGTAAATGAGCATTTGCATTTTGCGGAATACGAGAATAATCAAAGGAAAAGTTTGAATTGACCGTTTTCTTTTTCTCGTAGTTGTCGTCGTCCTTTTGGGAAGAAGAGGACTCGTCGCTGTCGTCGTAGTAGACGATCTCCTTGATGCGCCTTGTTTTCTTCTTCTTCCCGTCTTTTCTTTTGTGGCTTGAGCCCGAGTCAGTAGGCTTGTCATCTTTTGGATCATTGATGAAGGACTCCTTCTCCTTATCATTGACCACCATCCCTTTGCCCCTAGGATCCATCTCTTCGGGCGATTAGTCCCTTTCTTGAAGAGAACGGCTCCGATACCAATTGAGAGCACCTAGAGGGGGGTGAATAGGTGATCCTGTAAAACTTAAAACTTAACACCACAAACTTGATTAAGAGTTAGAAAACTGAAATCAAGTGAGTAGAGAGGAGAGCTCTTGTGAATCACAATAGACATAATAAAGACAAGCACAAGAGACACGAGGATTTATCCCGTGGTTCGGCCAAGTACAAAACTTGCCTACTCCACGTTGTGGCGTCCCAATGGATGAGAATTGCACTCAACTCCTCTCAAGTGATCCAATGATCAACTTGAATACCACGGTGTTCTTCTTTACTTTGCTCTTTTCCTGTTTGCGAGGAATCTCCACAACTTGGAGTCTCTCGCCCTTACAATAAGAATCAATATTAAGCACAAGAGTAAGGGAGGGAAGCAACACACTCAAATCCACAGCAAATACGCACACACAAGATCAAGACCTGAGCTCAAGACAATATCTCAAGGTTCTCACTAGAACAGAGCTCAAATCACTAAGAATGTCGAACAAGTGCGCAAGAATGAAGTGTGAGTGATCAACAATGCTCAAGGAATGCTTGATGTACTCCTCCATGCACCTAGGGGTCCCTTTTATAGCCCCAAGGCAGGTAGGAGCCGTTGAGAGCATTTCAAGAAGGCAATTCTTGCCTTCTGTCGCCTGGCGCACCGGACAGTCCGGTGCACCACCGGACACTGTTCGGTGCGGATTTCTTTCCTTCTTTAGCGAAGCCGACCGTTGGCGCACCGGACATAGTCCGGTGCACACCGGACAGTCCGGTGCCCCTTCTGACCGTTGGCTCTTGCCACGCGTCGCGCGCGGATTACGCGGCCGACCGTTGGCCCGACCGACTGTTGACTCACCGGACAGTCCGGTGCACCACCAGACAGTCCAGTGATTTATAGCAGTACGTCGTTAATTGCTTCCCGAGAGCAGCCAGTTGACAGCCGCCGTCCTGGCGCACCGGACACTGTCCGGTGCACCACCGGACAGTCCGGTGCATCCAGACCGAGCTGTCTTTAGCTGAACAACGCCATCTTTATTCCAACTTGATTTCTCCTGTTTCCATCACTTAGACACAATACATTAGTCACCAAAACAATGTACTAAGTCTTAGAAACATACCTTTTTACTTGATTTGCACTTTGTCCATAGATTAACATGAGTCCACTTGTGTTGGCACTCAATCACCAAAATACTTAGAAATGGCCCAAGGGCACATTTCCCTTTCAGTCAACTCATAGATAAAGTAGATACTTAATAGAGGAGTGGTTGAAAGTCATTGAATCCACCTCAACGTGGACAAGGGGTGACCGACAAATCATCGACACAAGGAGAAAAACCATCATGTTAGAGTGTCATGATCTTCATGTTGGTTTGAAATTCCCACCACTGGCTTGTATTTACTTATTCAATACTAGACATTGTGAGTATTTGTAGCTCTTGTATAACAAGTTTACTTGTGTTGTTAAGTAGTTTCTCTCTTGTTGTTAGCAGATGTAGCTAATTAGTTTAGCTTATTTATTGCAGCTAAGTAGTTGTATTTCTTTAGTTGTGCTTATGTAGTGCAACTATCAAGTGGTGCTAGTGTAGTGCTTGTCTTTATATGCTTTGCTTATAATACATGTAGGAGCTCCCGGTGTGTCTAGAGTACTAGTTGTAGTAAAGGTTTATGTGACCTTACCAACTAGACTTTTGTAGGTGAGCTCTCACTAGCTCAACACTTAAGTTGTTTCAATTAAAATCTTTCATAAGGGGCTTGTGTTAGATAGAGTGGTGTAGTCTTGGCTAGATTGAATAATTTTAGTTTCACATTTATTTTGGTTAGCTAACACAATTATTTTAGTAAGGACTATCCACCCCCTCTAGTCTGCCATCTCGACCCTACAGACGACACTACGGATATGGTTTCCATATGTGCGATGGTTTGATAGGTGTGCTATCACCATGAGTTAGGCAATAGACACACTCAACACAACTGTTCAATACTTGCAGTGACACTATAGCCACGTGTGGGCATGGCAGTGTAATGAAAGGTATTATAAGGCATAAATTGCTATACCGGTTATCAACCATGCTACCCAATGGTGTGGACTTCAGTGTCTATTGATATGATAAGGCATACTTGGCTTTATGCTAGATGCATCCGCTGTAGTGGTAGGACATCCTAACACAGTGCTATGATCGAAAATATGGTGCTACATATGACTCCACGACTAAGATAAGGTTGAGTAGTTGGGTCACAACTGATTGAGGGCCATAGCACATTCAATATGTAATCCTCCTCCACTGGTCTATGAAATGAAGGACCAAAGCAACATGAACTGGAGAGGGCAATATATCACAATAGATCATGAGGCATCGACACAAACAACTAGAGATAAAAACCGAGCTAGATCCACAATCGCCTAAGGGCAGACATAAAGGTGAACTAGGGACTGTTAGGCTAGAACTCTCATCGAAACCAATTGGAAAGTGAAAGCTAGAAGGTCATGAGGTTTAGTTGATACTTGAGCTTCTAATATTCTTCACACTTGTGCTCATCTATCTACCACTCTCGAGACAACATAGGATATTACACACACTATGGCCCAAACCTACATAAAACTGCACTTGTGCTGGTACCCTAGTTGCACCTAGATTCAACATATAGTGTGCTTACGCCTTGCTTTTTCTAAAACTCTCCTCATTTCTTTTTCTTTTTGAGTACTCCTATACACCCGTGTCATATCTTGACAATAAAAAGTAACTAAACTGGAAATATAATATGATGTGTTGTATGTAAGATATAACTTTAATACAATGTCTTGTATTCTAACAACATATCTATGTCATGTTTATATTTTCAGTGTGATATGAATTAATTATTTTAATTCTTGAGAGCTTACAAGGAACAATAGCTTGATATATGTGTTAGAAATATCACTCTAGACATAAACATATGGCACCGGAGTATCGTCGGCTAGATGATTGATGACTTAGAATTAGTGCGGGTTCAACCGAATGGGCATTAGATTGAGGTTTGTAGTCCAGGGACAATTGATTGGGCATAGGGATTATTTCACCTTTAAGCTCGTTGTAAATGAGAACAACGATGAGGACGATGACTTTTTTGCTGATATATCGTCCCTGACAATTGTTACGTGCCCAATCGGAGCAACATGGTGGGGCCATCTTTGCACTTTGGGACCTTACAGAGGCACAATAACAACGTGTACATGCCCCAACAACTGCTATTGTGAACGTTAGTAGAGAGTGACAATACGATCTCTTCCATTGATACTCAACAACTACTATTGTGCACGTTAGTAGAGAGTGACAATACGATCTCTTCAGTCGATACTCAGGGACGACCACATCGACATGTGGAACCATGTGAAAGGAGACATGTGTGATTCTAGTGGATGGGGTTCAAGCCCCTTCTAAAATTTAAAACCTATATAGTATAATCCCATTGCGTGATTTACGATTTAAATCTTTTATCGTTGATCAAGACTATTTCAAACTAATATATTTATCTATTGTGAGTGATTTCGTAAGATTATATTGTTGTAGAGGTAGATGAAACTTTTATTGGCTCCGTCCTAGATGAGGAGACATAGTGGCTGGTGCGTTTGGTTGCGGGACAGCCAGGACAGAGACGTCCCCTGGAGTCCTCTCACGTCCCTCCAATTTTGAGGGATAGCTGGAGACAACACTGAGATAGTTCTGTCCCAACCCTTGACGCTAAACCAAACAACCTTATTTAAGGGATCGTTCCATCCCGTCCTATCCTGTCATTGCAACCAAACGCATAACCAGATATAAGTGGACGTGATGACATATGCATGCATGATTCAAGCACCAATACACCAAAATGGGAGCGAAGAAGCGAGGCACATTTTGGTTTTTTCACGTGACATCTCCACGTTGGTAGTTTAGTGTCAGCTCCAAGGGAAATGGTGCACGTGAGGGAGCAGGAAGACGTTCGGATGGCGGTGGAAATCAGAAACAGCTGGAGAAAGAAGTGTTGGGCCGCCGTGTGCCTAGGCCCAGTGGTCGATATCCATCGGACAAGTGGTCCGTGTAAGAGTGCTGTAAGGGGTACTAAAACTAAGACTGGCCACAGTGAACGCTAAGAATGAAGAAAATACTATTGCTCTCCTTCCATCTCCTACCTCTGGTTCTCCTCTCTACCGTAGTTGTAGTAGGCTGCTAACAATTGGTATCGGCTAGGGTTTACTCGATCTGGCGTACTACACACGCAGCAAGCAAATGGCGGCCGCCTCTGAGTCCAGCATCTCGGCGGCATTGGAAGCTCAGTCCAAATCCATGGCGACCCAATCGCGTCTCCTTCAACAGATCGCTGAGCGGCTCGACGCACAGGACAGCCATTGGGCGACGTTGGAGCGCCGAGTCACCACCAACACCCGCGCGATTGGTGTGCTGGAGGCCAGGGTGGGCACAGTGGATCTCGCCCAGGTCCAATCGGACCTCTCGCGCACCCTGGTGTCTCAGATGGACTCCCATGTGGCTGAGTTCCAAGCATCTGCCTGGGAGCGCATCGACGCGGTCGAGACCGCGCTGACCACGCGCGTGGAGGTGCTCGAACATGCGTCGGCCACCTGCGCGTCCTGGAGGCCTTTCATCGAACACTCCGTCGGCTTCAATCATTCCTCCATGGAAGCGCTTCGGGCGGACGTCTCACGGATCGCAGCGCGCGCCGATCCTCCTCCACACGCCGGCATCCTCGGCGCATACGAGTCGACGGGGGGACGCCCACCGGTTCCCGCAGCGCTCGTCGACGGCCCTTGGGGGCACGGCTTCCACAACTACTGTCGGGAGGGGGGCCAAGGGTTTTCCTATACCCAAGGTCCACTCCCGCACAATGGTATGCAACCTGAATCTGACCTCATTCCGTTCATGTCTTCTGTTCCTCATCATCATGATACACTAGCTGGATCAATGTACCCCCAAACTTCACACCTCCTCGGTCAATTGCCTAAAGTGCCTTTTCCTCCTTTTGATGGGGACAATCCCAAGCTGTGGCAAACTCGCTGTGAGGATTATTTTACCATGTATTTAGTTGATCCGAGGGTGTGGATCCGTATAGCTACAATGCATTTCTCAGGACCTGCAGCCCGTTGGCTTCAATCTGTAGAACCACAATTGCCACATATTTCCTGGGTTGATTTTGGGGGTCTGATTAGGGAGCGTTTCGGTCGCGATCAGCATGAAATCCTCATTCGCCAACTCTTTCATATCAAACAAACAACCACTGTCGCTGTTTATGTCGAGCAGTTTTCCCAATTAGTTGACCAACTCAAAGCTTACAGCACCATTTCCGACCCACTATACTATACAATGAGATTTATCGATGGTCTCCGTGATGACATTAAAAGTGTTGTATTAGTTCAACGTCCTCGCACATTGGATTCTGCCTTTGTTTTGGCCCAATTGCAGGAAGAGGTGGGCGCCACGCGCAGAGATACTCGGAAGTTCGATGCATCAGTCAATTTGAGGTCCTTCTCGCGCACAGCTTTGCCACTACCTCCACCCCCTCCTCGGCAAACAAGCAATTTCAAGTCAGACGTGGAACCAGTGCCCAACACGTCCAAGTCTCAGTCAACTGACGACAAGTTCTCCACCTTATATGCTTATCGCAGAGCTAAAGGACTTTGCTACAAGTGTGGGCTTCAGTATTCTCGCGGTCACCGTTGTGCAGATACTGTATCCCTGCAAGTTGTGGAGGAATTGTGGCAACTCATCAATCCACCAGCGTCAGACACTGAATGTCAGTCTGAGAATGAGGGCGAACTTCAGTCCATGCTGCTCTCCCAAGCTGCTCTTTAGGGCACAGTGGCTCCTCGGACGATGAAATTTCATGGCACTATCCAAGGCATGGATTTATTGGTGTTACTCGATTCTGGTAGTTCACACTCATTTATTAGCTCCCAGGTGGCAGAACATATTCAAGGGGTGTGTCCATTACCAAACCAAATGTCTGTACAAGTAGCCAACGGTGAGAGACTACACTGTATGCAGCATGTGCCACAGGCCGTGTGGACATTGGGAGGTTGCGAATTTCAGTCTACTCTCCGCGTTCTGCCACTGCAAACATACGATCTAATTGTTGGTATGGATTGGCTCGAGCTTTTCAGTCCAATGATGGTCCATTGGGGAGCAAAATGGTTGGTCATTCCATATCGTGGCTCCACTGTCAAGCTATTTGGATTGTCTTCGGCAACAGGCCATTGCTCGGTCATCGAATTTTGTCAGCTCTCTGCACTGTCGGATAAAGAACAGTCTGTTCTCTCAACCTTACAGCCTGACCTTCAGTCGCTGCTGCACAAGTACCATTCTGTTTTTGCCATACCGCAAGGGTTGCCTCCACCGAGAGAGTACGACCACCAGATTCCTTTATTACCCGGTGCTCAGCCTTTCCGTATGAGGCCCTATCTTTATGCGCCAGCTCTCAAATCCGAGATAGAACACCAAGTGGCTGAAATGTTAAAGTCTGGTATTGTTCAGCATAGTCAAAGCGAGTTCTCATCCTCGGTAATTCTGGTTAAAAAGAAGGATGATAGTTACCGTTTTTGTGTGGACTACCGCCATCTCAATGCTCTGACTGTCAAGACTCGCTTTCCGGTTCCAGTCATCGATGAATTTCTGGATGAGCTTCATGGGGCGGCTTGGTTCTCCACCCTGGATCTCCGTGCTGGTTTTCACCAGATACGAATGGCACCGCAAGATCAACACAAGACAGCGTTTCAGACTCACCATGGACAGTTCGAATTCAGGGTTATGTCTTTTGGATTGACCGGGGCACCAGCGACATTTCAGCATGCCATGAATCGAACACTGGCTTCGTTACTTCGGAAATGTGCTCTGGTATTTTTTGACGATATCCTCGTGTACAGTCCTACCTGGGAGGCACATTTATCACACTTGGAGTTGGTGTTGCAGCTTCTCTCCCGTGATAGTTGGCAAGTCAAATTATCCAAATGCAAGTTTGGGCAACAAGAAATTGCTTATCTTGGCCATGTGATCAGCAGTGCAGGTGTGGCAACTGACCCAGCAAAAATTGCTACCGTGTCCACCTGGCCAGTTCCTACTTCATGCAAAGAATTGCGAGGGTTTCTGGGACTTGCAGGATACTACAGAAAATTTGTGCGACACTTCGGATTGCTCGCCAAACCACTAACTGCTCTCCTCAAGAAGCATTCAGTATTTGTCTGGACATCAGTACAACAGACAGCTTTTGAGGCCCTCAAGCAAGCATTATCTTCAGCCCCAGTCTTGGCTTTACCAGACTTTACACGCCCATTTTCTATTGAGACAGATGCATCAAGCACAGGCATTGGCGCTGTTTTGCAGCAAGATGGCCACCCGTTGGCATTTGTCAGCAAAGCTCTAGGACCTGGGAATTTGGGGCTATCCACTTATGAGAAAGAGTACCTCGCTATTTTATTGGCTGTTGATCAGTGGCGTGCCTACTTGCAACATTCAGAATTTATGATTTACACGGATCAACGGAGCCTTTCTCACCTTACAGAGCAACGACTCCATACTCCGTGGCAACATAAAGTTTTCACTAAGCTACTCGGGCTTAACTATCGCATTGTGTACAAGAAAGGTGCCGACAATACTGCCGCAGACGCTCTGTCGCGACGGCCACACCAAGTTGCAGACTGCTATTCAGTTTCAATGGCATCGCCCATGTGGTTATAGGACGTAACAGATGCATACAAGGCCCACCCCCAAGCTATGAAACTGCTTACTACATTGGCCATTTCTGACCAGGCTCCTTACACACTTAAAGATGGAATTATCAGGTTCAAAGGACGTGTTTGGTTAGCACACACTTCTGAAATGCAAACCAAGGTAATTGTGGCCCTACATGCCAGCGCCATTGGAGGACATTCTGGCTTCCCAGTGACGTATGCTCGGGTCAAACAGTTGTTCTATTGGCCACATATGAAGCAACATATTCGGGATTTCGTTGCAGCATGTGAGGTGTGTCACCAGGCAAAGCCTGATCGGTCTCGTTATCCTGGTCTGTTACAGCCACTACCCGTGCCCACCTATGCGTGGCAGGCGATTTCTTTGGATTTTATTGAGGGGCTGCCGCAGTCGGGCCGCTACAACTCCATTCTGGTGGTCATTGACAGACTCACTAAATATGGACATTTCATTCCATTGCGGCACCCATTCACCGCCCTCACTGTGGCACAGGCCTTCATGACCGCAGTTTACCGCCTTCATGGCATGCCAGAGTCTATCGTCTCGGATCGTGACCGTATCTTCACGAGTTCCTTATGGCGTGAATCTTTCGTTTGTCTGGTACTCAACTATTGATGAGTTCATCATACCATCCGCAAACAGACGGCCAGACCGAGAGGGTCAATCAGTGCTTGGAAACATTTTTACGCAGCTTTGTGCAGTCCTGCCCTTCAAAATGGTCCTCATGGTTGTCCGTGGCTGAGTTCTGGTACAACACATGCTCTCACTCATCCTTGGGCTCTTCCCCATTTGAGGTTCTTTATGGGCGTGCACCTCGTCACTTCGGTCTTTCAGTGGAGGATTCTGTGCAGCACACTGATCTCAGTTCTTGGCTTTCACAACGTGAGCTGATGCTGCGCATTATTAGGAACAACTTGCTGCGTGCCCAGCAGAGGATGAAACATCAGTCTGACAAGAAGCGAACTGAACGCGTATTTCAGATGGGCGATAAGGTATATTTGAAACTCCAACCGTATATCCAGTCCTCTGTCGCTACTCGGGCAAATCATAAGCTTTCATACAAGTATTTTGGCCCTTACGAAGTCTTGCAGAAGGTGGGTGCCGTTGCATACAGACTTCGTTTACCAGAATCTTCTTCAGTTCATCCGGTGTTCCATGTCTCCCAGCTCAAACAGTATATCAAACCCACTTGTGCGGTGAGTGCTACACCACCAACGGCTGCTACTTCCTTGTGTTACCCAGTGCAGGTGTTACAGAGGCGCTCAATTGCTCGTGGCGGCCACCAGGTCGAGCAAGTATTAGTCCGCTGGTCTGACTGTGATGAAGCGCTGGACACATGGGAGGATGAAATCACTCTGCAGCGTCAATTCCCAGCAGCCGCTGCTTGGGGACAAGCAGCCTCAAAAGGAGGGGGGAATGTCAGCTCCAAGGGAAATGGTGCACGTGAGGGAGCAGGAAGACGTTCGGATGGCGGTGGAAATCAGAAACAGCTGGAGAAAGAAGTGCTGGGCCGCCGTGTGCCTAGGCCCAGTGGTCGATATCCATCGGACAAGTGGTCCGTGTAAGAGTGCTGTAAGGGGTACTAAAACTAAGACTGGCCACAGTGAACGCTAAGAATGAAGAAAATACTATTGCTCTCCTTCCATCTCCTACCTCTGGTTCTCCTCTCTACCGTAGTTGTAGTAGGCTGCTAACATTTAGCGCCTCACCACATAAGTAAATTTGCTAAGAAACAAGAAAAAAAATCTCTCATAATCACTGATGACTAATACATAGATGACACTTTATTTGACTTTTGAAGAGTGGCATCCATGAGACGAAAAAACCAAACACCTGAAAAGAAATCTTTTTAATGCAAAAATTGAATTCTTTGAAAATAATTAGCGTGAAACATAGTATAGTACTCCCTTCAATTATAATACTTTTAAATTATTTATATATACCTTTTTATTATATATTTAAATATAGTATATATCTTAGAGGATATAAAAATTATATTATATATATAGAACGTAAAATCTGAAGAAGCTTTCATCCGATACATGTCTAAAAAGCATCCCTCCGTGATACAAAACTAAACTAAGTGGCGTTAAATAAATAAAAAATAGATGTAGAAGAAACCAAATACTAGAAGAGTTAATAGAGAATTAAATATAGTTTTTGTATTTAAATTATAGGTAGTTACGTTTAATATAAACCGTGTAACTAACCCAAAAATAAACGTGAGAGATCTTTTAAAAAAACATTTTCTCCTGAAAAAGTGTTTCCAGAGGGAAATTAGAAATCCATCCCGATCCTATCGTCCCCAATTTCTTCTGCTCCACCTAAATAGATCCGTAGCCGTAGCCTAGGCGCGCACATTGCAGAAAGATCGAGCGGAAGGTCGGCAGCAGGCGCATAGATGCAGGGGTGAGGGCACGGGCGGCAGCGCTTGACGGGCGACGAGTAAACCCTAACGCTTTGATTGCGGGCGGCGTCGTCTGAGCCAGTCCCGAGTCGATACGCTGTCATGCCTGTCAATCCTCCTCCGCCACCTCCTGGGTCGTCGTCTTTGGCTCCGGCGGGGGCCAGCTACTTCCCGCTCCCTTTCCACCTGCAGCAGCACCAGCCGCCGCCGCCGCAGGTGCCGCCGCCTATGGCGGCGAGCAGCTATCAGCAGTATCAGCAACAGCTGCATCAGGCCCATCAGCTCTTCCAGCGGGACGCGCAGACCATAACCCCCGAAGCGCTGCAGAGCGTCAAGGCTGCCCTCGCCACCAGCGACGTCCTCGACCCCGTCGCCGCCGCCAACGCCAGGCTCTCCGATCCCTCTACCAGCAAGAAGCCCATCCCCCGTCGCGCTGCCGGACAATCCTGGGAGGATCCTACCCTCACTGAATGGCCCGAAAGTAGCAGCCAACATAACCTATTAATCCAGTTTCCTTTGTTTTATGCTTCTCCCTTATTTCATTTCCTTGTGTTTCAACTCTTAACAATTTGCAGACGACTACCGGCTGTTCTGTGGAGATCTAGGCAACGAAGTTAATGATGATGTTCTCTCCAAAGCATTTTCACGGTTTCCATCCTTCAACATGGCAAGGGTAAACGGCCCATTTTTATCCAAAAAAGCTTATTTGTAGCAAAACTTATTCAACGATCCAATTATTGTTTGCCAGGTTCTCTGAAATTTGTTATGTAATATCTACTGTCAAATTCTTTTACTGTTTATGGAATAAAACTAACTAAAATTCTCAGGCTTTTAATTGTGGCATTGGCTGTTAAAATGCATGGCTGAACATGTCCAATACATAGAAATATCATTCAATGTAGTTCTGCCTCAAGTCAAAAGTTATGCAGATTGCCAAATAGTCTCGCCCGAAATGATTATCATAGGTAGATAACATTTACAGACCGCACGAGGTACTTCAGAGGCTGATAGGGAGTTTATTGGCAAATTCATTGCTTAGAAATTAGAATACATTCTATGGGAATGTATATGTGCAGTCTTATCTGAAATGAGAATGATTAATGTAGGATTTTAGGTAGATAACTTTTAAAGGCTTCATGAGGAAGATAACGTTTACATCCTGCACGATATGTATTTAATCTACACCCCAAAAATGATTAATCTGATTAGATTATTTCAGTAGCACACATGAGGTCCGACTATATAATCTTTTGGCATGAACTATATGCGCATCATAGCATTTAAATAGGAGGTTCCCTGTTGATGAAATCATGCCTTGCGCTACTTCCTATGTTTACAAAATGATTTTTTTGTCAGTTCTGCCTAATTAGTTTTGCTAAACCTTTTCTACCATTCTCTATAGATATCAGTTCAGGATGTGTATATTATCTAGAAGAGTACTTTACCAATAATGTAAAATTTAACTGAATTTTGCATGAATATAATTGTAACTGTAACAATAGAAAGGTAACTGTGGCATCCAAACTCCAAAATGTCCTCTATGATTGCAATGACTAAAATCATGAATACTTAATTACTTAGATTTGTCAAGGTTACTTATAGTAGGTAAATGATGACATGAAAAGGGTTTTGTATCGTGGACTACATAAACCTGTTAGTCGTTTAGATCTACTAAGTTCCTTAATAGTCACTAGTAAGGTGTAGATATTAAGTATGGAACTTGGAAGAAATCAAAATGGTTGACAAGCATTAAAATGGATTTTCACTGTTCCATTTAGATCTCTCTAGCGCCTGACTGTTGCCAAAGGACTATATAAAGAAATGATAAATTCAAATCATAAAACTGATTTCTGCAACTGTTAGCTGTTTACATAACATCAGTGATGCACATACTGATATTGTTTCCTATATAAATTTTTGCATGCATTGGAGATAACCAGCATTTCCTATGGATCTTTTCATGGTAATATGCTACTTCATGCTAGCTAGTTCTGATAATTGCATTGATGACTGTTTGTTAATGACTTGTCACATGAAGTAGCGAAAACCAAAATAAAAGCAACAGGGCTCATATAAGCTTATGCATCCCTGAAGAAATTCGTAGTAACAATCTACACTTAGTTGAACTTGTTCTCTGCTTCCTTTGATGCTTATAAGTTATAACCTTTCACCTCAAGAAGCATATACTACCTGATTGAGAGAGGAGCTAAGAGATCAACTCAAAGAAATCCATATGCTGATCTATAAGTAGTGAGGCTTATGTCAGTCATTGCGTGCAGCACTTGGCATGCATTTTTTGATTCTATACATTCTTAATTTGCCTCGTACTCTTTATTTCAGGTTGTTAGAGATAAGAGGACTGGCAAAACTAAAGGCTATGGATTTGTGAGCTTTTCAAACCCTACTGATCTGGCTGCAGCAATAAAAGAGATGAATGGTTTGTATCTCTAATATGTTCTGCAGATTCAGTTGCTGGCTTGCTGCTACTTATGTGCATATTTTGGTTGAGTGTTCACCTTGTTACTTTTGAACAACATTCTTTCAGGAAAGTATGTTGGGAACCGCCCTATTAAATTGCGTAAGAGTAACTGGAAGGAGAGGACAGATGTTGAGGCTCTGGAAAGACAAAAGGTACTTGTCTATTTCCTTCTTTAAATGTTTTCTCTCTGTGTCCTTTAATTTCGTCTATGCTTTTCCATCGTTCAGAATCATGTCAAGAGGAAGCCTAAAATTCCCAAGAAGACTATTCTTCACAAGTAGAGATACAAAGGCCCTACCGAGGGTGAATGCCAGCTCATGGTAAGTTCCTTCTGAGTTTACATGCTGGATTAGCTGTAAACAAATGCTGTCGCTTTATAGTATGGTACCACAACATAGTTTTTAGATGTTATTTTTTTCCCATATTCCATATAGTGTTCTATATTTTGCACGTGCCTGCAATTGCACCTTTGCTTTCTTGGGCTGAACACTAGGCTCAGCATCTATCTTGTGATTTGCCATTTGCAACCTTTTCATATAGCAAATAATGGGTATGTAGAATAATGATATGGCGTTGCCATTGTTAGTCCTATACAATAGCTAAGCTGGTGATTTTGTGGAGATTTTATAAAATTAAGAAAGTGAAGCTTTTTGCCGCCACAGTTGTCCTTTTTTGAGCACCTTGTCATGTTTTTTTCCCTTTCGTTGCGTTTCATCTACCATGTAATTCAGGCCTTCAGAACAGGTGTTTTTAACGGATGAAATGATCCTTGCCATCTATGCTGCCCATATACTATGCCAGCCAACCAGCAATTTCCTGCACCCATGCCATACTAATTACTGCTGTTGAAATTATACATTTCTTAGTCTCCCATAGTTTTTTTATGATTTGAGCCGCACTTTCTCTCCGAGTTGCATTGAATGAAAAATGTGTTATAATTCTCACACGAGCAGTTTGGTCGTAGGCGCAACCTGCCCATCTAGATGACTATGGATTGACCTGATGATCCTTTGTCTATGTAGCTATTACACATTTTGCTGAGGTCTGATGGATGGCTTATATGATGTGTATGATGCAGTGCTGCCTTGGGATGATGCTACCTTCTGGAATCTCTTTACTCTCTGCAATGCTCGGGGTGGAATCACGCAATGCTCGGGGTGGAATCACACGCAAGGGCTGTTGTTTAATGTGTAGTTTGGAAACTTAAATTCTTTTGGGATACCTGTCTTTTATCAGGATGAGTAACCCAGGGATATAATTTAAATAAGACATTTAGTTATTTAGGAGATGGTTTCTCTCTCTGGTTTGACTTCCCCTTCCAAACTAGGTCTAAGGCCATCTTCAGCAGATCGTGTAAATGGACGTGTAAAGTACTGTTTTGCATTGTATATTGTAATATGAAGTGAGATAGAGTCTACTGGAGATAATCGACTTGTTCGCTTTAAGGTGGATTGAGGAGGATTGGAAGGGATTAAATTCTCTTCTATTCAAATTTGTATAGGAGAGGATTTAATTCTCTCTAATCCCTCTCAATCTACCTCTAACCGAATAAGCCGGGCAACGTGCTGCCTGTTGGTCCCCATGGTTTAGGCTGGGGTTGTGGGCTTGTGAACATAGAGTTAGTGTTAAGTGCCACCCGACGCAATTTGTGCTCTGTTTTACCCTGTAGTTGTACGTTCACGTGGTATTCATTTGAGATGTTGGAGCAGTGTCATGGCTACTGACTTACGAGGCCTTGCATTATCAGATAGTTTGCTTGGTTGTGGGCTCTCAACAAGAACCAAATGGAATTTTCAATTTAGGTTTCTGCCGTTTTGTTTGAGGGACTAAATCATTTTAGTCTCATTTAGCTCTAAATAGTTGTAACACCCCGTTCAATCTCTGAACTGGCGGTACTTACTTTTTGAAGCTCTCTATGATTATATATTATCCCTACAGACTAACAAGAGTCTTTTGTGCGCACTCTGTCCTTACTCATATGCACCCGAGAAAACTTCACAGTCGGTTACCTATCTTAAATTGCTCCAAGCCAAACATGTTTAACTTAGAGGTTCTTTTGAGATAAACTTCCGAAAAAGATGAATCTTGTTGGTATAGATACTCTATTAATTGTATTAAGCCTTGGGCTAGGACGTCACCATCCTAGGGGCCAGGATATCACAATCCACCCCCTTAGAAGACTGACGCCTTCGTCGGTTAACCCCAGTCAGGAACCTCCCCTCTTAGCCACGTCCGTGTATCTAGTATCGTCATATGTCATGTCATGTGACCACTCTGAGTCCAGATGCGCCCTGCGCCATATACCCGAACCCCCTAGCCCACACGACCACACACGCCCGTGAAACCTCGAGGGTCGGCTCTGATACCACTTGTAACACCCCGTCCAATCCCTGAACCGGCGGTACTTACTCCTGGCAGCTCTCTAAGATCATATATTGTCCCCACATACCAACAAGAGTCTTTTGTGCGCACTTGGTCCTCACTCGTGCGCAACCCAGAAAACTTCCCGGTCGGTCGTCCATCTCAAATTGCTCTAAGACAAACACGCTTAACTTGGAGGTTCTTTCGAGATAGGCTTTCAAAAAAGAAGATGCACCTTGTTGGTATAGATACTCTATTAATTCTATTAAGTCTTAAGTCAGGACATCACCATCTCAGTGGTTATGATATCACAATAGTCAAACGGTGGGACTAAATTGCTTTAGTCTTTAGTACATCTAGTACCTCAAGAGGTGACTAAACTATATTAATTCCACCTTTTATCCCTCATTTATTTCAGTTGCACAAATGAAAGAAGATTGTTAGGAGACATTTTAGTCTTCTTATGAGTTATTTAATATATTTTGAATATTTTTAGTCCTGATAACCAAACATGGTAGGGACTAAATTTTAGTTTATTGATTAAACTTTGGTTCTTGAACGAAAGAAACCAAAGAATCCCTTCACTATCCGTCTCTTTCTTTTCACTGGAATCAGGCCATGGACATGCATGTTTCTATCACATGTTTGCGTTTGGTACATGGGACAAGGAGGGAGATTATTTGTTTGGTACAAGTAGGGGTGATAATGGATCGTGATTCAAATACTTCTTCATAAAATAGTAGGGTCTTAAATAAATGTTAGTTTAAAAATAAATAGAAATATGTCTTAATTCTAATCTGATCAGATTCTTAAATCTTATAGCGTAAAATTTAAAGCACATTGTCACTCTTGGTTACAAGCACAAGAAGGTTTAGGGCCTGTTTGGTTTGTGGCTAAATACGCGCACACTTTGTTTAAGATTAGTCGTTCGAATTGAAAAACTAACCTTAGCCAGAAAAGTTAAGCAAAGTGTGGCAAATTAGACAGCGAACCAAATAGGCCCTTAGTGCTTTATCCTGTTTTGCGTTTGGTAAAAGGAGGGAGGGTAAATTATACAGTACTTTTTAATTACTTCTAGTTAAAAGGCGCTGGGGTTTGGGACTCCCTCCGCGTTTCACGCGGCCGGCAGCGCTGGCGTACATGTGTGGAAGACGGACCCGATGGTGTTTTCTTCAATTCGACGCAGCCGTTCGCGTTCACGTCCACTCGCCCTCTGCAGCCTCTCGCCCTCTGCAGCCTCGTATATACATACAACAACACCCGGTCCCCAAAGAAAGGCCACACACAGTCGCACTCGACAGCCGCCACCACCACCACCTGGTCCACGTCACCGGCGGCAATGTGGGACTCTCGGCCGAGCTCTTCGGCGGGGTAGCCGCGGCGTGCGGCGCCGGCGGGGGGCCGGGCTCGCTGTCCGTGCCCCCGGCGCCTCCGCCCTCGGCGCTAGTGGGGGACGAGGGAATGGGGCCCGAGGGCGGCGTCGACGGGCCCATGGTGTCGTACGACAACCAGAGGTGTGTCGACGCGCTGGACGCAGCGCTGGAGCGGCGCGGGGTGGCGCTACCCCGGCCCAACGCGACGTTGAAAGGGAAATGTGCCCTTGGGCCATTTCTAAGTATTTTGGTGATTGAGTGTCAACACAAGTGTTTAAATGTGAATCAACGCCCATGGATGAACAAAGTGCAAATCTTCAACAAAGGTATGTTTCTAAGTCTTAGTACATTGGTTTTGTGTACTAATATATTTGTCTAAGTGTTAGAAACAGAAAGAAGAAGAGAAGAGAAGACTTGGCTGTGTGCAGCCAAGGGGCTGTTTCGGTCTGGGGCACCGGACTGTCCGGTGGTGCACCGGACAGTGTCCGGTGGTGCACCGGACTGTGTCCGGTGCACCAGGCTGCCTTGGCCGAAGAGGCCGCTCTCGGGTTTTTCTCCGGCGACTTCGGCTAAAATTCACCGGACTGTCCGGTGTACACCGGACTGTCCGGTGAGCCAACGGTCGGCCGGGCCAACGGTCGGCCGCGCGATCGGCGCGCGACACGTGGCCGAGCCAACGGTCGGAAGGAAGCACCGGACTGTCCGGTGTGCACCGGACTGTCCGGTGCGCCAGATCTGCAACGGTCGGCAACGGTCGGCTTCGCCATTTAAGGAAATAAATCGGGCACCGGACAGTGTCCGGTGTGCACCGGACTGTCCGGTGCGCCCGACGACAGAAGGCAAGGATAGCCTTCCAGATGTGCTCTCAACGGCTTCTAGCTGCCTTGGGGCTATAAAAGGGACCCCTAGGCGCATGGAGGAGAACACCAAGCATTCCTACAACTCTTCTAAGCACCAAGACATCAATCTCACGCATTCGTTTCATTGTGATAGCATATAGAGCTCTTGTGGAGTTGTGAACTCTCTGTGTTGCGTTGCGAGCTCTTGTTGCGACTTGTGTGCGTGTTGTTGCTCTGATTTTCGAGTCTTGTGTGCGTTGCTCATTCCCACCTTACTCCGTATTTCTTTGTGAACTCAATTGTAAGGGCGAGAGACTCCAAGTTGTGGAGATTCCTCGCAAACGGGAAAAGATCAAAGGAAAGAAAAACACCGTGGTATTCAAGTTGATCATTGGATCACTTGAGAGGAGTTGAGTGCAACTCTCGTCCGTTGGGACACCACAACGTGGAGTAGGCAAGTTTTGTACTTGGCCGAACCACGGGATAACCACCGTGTCAACTCTGTGATTGCTTTCTTGTGGTTATCGTGTTTTGAGTCCTCTCTAGCCACTTGGCCATACTTGTGCTAACCCTTAACAAGTTTTGGTGGCTTAAGTTTTGAAGTTTTACAGGATCACCTATTCACCCCCCCCCCCTCTAGGTGCTCTCAATTGGTATCAGAGCCGTTCTCTTCAAAAAGGGACTAACCGCCCGAAGAGATGGATCCTAAGGGGAAGGGAATTGTGATCAACGACAAAGAGAAGGAGTCCTTCGTCAACGAGCCAAGGGATGACAAGTCCAATGACTCGGGCTCGGGCCACAAGCGAAAAGATGGGAAGAAGAAGAAGACAAGACGCATCAAGGAGATCGTCTACTACGACAGCGATGAGTCCTCTTCTTCCCAAAAGGACGACGACCACGACAAACAAAAGACGGTTAACTCAAACTTTTCTTTTGATTATTCGCGCATTCCATATAGCTCAAATGCTCATTTGCTCCCCATTCCACTTGGCAAGCCTCCTCACTTTGATGGAGAGGACTACGGATTTTGGAGTCACATAATGCGTACTCACCTATTTTCTCTCCATCCAAGCATTTGGGAGATTGTGGAAAGTGGAATGAAATTTGATAGCTCGGATAGCCCTTCATTCATTAATGAGCAAATCCATAAGAATGCACAAGCTACCACTGTTCTTCTAGCTTCATTGTGCAGGGATGAATATAACAAAGTGAGCGGCTTGGATAACGCCAAGCAGATCTGGGACACCCTCAAGATTTCTCATGAGGGGAATGACGTTACCTTGCTCACCAAAATGGAGTTGGTGGAAGGCGAGCTTGGACGATTCGCGATGATAAGGGGCGAGGAGCCAACTCAGACATACAACCGGCTCAAGACCCTTATCAACAAAATAAGAAGCTACGGAAGCACGCGATGGACGGACCACGACGTCGTCCGACTAATGCTCAGGTCCTTTACCGTTCTTGATCCTCATTTGGTGAATAATATTCGTGAGAATCCCAGGTATACCAAAATGTCGCCCGAAGAAGTCCTAGGAAAATTCGTCAGCGGGCGAATGATGATCAAGGAGGCAAGGTATGTGGACGACGCCTTGAATGGACCGATCAACGAGCCGCAACCTTTTGCTCTCAAAGCCACAAGGAGCAAGGAGGCACTACCCAGCAAGGTGGCGCAAATTGAGGCAGCCGGTCTTAATGATGAAGAAATGGCCCTCATCATCAAGAGATTCAAGACGGTGCTAAAGGGTCGCAATGGTCAGCCGAGCAAGACTAAGACCAAGGGGAAGCGATCATGCTTCAAATGCGGTAAGCTTGGTCATTTTATTGCTAACTGTCCTGATAATGAAAGTGACCAGGAAAAGGGGAACAAAAGGGAGAAGAAGAAGCACTACAAGAAAGCCAAGGGCGAGGCGCATCTAGGCAAGGAGTGGGATTTGGATTGCTCCTCCTCCGACTCCGACAATGAGGGACTCGCCGCCACCGCCTTCAACAAATCGGCCCTCTTCCCCAACGAGCGTCACACGTGTCTCATGGCTAAGGAGAAGAAAGTAAGTACTCGAAACTCTACTTATGCTTCTTCTAGTGATAATGATTCTAGTGACGATGATGAAATAGACTATTCTAGTGTATTTAAAGGTCTAGATAGAATTACAATTGGCAAAATTAATGAATTAATTGATGCATTGAATGAGAAGGATAAACTCTTAGAGAAACAAGAGGATTTATTGTATGAAGAGCATGATAAATTTGTTGAGGCACAAAAATCCTATACTTTAGAAGTTAAAAGAAATGAAATGCTTTCTTTTGAACTATCTACTTGTCATGAAACCATTTCTACTTTGAAAGGTGTCAACAATGATTTAAATGCTAAATTAGAAGTAGCAAATAAATCCAATTCTTGTGTAGAACGTGTTGAAATTTGTACGAGGTGTAAAGATTTTGACATTGATGCTTGTAGTGAACACCTAGTTTCAATTTCCAAGCTTAATGATGAACTGGCTAGTCTTAATGCTCAACTTAAGACTAGCAAGAATGATTTTGATAAGCTAAAATTTGCAAGGGATGCCTACACAATTGGTAGACACCCCTCAATTAAGGATGGACTTGGCTTCAAGAGAGAAGCTAAGAACTTAACAAGCCATAAGGCTCCCATTCCCGCCAAGGAGAAAGGGAAGGCCCCTATGGCTAGTAATATGCAAAAGAACCATGCTTTTATGTACTATGATAGGAGATATTCTAGAAATGCTTTTAGAGGTCATGATGTGTTTGATTCACATGCTTATGACTCTTATGCTATGACTGCTTCTAGTTCTCATGTTATGCATGGTAGAAATATGTCTAGGAGAAATGCTATTCATCATGTGCCTAGAAAGAATGTTATTCATGCTCCTAGGAAAGTAGTGAATGAACCTTCTACAATTTATTGTGCTTTGAATACTTCATTTGCAATTTGTAGAAAGGATAGAAAAGTAATTGCTAGGAAGTTAGGGGCAAAATGCAAAGGTGATAAAACTTGCATTTGGGTCCCTAAGGAAATTGTGACTAACCTTGTAGGACCCAACAAGAGTTGGGTACCTAAGTCCCAAGCCTAAATTTGCCTTGCAGGTTTATGCATCCGGGGGTTCAAGCTGGATTATCGACAGCGGATGCACAAACCATATGACGGGGGAGAAGAAGATGTTCACCTCCTACGTCAAGAATAAAGATTCCCAAGATTCAATTGTATTCGGTGATGGGAATCAAGGCAAGGTAAAAGGTTTAGGTAAAATTGCAATTTCTAATGAGCACTCCATATCTAATGTGTTTTTAGTAGAGTCTCTTGGATATAATCTGCTATCTGTTAGTCAATTATGCAATATGGGGTATAACTGTCTATTTACAAATGTAGATGTGTCTGTCTTTAGAAGAAGTGATGGTTCACTAGCTTTTAAGGGTGTATTAGACGACAAACTTTATTTAGTTGATTTTGCAAAAGAAGAGGCCGGTCTAGATGCATGCTTAATAGCTAAGACTAGCATGGGCTGGCTGTGGCATCGCCGCTTAGCACATGTAGGGATGAAGAACCTTCACAAGCTTCTAAAGGGAGAACACGTGATAGGTTTGACTAACGTGCATTTCGAAAAAGATAGACCTTGTGCAGCTTGTCAAGCAGGTAAACAAGTGGGAGGAGCGCATCACAGCAAGAACGTGATGACCACTTCAAGACCCCTGGAGCTGCTGCATATGGACCTCTTCGGACCTGTCGCCTATCTGAGCATAGGAGGGAGTAAGTATGGTTTAGTTATTGTTGATGATTTTTCCCGCTTCACTTGGGTGTTCTTTTTGCAGGATAAGTCTGAAACCCAAGGGACCCTCAAGCGCTTCCTCAGGAGAGCTCAAAATGAGTTTGAGCTCAAAGTGAAGAAGATAAGGAGCGACAACGGATCCGAGTTCAAGAACCTTCAAGTGGAGGAGTTCCTTGAAGAAGAAGGGATCAAGCACGAGTTCTCCGCTCCCTACACACCACAGCAAAATGGTGTGGTAGAGAGGAAGAACAGGACGCTCATCGATATGGCGAGGACGATGCTAGGAGAGTTCAAGACCCCCGAGTGCTTTTGGACGGAAGCCGTTAACACTGCTTGCCACGCCATCAACAGGGTCTACCTTCATCGCCTCCTCAAGAAGACATCGTATGAGCTACTAACCGGTAACAAACCCAATGTATCGTACTTTCGTGTATTTGGGAGTAAATGCTACATTCTAGTAAAGAAGGGTAGAAATTCTAAGTTTGCTCCCAAAGCTGTAGAAGGGTTTTTGTTAGGTTATGACTCAAATACAAAGGCGTATAGAGTCTTCAACAAATCATCGGGTTTGGTTGAAGTCTCTAGCGACGTTGTATTTGATGAGACTAATGGCTCTCCAAGAGAGCAAGTTGTTGATTGTGATGATGTAGATGAAGAAGATGTTCCGACAGCCGCTATACGAACCATGGCGATTGGAGAAGTACGGCCACAGGAACAAGATAAACGAGATCAACCTTCTTCCTCGACCATGGTGCTACCCCCAACTCAAGACGATGAACAGGTTCATCAACAGGAGGCAGTTGATCAAGGGGGAGCACAAGATGATAACGTGATGGAGGAAGAAGCGCAACCGGCACCTCCAACCCAAGTTCGAGCGATGATTCAAAGGGATCATCCCGTCGACCAAATTCTGGGTGACATTAGCAAGGGAGTAACTACTCGATCTCGATTAGTTAATTTTTGTGAGCATTACTCCTTTGTCTCTTCTATTGAGCCTTTCAGGGTAGAAGAGGCCTTGCTAGATCCGGACTGGGTGTTGGCCATGCAAGAGGAGTTAAACAACTTCAAGCGCAATGAAGTTTGGACACTGGTGCCTCGTCCGAAGCAAAATGTTGTGGGAACCAAGTGGGTGTTCCGCAACAAACAGGACGAGCACGGGGTAGTGACGAGGAACAAGGCTCGACTTGTGGCAAAAGGTTATGCCCAAGTCGCAGGTTTGGATTTCGAGGAGACCTTTGCTCCTGTGGCTAGGCTAGAGTCAATTCGAATCTTGCTAGCATATGCCGCTCACCATTCTTTCAGGTTGTACCAAATGGATGTGAAGAGCGCTTTCCTCAACGGGCCAATCAAGGAGGAGGTGTACGTGGAGCAACCCCCTGGCTTCGAGGATGAACGGTACCCCGACCATGTGTGTAAGCTCTCTAAGGCGCTCTATGGACTTAAGCAAGCCCCAAGAGCATGGTATGAATGCCTTAGAGACTTTTTACTTGCTAATGCTTTCAAGGTTGGGAAGGCCGATCCAACTCTTTTTACAAAGACATGTGATGGTGATTTGTTTGTGTGCCAAATTTATGTCGATGACATAATATTTGGTTCTACTAACCAAAAGTCTTGTGAAGAGTTTAGCAGGGTGATGACGCAGAAATTCGAGATGTCGATGATGGGCGAGTTGAACTACTTCCTTGGGTTCCAAGTGAAGCAACTCAAGGACGGCACCTTCATCTCCCAAACAAAGTACACGCAAGATCTGCTAAAGCGGTTTGGGATGAAGGACGCCAAGCCCGCAAAGACTCCGATGGGGACCGACGGACACACCGACCTCAACAAAGGAGGTAAGTCCGTTGATCAAAAAGCATACCGGTCAATGATAGGTTCTTTGCTTTACTTATGTGCTAGTAGACCGGATATTATGCTTAGCGTATGCATGTGTGCTAGATTTCAATCCGATCCTAAGGAGTGTCACTTAGTGGCGGTGAAGCGAATTCTTAGATATTTGGTTGCTACGCCTTGCTTCGGGCTCTGGTATCCAAAGGGGTCTACCTTTGACTTAGTTGGATACTCAGACTCCGACTATGCTGGATGTAAGGTCGATAGGAAGAGTACATCGGGGATGTGCCAATTCTTAGGAAGGTCCCTGGTGTCATGGAACTCTAAGAAACAAACATCCGTTGCCCTATCCACCGCTGAGGCCGAGTATGTTGCCGCAGGACAGTGTTGCGCGCAACTACTTTGGATGAGGCAAACCCTCCGGGACTTTGGCTACAATCTGAGCAAAGTCCCACTCCTATGTGACAATGAGAGTGCTATCTGCATGGCGGAAAATCCTGTTGAACACAGCCGCACAAAGCACATAGACATCCGGCATCACTTTTTGAGAGACCACCAGCAAAAGGGAGATATCGAAGTGTTTCATGTTAGCACCGAGAACCAGCTAGCCGATATCTTCACTAAGCCTCTAGATGAGAAGACCTTTTGCAGGTTGCGTAGTGAGCTAAATGTCTTAGATTCGCGGAACCTGGATTGAATTGTAGCATACATGTAGTTATGCTTTTGGTCATGTTCCTTTTTGCATTATGTTGCTTATTATGGTGCTCAAGTTGTACAAACACTCCCTGGACCTCACAAGTCCGTTGCAAAGTGATGCACATGTTTAGGGGGAGATGTGTTACAACTTGACCCTTTGAGACTAACCATGTGCTTGAGTTTGGTAATTTAGTCTCGAAGGAGGATTGAAAGGGAAAAGGTGGACTTGGACCATGAAAGACTTCCACTGCACTCCGATGAGAGGGTACCTAATTCCAAGTTCATCTCATGAAATCTTATTGCCATTTGCTCTTAATTGAAGACTTTGGTGAGGCAATGGGGTTAGAAGGCCAAGATTGATCCCGTTTTGGTGCTTGATGCCAAAGGGGGAGAAAATAAAGGCCAAAGTGATAAATGGATCAGCTACCACTTGAGAGATTTTGAAAACAGTAGAATAGAGCTTTTTGTTTTAGCAAAACTCTTTTATTGCGTCTCTTGTCAAAAATTGACTTCTTGTGGGGAGAAGTATTGATTATGGGAAATAGGGGAGTTTTTGAAATCTTTGATCAATCTCTTTTGGAATGACTCTCTTTATGCTTCAACATGTGTGTTTGACTTAGAGATAGAGATTTGAGTTTGATTTGCAAAAACAAACCAAGTGGTGGCAAAGGATGATCCATATATGCCAAAATTGAATAAAACTCAAAGTTAGTTTTTATTTGAAGTGATTTTGCACTTGTTCTAGTTGCTTTATGTTGTGTTGGCATAAATCACCAAAAAGGGGGAGATTGAAAGGGAAATGTGCCCTTGGGCCATTTCTAAGTATTTTGGTGATTGAGTGTCAACACAAGTGTTTAAATGTGAATCAACGCCCATGGATGAACAAAGTGCAAATCTTCAACAAAGGTATGTTTCTAAGTCTTAGTACATTGGTTTTGTGTACTAATATATTTGTCTAAGTGTTAGAAACAGAAAGAAGAAGAGAAGAGAAGACTTGGCTGTGTGCAGCCAAGGGGCTGTTTCGGTCTGGGGCACCGGACTGTCCGGTGGTGCACCGGACAGTGTCCGGTGGTGCACCGGACAGTGTCCGGTGCACCAGGCTGCCTTGGCCGAAGAGGCCGCTCTCGGGTTTTTCTCCGGCGACTTCGGCTAAAATTCACCGGACTGTCCGGTGTACACCGGACTGTCCGGTGAGCCAACGGTCGGCCGGGCCAACGGTCGGCCGCGCGATCGGCGCGCGACACGTGGCCGAGCCAACGGTCGGAAGGAAGCACCGGACTGTCCGGTGTGCACCGGACTGTCCGGTGCGCCAGATCTGCAACGGTCGGCAACGGTCGGCTTCGCCATTTAAGGAAATAAATCGGGCACCGGACAGTGTCCGGTGTGCACCGGACTGTCCGGTGCGCCCGACGACAGAAGGCAAGGATAGCCTTCCAGATGTGCTCTCAACGGCTCCTAGCTGCCTTGGGGCTATAAAAGGGACCCCTAGGCGCATGGAGGAGAACACCAAGCATTCCTACAACTCTTCTAAGCACCAAGACATCAATCTCACGCATTCGTTTCATTGTGATAGCATATAGAGCTCTTGTGGAGTTGTGAACTCTCTGTGTTGCGTTGCGAGCTCTTGTTGCGACTTGTGTGCGTGTTGTTGCTCTGATTTTCGAGTCTTGTGTGCGTTGCTCATTCCCACCTTACTCCGTATTTCTTTGTGAACTCAATTGTAAGGGCGAGAGACTCCAAGTTGTGGAGATTCCTCGCAAACGGGAAAAGATCAAAGGAAAGAAAAACACCGTGGTATTCAAGTTGATCATTGGATCACTTGAGAGGAGTTGAGTGCAACTCTCGTCCGTTGGGACACCACAACGTGGAGTAGGCAAGTTTTGTACTTGGCCGAACCACGGGATAACCACCGTGTCAACTCTGTGATTGCTTTCTTGTGGTTATCGTGTTTTGAGTCCTCTCTAGCCACTTGGCCATACTTGTGCTAACCCTTAACAAGTTTTGGTGGCTTAAGTTTTGAAGTTTTACAGGATCACCTATTCACCCCCCCCCCCCCTCTAGGTGCTCTCAGACGTGCGACACGGTGCTCTGCTTCTGCGGCATCCGGCTCCACCAGATCGGCTCGCTCCGCTGCCCCGCCGCGGCCAGGAACGCCACGCCCACTGCCGCGGTGAAGGCCCTGGAGAAGAGCTGCCGCAACGCCTCCTACGCCGGCTGCTCGCGATGCGTGCAGTCCCTGCAAAAGGTAAATCTTTCTTGCTAGCTTTCTCTCCTAATGCCATTGCTTTTGCTCATCTTTTCCGTTCTTGTCCCCTATATAACTAATGTTTGAAATGTTACACCACGCATATCTTGCCTTCTTGGATTCCAAACCACTGATCGATTTCTACCCCTGCTTATATATAGACGAAAACCTTCAACAATTTTGTCAGTTATATGTACCACTCCTGCAGAGCAATAGTGCGGCGCTTCAAGCGACGCCTTCACTCCTTCTTTGCTTGTTTTTTTATCTAGCAAAAGGTGGCCATTTCGATGGTATCCCCTTTCCCACAAAGGGTTTCCACTGCGCTTTCTAACTGCATCATTGTTTCAACTTTCGAACTGATCTGCTTGTTCTTGAGCTTACCATCACCACTAATCATTTCCTACTTGATTGCCTTTCTCTCTGAAAGCAACCATGGGAAAGGGCAATCCCGCCAGGTAACCACCGGATAGGACCATTCCTTGAAAGCTTGAACACGCATTTGTGGGGACAAACCTCCTTCTTTCGAGCAAGGGCAAAGGCGGGGTATTCGCCTTCGGCATTGCCCCCTCCTTTGGCTCTGGGAAGCTGATCATGGAGGGCTCCCTGGGCTTCTTCGAAAGAAGAGAAGCTGACAGCGTCCAGATGCAGAACGTGCTGTCCATCCGGAATCCTAAACCTCCTGATAGAGAAGCCTGCAGTAGTGTCAGTCCCGGTGCTGCGACAGCTACTTGTGGCTCAAGGAGAAGACGATCTTTTTAAAGATTTTCATGTTCTTTATCTTTTATCCTCTACTAGGTAAATACCCAGGAGAACAAGTACTTGGCATTAACCTGAGGGTTTATCTTGTCAAGCTGCAAAACGATCTCACCCAAGAACTTGTACCCAGAACCATCTTTCGTGTGGAAGTTCACAGGTGAGCCACAGAATCCCCCGATTAGTGAGTACACCTGAGTTTTTTTAGCAAATCTTAGTTAGGTGCTCAAGGTCCACATGAAAATTTAAGCACATGGCACCACCAACCTTGTTGGGATTCCTCAGGTCGAAAGCAGGGTGAGACAGCAGCTTCTGAACATTTGCAACATTTCCAGGAATCTCTGAAGTAGCTTGAAGAGCAAACCACTTGCTTACAACCTATCAGAGTAAAACAAAGAAACAACAGGTACCCACTTAATTTGTGTGCTACATTTTTTTCTCCAAGAACTTGCGTGCTACATTAGTTCATAAAAACATTTATCAGTAACAGATAAAGTATAATCAGTCATGTATCTTACCAAGTATTCATGCTGCCACTTGTTATAGAAATCCAAGAGGGCATCATCACGAACTTGGCCTGGATTTTGGGATAATGCTGCTAATGCAGCAAACTGCTCTGTCATGTTAATCGCAGACTTGTACTCATGCAGTGCAAGCTCAACGAAATCTGGCTCATTCAATGACGCAAGGTATGCTACAAGGAACATCAGAAAACTTGCATTAGGTGATAATTCTCTAGAACGTGATTCCTCAGTTGGAGTGCAATAAGTTTGCCAAAGAAAAACATACCAAGGCATGTATTTTTCAATGCACGGCGAGCCATACTATCATGGTTAAATGTGTAAGCCTCAGAACTCCTGTTGCTTTTCACCTAACAAAAAGTTAAAATGAAAAGCTGATGCATGGGGGGACAAGAATAACACAAACAAATACAACGTCCTTCCCAGATAACAGGTCTTCTAGATTTGTGCTATGTCCAAACTACTTAAGTTTGACCAAGTTTATAAAGAATATTGTCAGTACCTTATGACACCAAATAGGTAATATGAGTATAGGTATATTTTTTTATAAAGTTGGCAAACTCAAGATAGTTTGACTGGAACAAAACTAGAACGGTTTTTAAGGTGGTGCCCTTGGTTTTGCCGGTGTCCTCATTTTTACCCTTAGTCGTGTTTTTTGCTCAGTTTTGCCCTTCCAGTGCTATAGAGCAAAAGGGCAAAACTTTGTGTTTTCCGTTGCAACGCACGGGTATTTGCAACGCAGTATTTTCCAGTGCTATAGAGCATGTTAATCTTATTTTGCAAGCACGCAGCTCGAAAATATCCTCCTTGATTCTAATTTCATACTTCGGACTGAGTGCATGGCCTGCTTAGATGTGTATGTTTGTGCAGCTTCATTATAGCTTATTCTTTTTGTTCCCTTCTTAGGATGCTTAGTGGGTCAACTGTAGGGATCTTTCCTTCTACATACGACCTGTGGGACTCGCTTTTTGGTAAGTCATTTATCTGTTAATTCTTCTATTTCTGAATCCTAAAGAAAAATGGTCCCTAATAGCTTATGGTTTACTTGAAAAGTTCATGAATACTCCGACAACAGAATTCAAGGTGATATTCCAGAACAATCATATCTAATCGCTCTTTCGCATGCTCTATATGTATTCTTTTAGGGAGGGCAACCATCTTTAGAGTAGCAATTAGCTGAACCTGCAAAAAAATCTTTTTGTTAGCCCTGATTTGGGAGGATTTCCCCAAACCAGCCAATAATATTATATTGGTAAAATTAAAATAAAGTGGACAAGGAAAGGCGCCTTGTCAGGCAAAGAGAAGAGCTGAAGATAGGATTAGCTTCTATCTATATTGCAGAGTTTGCTGGTACCAGGAAACACAAAAGAAATACAATACTCCTATCTATCACCTGTCTAGATCTCCTTCTAGAAAGAAACCATAGGCTGAATGGTGGGGCCACCAGCATAGCATGAGTATACAATGAAAGCAGATCATAACCACCAGCATTATAGCTGCTTTTAAAAAGTAAGTGTTACTCTGAAAGTTTCTCCTTTTCAGGGTCACAAATGATTGGATTTTTTTGGTTATATACCATTTGTTTGCTTGCAGTATAGTTGCTTTTTTGTGGTTTGAATCTAACAGGATTTTTCCTACTTTTGTTGTATTGTTTGTTTTTTTAGAAAAAAACACAGTAAAAATACGGGCCTCCAGTTTATAAACACTCGGCATGTAGACTAGCGAGATAGTATATAGATTAAACAACAGTCAATAAATGATATTAGGAAGAAGCTTGTGTAGCATCGTTGGCCCTATGGGGCATGCTATGTCAACAATGCATCAGTGGCCTTGTCAGTTTTATTTTGACCCCCTCAAGGCCTTGCAACCATTTCCCAAGCCACAGTATCCAAGAGATGGCAGTGTCACTCAAAGAAGCAGCTGTTCTTAGTATGTGATTTAGGAATTCAATGAATTATATCTATGTATGGTTTCACAAGTCCTATGCTGACAATCTGTAACATGTGTATGCTTGTATTTGAACCTGAAACCTGTGTAGGCTGGTGTGAGATCTGTTTGTGGTATTTTTGGTAACCTGAAACCTATTTTCTATGCTGTGTATGTTGCTTTTTGGTAACCTGAAACCTGTTGTGTATGTTGTGCGTACTACTTTGTAGAAACCTGAAATCTGTTTTGTATACAACAACTTCTATGCTGGTACGAGATTGAAACCATAGAAGGTGTTGTTTTGTATGCTGCTTGCATGCCCAAGGTCCCACAAAGCTTCTATGGTTCAGACTAAAGAACCTACAGTTTTGTATGGCATATGGTTCCACAAGGTTACAAAGAAGTTGATGTTTTGTATGTTTAACCTGAAACCTGTGTTTGCACAAGGTTCCGACAGCATCTTCTATGGTTCAGACAACAACTTCTGCATCAAATAGTTTTGTTTAGATTTAACATAGATTTATTCAAACTAAAAACTTTTTTCAACACATATTCTGTGTTGTCCTAATATGGCGCCCGTAAGGGCGCCTCGAGTTCTAGTACGTTAAACAGCTGTCAAGTGGGAGCCGCATGTTATCCTTTCTCGGAGCGTCTTCAACAGCTCACAAATAATTCATCATTAATCATCAATAAAATGGTAATGGTGGTTATTAATTCATCATCCATCCTGAATAGAATAATGGTGGTTATCAATAGTGCATTTTTTTAATATTGGAGGAGATGCAAAGCGAATCACCAATAATGTTTCCAATATATAGGATCCATCGACACTGTTGCGGGAGATGCCCCCTTTATTTGAGAGACGAAAGTTTTTTTACCCCCTTTATTATGGAGCTGTTTTAGCAATAAAATTATCTTTCTCTAATACGACAGTTTTAGAGTGATAAAAGATATAGAGGAATCCCTGGAGATGGCTCTCATTGTTTCTCTCCCGCACATCGCCCTTGCCTTCGCTTGTATCTTCTTCATTGCCTCGCCCTCCATGCCCTGCCCCGGCGCGAAGAGGAAGTTCACAGGATACTCACAACATTAAGGCCTCCTTTTTGGAAGCAAAGGGAGCAATGGCCAGGGAGAGGGCGCCCCGAGGGGGATTTAGCTGTGGACCGACCAAACCCCGTTGTTTCCCTCTCCTATCCCGTTTTCGGTTTGTGGGCATAAGGGCTTAGACATTCAAAGAATCACATGTTCACCTTCGTACCTATCAGGTTCAGTGGATACAACCATACAGGTTCAAGGTAAGGTATGCGTATCATTTTAATTCCATAAATTAACATTATAATGATGATATATAAAAGATAATTAATCATAAAATCGTGATCTCAAATATATCCATAACAATATGGATCATGAGAACATAAAGCATATGAATCATATAAATATAATAAGTATATAAACATGGTTCATGTATTATTACGGAACAACTGAAAATAAACAGATAACAATATAAACAGGATGACTGTAAAATTAAAACAGACAGATATAACATATTATAATATGACAGCACAGATTAGATAAAAACATTGCAACATATGAAACATCACAGATGAATATATGAAATATATATAATCTGCAGAACGTAAAACAGTAAGAAACTGAATTGATCATACCCTTTCATGCGCTCTGAGGATCCAGATCCTTGTCCAGCTTCTCTTGTCATGTCGTTAGGAAGAAGATGTTTTGGGCAGTCGCGTAGACGCTCCCCAAAAACCTAATTGCTGATCCCGCGGGCAAGGTCTCGAACGGCAAGGGCTTCGGAGGCACCTGTCCTCTCGCTGCTCTGTGCGCGCAAAGTCACGAGATGTGAATACTCTTACTTGCGGCTGGGCTGTGACTCTGAAAATGGTTCTGTTCTCGTGTACCAAGTGACAGGGGTTCTCCCCTACTTAACCTCTCGCAGAGGGAAGATGAAGGAGAAGGGTCGCATGCGGCACGCCAAGAGACGGGCACCTGAAGGACAAGGGTCTCGCATGCAGCTGACGAAGAGACAAGCAACTGAAAGGTTTAACCCGGAGTTGAAACTCCCGCGGTTAATGAGTGCTAAAAATTAACACAACCACCCGCCCGCTCATGCCCGGCCGGCGGCGACGGCGGCGCGCGTGTGGCACGCTCTTGACCGTTTCTTGACTTCTCAAGTTAAGTGAAATAATTCCCACCATATAAGTCAAGTCAAAGACCTTTTGACTTGCAATATGGTAATATTGGTATTCTCCACCATTACACATCATAGAGTTTTATTAAATAAAAGGGCCAGGTCCATAAAAGATCCAATAAGGTAATGGTTCAATAGAAAACACTAGCACCAGCACACAAATAGTACTCAAATATATGTTACTACGAAAACAACAGCTACATCATCAATATATATTTTGACTAAAATTTCAACTAACAGCAGGTGGTCTATGGTCAGCAAGTTTCCATAGTTAGCAAGTTTGAGTACAGTCGACCTTAACATCTGCGGCTCAAATATGAGTTTACCTTTAAAACAAAATCACACTTCTGTAGCCGTCATAGTCAATGGTACATCTGCAGTTAATATGAAGCAAGCATCGTCTCAGAATATAGGTTTAGTTTAGATGATCTAATGCTACAAAAACAGGATAAAACGAAGTCAACAAGCAAATATAACTGTGAAATTACTTGTTTAGCCAAATTAATTGAACATTTCATTTTTTTTTTTGTTTTCATAAATATGCGACGATATCTCAGATTGGAAGAGCTCGTTAGCATCTAACTTCTGCTTATTAGTTAAGTCTTGCATATCCACGACATCGATGTACTTCTCTATAAATTGATGCCAATGGAATCAGAAGCAGCAGCCATGTTCTGCGCTCTTCGTTCAGAGTGACTTATTTCAATTGGAGGTTCTGCTGTCTTGTTAGGACCAACCAGTAGGTACAAGGGCTATGATCTTGTATTTTCTCCTGCTTCATTATCAATTACCAATAGAAACTTTGCACAGCAATGTACAGTGTGGTTCGTTTTGAAAAAAAAAAGGGTCCTGGCCAGTCATAGACTACAGAATCAAGTTCGGTATTTTCTATTGAACCGTTTAGGCTTTGTTCGTTTACACCAATCCCGCTCTGGATTAGCATGGATTGGAATTAAATCCATGCCTCAATCCATGCCCCAAAATAATCCATGACTACTTAATTTTTTTTATTCGGTTAAACCCATCATGGAATATAACCCAAAGGTTTGGGAATTTTTTAAACTATGGAAGACATAGATTCTATCCATAGTCCATTAGGTATGGAACAAATCCATGAGATATTGCACAAGTTTACATTAGAATCCATGGATCAAAAGAATAACTAGCTTTGAAAGTCACATGGATTTGTTGATGGATTTAATCCCACCATGGGATTGGGTGTGAGATATGGATTCACCCAATCAATACCCGGATTAAATCCATGGTGGGATTATATCCCATGTAACCGAACAAGTCCTTAGTGATATTTCTTCAACCCTCTGCTTCCAACCATTTTGTATTGATTCTCAATTGGGTAGTGCATTCCCACATCCCACATTCAGAATTGTAAACCGTTTTCTCAACAACCCAAATATGCCCCTTCAATACGATTCTGAAGCTGTGCATGCCGATGATTAAACAAGTCATTGTAGTTTGCTTACTCATTTCTCTGCGATGATCCATGCCTTCTAAACTCGCTACCTAACTCATCGGCACGGTGCTAAGAATGATGGAGTGTTAGCATATCCACCATCAAGGTAGAATTTCCCCGATGGTACATAAAACCCCTTCATAAGAGCAGAACATATGACTCCTGCATCATAGCAGATTCTTCCCACCCACAAGAGACGAAAGTGAATTTGAGATTAAGTCACAAGTGAACATAACATTTTGGGACAATGTCCCTTTTTTTGTTTCTGTAAGGTGGGACCTTCTTTTCTGTATGGTAATGGGGATGTGTCCCGTCAATAGCGCCAATGCACTTCTGCACGTGAGATTGTTGGAATAGTGTGTTTGGAATGATACAAGGGCAAGTAGCATATATAAACCTGGAAGAACGGCATAAACCGAGGCTTTGATAAAATCTTGGCATGTGTTTGGTTTAGATTTGAAAGCCTGATGAATCTGAGTCAATGTCGGAATTATATCGAAGACCTCATTGACTTTCCTTGTATTATCTCACCGCCTGTTAGAACTCTTTCTTCAGCCTTTCATTGCTACCATTATGGGAGAGCATGAACAAAATATATTCCTAATTGCTCCTCGATCTTAACACAGTGTGTTTCACATAATAAGTTTTATGCTCTATGAAGATTTGCTATAATTCTAAAGATCTCAACCTCCATTCTAAACTATGACCTGCACCAATTTTAGTGGCTTTCTAGGATTTCTTTGACCTTTTTGGACCAGGAAGAGATGATGTGTTCTGGCATCTTTTCATCATGAGACATGACATGACAGCAGGGGAAATAATACAGAAAAGTTCATCATTTAAATAGTAGACTCTACTAGGTACAAATTATCATTTAAATAGTATCTTCTAGTATACTGTACAGGCTATAAGCTTTGCAGATTTGTATGAAACTAAAATAAAACAGCAATTGTGTGTGTGTGTGTGGGGGGGGGGGGGGGTGCAGGGGTTGGCCTAGCCTTGGTTCCACCAGTGTTCCTATTGGGTAACGGTACCATACCACAAATCCTATTGATAAAAAAAATACTGTGGTGCAAATGACTTGATTTAAACATGCAAACTTGCAAAATTAGTATGAATTAATAATCTAAAAGGAAATACTCATATCATCCCAAAGCTAATCCATTGGACCCTTAGAACCACAAAGACGATGGCAACCAAGATATTTGCATTTTCCTCCACAATAATACTGCACGAGCAGATCATACTTACTTTGATGTACAACACAACATCACAAGCGCCTACTCCTGAGATTATGATTGGCAACCACCATCCTAAACCGATTTGAGAAGTCCATTCATTGCTATCCTTCTCCTATCCCTGGTGGTCATGCGCTCACCATAGGCTGACAAAATGTCTGCAAGATCAATTACTCCAACTTCCTTTAATCTCTTGCTGACCTCTTCAAACATTACGGCTCCCTCATCATTCGAGAAATAGTACAGAAACTTGTTATAGTCAAATCTCGGCACATCTACCCCACCCCACATTGTCCTCTCTACAAACTTGGTCGCCTCCAATGTCCTCCCGGCTTTCACCAAGCCACCAACAAATATGCTCTCAAAATTCACCAATGGATCCCTCCCCTTCCGACCCCTCTTCCCAAGGTGCCCCTGAAGCAACATGATGTAAGTGTGCATGTTCGGTTCACATCCCCTGGTGATCATCTCCCTGAACACCTCAGTGGCCTCCCCTGCTCGTTTGATCCTCAGCAACCCCTTCATCAATCCATGATAGAGAGCAATCTCCTTCTCCTTAACGCCATGGAACACCCTGTATGCTTCCCTCACCCTTCTCCTCGACATCAGCCCATACACCAAATCTCCCAGCACCTCACCATCCACTTCCAGACCTCGTTTTACCATTTCTGCCAACACCATGTACGCGCCCCATACCCTCCCTTCCTTGCACAGCCATGACACCACCGCGCGGCAGCACCCGCCTCCGTTGTCCCGCACTCCGCTCCTCCGCATTCCGTCGAACAACTTCATGGCGTCGGCTACGCGGTTATTCTTGAACATGGTTACCACGATCTCCTGGTACGCCGCGGCACCCGGCTCGAGGCCGCGCCTCTCCATGCCATTCCACACCCTGCATGCGTCCGCAAGAGACCCCGCACGGCAGTACGCAACGACCAGCAGGTCGCAGCACCTGCCCGTGCGCGCGACGCCGTGCCGGTGCTCGGCGCGCTTGATCGCCTTTTCCGCGACGTCAGGGAGCCTGCACGGCTCCGAGCACGCGACGTCGGTGACGAACGTGAGGACCCGAGCGCGGTGGCACTCGGGGAAGAGCGTCACGAGCGCGGCTACCTTCCCGACCTCGCGGGCGGGAGCGAGCCCTCGCACGGCGGCGCGGAGTGCCGCGGCGGAGAGGAGGCTGCGGGGCAGTGAGAAGAGCGTGGAGTGGAGGAGGTCGATGTTCCCGGACTTGGCTAAGACGTCTAGGAGGCGGGCGGCAGTGGCTGGGGAGTGTGGGAACCCACCGCCTCCGCTGTCGCTGTCGCTGTCGCCGTCGCCGTCGCCGGCGCCGGCGCCGCGGTGGAGGGTGGAAAGGTGCGAGAGGAGGCGGTGCACGGGGCGCCAGGAGAGCGGGAACCGCGAGGAGGCCTGGAGGAAGAGCTCGCGAATGTCGGCGGGCGCGGTGGGCAGCGGCAACGCGGAGAGGCGGCGGCGCAGCGCGTCGTCGGGGTCGTGTTGCTGCTGGTATAGGATCGTGCATAGGCGGAGCATCAGCGCCGGATCGGTGGGCTTAGGCACGGGGGCCGGCGCGGGAGACGGCGTGGTGGAGAGGTGACAGCAAAAAAAAAGGAGGCGGTGGCGGGGACGGGGAGGCATCGTGTGGCTTCGGTCGTTGGTAAGGCGACGAAGGGCGGCGCGGGCGCGCGGCTCAGCCTCAGCGGTTGAAGAGCGCGAGAAAGCAGCCCGGCTGGGGCACACTGCCGTGCAACTGTGAGGTGAGATCGACGAACGGAATCTGGGCCGTGGGATCGTTGGGCTGTGTGGCCCGTGCGTGCACATGGGCATCATTTGTGCCTTGTGGGTATAGATGTCCAAACAGTGCGGGCCGCCCGTTTGGCCCGTGGCACGGCACGAATTTAACCCGGTCCAAATACGGCCCGACACGGTCGGTTATGGGCCCGGACCGGCACGGCCCGTTTAGCGGGCCGGTTATGGGCAGATACGACGGCCCGCGTGCTTTGGCCCGGCCCGGCCCGATAAATAGGTCGGCCCGACGGCGGCCTGCATATTTATGTAAATACTAAATATGTAAATACATTTAATTCTCTCATAGTATGTAAATACTAAATACGTGGCCAAACATATATAAAATACATACATAAATATTTTGTTGTCTTAATATATATAAATAATATGTTATTATATATGATTAATTCTGTTAAATATATGTATTTATATACCGTTCTACTGTTGGTTCGGGTCAGTGCCCGGCCCGGTCCGTTGAGGCCCACCGGGCCAACGGGCCGGCCCGGCACGATTTTTCCCTGTGCGTGCCGGGTTTGGGCATGTCCTTAGGCACGTGGGTCAGCCTGACCCGGCCCGAAGCATCAACGGGCCGTGCCTGGCCCGGTCCTATTCGTACCGGGCCGAAACGGGTTCGGGCCGGGTCCGTGCCGGGTGGCCCGTTTGGACATCTATACTTGTGGGTACAGGAACACGGCTCGCGAATGATTTTTCGTTGTATTGGGAAGGGAAAGTTAGACACAGACAGCTTAGGCATTGTTCAATTCTTCTCATTGCAAATGAATTAGATGTGATTAGAAAAAATTAAGAAAAAAATGACTTGGATTTAAATTTACCTAATCTTACTCAATCTATATGAATTGAGAGAGAACCGAACAAGCCTTTAGTATACTCTTTTAGTTTTGTTGGAGTTATACCAAGGACTAGAATAGAGCTGGAGTGGAACTCTATATTTTATCTCTACTACTCTATGATGGTAGAGTGGGCGTTCACTTTTTTTGGTGAAGCACGCCACGCCCCCGCCCAACATCATCAGCGTTCGTGTCCTCTGTCTCCCGCAATCCCCGCCCGGCCATCCCACGCTCGCGCCATCGATGGCTCTCCTCCTCGCCTCGCGTCCGCCACCTCCTCCTCGCCCCACATATGGTGCGTCCGCCACCTCCTCCTCGCCCCGCTTGCTGCTATCTGGGGAGATCTCCTCGTCCCACATGCGGCGCGTCCGCAGTCCACGAAAGGTCTGCACCTCCTCCCGTGCCGTTAATGGAAGGTCTGCCACCTCCTCCCGCGCCCGCGCCGTCAATGGAAGGTCCGCCACCTCCTCCCGCGCCCACGTCGTCAATGGAAGGTCTGCCACCTCCTCCCGTGCCTCCCTTTCCCTATGAGCATCCCCTGCCATTCATGGCGCTCCCCATCCATCCTCAAAAACTTCTATTTAAGAAACCCTAATCGAGCCCACCAAAACCATCCCCATCCTCCTCAGATCTTCCACGCCCTCCGATTTTACCTTTTGTCTCTGTGTCTTGTTTTTATTACAGAATCTGTAGCAAATGGCTAACGACGAGGACACCCAGCCCCTTGTTTGTGACAATGGACTGTTTCAGTACAAAAATGCACTCCAAAAGTGGTTTTGGATCAACAAATGTTTTTATAATTCCTCAAAAAGAAAGAACATCAGGACAGAAACTCATTATGCCATTTCAATACAGTTCGTTTAAGCTTCATTATCAGTATGCCATTATAATTTATTGTAGTTCATTATTTTTTCTGATTACTTCCCGTTTCTTCCTAGATGTTTACGTGCATCTGTTAGATCCGGGGCAAGAGGACGGTGAAAGACTTGGACCTTGTCGGCGAGCGCAACCGCTAATCTTAAACTAATTAGCAAGTGTGGAAATAAAGGTACACAGTAGTGATTATCTGAGATTTATATGAACTTTTGATGTATTTTTTCTTTTTTGTTTGCCTTCATCTAAATTTCTATAGTACAATAGAAAAATGATCATTATCATCAGAATATTATAGCGGTAGCACACAACGAAGGTAAACAAAAATTACATTTTTCTAGCAGTGTAGTATCCGGCTAGAGTATACATAACTTGCAGAAAATAATTATCGAACACTGTATATTATAGCAGTATACCATACCACTCACTGCCAGTTTCGATTAGAAAACATTTATAGAAATCAGTAGAGAAATGATCATTAGCAGCATTATATTATTTTTGCATGCATTTCGGTTATATCTTTAGCAACATTTCGGTTAGTTATACTGCTACATTTTATCTTTGAAAGAGGATTATATTGTATACTTTTCCGCAATTTGTATTTTTCTTTTTTGTTTGCCTTTATCTGTAGTGAGACATATAGCCTTCTGCTACCCGTTGTTTAGGGTTTTGCTTGTGTTTTTTAGTGGTCAGCTATCCTTTCTTAACCCAATCATGCATTTAACCCTATCATATGGTTCTATTGTTATGGTGTGTTTTGGTTTTTTAGGGTTTAGGGTAGAAAAGTCCAGCAACACTATTGTTGTTTGGCTTCTTTCCTCAACCATATTGCACTACAGTCCTTCTGAAACTAGGATCAACACTACAAGACAAATGGCACCGTCTATACTTAACCAAAATAGGACGGTTGCAGTTCTACATCCCGTTCCTACTGAGTCCCTGTAAGAACACATTTCATAATCATTTCTATTAAATCATGGACAACCAAATCTGAACTCACTTTTAATGTAGTTTCGTGCTATTTGATGACGTTGAAAACATTGGTGTCGGCGTTTCGGACCCGCGGGGACCGTCAACCGACCAGTAAATTTGTTGTTGCGTGTCCCTGCCCAGATGGGTTGATGCAAGATGGAACACAAGCGGGGGGAATGAGGCTTATATTATCTTGCACTGGGGTGCTCGTAGTAGGGGTTACAAGTGTCGCGAGAGAGCGAGGGCGAGAGCGAGAGAGGGAGAGAGAGAGAGTCTCCGCATGCTGCCTGTCTCGTCTGCCCCGCGTCCCTGCGTTCCCCCTCAGTCCACATCCTGCGTCGACGTGAATGTATCTCAGCGCGAACTTGAACGTCCCCCCCAGGAAGGTCCTGGACATCCCATTTTATAGATACAAGGAGATGTTCAGCTGTACAACGAGGTGTAGCTATGCGCTAACGTGGCTGGCGGGGAAGTGCCTTGAGCCCTATACACGAGCTAACGTGGCCGTCGGAGAAGTGCCTTGAGCCCTGCAGAAGCACAGCTGTCGGTGCGGCATGGATGCTGCTGACGTTTCCTTGCTTCCGTAGGAGGTTGAGAGCAATCCGACGTCATGGGCGCACGCGGGGAACCATCATTACCTGTTGTCGGAGTAACCTTAGATGGGACTCCGGTCTTGTTCCTTCGTAGCCTGAGGCAGCTAGCTAGGAGTAGGGTAATGATGTATCCCCTGTAGCGTAGTCGGTCCGAGGCCCAGGTCGGGCGAGGCGGAGACTTCTCCCGAGGCCGAGGCTGAGGTCGAGGCCTGGGGTCGGGCAAGGCGGAGACCTTCTCCCGAGGCCGAGGCTAAGGCCGAGGCCTAGGGTTGGGCGAGGCGGAGACCTTCTCCCGAGGCCGAGGCTGAGGCCGAGGCCTGAGGTCGGGCGAGGCGGAGCTCCCTGCTGCGCCCGAGGCCGAACTCGTGGGAGATCGTGACTCAGTTTTACCCTGGTGGTTGGCACAGTAGCCGGAGCGGGGCGAACAACGTTGTTTTCCTGTCAGATTGGTCAGTAAAGGGGCGAAGTGACTGCGGTCACTTCGACCTTGCCGACTGAGGCATGCGTGTCAGGATAAGGTATTAGGTGATGCCCGCATTAAATGCGCATGCGATATGGTCGGCTGGTAAGGCGATTTGGCCAAGGTCGCTGCACGACAAAGTCTGCATGAGCTAGGCTTCGGGCGAGCCGAGGGTACGTCTGCTGACTGAGGGGACCCTCGGGCGAGGCGTGAATCCGTCCGGGACTACTATTACCGCCCGAGGCTGGGCTCGGATGAGGTCGCGTCCCTTCGTAGATGTGGCCCTGACTTGAACCGCGCTTTATCAGCCGGGTATGGTTTGTTCTGAAGATGTTTTCCAGCCGGATTAAGGAGCATTGGGGGTACCCCTAATTACGGTACCCGACAGTAGCCCCCGAGCCTCAAAGGGAGTGTGGGCACTCGCTTGGAGGTTCTGCCGGATTTTTGCAAGGGGACCGGCCCATCTCGGTTATATTTTATTCCGGTGGGTGCGGCGAGTGCACCCGCCGGGTGTAGCCCCCGAGGCCTCGAAGGAGTGGTTTGACTCCTCGGAGGTCTTAATTCTTTTTGCGATGCCCCGGTTGGCTTTGTCGTTCCCTCATGCGGCCTGGCCGTAGCCCGGGTGCATGGTCAGGCTCTGAGTTTTCACGCTGGTTTGTTGACGTGGTCAACGGTTCGGCCGTAGCCTGGTGCGAGAGCAGCCCCCGAGCCTCTGCACGGAGCGAGAGGACGATCAAGGATCGTCTTGACTTTTATTGTACGCCCCTTCGTCGCCTTTCCGCAAGGAGGAAAGGGGGAAAGCGCCATGTTGCCCTCGGAGGGCGCCGAACATGGTGTTTCTAGTGAGTTGCTAGCGGGTGATCCGAGTGGACGCCCGAGCCCCATTCGATAAGGGTCGGCTAGTGGCCCAGAGGCGCGCTCCAAAAGTACATGCATGTGATTTGCTGGACCCGGACCCATTCAATAGGGTCCGAGGGCTCGATGCCTCCCTCCGGTGGGATTCCGTTACAAATCGTTCCCGCTGGTCTCGGAAATGTCCTAGGGTACCTCGGGAGCGTAGCCCAAGCCTCGGCCATGTAACAGACGTACCCAGGGTCATCCCTGACTCTGCGTGCTCTGGGGCGGCTGTCGAACCCTTCCGAGGGGCCAGCCTTCGAACCCCTGATCAGTAAAGGGCTCGGAGCCTGAGTGCTCTGGGGCGGTTGCCGAACCCCGGAGGGCACAACCTTCGAACCCCTGATCAGTAGGAGGGCTCGGGGCCCGTTTCCTTCGCTGGGAAGGATTCTTTTCGGAATATCCCCTTTCCCGGTCCCTGTGGCAAGAGAGAGAGAAGAAAAGGAAAAGGATATGAATTTAAATAAGGTGGTGCACCTTTTTTGACGCGGTCATCATGACGGAGGTGAAACGGCGCCCGCTTCTCCTGCCGGAGGTGTCGCTTGCCCTGCCAAGGAGTTAATGCGACGGTACGGGCGATTCGCGGGGCGTCTGTTGCGCGTGCGCGAGCCGTTCAAGGAATAGAAAGACTGTTTCACCTTCGAGTTTGAATTCTGCGGTGGGTTCGGGCGAAGCCTTGGGTGAATCTCTCCCGAGCCTTTATATACCCAGAAGAGGGGCCAGTGGTGGTTCTTTACCCTGCCGTTTGCGCTTGCCTTCTGCTTTGGTTTCCGCAAACTAAGAGAGCAGCCAGAGAAAAGGAAACCACGCACCTCGTCCCTTCCGCCCCCACCACCTCCACTCGACGATGGCTGACAAGGTGACCGTCATTCCCCGCGCGACCCGTGGCCTTTTTCCACCGTTGTCGTGGGGGATCTGGAGGCCCTCGTTGCCGATGGTCTGCTCTGTCCCCTCTCCGATGGGTCGCAGCCGGAGTGGATGGCCCCCGCAAGCGAGGCTGGCCGGACTCCGCCGCCGGGGTATGTGGTCAGTTTCATCCCCTTCCATGAGCGGGGGTTTGGAGTGCCAGCGAGCCGCTACATGCGGGCGCTCCTGCACCACTACGGGGTGGAGCTGCATAACTTCAACCCCAACTCTATTGCACAAGCGGACATCTTCGCGGCGGTTTGCGAGGGTTTTTTGGGGATTGACCCTCACTGGGACCTGTGGACCCATCTCTTCTCCGCGGAGTTCTTCGCTGCAACGATGGAGGCGAAGAAGGTCCGTATGGCAGTGCGGGTCGGTGGCTGCACCCTCCAGCTGAGGCCGAGGCACGCGCAGCAGTACATCCCTGCCTCCCTTGCATCTTCGAACAAGGGGTGGCAGAACCGGTGGTTTTATCTCCGGAACGACGGTGGGATGCTTCCGCCGTTTTGTCAACGAGTGGTGACCGCCGCCAGCACTAACTGGCGCTGGGGGGCCACGCGCGAGAACCAGGAGAAGCTCCAGCCTATTCTGTAGGCCTTGCAGAAGTTACGAGATGCGGGTCTTACCGCTGCGGGGGTCGTCGCCGCTATACATCGTCGGAGGGTGCTCCCTTTGGCCGAGCGGCGGTTGTGGCTCGCGGAGATGAAGCCGGGGGTCAATTCGGAGGACTCGCGGATGTCCTTGACCTCCCTCTCCGCCGACGACCTCCTCAAGCGGGTAACAAGTACGGTAGGGAAGGCCGGATGCCGGCGCCCTTAGCTAGCCCGCGATGTGTCCCGACCGTGGTATGTGTCCCTGGTAAGTGTCTGATCCCCCTTATGTTTTGCGCCGAGTTTTCCACGCCCTTGATTCTTACTGTTGGGATTTTTGTTCGTCCCCAGGGGTTGAGGATGTATAAACCCGACAGGCCACCGATCTCGGAGGACGCGGTGGACCGAGCCGCGCGGACTTGCCGCGGAGAAGGAGAAGGAGAAGAAGGACGCGGAAAAGGCCTGAGCTCGCGAGAGGATGCTAGCTCAGGAAGCCTTGGAGAAGTGTTGTCGGAGGTAGGCGAGGGATGGGCTCCCGAGGGAGTCATCGCCGGAGACGCCTGACGATGACGATGACGATGATGACGATGACGACGAAGACGACGACATGGCGGCCCGTCTTGGCCTCAACCCGGACCCGAGGCTGGGCCAGGGGTCGCTGAGCCAGCCTCCAAGTGGGCTGGCACCATCAGTGCCTGGGGCCAGGACACCAAGGTCCCAATCCGAGGAGCGGAGGCAGGCCGAGGGGGTACTTGAAAGGGAATTAGGCTTACACCTATTTCCTATACTAATTTTGGTGGTTGAATTGCCCAACACAAATAATTGGACTAACTAGTTTGCTCTAGTGTATAAGTTATACAGGTGCCAAAGGTTCACACTTAGCCAATAAAAAGACCAAGTATTGGGTTCAAACAAAGGAGCAAAGGGCCAACCGAAGGCATCCTGGTCTGGTGCACCGGACTGTCCGGTGCACCACCGGACAGTGTCCGGTGCACCAGGGAAGGTCGACTTCAAACTCTTCACCTTCGGGAATTCTCGGAGCCGGCACGCTAAAATTCACCGGACTGTCCGGTGTACACCGGACAGTGTCCGGTGCTCCAAGAAGTCGCGGCTTCGAACTCGCCAGTCTCGGGAATTCGCTTCGGCTGCTCCGCTATAATTCACCGGACTGTCCGGTGTACACCGGACTGTCCGGTGTGACAGCGGGGCAACGGCTACTTCGGCGCCAACGGTCACCTGCAGGCGCATTAAATGCGCGCCAGAGCGCGCAGAAGTCAGGCACGCGCGAGACGGCGCACCGGACACTCTACAGTACATGTCCGGTGCGCCACCGGACATCCAGGCGGGCCCAGAAGTCAGCTCTCCAACGGTCGGAACCCTAATGGTCGGGTGACGTGGCTGGCGCACCGGACATGTCCGGTGTGCACCGGACTGTCCGGTGCACCATGCGACAGACAGCTTTCACCAATGGCTAGTTTTTGATTGGTGGCTATAAATACCACCCCAACCGGCCACTTCAAGGTGTGGGAGCCCAAGCAACATTCCAAGTCATCTAGTTGACATACTCAAGCCCTCCCAACCACATATATTCATTGATCCATCCTATACACAAGATTTAGACCACTACAACCAACACAAGTGCCACAAAAGAGAGAGCAAGCAAAAGAGAGCTACTCAATTGAGTTTAGCACTAGTGCCTTGTGAGATCCTTCGAGAGATAGTGTGTGCTTCATCTTTGTGTTCATTTGCACGTGGAGTTTTGACTCCCATTGAACTTCCTCCAAAGTTTTGGAGGCTTGTAAAAGCTAGCAAGAGACACCAAAGTGTGTGGTGGTCCTTGCGGGATCGAGAGTGATCCTTGAGAAGAAGAAGAGCTCGCCAATCCTTGTGTGATCGGGGGAGAGAGGGAAAGGGTTGAAAAATACCCGTCCTTAAGTGGACTCCTCAACGGGGACTAGGCCTTCGAGGGCCGAACCTCGATAAAACAAATCACTCGTGTCCATTGTGTTTATTGCTTGTGATTTGTTTGTTTTCTCGTACTCTAAGTTTTTCTTGCTCCATTCTTTGCCAATATCATTTGGTGTCGCTTCAAGTTAAATTTCCATTTAGTGAAGCCACACGTTGCAAGAAAGAACTTGTCCTAGTGCTCTTCTCATCTAAGGCCTTCTTGCTTTGTTATTCTATAACTTATTAGTTGTATTGATTTACCTCTCCCGCATTATTTAGCAATACTCTTTTCAAGCAAGAACTTAGTTTCTATTCTCCGATATTTGTATATCTTGTTCTAACCACTAATCAAGGGATCTAGTTAGGGGATAAAGTTTTAATTTTCAGGTTCCGCCTATTCACCCCCCCTCTAGGCGACTTTCAATTGGTATCGGAGCTAGGCACTTTATCTTGAGTCTAACAACTCGAAGTGATGGCTCGTAGAAGATCCCAAAAGAACAAGAAGACCCAGGAGAACAAGGAGGTAACTCTTGAGATATTACTTTCGGATTGTTCTAATTATGATTCATGGTCTACTAGAGTGATAAATGCTTTTAGAGCGGTAGACCCACAATTAGAACAAATTTTAGACAAGAGTATTATTCCTCCTAACTATGCTAGGGAAAATGCTTCCGAAGAAGATTTAAGATGTATACGCTTAAACTATCTAGCTTATGACATCTTAAGTAAATCCCTCAGCAAAGAAGATTATCATGCCTTCATAATAAAATATGACAAACCCATTTGTGATGTGCATGATATTTGGACTAGAATTAAAAGCAAATTTAATAAGTCCAAACATGATAGTTCATTTTGTGCTTCTACTTCCTTTGGTATTTGTGATACTAACCCTTGCAAGGAAGAAGAAAATGAACGGTGGAGACCAAACGATGAATCCACCTCTCCAAAAGGTTTGTCTTCCCATTTCGATTCCCACATGTGTTGTGTGGCTAATGAAAATAACAGCGGAAGCACAAATGAGGATGAGGAGGAAGAAAGAAGCTTTGTGCATCTCTACGCTCGCCTAAGCCAAGAAGATAAGGCGGTCATGCTCAAACTTCTAGAAAGAGCGAGAGAGCAAAGCGAAGCTCGTCAAAGGCTAGAAGATATTCTCTCCATAAAAATGCTACACTTTGACGAGTTGACTAAAGAACATGAGGAGCTAAAGTGCTCTCATGTTGATTTGGTCCAAAGGTATGAAACTGTTTCAATTGAGCATGATAACGCTTTACATTGTATTGCTCAATTAGTAAATAGGAATACCTTGCTTAAGGACCAAGTAGAAAAGCTAAAAGTTGAAAATCTAGCTTTTCAAGAAAAATATGATATGCTTCTATGTTCTCATGAAAATCTTATGGATGATCATATCATATTAAACATTGCTCGTGAGGTTGTGATAGAAAACTTAAAATCCCAACAACCTCAATCATGCACATGTATTCAAATTGATACTATATTACCATGTGCTAATGCTTGTTGTTTGTCGACAAGCAAATCTTCCTTTGAGCTAGAATTTGCAGGAACAAATGATGATTCATATCAAAAGCTCAAAGAAGAAAATGAGAGGCTAAAGAAGAGCTTGACTCAACTAAAAGGGAAATGCATTGCCCAACCCTCTCAAGATAACCGTGATCACATGGTGAAGAAGCTTGAGACAGAAACAACCGTGGCATGCACTACATCCCTTGAAGAAAATGTCAAGGATTTGAGGATTGCCAAGAGGAAGAAACAAAAGATGAAATTCAACACCTCCTCCAAAAGCCTCAACCACGCCTCCACAAAAGGTAACATCCAAGGTAATGATCAAGCCACACTTCACATTAAGAGGTGTAGTGAATGCTTTGAAGAGGGGCACTTGATTAGGTCATGTCCCTACATTAAAAATGGCTTGATTATTAACAAGGATAATAGACTTTGTTTTAAATGCTCCAAGAAGGGACACTTGCTTAGATCTTGTCCCCATTTAAAACAAAAGGCATAGGGTTAGAAAAGAAAGTTTTTACTAACCATGTAGCAAGCAACAAACAAGGAAAGAAGAAAACTTCAAAACTTGAAAAACGCCTATGCTACACATGCCGAAAGAAGGGACATCAATGCAAGGATTGTCCCATTGGTAACAATTCCACTCCTAACTTGTCAATTAATTCTCATGTAACTAGGCAACCCAAAATTGCAACTTGTGCTAGAAAGGTAATGAGTTTACCTAGTACTAACACAAAGGACTTTTGGGTTCCTAGATCTTTGTTGACTAACCGTGATGGACCCATCAAGCGATGGGTACCAAAATATGCTTGACAAGCTTTGCAGGAAAAGAAGATGATATGAAGCCTTGGGGTGCTTGAGAAAGTCCATTCGATTCTTATCAACTCAAGCTATCAATCTTCAATAATCTATATCCGTGATTGACCCAAGGTTATTCTTCAAACTACTACATCTTAAACTCATATCATCTCGAGGAAGTTATTGATGTTGTAGGAAATAAAGAATTATCTTATGCGGAAAAATCAAGGCCTACAACATGGAGGAAAGCCAAAGGATGGTAACACTTATCTTTTAAGTGCAAGTATTTAAAATATCATTTCTTATGTGTCTTGTGTAGTCACATAGAAAAATTGAAGCACTTTAAATGTCTTTAAATTGATATTACCATTCTTTGAAGAATTTCCTCTCATATGGTAGTTTGCACATTCATCATTTCCATACTATGGCAATCTACATGCTTTAATTTATTGCTAGTATGTCATGGCATATCTTTCCTCTAATTATCTTGTTGTTGCCATGATTCTAGATATAGAGAGATATTTCATGTTCTTAAAAGAATAAGGTGTCATGTAAGGAATTCAAATCCTTAGGACACTTATAAAAGGAAAACTCTCTCTATAACTAGAATAGTGAGATTAATGATTTTATCTAAGTAACCCAAGTAGTCTCACTTATAGAGAATAGGTTTCTCTTTGGAAAAGCATGTAATCTAACATAAAAAGAAAAATCAATCCAATGACTTATGAAGTGCTTCTACTTACTTAGATTGGATTTGATTCTTTCACATTTATCGCTTTCCATATCATGAATTAGATTCCCATAATCATAAAGGATTATTTATGCTTGTTTTAGGAGTTAAAATTGAGCATAACATCATCTAAGGATAATCTAGTTCATGCTATGAAGTTTCCATGTTTTAGTAATCTAGCTTCTCATTCCTTATCAAAATGATTACAAAAATGGAAACTAGTGCTTGTGTTGCTACTAACATTTCTCTTGAGTTCAAATTATGAAAATCTACAAGAAAGAAAGTGCACAAGCCTCATGGGTTGATCTTCACCCAAAGGAAGAAAGGCAAAAGCAAAGGTATGGGAACTCATCTCCTTAAGTTTGGTTCCCATCTCAATGGGTATTTAATCTAAATTATCATATTCTACCCTTGTGAGGAATAGATTCTTTATTGGACCAAAATTAACTAAGTATGCATTCAATATCATATTCATAAATGCGCTTGTCCATCAGAATCTAATTCATGCCTTTGCTATATCCATTCTCATATTGATGCGCTTCTAAGTCATGATAATAAATTCAATATGAAAAAGTAAAATTCCTTTGATTGATCAAAAATGATTAAAAAGGTGCTCATTCCTCTTCTCTGTTAATGTGCACTAACGTTAAGGAATTTACTTCATGTCTATGTGACTCATGGATGATGAATTATGCTTATTTCCTATCTAAAAGGAATCATCCATCACTATATACTCCCTTGTATTACTAACATTCTTCTTGAGTATTTTCAATAAGTTTGAAAGGAAAAAGAAGCCACTGCAAAGGGAGGACTCTCAAATGAAAGAGGAGAACATCAAGAACAACACCACCTACTTCTACGAAACAATCAATGGTGTGGTTGTGAGTATTCTAAACCCTTTCATATTGAGAATACTAGGCTCAAGTTGTTTATTACAAATCTAATGAGCCTTGATCAAGATGTATAATGTTTCTCTCTATTTGTCTTTAAAGTAAATGCATCCTTTCAATTCATTCAAATACCTGATGCATATCTTTAGGGGGAGCCTCTTTCTATATCTTGATTATGTTGAGACTATTACTTTATCTTAGAAATTTCATAAAGTCTCTTGCATGAGAATGAGTTTCTCATGAAGTATTTGCTGGATTCTCCTATCCTAAGCTTAATTAATAATCTCATGCGTTTGTTGTTCTCTTGATCACATCTATTATTTGTTTGATCATTGAATAACTTCAATCAACAATCATATTTCTTAGTGTCGTATATTCTATCAATCGATATCTCTCTTGATATGCACTAAGTTAAAAGGAGAATTCATGATACATTTATGCAACTTGTGATCCATTTGATATATGCTAACAATAACTTGAAAAGATCACTAGTTGTAGAACTCTCTCTTGTGCAAAATATTTCCATATATTGTCATTGAGTATAGGTCTTAAGCATCTAAAGACTAAGGACAAAGCACAATGAAGAGAGCGTCCCTATGTAAAGGTACAAAAAGGTAAAACTTTCTCCTTTCATTTAAACTTGTACCTAAATCTTCCTTGTCTATACATTCTTTGCATATCTTGTATGAAAGGAAGAGAAAGCATGTCCATGTATTATCCCTGCTTCATACCTAGTTTAAATTTCCCAAAATTCATTCCTGCTTTAGTGCATCTCTGGAAAAACTAGATGAAGTACTTTTATTGTCAAAGAGCTTAAAGCTTAACCTTGTAACGAGGATAAGCTGCCTTTGTTTCAAAGGTGGATGGTCCTTAAGTCTCTTTGAAATCCTTAAGGGAAAATGCTTAAATTGTTTACAACATGCTTTCATAAGTGCATAAATTGTCATGAGCATCACACTTATACTATGACACAATGCACTTCACAATCTGTATGATATAGATATGTCCTCATTAACCTAATTATGTGCAATTGGCATTTAAGGCCAAAATATGTGTTCCTCTCCATGCACATACTTAGGGGGAGCAATCTATGTTATATAGAACTATGATCATGCTTAATTTGATATATCCTCTTGATCATATCTCTTTTATATGCTATGACTAAATGTGTTTTCAAGTGAATTTCAAACCAAGTCATAGGTACATTGAAAGGGAATTGGAGTCTTCGGCGAAGACAAAGCTTCCACTCTACTCTATCGGTATTATCTACCCTTCGCCATCACTCCACAATGTCTCTCCATCTTTGGTATAATCTTCACTCATATGTTTTATCTGCCAAAGGGGAGAAAATAGTTAGGAAAAGGGCCTATATTTCATTCCAAATATCCGTTTTTGGCGATTCATGCCAAAGGGGGAGAAAGTATTGGCCCAAAGCAAAAGGACCGCACCAAATTTTTAAAATTAGTGATTTTCAATTGGTAAATTTCAAATTGGTATCTCTTTGTGTTCTAAAGGGGGAGCAAGTAGTATTTTCAAAACTTGATATCTCAAAACACTCTTGAACACTAAGAGAAGAATTTATTTGAGAGGGAGTTTTGTTTAGTCAAAGGAAAAGCATTTGAAACAAGGGGAGAAAATTTCAAACTTGAAAATGCTTCGCAAAAATCTTATTCATTTACCTTTGACTATTTTGCAAAAAGAACTTTGAAAAGGATTTACAAAAAGAATTTGCAAAAACAAAACATGTGGTGCAAATGTGGTCCAATATGTTAAAAACAAAGAAACAATCCATGCATATCTTGTAAGTATTTATATTGGCTCAATTCAAAGCAACCTTCGCACTTACATTATGCAAACTAGTTCAATTATGCACTTTTATATTTGCTTTGGTTTGTGTTGGCATCAATCACCAAAAAGGGGGAGATTGAAAGGGAATTAGGCTTACACCTATTTCCTATACTAATTTTGGTGGTTGAATTGCCCAACACAAATAATTGGACTAACTAGTTTGCTCTAGTGTATAACTTATACAGGTGCCAAAGGTTCACACTTAGCCAATAAAAAGACCAAGTATTGGGTTCAAACAAAGGAGCAAAGGGCCAACCGAAGGCACCCTGGTCTGGTGCACCGGACTGTCCGGTGCACCACCGGACTGTGTCCGGTGCACCAGGGAAGGTCGACTTCAAACTCTTCACCTTCGGGAATTCTCGGAGCCGGCACGCTAAAATTCACCAGACTGTCCGGTGTACACCGGACAGTGTCCGGTGCTCCAAGAAGTCGCGGCTCCGAACTCGCCAGTCTCGGGAATTCGCTTCGGCTGCTCCGCTATAATTCACCGGACTGTCCGGTGTACACCGGACTGTCCGGTGTGACAGCGGGGCAACGGCTACTTCGGCGCCAACGGTCACCTGCAGGCGCATTAAATGCGCGCCAGAGCGCGCAGAAGTCAGGCACGCGCGAGACGGCGCACCGGACACTCTACAGTACATGTCCGGTGCGCCACCGGACATCCAGGCGGGCCTAGAAGTCAGCTCTCCAACGGTCGGAACCCTAACGGTCGGGTGACGTGGCTGGCGCACCGGACATGTCCGGTGTGCACCGGACTGTCCGGTGCACCATGCGATAGACAGCTTTCACCAACGGCTAGTTTTTGATTGGTGGCTATAAATACCACCCCAACCGGCCACTTCAAGGTGTGGGAGCCCAAGCAACATTCCAAGTCATCTAGTTGACATACTCAAGCCATCCCAACCACATATATTCATTGATCCATCCTATACACAAGATTTAGACCACTACAACCAACACAAGTGCCACAAAAGAGAGAGCAAGCAAAAGAGAGCTACTCAATTGAGTTTAGCACTAGTGCCTTGTGAGATCCTTCGAGAGATAGTGTGTGCTTCATCTTTGTGTTCATTTGCGCGTGGAGTTTTGACTCCCATTGAACTTCCTCCAAAGTTTTGGAGGCTTGTAAAAGCTAGCAAGAGACACCAAAGTGTGTGGTGGTCCTTGCGGGATCGAGAGTGATCCTTGAGAAGAAGAAGAGCTCGCCGATCCTTGTGTGATCGGGGGAGAGAGGGAAAGGGTTGAAAAAGACCCGTCCTTAAGTGGACTCCTCAACGGGGACTAGGCCTTCGAGGGCCGAACCTCGGTAAAACAAATCACCCGTGTCCATTGTGTTTATTGCTTGTGATTTGTTTGTTTTCTCGTACTCTAAGTTTTTCTTGCTCCATTCTTTGCCAATATCATTTGGTGTTGCTTCAAGTTAAATTTCCATTTAGTGAAGCCACACGTTGCAAGAAAGAACTTGTCCTAGTGCTCTTCTCATCTAAGGCCTTCTTGCTTTGTTATTCTATAACTTATTAGTTGTATTGATTTACCTCTCCCGCATTATTTAGCAATACTCTTTTCAAGCAAGAACTTAGTTTCTATTCTCCGATATTTGTATATCTTGTTCTAACCACTAATCAAGGGATCTAGTTAGGGGATAAAGTTTTAATTTTCAGGTTCCGCCTATTCGCCCCCCCCCCTCTAGGCGACTTTCAGTAATTGACCCCTTGGCCGAGACAATTGTTGTGACTCCGGGGGTCAGGCCGACCCGCCTATCCCCAAGAGCAGGTGCCCGCGCTGGCTGCACAGGAGGCAGGTCCTTCGGTCGTCGTGACGACGCCTGGGCAGGCCACTCCCTCGGCGCCTCGGGCGTCCGAGGCGGAAATGGTGCTGAAGCCAGCGGCGGGGCAACCCTCGGCAGCGCCTGCGGGGATAGGGGCCTCCCCACAGGCACGATTGGCCTTGGTCCGGAGCGGGTAAGTATCTAAGGATACCCCTATTTCGGTTTTTTCACTGTATGTCTTGAACTTGCTGTCTCTCTCTTTCAGCAAGCGAAGGCAGAGCTTGGCTGGTTTGGCCCCAAGGAAGGCCCTTAAGACGAAGCCGGCTTCGGCGGCCGGTGCCGCGGCGCGCCATGCCGGTTGGTTGGCCTCCGCACAAGGTGCCCTCCGGCGGGGGGCCCAGGCGGCACGAGTTGCCATGGGGCAAGCCTCCCCGGCTGACCCCCCTGTTGGAGCGACCATCGTGCCGGGGGAGGTTGCTGACGCGGCCGCGGCCCTGAGCCCGCCTGACTTGTTATCGGCGCCGACACCGACCCCTGCTGGGGCCGTCGCTGATTCGCCCGCGGAGCCACCCGTCGCCGCCGACGTCGGGATGGTTGAGGCGCCGTCACCCGTGGTCATCCCCGACCTCCCCGTTCTCGGCCACGAGGAGGGGGCGGCCGTCGTTGCCGAGGTTGGCGATCAGAGGCTCGCCACCTTAGCCGAGGAGAGGCCCAGTACGTCGACGACGGTGGTACCCGATGCATCGGCTGCAGGGGGACCTGACGCCTCAGTGGAGGGGCGTGCAGAACTGCGACCCGCCTTGGGGAGCAGCGGCCTTATCCCCACGCAGATCAACCCCAATGATTGGGGTGGGCAGCTGCTCTTGTTCTGGAGCAGTGCCACCTCGGACCCGGAACCCCTCTTCTCCCTCAACGATGAGCTGGAGGAGAGGTCTCGGGATAGTTTTTGTGAGTATACCGAGGCGGCGATGAGGTCGCTTCGGTCGACCATGGAGATCCTTTCCAGGGACGTTCCCAGGGTCTTCCAAGTAAGGATTTTAGATGTACACCTTTCGTGACCAGGGCATTCTTCGTAATATCCTTTTTTCCTTCCTTAGGAACTTGCGGACGTGAGCGCCACCAAGTCACTGTTCATCCGTCGTGAGAGCGGCGTCTGGGATTCGCTGCGGTCCCAGCGAGCCGCGCTTACCGAGGTCAATGAGCGCCTCACCCAACGAAGCGCTGAGGTGGCAGACCTTCGGCAGCTCTGCGATGAGCTGAAGTCGGAGGCGGTGTCGGCACGAGCGGGGGCTTTGTCGGCCCGGGAGCAGGTGGCTTCCCAGGCCGAGGAGATGCGGCAGCGGCAGTTGGAGCTTGGCCAGGCTATCGGCGAGCGGGACCAATCTCGGAGCCAAGCTGCCGAGGCCGTGAGCCGGGCTGAGGCCCTTAGGGGTCAGCTGGCTGAGGCTACGGAGCGGTTAGCCGAGGCGTCCGCTCGGGCCGGGACCCTTGCGGAGAGCCTGGCCGAGGCCATCGGGTCTGCCCAGTCCGCCCAAGCCGAGGCCTCGCAGCAGCGTGCCCGGGCCGAAGGTATGCTCCGCCCGCTTTGCGACTTTGTTCTTGTATCCATTCTTCTCCTTTCGTCTGAAGAATGTTGTCCTGCTGTCTGCAGGGTTCGAGACGGCTCTTAACGAGGTTGTCAAGAACTGCAAGGCGCTGGCCGAGGCGGCTGAGCAGAAGGAGGCCGAGCGTGTGGCCATGTCTGAGGCCATCTCGGCTCTTTGCCAGGCCTTCGGCCTCGATGGCGTCCCCTCGGGTAGCTCCCCCCAGAGTCATCTGTGGGCCTTGGGTGGCCATGTGCGCAACAGACTCCGCGGGGCGCTGCACCACGGCGTTAGGCGGGCCTTCGCCGTGCTCGCTTCCCACTACGACGTGGATCTGGAGTGGGTTAGCGAGGGGTACTGCTTACCCTACGAAGAGGAGGCTGCTTTAGCCGAGGTCCAGAGGCTTGACGCGGCTATCGAGGGCCTGAGTGTGGCGCTGGCTTCCTCCTTTGAGGTGGAGATCCTTCCGCCCGTGTCGCCGTCTGAGGCCGTGCCAGATTCTGCCGAGGGTGGAAACGACGCCGAGGGTGCCGCTCCTCCCCCTGCCGATGTCTAAGCCTGCAAGAACAGTTTGCTTGAAGTATGCGTATGTTTTTTACGGCCGCTGAGGCCTAAACATTTTAATTGTCAGATTATAAAGCTGTGTTTTCTTCCCTCTCGTTTCGTGCGTTAAGACTTGTTCAGTAGCAGAGTCCCTTGTCCGAGCGTGAGTCACTTTTCGCGGAAGGTGATGAGTGAGGCATCCGTATCCCAGAGGCGTAGGAGTCCCTCGGCTCGGTCGGCCTTGCCGCTTACGTGTTCTCTCGTCGTTTTTAGGATTCCGTTATCGATATAGTCAAAAACACGAACGTCGTTCTGGCAGAAGACTTTTCCGAGGAAAATTTTGACGCATAGGGGGTTCCCCCTTCTAGCCCCTGAGGGAGGGTCGGGCTTTGCCGAGGCAAGGCTAATCCTTCCTTGATGGTTAGACTTTATTTATGCATGTAAAGAAAGCGAGATACATGAACGACTTGAAACATTTTAAGGGTAAAAGCGACGTAGTTGTTGGATGTTCCAAGCGTTGCCGTAGACCTCGCCTTGATCGTTGGCCAGCCTGTATGTCCCGGGCTTCAAAATCTTGGCGATGATGAAGGGCCCTTCCTAGGGAGAAGTAAGCTTGTGGCGCCCTCGGGCATCTTGTCGCAGTCGAAGTACCAAGTCTCCTACTTGGAAGCCTCAGGGCCGAACCCTTCGGGCGTGGTAGCATCGCAGTGACTGCTGATACCGCGCCGAGTGTAGTAAGGCCACGTCCCGAGCCTCTTCCAGCTGGTCCAACGAATCTTCTCGGTTGGTCTGGTTGCTTTGGTCGTCGTAAGCCTTTGTCCTCGGGGAACCGTATTCCAAGTCCGTGGGTAAGATGGCCTCGGCCCCATAGACTAGGAAAAACGGCGAGAAACCCGTGGACCCGCTCGGCGTCGTCCTCGGACTCCAAACCACCGAGGGTAGTTCTTTTATCCACCGCTTGCCGAACTTGTTCAGGTCGTTGTAGATCCTCGGTTTTAGTCCCTGCAAAATCATACCATTGGCGCGCTCCACCTGCCCATTTGTCATTGGGTGAGCTACGACGGCCCAGTCCACACGGATGTGGTGGTCTTCGCAGAAGTCCAGGAACTTCTTCCTAGTGAACTGCGTGCCATTGTCGGTGATGATGGAGTTTGGGACCCCAAAGCGATGATGATATTTGTGAAGAACGCCACCGCCTGCTCGGACCCGATGCTGGTTAAGGGTCGGACCTCGATCCACTTGGAGAATTTGTCGATGGCGACCAGCATGTGCTTGAAGCCCCCGGGTGCCTTCTGCAAGGGACCGACGAGGTCCAGATCCCATACGGCAAACAACCAAGTGATGGGTATTGTTTGCAAGGTCTGAGCGGGCAGGTGCGTCTGTTTTGCGTAGAATTGACACCCTCGGCAGGAGCGTACAATCCTAGTGGCGTCGGCCACCGCGGTCAGCCAGTAGAAACCTTGTCGGAAAGCGTTTCCGACGAGGGTCCGAGGTGTTGCATGGTGACCGCAAGCCCCCGAGTGTATTTCTTGTAACAACTCTTGTCCTTGGTCGACGGATATGCATCGTTGGAGAATGCCTGAGGGGCTGCGGTGGTACAACTCTTTTTCATCACCCAGTAAAACGAACGACTTGGCGCGCCGAGCTAGTCACCGAGCTTCGGCCTTGTCGAGGGGCAGCTCTCCTCGGAGGAGATATTGCAGGTACGAGGTCTGCCAATTTTGGTTTGGCGCAACCCCATTCCGCTCTCCCTCGATGTGCAAGGCCTCACCCTCGGCGGCCGAGGGTACCTCGGGCTGGGCCGAGGTCTCATCGTGTTCGGGCGCGTCGTCGAGTTTCACGGATGGTTGATATATGTCCCTGGAGAAGACGTCCGGGGGAACCGTCGTTCGTCCCGAGGCTATTTAGCCAGCTCATCCGCGGTCTCGTTGTACCGCCGAGCAACATGGTTGAGTTCCAGCCCGTGGAACTTATCTTCCAAGCGCCGAACTTCATTGCAATAGGCCTCCATTTTTCGGTCGCGGCAGTGGAAGTTCTTCATGACTTGGTCAATGACAAGCTGCGAGTCGCCCCGAGCGTCGAGGCACCGAACCCCTAGCTCGACGGCGATGCGCAACCCGTTAACCAAAGCCTCGTACTCGGCCACGTTGTTTGACGACGGAAAATGGAGGCGCAACACGTAGCGCACATGTTTCCCGAGGGGTGAGATGAAGAGCAAGCCAGCACCTGCTCCTATTTTCATCAACGACCCATCGAAGTACATGGTCCAAAGTTTAGCCTGGATTGGAGCTGTCGGCAATTGGGTGTCGACCCATTCAGCTAGGAAGTCCGCCAAGACTTGGGATTTTATGGCCTTCCGAGGAGCGAATGAAATTGTTTTGCCCATGAGTTCAACTGCCCATTTTGCTATCCTACTCGAGGCCTCTCGGCACTGGATGATCTCTCCCAGGGGGAAGGATGACACCACAGTCACCGGATGAGACTCGAAGTAGTGTCGCAACTTTCGCCGTGTCAGAATTACTACGTACAGTAGCTTCTGGATTTGCGGGTAGCGGATCTTGGTTCAGATTGTACCTCACTGATGAAGTAGACTGGCCTCTGGACGAGCAGTGCATGCCCTTCTTCTTGTCTCTCGACTACGATCGCGGCGCTGACCACCTGAGTGGTTGCGCCTACATAGATCAAGAGGGCTTCTCCCGCAGCGGGGGGCACCAAGAAGGGCGCGTTAGTAAGGAGTGCCTTTAAGCTTCCGAGGGCTTCCTCGGCCTCGGGAGTCCAAGTGAAGCGCTCGGCCTTCCTTAAGAGGCGGTACAAGGGTAATCCTTTCTCGCCAAGGCACGAGCTGAAGCGGCTCAGAGCCGCAAGGCATCCCATGACCCTTTGTACTCCTTTTAAATCTTTGATGGGTCCCATGTTGGTGATGGCTGCGATTTTCTCCGGGTTGGCCTCGATGCCTCTTTCGGAGACGATGAACCCCAGGAGCATGCCTCGGGGGACTCCAAAGACACACTTCTCGGGATTGAGTTTTACGCCTTTTGCACGCAGGCACCCGAAAGTGACTTCGAGGTCGGAGAGGAGGTCGGAGGCTTTTCTTGTCTTGACAACGATGTCATCAACGTAAGCCTCGACCGTTCTGCCGATGTGCTCTCCGAACACATGGTTCATGCACCTTTGGTAGGTTGCACCTGCATTCCTCAAGACAAATGGCATAGTAATATAACAATACATGCCAAAGAGTGTGATGAAAGAAGTCGCGAGCTGGTCGGATTCTTTCATCTTGATCTGGTGATAACCTGAATAGGCGTCGAGGAATGACAGGATTTCGCACCCAGCAGTGGAGTCCACGATTTGATCGATGCGATGCAGAGGGTAGGGAACCTTCGGACATGCTTTCTTTAAATCAGTGTAGTCTACGCACATCCTCCATTTCCCACCTTTTTTCTTTACAAGCACAGGGTTAGCTAGCCATTCGGGATGGAATACCTCTTTGATGAACCCTGCAGCCATCAGCTTGTGGACCTCCTCGCCTATGGCCATGCGCTTTTCTTCATCAAAACGGCGCAGGTGCTGCTTCACGGGTCGGGCTCCAGCTCGGATATCCAGCGAGTGCTCGACGACATCCCTCGGTATGCCTAGCATGTCCGAGGGACTCCACGCAAAAATTTCGGCGTTTGCGCGGAGGAAGTCGACGAGCACTGCTTCCTATTTGGGGTCGAGCTCGGAGCCGACCCTGACGTGCTTGCAGGCGTCGTTGCTGGGGTCGAGGCGACGGATTTTACCGCCTCGGCTGGTTCGAAGTTGCCGGTGTGGCGCTTCGCATCAGGCGCCTCTTTGGAGAGGCAATCCAGGTCGGCGATGAGGGCCTCGGATTCGGCGATGGCCTCAGCGTACTCCGCGCATTCCATGTCGCACTCGTAAGCGTGGCGGTACGTGGATCCGACGGTGATGATTCCCTTGGGGCCCGGCATCTTGAGCTTGAGGTACGTGTAGTTGGGGACGGCCATGAACTTGGCGTAGCATGGTCTTCCCAACACCGTGTGATAGGTTCCTCGGAACCCGACCACCTCGAACGTGAGGGTTTCCCTGCGGAAGTTGGAGGGAGTTCCGAAGCAGACGGGCAAATCAAGTTGTCCAAGGGGCAGGACGCGTTTACCGGGGACGATCTCGTGAAAGGGTGCTGCACCGGCCCGGATCGTGGACAGATCAATCCCCAAGAGCCCCAAGGTCTCGGTGTAGATTATGTTGAGGCTGCTGCCTCCGTCCATGAGGACCTTGGTGAGCCTAGCATTGCCGATGACGGGGTCGACGACGAGCGGGTACCTTCCTGGGCTCGGCACATAGTCGGGGTGGTCGCCTTGGTCGAAGGTGATGGGCTTGTCAGACCAGTCTAGGTAGACCGACGCCGCTACCTTCACCGAGCAGACCTCCCGGCGCTCCTGCTTGCGGTGCCGAGCCAAGGCGTTTGCCACTTGTCCGCCGTAGATCATGAAGCAGTTGTGGACCTCCGGGAACTCCTCATCCTTGTCGCCCCCCTTCTTGTTGTCGCCTTGGTCCTTGCCACCTTCTGCCGAGGGTCCAGCCTTGATGAAGTAACGCCGGAGCATGTCGCACTCCTCAAGGGTGTGCTTGATGGGACCCCTGTGATAGGGGCACGACTCCTTAAGCATCTTGTCGAACGTGTTGACCCCTCCGGGAGGTTTCCGAGGGTTCCTGTGCTCGGCGGCAGCGACAAGATCTGCGTCAGTGGCATCACGCTTTGCTTGCGCCTTCTTCTTAGCCTTCTTCTTCGAGCCACGCTGGACAGACGCCTCAGAGGCATCTTCCTTCGGTCTTCCCTGAGGCTGCTTGTCCTTCCGGAAGATGGCTTCGACCGCCTCCTGACTAGAGGCGAACTTGGTGGCGATGTCCATCAATTCACACGCCTTGGTGGGAGTCTTGCGCCCCAGTTTGCTCACCAGGTCCCGGCACGTGGTGCCGGCGAGGAATGCCCCGATGATGTCCGAGTCGGTGATGTTGGGCAGCTCGGTGCGCTGCTTCGAAAATCGCCGGATGTACTCTCGCAGGGATTCCCCTGGCTACTGGCGACAGCTTCGAAGATCCCATGAGTTCCCAGGGCGCACGTACGTACCTTGGAAGTTTCCCGCGAAGGCCTTGACCAGGTCGTCCCAGTCGGAGATCTGCGCAGGAGGCAGATGCTCCAGCCATGCTCGGGCAGCATCAGAGAGGAAGAGGGGGAGGTTGCGGATGATGAGGTTGTCGTTATCCGTCCCTCCCAACTGGCATGCTAACCGATAATCTGCAAGCCACAACTCCGGCCTTGTCTCCCCTGAGTACTTGGTGATGGTAGTCGGGGGTCGGAACCGGGCCGGGAACGGCGCCCGTCGTATGGCCCGGCTGAAGACTCGCGGACCTGGCGGTTCGGGCGAGGGGCTCTGATCCTCCTCACTATCGTAGCGTCCTCTACGCCTGGGGTGGTAGCCTCGACGCACCCTCTCTTCGAGGCGGGCTCGATGGTCGTGGCAGCGCTGCTCGTCGCCAAGGCGATCCGGGGCCGTGGGCGTCCCGTCCCGTGTGCGCTCGGTGCGGACCGAGGCCTCCCGCACGCGTCGGGAGGGCGTTGCGCGATGCTCCGAGGGGCACCCTTGCCTTTGGGAGGCAGAGCTCTCGGCTCGTCGGACCGCTGCGTCTTCCAGGAGACCCTTGAGTTCGCCCTGGATACGCCGCCCCTCGGTGGTGGATGGCTCCGGCATTGCTCGGAGTAGCATCGCTGCTGCTGCTAGATTCTGGCCGACCCCGCTGAAGGCCGGGGGCAGCCCTGCCCTGGCATCATTAGTGATATGGCGCTGGACGTCCTGGGCCCGATGACGTGCTCCTTCGGCAAGTGCTCAGTCTACCCACTCCTGCTTGATGTTTTGTCGGAGCTGCGCAAGCCGCCCCGCTTCTTCATCGAGTCTGGCCTGCATCTCGCGGAATTGCTCGAGCTGTGTGTCCTGACCCCTCGCAGGGACTGGGACCACATCTAGCTCCCGCGGGATGTCAACGCGAGACGCAGGCACAGGGGCGGTGTCATGTTGCAGCATGCCGAGGTGATTGTCTTCGCCGTGATCCCCTGGTTGATGTGGAAACACTCGCGACTTGGGTCGCAACCCTCGTCGCCGAGGCTGTGGCCATCGTCAGAGCAGCCAGAGAGGCAGTAGTCACATGCGGACATGAAGTCTCGCATGGCACTAGGATCACTGAGTCCGGAGAAATCCCAACCGAAGTCGGAGTCGTCGTCTTCCTCGGAACCCGCGGGTCCGGAGGTTGAGACGGCCGTCAGTCAGTCCCAAGATGACCACATATGATACCCTGGAAGGTCAGGGTATGCCCTTGCGAAAGCGCTCACCGAAGCGGGGTCGCTTGGTGGATCGAGGCTGAATCTAAAAGGGACAGGGTGGAAAACGGACGGTACCTGTTGGTCGATGGACGGTGGTGAAGTCACGTCAGGGACGGAATGCACCGTTATCTCAGGTACGAGGCTAACGCCCAGCAAGTCCTTTGCGAGGGTGCTGGCGTCATCAGTCCGCTTGGGGTTGGCACGTTGCGGGGAAGTGACACCCGTTGTTGTCTTAGGTGCGAGGACAACACCCGACATGGCCCTCGCAGGGGTGCCGGCGTTGTCGACTCGCTCTGGCCCGACAGCCGACGAGGTGTCGCCTCCTGCATGGCCACGGTTGCCTCGTCTCCTCCTCCTCCGGCGAGGAGGGTGGCGGGGCGAACCCGGGTGTTCCTCTTCTGCCACGGTGGGAAGCCGTCGTCGAGTTCGTCGCCGCTGGGCGAGCCGACGACCGTCGTTGCTGTCGCGCTGCGAGGGGAAGAGTACCATGTCGTAGCTGCCGTCGCGGGACATGAACTCGAGACTCCCGAAGCGGAGCACCATCCCTGGCTGAAGAGGCTGCTGGAGGCTACCCATCTGGAACTCAACGGGAAAGCGTTCATTAACACACAGCGCCCCCCTACCTGGCGCGCCAACTGTCGGCGTTTCGGACCCGCGGGGACCGTCAACCGACCAGTAAATTTGTTGCTGCGTGTCCCTGCCCAGATGGGTTGATGCAAGATGGAACACAAGCGGGGGGAATGAGGCTTATATTATCTTGCACCGGGGTGCTCGTAGTAGGGGTTACAAGCGTCGCGAGAGAGCGAGGGCGAGAGCGAGAGAGGGAGAGAGAGAGAGTCTCCGCGTGCTGCCTGTCTCGTCTGCCTCGCGTCCCTGCGTTCCCCCTCAGTCCATGTCCTGCGTCGACGTGAATGTATCTCAGTGCGAACCTGAACGTCCCCCCACAGCTTTCGGTGCGGCATGGATGCTGCTGACGTTTCCTTGCTTCCGTAGGAGGTTAAGAGCAATCCGACGTCATGGGCGCACGCGAGGAACCATCATTACCTGTTGTCGGAGTAACCTTAGATGGGACTCCGATCTTGTTCCTTCGTAGCCTGAGGCTGCTAGCTAGGAGTAGGGTAATGATGTATCCCCTATAGCGTAGTCGGTCTGAGCCCAGGTCGGGCGAGGCGGAGACTTCTCCCGAGGCCGAGGCTGAGGTCGAGGCCTAGGGTCGGGCGAGGCGGAGACCTTCTCCCGAGGCCGAGGCTAAGGCCGAGGCCTGGGGTCGGGCGAGGTGGAGACCTTCTCTCGAGGCCGAGGCTGAGGCCGAGGCCTGAGGTCGGGCGAGGCGGAGCTCCCCGCTGCGCCCGAGGCCGAACTCGTGGGAGATCGTGAGTCAGTTTTACCCTGGTGGTTGGCACAGTAGCCGGAGCGGGGCGAACAGCGCTGTTTTCCTGTCAGATTGGTCAGTAAAGGGGCAAAGTGACTGCGGTCACTTCGACCTTGCCGACTGAGGCACGCGTGTCAGGATAAGGTGTCAGGTGATCCCCGCATTAAATGTGCATGCGATACGGTCGGCTTGTAAGGCGATTTGGCCAAGGTCGCTGCACGATAAAGTCTGCCCGAGCTGGGCTTCGGGCGAGTCGAGGGTGCGTCTGCTGACTGAGGGGACCCTCGGGCGAGGCATGAATCCGTCTGGGACTACTGTTCCCGCCCGAGGCTAGGCTCAGATGAGGTCGCGTCCCTTGGTAGACGTGGCCCTGACTTAAACCGCGCTTTATCAGCCGGGTATGGTTTGTTCTGAAGATATTTTCCAGCCGGATTAAGGAGCATTGGGGGTACCCCTAATTACGGTACCCGACAATTGGCTTGCCAAAATTAAAGAGTATCATAGCGAGAATAGTTGTTAAGTTCCCTAGACGTGATGATAGACAACATTTCATTCTACATGACATAACTGTAAATCACTTCATCAAACATTCAAACCAAAATATTCAGTAGCCATCAAATAGCACTCTTTTACTCATACGAACTGTATTTTAAAATGACTAGGGATAAAAAAATATAAGCAATTTCGTACCACGAAAATGTCCAACGATTCGACCACCTGCTCCAACAAGGATCTACATATACATTATACGAAGTGACATTATGTGTAAACTGGGGGGCGTGGCAATTTCGGAATTTTGGGCATAGCCTAGAATTGACGTTGGCAACCCATACTATTGTGGAGCCATTCCACATGCCTATTCAGTTCCCGCCGTATCCAAAACATCTTATGCCATTTCATGAGGTCATCCAACAACCTCATAATAGGTTTGTAGGTAACGATCCTTCTTTCTATATAAATTCTATACTTATACACGTAATTATACCGATTTAACCATATAATTTATTCAAAATTAACCCATCACATGTGAATGGTTGAGATGTAATCGGAATAGTTATTCATTTGTCGCCATTAGAGCACATCGGAGGAAGGCCGTACAGAGAGACCATACTATAATGGATTCTGGTCACTTATACATGTTATTTTATTTTTTTTATACATTGAACACTATAAGGTTTTATTCTAAAAATATAAGCTTTATTTATAGGTGGGATATAATAGTCATGGGTATATGGTCTGACCTGTTGCAAAGAAATGCTCTATGGTAGGTGCTAGCTAGAGATAACAAAATCATAATTATCAGAACTATGATTCGTCGTAACAAGAAAAATGCAAATGAGTATTTACTAAAAAAACAACAATAAGAAAGATCATAAACATATATATTATGCACACACGAATAACTCCCAACAGTTTAAATATAACAACTAGAATTCTTTATTCATTCAGATATACATATAACATATGGATCCAAATTGATAGGTACTACTAGCTTATATCACATGTAAGCTCTATGACTCGTACGGAAGAACACAACATCACAAATCATATATAGCTACTATACAACAGACACGTACGTGTGCATGAGGGAAAATGTGCAGATAACCGAGTCTCGGACTGTACGTCCGCTCATGGTTTCGCCTCCGGCTCCGGGTAGTGGCCCTCCGGCTTCGGTGGCAGCTCAGCTTTCGGTAGAGGCGGCAGCTCGTGGTTTGGCACCTCCGGAACCTCTGGGTGCGGCAGCTTTGGCACGGTCGGGTGAGGAGGGAGTTCAGGCTTTGGCAGCTCTGGCGCGACTTGGTGAGGCACCTCAGGCTTTGGAAGCTCTGGGACGGCCGGGTGAGGAGGCAGTTCGGGCTTGGGCAGCTCCGGCACTGGGTGCGGCACCTCAGGTTTCGGGAGCTCCGGGACGGCTGTCGGCTGCGGTGGCACCTCGGGCTTGGGCAGCTCCGGCACTGGGTGCGGCACCTCAGACTTCGGCAGCTCGGGCACGGCCGCCGGGTGCGGTGTCAGCTCGGGCTTGGGCAGCTCCGGCACTGGGTACGGCACCTCAGGTTTCGGGAGCTCAGGGACGGCTGTCGGGTGCGGTGGCACCTCGGGCTTGGGCAGCTCCGGCACTGGGTGCGGCACCTCTGGTTTCGGGAGCTCAGGGACGGCTGTCGGGTGCGGCACCTCCGGTTTCGGGAGCTCTGGCACGGCCGCCGGGTGCGGTGTCAGCTCGGGCTTCGGCTGCTCCGGCACCGGATGAGGCACCTCAGGCTTCGGCAGCTCGGGGACAACGGCCGGGTGCGGTGGCAACTCGGGTTTGGGCAGCTCAGGCGGCACGACGTCGGTAGGGTGCGGCGGCAGCTCAGGTTCTGGCAGCTCCGGCACGGCAGGATGTGGGTGCTCCTCCTTGGGCGGCGCCTCTTCCAGCAACCGCGCCGCGCTGCTCATGCCGCTGCAGCTGAGCAGCAGCGCCACCAGGAGGAGAAGTGAAAACACGGTGCTCCTGGAACTCGAAGCCATGATTGGTTGGATGGTTTACACTCGACTGTGTGCTCTATTTGCTTCTTCTTTCTTGAAGATCGAGCTGAGATGGCTAGGAACGTACAGAAGCCTACGATTTATAGCCTTCAGCGAAGGCTTGAGCTCTCGTCGTCTCAGAGGCTCAGAGCTGGTAGTAGGTCATCTGCATCGATGTGGTTGTTTACCTTTTCGTCCTTGGCGATGCTTTCTTGATCTGGACTTGTGTGTATGGTTTGGTTAATTAGTTGGGAATACTGAGACGACCTGAGTGATCTGGTTGGTCGATGCAGCGGCGATAATGCATGCTGTACCTACACGTGTGCCACGTATCTCATCCATCAGCAGTTGTGTTTGGCTACCGGATTGCGCAAAGGTGTGGACTTGCAGTCCTGCATGCCAAGAACCGACTAAGAAAGAGACCAACATGAATACATCTATGCTCTAAATAAAATACTTAAGCGATCCTGTTGAAAACGACCCTAACACTCCATAAATTTATTCAAAGCACCATCTGCTACTTTTTATATGTGGATGAATATGAGCTAGGCTGACGACGCGGTGACGTCTAATATTCAAAAGTTCTTATCTTTGCATGACCACTTGCCTGTTCATATTGTGAAACGTACAATACTCATCGTAGCGATGTTTTGAAATTTTGTCTAGTCACCAATCGCTTGATATGGTTCTTTGTTTCTCGCACTCAAGTTTTTTCTTTTTGTGCTGCACCTAAAAGTGCGCTTGACATATGTGTTGTTAAAAAAGGGCAAAATCATCATTTTAGTCCCTTAACTATCGTCTAAATCTCAATTCCATCCTTGAACTTTTAAAACAGTAGTTTCAGCCTCCAAAGTTTAATTACTTTTGAATTTCGTTTCATCCTAAAACTATTAAAGTTATAAGTCCAATCCTCAAACTTCGTATTTTAGGATCGAGTTTATCCATGAACTATGAAGGTTACTTTAATAGTATTAATTAGGATAAAACCAAGCCTAATGAAAATGTTTTAGAACTAAAATAACTATTCCAAAACTTTAGGAACGAAATGGAACCTTAGTTGGAGCTATGCATTTGACATGAAATCTCCATGCTTGTTACTTTCTATTGTTTGAATATAATATAATTGAATTGTTCATTTCTTTTTAATAGATTAAGGCCCCGTTTGGTTTGGGTGACTAAAGTTTAGTGACTAAAGTTTAGTCACTTTTAGTCCCTAAAGAAGCAAACATATTGACTAAAGTGAGTGACTAAACTTTAGTCCTTTAGTCACCAAGGGGGCGACTAAAAGGGATTAAAGTAGTATTTTTACCTTATTTGCCCTCTCCACTTTCTTCTTATAGCAAACATCTATTAATTAATAGGGGTAAAACAGTCATTATTCATAACAATTAATGCTCTTTAGCCCAGTTTAGTCACTAGAAACAAACGGGGTACTTTAGCGACTAAACTCTAGTCACTAAAATTTAGTCCAGTGACTAAAAGAACAGAACATGGCCTAAGCTTTTGGTTGAATTGGTTAGTGCATCCACTTAGAATTTCTCAACCATGTGCTACTACCTTATGCGACTGCATTGGTGTAGCATGTATTTGTGTGCCAAACTAGTTTTTCATCATAGATCCAAGCATGTGGAGGTCGACCACCAGTCCACCACTTCTCCTAAAAACGTGTTGCTACTCCATAATTAGCTTGCATCATATCCACAAAAAGATCAGATTGCGCATTGCGGACGTTATAACAAAGGCACTACTTATGACACCTTTTACTCATTTTCGAGACACTCTAAAAAGATTAGATTTGTTGCACAGTTGCACGTACTAGGTCTAGATTGAGGGGTGTTAATATAGAAAGTCATTACTTCTAGTTAAAAGATACACGGGAATGCTGGCCTCTACGCAATCGGCGGATCGGATTTCTGTCTTATGCGGTGCTGCCGCGTGGAAGCAAAAAAAAGGCACAGGTGCACAGCCCCTTCACGGACCCGAACTTTTCATTGAATCCCGTTGAGCTTTCTTGAGTCCGCTCCCTCCAGCCTCTCACTCCCATGCCGCCTCTGCCTGCCTCCAGTCCCGCTTCCCCCTCACACTCGCCGTCGACATTCCGGCAGTTCCTGCTCCGGGCCTTCCAGAGGGTAGCGCCGCGATGGGCGACCCAGGCACCTCCGCCAACCCCACCGTGCGCCACCGCCTCTCGCCGCATCTTGTGGGGTAGCCGTCGGTGCTGCGCGCCCCGGACCCGCTAGACCTGGCCTCTATCGCCGCGCCGTCCGGGTACCGCCACCTCTTGCCGTCGCTCCGGCCGCCGCGCCTCCCTTCGCCCGACGCGGGCTGCAGTTAGATTCTGTGCCATCTACCAGGGGATCGTGATATTGGATTTGGAGATCGATGGATTTGGTAGTCCATGTTTTATGCGCAGCAGCGTTGTTGTGTTTGCATCCGGGATTTATGGAAACATGATGCATTTTCGCTATCTTGATGAGCTGATGTGATCGTCCTGGGTGTGCCAAGCCTATTATTTGATTCAAATTTTTTGAGGCATCATAATATTTGTTATGGTCCCTCTGAACCATGTGGGAGCGATGATCTTAAGCTCAATGCCTCTACTATGAATGCAAATTATATGTCTAATGTTGAATACTGCCTTCTGAGTTGCAAATATTTGTTTTTAAGAAAGGCAGTGTGCAATGCGCATTTCTGCTGTGTGTGGTACACTTTTTCTATGGCTAATGTAAAATGCAATTTGATGTTTTAGTTCATCCTATTTATTTATAGATATGAGGAGTACAAGTCAGAATACATCACAACTCAGAAGAAAGCATACTTTGATCTCCATAAGGATGAAGATTGGTAATTGTTCTTTATATTACAGTGTGATATATCATCTTATTTTCTTCAACAAATTTTTAATTTTGCATCTTTTTCTTGTAGGTTAAGAAATAAGTACCATCTTACAAACCTTGAAAATGTCATTGAAAGGTTTGCTACTTTCTTAGTCTATTCCTGTCATCTTCATGATATTCTGGCATTTTTGCAATGCTTTTTCTTTAATGTTCCTGCCATCTTAGCTATCACTACAATTTAGTCAAACATAAGAAGAGAACTGGAAAGAACTACTTCAAATTATTTCTTCCTACAACCGCAAAGTGGAAATCTGGACACGTGAGATGCTCTCTCTCACACACACACATGCACCACGCGCACCCATGGTGCACAATGACACACACATGCAGAGTTGCAGACAACACACATGCATGGATGATGACACTGTCTCCCACACAGGGCACACAATAACACGTGCACACACACATGCAGTCGTTAAGTTTATGATGCTAAAAGTAAATATTAAAGTTTAAAATATATCTAATAACAAATATAATGGTATGTATTTAATATTATAAATATTTATGCTTTTTAAATGATGCTATTATATTTAAAGATATCTTAACTTGGTATATTAAACTAGATGGGTTTGTACTTGCTGCCCTGGTCTCTGAGTCTTCACGACCACACTAATCTCCATGCTAGGGTCTTGCACTATTTATTGGATGCTATAATGGCACAAGGTGCTATCGAGCCTGCTCTGAATGGTGACTCTTTGATTGGACCGGTTGTTCCGAGGATGAAGAGGAAGACACCATCTGAACTGAGAGTATTGATGCTTCTCTTCCCTTCACATTTTAGGTTCAGAGAATGATTACCATGTTGTCACTAGGAAAATGCAGTAGGATAAAATGCTTGGTCAAATGTAGGTATAGCCTCAGCATACTTTGTAGGCTCGTGTGGTACTTCAGATATTCACTGTATATCTGGTTGGTTGTGAGTTCTTGCTGTTCAACCTTGGAACAGGGAACTAATTTTGTTTCATTCAGTTTGGCTGCTTTGAGGTGTGATTAGTTTGTTATGTTCTGACATATTGGAATCTTTCCTATTTTTTCTTAATCTTTTTACTTTTGTCTCTGTTTAAGAAATTGGATATTGTATATCCTTGTTTCATGGTTGATGTCTATTGCTAGCTCTAGATTTAGAAGATTCACAATATATTCATGACCTCTGGGTAATTATCTTAGCTTGAGGTAAATGGATGATAGGTGACACATCCAAGAATGCCCAGCAATTTGCTGGTTCCTAGAAGTGGACCATCCACTAATATTGTTATTTATGAAGATATTTTTATGCATGTTCACTGTTCTGTTTCGGCTGACATGTTTTCTATACCCATTAAAGAATGATATGTGTTTTCTATAAATTTTAGATGGCCAATGTTGTTCCTAGTCTATGTGTTGCAAGGAATGTTGCTTGCAATGTTCGTGGTGGGGTTTTCAGGTTGGTAAATGTGTGTTATGAAATTTATGTATTTTAATTATATATTTTGTACTTCTTCGGTACTAGGCCTATTTTTCTTTTTCTTGCAAAGAGTTTGATGAGAATATACTGAGGAAAGTGTTTGAACTATACTATGAAAATGGGTTATTGGATCTATCATATGCTCCAGATGTTGGTGACTATTTAGTCTGCGAGGTATTAATATTCTGAATATGGTCTCCCTCAAGTTTATTTTTTCTGAAACTTAATGCTACCTTCCAATTCCTTTACAGGATACAAGTTTTGTACCAGGCAACAAAGATCAGGCTCCTATACCTGAGTGCATGATGGGAACTGAAGTAGAGAAGAGACTAAATGGACAGGTGGATTTTTATATCTTCGTGTTACTTGGATCTAACAAGAGTATGCAGGCAAATAATGCTCTATTCCTTGGAATATATTAGCCAACGCTGTTTAAATTACAACATATGGTTCATGCAGTCTGCTTTTAGCCATTTAATATAATGCTATGTATTTAATATTATAAATATTTATGCTTTTTAAATAATGCTATTATATTTAAAGATATCTTAACTTGGTATATTAAACTAGATGGGCTTTGTACTTGCTGCCCTGGTCTCTGAGTCTTCACGACCACACTAATCTCCATGCTAGGGTCTTGCACTATTTATTGGATGCTATAATGGCACAAGGTGCTGTCGAGCCTGCTCTGAATGGTGACTCTTTGTTTGGACCGGTTGTTCCGAGGATGAAGAGGAAGACACCATCTGAACTGAGAGTATTGATGCTTCTCTTCCCTTCACATTTTAGGTTCAGAGAATGATTACCATGTTGTCACTAGGAAAATGCAGTAGGATAAAATGCTTGGTCAAATGTAGGTATAGCCTCAGCATACTTTGTAGGCTCGTGTGGTACTTCAGATATTCACTGTTATATCTGGTTGGTTGTGAGTTCTTGTTGTTCAACCTTGGAACAGGGAACTAATTTTGTTTCATTCAGTTTGGCTGCTTTGAGGTGTGATTAGTTTGTTCTGTTCTGACATATTGGAATCTTTCCTATTTTTTCTTAATCTTTTTACTTTTATCTCTGTTTGATAAATTGGATATTGTATATCCTTGTTTCATGGTTGATGTCTATTGCTAGCTCTAGATTTAGAAGATTCACAGTATATTCATGACCTCTGGGTAATTATCTTAGCTTGAGGTAAATGGATGATAGGTGACACATCCAAGAATGCCCAGCAATTTGCTGGTTCCTAGAAGTGGGCCATCCACTAATATTGTTATTTATGAAGATATTTGTATGCATGTTCACTGTTCTGTTTCGGCTGACGTGTTTTCTATACCCATTAAAGAATGATATGTGTTTTCTATAAATTTTAGATGGCCAATGTTGTTCCTGGTCTATGTGTTGCAAGGAATGTTGCTTGCAATGTTCGTGGTGGGGTTTTCAGGTTGGTAAATGTGTGTTATGAAATTTATGTATTTTAATTATATATTTTGTACTTCTTCGGTACTAGACATATTTTTCTTTTTCTTGCAAAGAGTTTGATGAGAATCTACTGAGGAAAGTGTTTGAACTATACTATGAAAATGGGTTATTGGATCTATCATATGCTCCAGATGTTGGTGACTATTTAGTTTGCGAGGTATTAATATTCTGAATATGGTCTCCCTCAAGTTTATTTTTTCTGAAACTTAATGCTACCTTCCAATGCCTTTACAGGATACCAGTTTTGTACCAGGCAACAAAGATCAGGCTCCTATACCTGAGGGCATGATGGGAACTGAAGTAGAGAAGAGACTAAATGGACAAGTGAATTTTTATATCTTCGTGTTACTTGGATCTAACAAGAGTATGCAGGCAAAAATGCCCTATTCCTTGGAATATATTAGCCAACGCCGTTTAAATTACAACATATGGTTCATGCAGTCTGCTTTTAGCCATTTATAACTATATGCCTTTTTACTACATTGCTCTTCTTGAGAATGGATCTGCACTGTATGAAGTTTAGAGACCAATGCTTATGATTAATCTCTTAATGTTCGAAATAAACTTCAAGAATATGAGTGATCAATTATTTTTCTTACCAGTCATATCGGTGGGAGCAAAGGGAAAGCCAACAAATGTCATCCTCAAACCGTTCACCAGATACCTCTCAATTTCATAAATTTGGTTAGCTCTTTAAGTTTCTCTTTCTGGTATTTCATGTTACCTTTAATGTTTAGGCATCTCCAGATATATTTGTTTTGTCTATTAGCTCAAAAAGTTTCATTGATTGGATTCTCATGTTTAGTTGCTAAGAGGACCTGACCCTTTTTTCTGCCACTTTCCTTTATTGAAGAAATGTTATTGTGTTGTTCATCATGGCGAACTTTAATTTTGCACCATCTAGCACGAGAATAAATTTTCTTGTCTTATGTTTGATAGGAAGAACATTGTCGGACATGGTTCTTTATCAGACGTGGTTCCACAATTCTCATTAGTCCCTCAAACTCGAGTGTTGAAAACTCATGCATGAAAATTGACCTAGACTACTGTGAATATGATATGTAAGTTATTTTATCATGGAATAGATAAGGAAACACAGAACTTAAAAGTGGATAGTTCCGCTCTAAGTAGAGTGTCGTAGCAGGCTGTGTGCAGCCATCAGAATCCAATTGTCTGATGAGTGATGTCATCCTATGCTCTGTCATGTTGATTTGCTATTTATGTTGATTGCTCTTGCAAATCGGGTGGATTTAGTGCAGCGCATAGCTGAACAGATTGGGTTCTGTTTCAGAAAAAAGAACCGAGACTACATCAGGACAGTGAATTCAGAATCATTGTGTACTGATATTATATCGGACAAGAGGTTTGTTTTTTTATAAAGTTTTGTCACACCCGGATTTCGGGGCACCAAGACCCGGGCGCGAACATAATCACCAGGTGTGCTGGGACCAAGTCTCACACATATGATGAATCATGGCACAGGATCGAATGTCACATCTTTACTATATAACAGGAGTTCTATACAAAAATAATTAAATAATTACATCATATGAGGAAACGATCCAGCAACACAAAGTTGACTGGGAGACGACGGCAGGGCACGGGGTCAGGGCGCGGAAGCTGTTGCGCGGAAGCGTGCTGCGGCTGATCCACGAGCGCCGAAGGAATCGGAGAACATTTGCATGCGGAGTCCGCGCGACGAGGGCCTCGCATCGCGGATTTGTCGCGGACTCTGCGCACAGTGCGTCGCGGAGCTCGCGTGGTGGAGAAGAAGGGGGTACTGGCTGACGGGTGGGGCCCCCAATCGACGCGCCACGCCCAGCACAACATACGGCTCAGGGATTCGATGTGAGGCACTGGGGTGTGGGCCCCCGTTGGCGGCGACAGTAATCTTAGGCGCGCGGGCAGGCGAAGGGAGACTGGGCCGCGCGGAGTGCATGTTCAACTGGGCCAGAAGCGGGGTGCGCGGCCCACGATCAGTTTTTCCTTTTATCTTTTTCTTTTCTTTTCCTATTTCTTATTCCTTCCTTTCCCTTTTCTTATTTCTTTCTCTTAAAAAAAATATTTTGAATATGGGACAAGAAGTAAAGGTTACTTCATAATTAACTATTCATGTAACTAAATACTTAAGTTGCATCATTTAATGATATAATCATTACCTGATCGAATAGAAAACTTTTCTATTACTTCTTTTCTAATATAGTTCTTGGTTTTCAAAATTTAGTCCCCAACATTCATTGCTCAAGTAATAGTTGAGATGTCTGATTTTACTATTTCATTCTTTCATGTATTTATTTTTTTATTATTTTTTTCTTATACAGATTTTGGGCATTATAAATCCTACCCCCTTAACAGAAATCTCGTCCTCGAGATTTGTAAGAAAAGGGATATCAGAAGAGTGGTTTGCAGTTTAGCTTTCAGTTTCTAATTATTTCAAAAATCAAAAGCCTCTATTTTTTTTAGTGAGTGATTAGGAAAACATGGGCATCCACATGTATAGTCATTTTATTATGTAGGACAAAAGATGGGTTGGTTAGGGCAATAATATCCTGGTGTAAGAAAGTTTAGGGTGAGAAAGAACTCCTTGTTGGGTGGTAATGCATCTGAAGATCGAGTTTGACTTCTCTCCTTCCTTGACGAGGTTGATATTGTCTTTTTTCCAGTCCTGCTCTTTGGTGTCTCCATCCGGGTTTGGGACAATAGGCTAAGATAGATCTGTGTATGTAGGTCAAGTTGTTGGGTATGGCCAAGTTGATTTAGGTCACCAATTTAAGCTTAAGTGGATTTGGAGTATGGCTTTATCCTTTGTACCAGCATTAAGTAACTTACTCTAGATTAGATCATAGTAGATTAGATAGAATCTAGATTAGGTTGGTATGAATAGATTAAACTAGTTAAGATCTCATTATTTTGGGATTAGGTCCCGATTGTTTCATTAGGATGAGTTAAGTAAAGTGATTAGGGTAAGACAAATCTTTCAAGATAAGATGCATCTATTAAGATAAGAGAGAATCTTTTAAGTTAAGATGAATCTATTAAACTAGATATGTTTTTAATGGGGAATGTGTTGTCTATTTTATAAATATTTTCCCTTATGTCTAGGTGTATATGCAGATAAAATTGTGGACAACACTCCACAACCCATCATACTTAATCAAAGATCCAAATCAGACAAGTATCATAAGAACAAACATTCAAGCACATAGGTACCTAAAAAATAATTTTGTTTTTATTCCTAAGAGTAGGTCTCATATTCCTAAAAGTCACTTTAGGCACAGGATTTCAAAGTGTGAAATCCACATTTGTCTTTAGAAAAGAAAAGGTAAGAATAATCAGAGTAAAGCGGAAATAGATGAGAAATATTAAGAGAAGTTTAGAAAGAATCAGAGTAGCAAAGGTAAGTAAGCATGGGTTGTCCAGTTCAATCTAGGTTTCGTCCTACAGTCAACATTCCTCTGATACCACTTCTGTCACACCCGGATTTCGGGGCACCAAGACCCGGGCGCGAACATAATCACCAGGTGTGATGGGACCAAGTCTCACACATATGATGAATCATGGCACAGGATCGAATGTCACATCTTTACTATATAACAGGAGTTCTATACAAAAATAATTAAATAATTACATCATATGAGGAAACGATCCAGCAACCCAAAGTTGACTGGGAGACGACGGCCTAGACCTCTCACGAACACATCACATCATCCTCCATGCGCCTCATCCTGCGGTACCTGCTCTTGACCTGTGGGGGGGTGTGAGACAGCAAGAGTGAGCTCACATACGTTCATCGCTCAACAAGTTGTGGGGAATAATGTGCATGAACTCGCCAAAGGTGGGAGCTCACGTGAAGTGTAAGGCTTACCAAAGAGGATGGTTAGAGCTGAGCATTGCTTTTAAAGTTGGTCAAAATTTTATTAGCAGCTACTAAGTATAAGTAAATACCAACCCAATTAAGTAGAAGAACAAAGTAACAACATCACCTGCAATGCAATGCATATGACAAATTGAATTTAAGTTCCATAATTTAATCATCAGAGAGTCCTGAGCTGCTCATGACCGTGAGCTCGGCTAGTATACCAGTTTTACACTCTGCAGAGGTGGTACCCTTTACCCACAAGTCATGTTACCCATCTGCCAAGGGATCGCGACTTCCCATACACCTCTACCGAGGAGGCGAGGCAGGGTAACACTACGAGGCCTTTACAAAGTTCCACTAGCTTCAGAAAACCCGCTACAGTTTATAGGAAGCTCCAATGCAGGAATCCCTTGCAGGACCGCCATCGCAGCAAAATCCTCCCGAGGGCCTCCCTACACTGACCACTCTCCTACTGCCCTTGCCCCTTTCGGGTAAGGTAGTCCTCCACTAGCTTTCCTCATTAATCAGCCAAGGGCGTCCCATTAAACCCTTGTGGTGGCACGTGGTTCTCAAGTTAAGCTCTATGTTCCAATTAACATTAATGATCTTGTCATGAACATAAATAAAATAACAACATAATTGGATCATAGATATAATGAAATATTAACCCAAAACCATATAAAGCAGTAGCAGAACTACCCAAGTGATTCAGGGGTAAACAAGGTATTCAGGATAAACAAACTAGGGTGACCTATTGGGTCCCATCAAAATTAAACCTATGCATGGTAAATGATTATAAAGAACATTATTGGGTACAAAGTGGACAAGGGCACAACTTGCCTGGGACTTGAGATTCCAGGTACCAGGATGATCTTCAGGTGACTCGTGACCTCACGCTAGTCGTAGCAATACAAACAAACAGTGTATAGAAAAAAAATTAACATTACACCAAACATAAGTACAAACTGAATAATAATAATCTACGCGTCGCTACGAGATCGCGGGTTCACGAACCACTAAGATCGGAGTTACCATTAAAGGGTTATGATTATATAGGAAATCTGTGTGATTAAAATATTAAACTAAATTATAAATGGGTTAATATAAATTATATGATAGATTATATTATAAATAATTATCTCAACTTAAATATAAGTTATAGATTGACCATAGATTATATTCTAGTAGATTATAATGAATCGAGACTAACCAACATAAGTTAAACAGATATCTAATTATAAAAGAATGGGGCATGGTATAATAAATGCTATTATTTTGTAGTAAATATTTATACGAGACTAACACAACTGGAACGGATCAAATCGGAGTTATAACGGAGGAGTTATGAATTTCTAAAGGTTGATATGAGATTGATTAGGAGATAAATTTTATTGTGACATTCATGTCAAGACAGTGGTATTACGTGATAAACAATAATATTACAAAATTATAGGAATTGGAATGGATTAATTTGGGGCTAGAATGAATTTTCTATGAATTAAATGAGTTCCTAGAATTATTTTAACATTAAAAATCATTTTCCAAACGAATTCCTCGGTTTTAATAAGTGTCTGGTCTACGCTCTAAATAAACGGAAGTACAGGGTCTAACTCGCAAGATTCCATAGGCTCATGTAACAGTTGAACAAGGATGGCGGGTTGGTTATCAGTAAGCCTAGGGACTCCTTTGAGATTTTGCCAAGCGAAGGGGTACGGTTATATCCTGGCTGTTGGATCACTGATCTACGGTCGAGATAAAAACCCTAATACAGAAACTGACCCCGTCTTCCTGACCACCGGATCCCGATCCGATGATCAAGAATCAACCAAGCCAACAAGTTCATAGGGCCGAATCTGAGTCGTCCACGGTTCGATCAACGAATTGGATCAAAAGACTCGAACCGGAACGATAGGACCTAATCTCAAGCGTCTATCTTCTGATGTGCGGCCACCGACATTCCCTGCATCCCCCGAGCCGAGGCGCGGCGGCGCTGGCAGCAAGCGCGGTGGTGCCATCGCCGGCAGCCCGCATGGTCGGCCCCAGGAGTCCCCCCTTCGCACCAGAAGCGAGCTACGTGTAGGAAAGACGGAGACGGACACAACAGTATGCTTCTTACCTAGGTTGGTCGTGCCAGGGTACTAAGTCGTCGGAGGGAAGCGGCCAGGCGGTGGATTTTCAAGTCCGGCGAGGAATTGCCCCAGCATTGACGTCGTACTTCACGAATTGATGGTCGCCGTGCCTTCCATGCGCTCTGGCGATTCTACCCGGCCACAATTGAAGCACCAGCGCTAGCGCGGATAGGAAATCAGCCCACGGCGGCAATCCCTTTACTCTCCCCTCGCTCTGGTCATGAAATGTTGGGTTAACAGAGGGGAAGGGCGGAGACGAGTGTCCGCCATTTATTTCCCAAGGTCGTGCAGGTAGGTGGGTTCCGCGGGGTTCACGGTCAACTAGCCCGCGCGAAGATCTCGGCGGGGCAGGTACGCCGCCAGCGCTGTACGCGGGGTCAGGGCGCGGAAGCTGTTGCGCGGAAGCGTGCTGCGGCTGATCCACGAGCGCCGAAGGAATCGGAGAACATTTGCATGCGGAGTCCGCGCGACGAGGGCCTCGCATCGCGGATTTGCCGCGGACTCTGCGCACAGTGCGCCGCGGAGCTCGCGTGGTGGAGAAGAAGGGGGTACTGGCTGACGGGTGGGGCCCCCAGTCGACGCGCCACGCCCAGCACAACATACGGCTCAGGGATTCGATGTGAGGCACTGGGGTGTGGGCCCCCGTTGGCGGCGACAGTAATCTTAGGCGCGCGGGCAGGCGAAGGGAGACTGGGCCGCGCGGAGTGCATGTTCAACTGGGCCAGAAGCGGGGTGCGCGGCCCACGATCAGTTTTTCCTTTTATCTTTTTCTTTTCTTTTCCTATTTCTTATTCCTTCCTTTCCCTTTTCTTATTTCTTTCTCTTAAAAAAATATTTTGAATATGGGACAAGAAGTAAAGGTTACTTCATAATTAACTATTCATGTAACTAAATACTTAAGTTGCATCATTTAATGATATAATCATTACCTGATCGAATAGAAAACTTTTCTATTACTTCTTTTCTAATATAGTTCTTGGTTTTCAAAATTTAGTCCCCAACATTCATTGCTCAAGTAATAGTTGAGATGTCTGATTTTACTATTTCATTCTTTCATGTATTTATTTTTTTATTATTTTTTTCTTATACAGATTTTGGGCATTATAAGTTTGCATTCACAAATTTTGTAGAATCTTTTTATTAGATTTTCAAGGTCTTCAATGAGTGTTTATTGCATTTGAATAGTTTGTGTTCGTCTTCCTTACATAATAATCGATCCACCTAACTGATGCTGAAATGCCCAAGCCTAAGTGAAAAAGATGCATTTAATCTCTACTTACTATGATTTTGGAACTGCTTGTTTACAATTACAACCTTCAAAATGAAAAGGTTTTCGCTTGAGATAAAACGGTTATACCAATGAACAAACCTGAGGACTTGTATTATCTTAGCATATACTACTTGCTTGACATAACACCGGAATTTAAACTTTTCTTCTGTACAACTTGACATAAACGCTTGCAATTATTTATTTATAAATTAGACCATTGCATATTATCTGGTTTTAAAACAATGTTTGAATCAGGTAGATGCAGCAACACATGCTACAATGAACAGCTAAACATGCACAAATTCGTGGGAATGGGGGGACTGGGGAGAGGACAGCGCCACGAACCTTGGGAGAGGAGGCTGATCGTCTTGTTGGGGTCCATGCCCTATCTAATTGACCATTGTGTATTATCTGGTTTTAAAACAATGTTTGAATCCTCTGCATCTCATACTCTTTTCTATTTTTAGTGTGCCTTTTTGATGTTTTTTACATTATTTGCTTTAAAAAATCTACAACCATGCGACTTCACTCATGTCACAAAACCTGTTTCCATTTAGGATATTAAGTCTGGACAAGTGAGCAATCTTTTTTATCCCTGTGCTACAAGTGTCTCGTTTAACAAATACTTTGATGTGAAGCTTTTAAGTTTAACTAATTTATTTCACTTTAGAATTTAAATTTGTACTATCATCTTTTTCCATGTGTTTAGGTGCCTGTAGTTGATGGATACTCTTATCCACATCTGACATAGAGCATGAATGTAGCTGGAAGGCATATAACATCTTATCTTGTTGACCTACTCTCAAGGAAAGGGTAATACCTATCTTGCTCTGAAGATGTTGTCTTCTGCAGTTGCTGGTACATTATTTTTCTAATTCAATCAATTCTCCCACTTTAAAAGGTATGCCATGAATAAATCTGCTGATTTTGAGACTGTCAGAGAAATAAAAGAGAAACTGTTCTATATAAGGTAAGTTGCTTTATTTTTCTTATTATTGTTTCTATCTATGTGGTCATGATAGTTAAATTATATATTGTTATGATTACAAACGAGAATACCAGCTAGGACTTGAGACCACAATCCATGTGAAAAGTTACACTGTAAGTTGTCCTGCTTGCATTTCTTCCCTGTTCCTTTTCTTACTGTAAGCTTAGTTTTTGTGATCAGCTTCCAGATGGAAGAGTTATTAAAGTAGGCTCCTGAAGCTCTTTTCACTCATGTAAGACTTCCATTTCTGTTTCTGCATAGTGGTACTATGAATAGTACACATAAATTCCATCAATTTGTTATCTGTGCACTTTTAGATTGAATGCAAATCATGCTGAGCACCAAGTATTATGCATTGAAATTTGTGGATAAAAATATTAAAGGATCGCAAGTCATTATTATGCAACATTGTCTATGCACCTGAACATATTGTATTGTATCCATGCACCATGCTTCTAGCGACCCTAAATGTGTGATGGTCCTTTATGAGCACCTATGACTCACATAGCGCTCACCTAAATCTCTTCAATTTCAATGTTTGCCCATATTTACAGCAGGTCGCAACTTATGCGGCCTACCAAGATTAGGGCATTGTAGAAACCATATAAAATAAAATATTTTACTCGTCAAATTATGTTTCTGTAAATATATGACTGTATCAGTAGTAAGGCCACCAGCATATTTGCAAGTTAAAAATGTAAATCAAGAATAAAGAAATGTATCCTGCTAGGTTCTTACTAATCTCTTGCAAGTGAAAGTGGTCCCATTATGAGCACTTACAAATCATTTAATAATCAACTAAATTCCATCAACCCTATTCTTTGTCCACATTTACAGAAAGAAGCAACTCATGAAACCTACCAAGAATGAGACGATTAAGTTAAGAGCGTATAGAGGTACATATTTACTATTTGAAGGCTATAATTGCAAAAGAGAAAGAGTGTTGTGATATTTATGTTTTTCATTTCTTCGTAGTTTCAACGCACTACCATAGGGCGCGCAACGCGCGCCTATTGATCTAGTATACACTAACACTAGCAAATAAAGGGACCATGCGTCATGATTCTGTACACTAGGAAAGGAGCAACATGCATCCTGATTTTGTTGCCCCTAATTACGACATGATTATTGTCTGCCATGTATGCAGGTGTCTTGCCTCGTACAACAATCATTTCAACATCTCTATATACATATTCTGTAACATAGTCTGGTGAGATATAGATCTTGCCTGTATATATGTTTATATTAATAGTGAAAAAATGGGTAATAAATACCAACAGAAATAGATATATACAATTTGAGACTTTTTCAATCGTTTCAAGTTTTCCCGTATGTTGCTAGCTAGTAAGTACCAACCAAAATTCTCAGCTTTTATTTAAGAGTATTATAATGCAGCGTATATAAAATTCAAAATATTAATTATAATTTAGAACAGGAGAAGTACTTTCGGTTTTGCTCACCTCAAATAAATTAACCTTCGTTATTCATGTGCAAGTGCTAGCTGTAAGGCGTATAAGGACTTTACTAGTTTGCAACACTCTCTCAAAAAGAAATTTCATAAATATATACTCTGCAGTCTGCACATATATAATACATAAAGGCCAGTATTTTCGTACACAGGGCCGGTCCTGGAGGGGGGCAAGTAGAGCCGCCGCACCGGGCCTCTGATTTTGGAAGGGCCCCAAGTAATATACATGTATATATAATCTTAGGTGTTGTGTCTAGTACGGTTGTTCCACTTGTCTCTCTTCGCAGGACAGTTTTGACGTTGAGTTAAATGATCTACTATCTGAGTTGAAGGTTTTGAAGTTAAGTTTGCCTGAAATACCAATGTCTTTTATGGAGATTTTTTGAGTATGTTTGGCAAATGGATTTGTATCCAAATATTTCAATCGCTTATTGGATATTATTTACTGTGCTTGTGATCGTGGCATCGGCTTAGAGAAGCTTTTTAAAGTTAAAATTGTTGAAGAACTACTAAGGTCAACAATGTCTCAAGATCGCTTCAACGGATTGGCTACATTATACATTGAGAAAAAATTATTAGACCAGGTTGATAGCAACATTATTATCAATTACTTCGCATCAAGAAACATTAAAAGAAATTTTTAAAATAATATGTACAAAGATTTGAAGTTGTTTTGATATATTATAGTTTTTTATCATTCAAAAATTTGCTTTTGTACTTAGAAGAAAGTATATATATTATAGACTTTTATCAGTCAAAATTTTTTGAGGATCCTAATTTTTTGTTTCGCTCCGGGTCCATGAAACCTGAACCGGCCCTGTTCGTACATCACGTCATCACCAAAGGACAAACTAATGGGCCCGAATAATTACACCATCATACACAGAAGTACAGAACGTGCTTATTACTGGGGCAGCGGCGACGAATCGACGATGCATCCAGTCCGATATGGGCTCATGGCTTAGTCTCTGGCACTGGGTAGTGGTTCTCGGCCGGCTTCGGTGGGAGCTCATGCTTTGGCACCTCCGGAACTTCCGGGTAGGGCAGCTCTGGCACCGTGGGGTGAGGAGGCAGCTCAGGCTTCGGTAGCTCCGGCACGGCAGGGTGCGCCGGCACGTCGGGCTTTGGCAGCTCTGGAACGGCGGGGTGCTCTACCTCAGGCATGGGCAGTTCAGGCACGGCATCTGGGTGAGGAGGAGGCAGCTCCGGCTTGGGGAACTCCGGCAAGTGCTCAGGTACCTGAGGGCTGAGGCTTGGGCAGCTCCGGCACCGTGGGGTGCGGCGGCAGCTCGGGCTTGGGCAGCTCCAGCGTGGCAGGGTGCGGGTACTCCTCCTTGGGCGCCACCTCCTCCAGCAGCCGCGCCGCTCCGCTAATGCTGCTGCACGAGAGCAGCAGCGCCATGAGGAGGACAAGGGAAAGCATCATGGATTTATGGTGCTCTTGGGCTCTTGGCAGAGCAATGGATGACACCTGTTGTAGTGTTGTTTGCCTGTGCGCCTCGTGTGATCGTGTCGAGTCTCAGTAGATCGAGCTAGATCGTTGTGTGATGTGTGGATGGAGTGGGAGAAGCGTGGTATTTATCGTCGTGCGATGTTTAAGCTAATGTGACCAGCATCTGTCAGCTGGGGGTAGGTCATCTGCATCTCCGCTGTTGTTAAACTTCTTCAGTCCTGTGATCTCCATACGGATTTCCAGGGGTAGAGATACCCCTCCCAATATAATATTCACTGCTCACCTGGGCTAGCTAGCCAGGCAGCCTGTGGAATCTTGTAGCAAAAAAACTTTAGCCTCTCTCCAGTTTGAACTTGCATTGGGTTCCAGAGATTTTTCCCTCGGGGGCAAAGAGTACTCCAGTCCTGGAGCTAGCATTGATATGTGTTACCTTCAGTAACAGGATTCTCCCATTCATCCATAGCGACTCGTGAAAATATATATAACTTGTTCGTCCTTAATTTCCAAAGCCCCCATGCACGCGGCCCATATATAGGACAGCCGCACGAACCATGCATATGCTATCAACTAAAAATCTAGAATTACAACCACGTTGTGCCTACAGCAAAAAATTTGAATACTATATATATAGAGTTGAAAACGTACGTCAGTAAGTACATAAACCAGGGGAAAAAGATGTTAGCTGTAAGATGGATCAGATGGCTAATAAGTACACTGTACACACCTCCATCGATGGCTAGAGTCGTCGTCCTTGCAGTTGCAGAACATACATACATGTGGCCATTAAAACGGATCGCTATTATATTAGCGGTAGCTCAGCTAGCTGCTGCGTGTGGTACGGCCCCGGTAGTAGTAGGTTGTGGTCGTTTTCGTTGGATGGTCTCGATCGTTTCCTACAAGAGCTCTCTAAGCTAGCAAGCTAGGTGACCGATTGTTCAGGTCGGTGATGGAGCGCGCTTTCGTGTAGCGCGGCGTTCAGAATCGTCAGGGTTTTAGGTCAGTAAAGTATACGGCCAGTACAGACGTGTGGGCTCGTTCGTCTTTTTAATGCTCAGGAACACCGACGATGACACGTCGGAAATGGAAGGACAGACGTGTGGGACATGCCAGATATGCATCATCGTCTCGGCATCATATTGCAGCCGTTCGGATGCAGGATCATATCCAGCCGAAAATGATAGCACACGTCTATGGACACGCTTGCTTCGGTTAATTTCTTGCATGCTTGTGGTTGGTATATATATATATGCCTGGCATCAGGCTTCGGGCACGTACGTCATAATCTTGGAAATTTGGAGTCGTAGTTGTACGTTGCACACAGCCTTGAACCGCGCTATATATATATTACTAGTCGGTTGCCCGTGCATTGCGACGGCTTACAACAATACCCATATAAACTATCCACTAAAAAAATTCAAGATTTTTTATTGGTTATCTCCGCTCTCCGTATAATTTTGTTTTATTTGGCTAACTGATGTTATTGTTTACTCCATCCAATATGTCTTCGTACAACATGACCAATGAAGTGAGCATTTAGAAAAGAGTTCACAACGACTGACTGAACGAACATAAATTATAAAATGATATAATTCCACCATGCAGAGACCAAATAAGAGAAAGTTTGTGAGCTTAAGTTTATAAAATAAGTCACATGAACTCAAACTTATACAAAATATGGAGTGGTTGGTAAAGTCAGGCATCAATAAAAACTGGATGAGCTCCATATAAATTATGTTACTTTATAGCAATTACTAACATTTAAAACCAACAAATAATCTTTTATTTTACTGTTAGTATGACAAATCATTTTTGGTTCATTCAATTCAGCAACCTCAAACACCATTGAGTCCATTACGCCAATGTGGTCTCAGAAACGAACTAATGTTTGCAAGAGTCAAGAACGTCGTGTCGTACTTGGGCTGTAGCCTCGGTCAGTACTGGCCCGCCCCGACACGATTATATTTTTTATTTTACAAAAAAGTATATACATATATACAATTTATATTCAATATTAAATACATCTGAGCATAATGTTCTACTGGTTAGATAGCTTCACCCAGTGTCTCTCGCTCTTCTTCCATCTCGATTTAATTTAAAATAGATGTGAGGAGTTATTTGTAAAAAATTAATTTAAAATAGATGTGAGGAGTTATTTGTATAAAAAAATGACGCATGACGACCGTTGAAACTGTTGCTTTAAGTATAGTATATAGATTGCTTGAGTTTTCTTTCTTTTAGCAATTTTCATGTATTTATCCGTGGCAATTTTAACAAAAATGTTTATGGACCTCTGCTGTCATTATTATAGTTATACATGTGAGAGTTTCATGCTTAATTTACTCGTATATATAGTGCCCCGCCTAACACAGGACATATTATGCATGGAAACATATGCGTGACTATTGCATTATATGTAACCTACTATAACGATACGTACGTGACAGGATCAATTACTACTCTTGTTACGTAAGATAGCCGCGACGATATAGCTGCATATATACACGTGAATGCCGATATTATTACGTGAGCGAGATAATCATATGCAAATACACAAAGGCCCCGTTTGTTTCGTTATAATGGAATTTTATTTTAATATTATAATTTAGACAAAACTAATTAAGTTCATATATTTATATATGTAATATATTTGTATATTATCATAAACCATATAAGATAGATAGTTATATACTACATTTATGTTATAGAGAAGCAATTAGAAGAGTGTGATATAAGTCGTACATCGAAAAAATAACATATAAAGACTAGTTTGGGAACCACATTTTCCCAAGTGATTTTCATTTTTCTAAGGGAAATTAGTTCATTTTCTCATGAAAAAATAGAAATCCCATGGGAAAATGTAGTTCCCAAACTAGCCCTAAATCTATAGAATCAATTTCTATCTCTCACTCCATGAATCTGAGATAAGCTTATATGATAACTTTGAAAAGTGGTGGAATGTCACATTCTAAAAAATAGATTGTTCCATTAGTAAGATTTTAATTCCTTAAAATGAAAATAAACAATCCGGGCCAAAGTGGATCTTCTAGTTCTAGAGCTGATCACAGCTATATATGCTTAAACTATTGTAAAACATATATATACAAACTCTAGCCACGGAAGAAAAAAAAGGAGGGGGTGCAAATTGATGGTAGTGATCCTATTTCATGAGCTTTTATTAGACTTTACCTTATTTAGGTGGGTGTTTTACGTTATAAGAGATGTCATGCTAAGATGATTCTGTAGTTACCAGTTATGAGTCGTTTGTTGCTATTGTGAAAACCCGAACAGTTTATTTCTAATGAGGAAAAGGTGTTTGAGGTTGCCAATAACATGTTTTGAGATGCCCTAATTAGCGCTCCTCCCAAAAAAATTACATGCTCTTACATGACATACACAACTGACGAAGGATTATATGATGAAAGTGAGTTGTATATTATGGAGTTGTTGTATGGCTATTTGTGATGGCTGATAAAGGGTTTAGTAGTGGAACATGCTCATGAGATATTTAGGTTGTCTCGCATCAATATGTTTGTCATGGTTGTCACTCTATCGACCACACACATATATATAACCATGATTTTACTAATAATTTTTAAAAATAATTTCCTTGCAGGGACATGGGAAAGACTCCAAACCATCACATGATTAGACGTATTACCTTTGTTCTCAAAAATATTTATCGTTTGCTGTTTATTTTTGCACTAAACTGTGATAAATAAAAAAGAATGGAGGGAGTTTTTTTTTGAAAAAAGAAGAAGCATATACTCAATCCTTGCCCAGGCTATAACAATCGTGAGCAGTTGGTTAATTTGACGATATAAAGAAACGACCACAGGTTGAACTGAAAAGTGCAATAAATACTGAGCGTAATCACGTAAGTCGTTAAGTAAGTAGATATACAAACGAATCCATTTATTAGGTATATACATATGGATCTCAGCAAGAGTACATAGACAGATCGCGGTCACGAATCAGATGGCATGGCAATATACACTCCACGCTGCAATTCTGATAAGATGCGCTACCTAGCTATGCACACCCTCGTCCAATCCAAACCAAACACGCAGATGAATCAGCAAAAAATCGAATGGAAAGTAGACAAATCGTAAATATTTGGATCGTGGAGCGCGCGCAGTGTCGATCGATATATATATATGTGCGCCCGTGAAGTCGTCGTAGCTCATCGATCATGGCTTCGGCAGCGGCGGCATTATTTCAGCCTTCGGCGGGAGCGGGACTAACTCTGGCTTCGGTGGAAGCTCGCCAGGCAGCACCGGGGGTGGCAGCTCCGGCTTTGGGAGGGGCTCCGGTGGAACGGGGAGCTCGGGCTTGGGGAGGGGCTCCGGTGGCACCGGGAGCTCCGGCTTTGGGAGGAGCTCTGGTGGAACGGGGAGCTCCGGCTTGGGGAGGGGCTGCGGTGGCACGGGGAGCTCCGGCTTGAGGAGGGGCTCCGGTGGCACCGGCAGCTCAGGCTTTGGGAGGGGCTCTGGTGGAACGGGAAGCTCAGGCTTGGGCAGGGGCTGCGGTGGGACCGGTAGCTCGGGCTTGGGGAGGGACTCGGGTGGCACCGGCATGTCGGGCTTCGGCAGGGGCTGCGGTGGGACGGGAAGCTCAGGCTTGGGCATGGGCTGCGGCGGGACCGGGAGCTCGGGCTTGGGGAGGGGCTCGGGTGGCACCGGCATGTCGTCGGGCTTCGGCAGGGGCTGCGGTGGGACGGGGAGGGGCTCCGGTGGCACCGGCAGCTCGGGATTGGGCAACGGCTGCGGCGGGACGGGGAGTGGCTGCGGTGGGACGGGGAGAGGCTCCGGTGGCACCGGCAGCTCGGGATTGGGCAACGGCTGCGGCGGGACGGGGAGTGGCTGCGGTGGCACCGGCAGCTCCGGCTTGGGCAACGGTGGCTGCTCCTCGGGCTTGGGGAGCGGCGGTAGGTCCGGCCTTGGTGGTACCTCAGGCTTGGGCAACGGCGGCAGGTCAGGCTTCGGGAGCTCCTGTAGCTGCCGCGCGGCGCCGCCGATGCCACCGCTCAAGAGCAGCAGCGCGAGGGCCATGGCAAGAGAGGACATGGTGGTGGTCGTGGAAGCCATTACTGCTTTTATCCTATCTACCAGCTCTGTACGTGTCTGTGTGTGCGTGCTGGATGATGGGCATGGGCTGCCGCTGCAGCAGTGCAGAGAACGGGAGGCGAGCCGCGGTATTTATAGGCTCGCCGGAGCTGTTGATAGTACCGGCCGTGGCGGTGTCTTGCGGCTCACCCGAGCGCTCCTGGTTGGCCAAATGGCCACTGGCCAGAGCCTTGACGTTTTCGCTTCCCGTTCCGGATCCATTTTCGCTTCCGTGATCGGCATCGGCACCGGCTGCTGCACGAGAGACGTACTATCGGGCGAGAGGTCGCCATAGCGGGCGTACGTCGGGGTTGCTTGCCTGCCGCCGCTTCGCGATCGACGTGACAACGCCAGTGGCGGCCGCCCCACCCGAGTAGGGGGGTACGGTGCCGAGCTGAGCTGATCGGGGCCCCTCGCCGGAAACGAAAACGACGCCGCCGTACGGCGCTGGGCTGCATAAGTCGCGATTGAAAAGTTTGATGAAAAGGCGCGCCGATCCTCGATGGGATCGTGTTCTATTTATAGCTCAATCAAGTTTACATCAGAGTACAACAGATCGTGATAAGATCGCGGGGAGCGTGCACTAGTGACGCCTGAATACTCGGTCACAGTGACCACGTCCTTAACAGAACGAGACACAGTCAGTGCATGCCGAACCTTACGCCCTAAGCCAGCCACGTACACAGGGTGGAAAACACATTTTCTATCAGTCCCCCTCAATCACAACAGAGTACCTATGTTGAGATTGCTGCAATTCTTGACAAATGGTGCCTTTGACAGAGGTTTAGTCATGACATCTGCTAACTGATCTTTAGAGGAAATGATCCTGACCTCCATTGCCTTCCTAGCAACTTGTTCTCTGACAAAGTGAAAATCAACTTCGACATGTTTTGTTCTGCCATTGAAGGTGGGATTTGCAGTCAGGTAGGTTGCTCCAACGTTATCACACCACATCCTTGGTGGCCTATGCAAATAAATTCCCAACTCCTTCAGTAGTGCTTGGATCCAAATCAGCTCGGCTGTTGCATTGGCTATTGCCTTGTACTCAGCCTCGGTGCTCGACCTGGACACAGTGGCTTGCTTCCTTGAGCTCCATGCCACTAGATTATCACCCAAGAAGATGGCAAAACCACTAGTTGATTTCCTGTCATCTGGGCAGCCAGCCCAGTCTGCATCAGAGAAGCTTGACAACATGACTGAAGGTGTCTTCTGAATTTTTAGTCCATAGTCTATTGTTCCTTTCACAAATCGAAGTATTCTTTTGACAGCTGTCCAATGCACATCAGTTGGACTTTGTAGGTATTGACTCACCTTGTTGACTGCAAATGATAAGTCAGGTCGAGTGAGTGTCAGGTATTGGAGTCCACCAACTGTACTCCTATATCTGAAATGCTCTTTCTCATTCAGTGTTGTTCCTTGATTCTTGGACAGTTTGTCAGTTGCAGACATTGGGGTTGAAATTGCTTTGCATTTCTCCATATTTGCCTTCTTCAGGAGATCAAGTGCATAACCTTTTTGAGACAACAGAATTCCTTCTCTTGTTTTCTTCACTTCAATTCCTAGGAAGTACTCAAGATTTCCTAGATCCTTCACAGCAAAATCATCTGCTAGATTCTTGATGAGCTTATCTGTGGCTGAATCATTTGAGCTGACTATGATTATGTCATCCACATATATAAGCATATAAATTGACAATCCATTCTGCTTGAACACAAATAGTGAAGCATCTGCTACTGAAGCCTGAAAACCCAATTCTTGTAGCTTCCTGGTCAGCCTTGAGTGCCAGGCTCTTGGGGCCTGTTTCAACCCATAAAGTGCCTTCTTCAACTTGCAGATATAATTTGGCTTGTTTGGATCAATATACCCTGGGGGCTGCCTCATATAGACTTCTTCTTCAAGGAGTCCATGGAGAAAAGCATTTTGGATGTCAATCTGTCTCATACTCCATCCCTGACTGACAGCTAATGATAGAATAATTCTAATGGTGGTCGGCTTAACAACTGGACAAAAAGTGTCAAAGTAGTCAATGCCATACCTCTGTTTGAAGCCTTTTGCCACTAATCTGGCCTTCAGTCTTTCCACTGAACTATCAGCTTTTCTTTTAACCTTAAACACCCATTTGCTGTCAATCAGATTGACTCCTGCTCTTGGAGGAACCAGTTCCCATGTCTGATTTCTTTGCAATGCTGAATATTCTTCATCCATAGCTTGCTTCCAGCCTGGATCCTTTAGTGCTTGCTGCAGATCATATGGTTCACTGACTGAATTCTGGACTGAGGCAATCAATGCAGTTGTTGTCGGATTTTCTTCAGTGACCACAAATCCTCTGCCTTGCTGAGCATACCTGACTGTACCATCAGTGAGTTTCTTGATTTTGACAATGTTGTCTTTTAATCTTGTTCTCATGTGATGCTGAACCTCTTGCTCTTGTTGATTTCTCTCAACTTCACCCTGAATCTGCTCAGGTTCTGGAGTTTCTTGCTGCAGTGAGCCTGAATGTGCTTCAGACTCTGATTCTTGCCCCTCTTCTTCAGATTGATTAAGAATGCCACCTGCCAAAGGATTGCTATCATGGGAAACATCATTAGTAGCATTAGGAACAGAGTGCCTAACCCCAACATTAGCATTATCAGCTACTGGTCCAAACAGGCCCTGCATAAGAGAGTTTTCAGTGTACTGAATGTTTTTGGACAGAACAGGTAGCATGATAGGATGGTGTGATGTTTGGGGATATTTTGTGGATTCTGATGATTTTCTAGCAAAGGGGAAGATCTGCTCATCAAACACCACATCTCTAGAGATGTAGACTCTCCCTGTAGACTGATCAAAACACTTATAACCCTTGTGAGCAGAGCTATAACCAATGAAAGTGCATTGTTTTGTTCTGAAGTTGAGTTTTTTGGTGTTATAGGGACGCAGGTTGGGCCAACAAGCACAACCAAAAACTCTGAGCTGAGTGTAATCAGGATTTGTGCCAAACAGTTTATGAATGGGAGTGTCATGGTTAATGGTTTTGCTAGGCATTCTATTTATTAGGTAGCAGGCAGTATTGAAGGCTTCATCCCAGAATCTGAGAGGAAGATGAGCCTGAGCAAGGAGAGCTAAACCTGTTTCTACCAAGTGTCTATGTTTTCTTTCAGCTAGACCATTTTGTTGATGTGTATGAGGGCAAGAAATTCTGTGGCTTATGCCAGTGGCTTGGAAATATCTGTGCAGCCTTTGATACTCTCCCCCCCAATCAGATTGGACAGCCCTTATTTTAGTGTTTAGCATTCTCTCAGCATGTTGTTGAAATTGCATAAACACTTTCTCAACATCAGCTTTATTTTTCAGAAAATAAATCCACACATATCTGCTAAAGTCATCAATGAAAGAAACATAGTACTTTGAATTATTTACTGATGAAAGTGCAGGGCCCCAAACATCAGTATGAACAAGCTCAAGAGGTACAGTGGAGACATGTGAAGAACTGCTAAAAGGAAGCTGATGGGATTTTCCTAGTTGACATGCATTACATATCAAGGAAGGTAAAACCTCTGTGTTTACAGCAATATTATTGTTCTGCAAAATTCTAAGAGTAACTGGAAGGGCAGGATGTCCAAGTCTTTGATGCCATAGATCAGGAGAAGTCTTGGCTGCTAGCAAGGCTTGACAATTATTTGGTAGAGTGTATAAGCCATTCCTACATTTGCCTCTGAGAAGAAGATGCTTCGTGGCTTGATCCTTGACAAGGAAAAAATTAGGGTGAAGTTCAACATAAGCATTGTTATCAATAGCTAATTTCCTGACAGAGATTAGATGTTTATTTATTTTGGGAGCATATAAGACATGATCCAGATACAGAGGCCTACTTAAACCAGGAACTGAAGAATGACCAATGTGAGATATAGACAAACCTGCTCCATTTGCCACTTGAATCTTGTCTCCTCCAGTGTAGCGCTCCCTGGTGGTAAGCCTCTCTAAATCACTTGTAATGTGGTCAGTTGCCCCACTGTCCATGTACCAGTTAGGATCAACTGCATACTCATGTGTTGCTGCTGCAGCCTGCTTGACAGTGCTCTCTGCCTGATAGGCTTGATCAAATCGATGCCAGCACTGAAGTGCATTGTGGTTCCCTTTTCCACAGATCTGGCAAGTGCCACTGGAACTGCTGTTGTTGCTCGGTGGCCTTGCTGGTGGTCTGTTGTTGCCTCGCCCAGGCTGGCTGCGTCCACCGCGCCCACGCCCTCCACGGCCATTCTGGCCAAATGCTCCTCCACCACGGCTTGGTACCCTGTTGGCATTGTTAACAGAGGATATCTGACCAACAGCAGTATGGTATTCTTGCCTGGTCTCAAAGCTGAGAAGGTGAGCGTAGACGTCGCTGATGGTGTAGGTGTCCGGCCTTGTAGTGATGCTGGTGACGAGGGAGTCGTAGTCGGCGGGAAGTCCACGAAGGAGGTATGAGATGAACTCTTCATCTTCAAGCCGCTTGCCAACAGCGGCCAGAGTGTCAGCAAGCCTTTTTACCTTTCTGAAGTATTCTGCGGCAGTGAGATCGCCCTTCTGTATGGTGGCGAGCTGCATTCGGATCTGCATGATCCGGGCGCGAGAACTTGACGCGTACATCCTCTCCAGAGTGCTCCATGCGCCGCGGGCAGTAGTGGCATCAACCACTGTGGCCAGGACCTCCTCGGAAAGGGATGAGTTGATGACGCTCAGGACGAGCTGATCCTGGTGGTACCAGCTCGTGAACTCGGGGTTGATGGCGATCGTCCGTCCGCCGGAGCCTTCTGCAGGGTCGACGGCGACAGTCTGCCTTGGCGCTGGGAGCGATCCATCGATGTGGCCGCTCAAGCCTTGGCTCCGCAGATATGGGAGGACTTGTGCCACCCAGAGAAGGTAGTTCTCATGGTTGAGCTTCATACTCACCATCTGGCTGAACGCCGGCGTCGGCATCGAGCTGAACACGGCGGCGACGCCATCGACGGTGGACATGGTGGACATGGCGATTTTCTCGGTGTCTAGATCGTGGCTCTGGTACCATGAAAAGTTTGATGAAAAGGCGCGCCGATCCTCGATGGGATCGTGTTCTATTTATAGCTCAATCAAGTTTACATCAGAGTACAACAGATCGTGATAAGATCGCGGGGAGCGTGCACTAGTGACGCCTGAATACTCGGTCACAGTGACCACGTCCTTAACAGAACGAGACACAGTCACTGCATGCCGAACTTTACGCCCTAAGCCAGCCACGTACACAGGGTGGAAAACACATTTTCTATCAGCGATTAGTAGCTAGCATGAGGTGCGGGGTCGATCGAGAGGCTCCTCGCCCCATCGGTGTGCGAGAGGAGGAGTAAGAGCAGGTGGATCACGCGGCCGGCAACGCGGTAGTCGGTGGGCCGTGACCGTGGGGCGGACTTGATCTGACGCGCGGATTGAACACGCTGCCGGCTCGGCTCGTTGGGCGAGAGCTCGATCAGGACTGGAGTTGTTGCTTGTTAGTAGTTGTTAGTTGTTACTGGGAAAAATATCCCCGCTCGATAGCTTGGAGGGTGACGCCATGACACGATGCTATTGCTTGAATGAACAGTGCTTGTTTTCATGTGATTGGCTTGTTAGATCTCTTTTTACTCCATCTGCTGCCCAGAAATATAACACATTTAGACGCCTTATTATAACTCATAAGTCATAATAAGGCATATTAACAAGCAACAGATGTTGGATTAATATAGGCTTGCTCCAATTAACATTAAATAATTAAAATACTATGATGTACTAATAATTTAGCATCGTATTGGAAGTTCATAGTGTTGAGTTTGTGATCCAAATTTAACATTAAATAATTAAAATACTATGATGTAAATCTCCTGCGATCTGTAACCACCCAAAAATAGTGAGAAGTTGCCGGCCGGCGCCCGTGGTTTTTTCCCCTTCACTTTGGAGGGGTTTTCCACGTTAAATCCGTGTCTACTCTGTGATTGATCCTATTTGTGTCGCATTTATTTATAACACATAGGACAAATCAATCAACTTAAATAGGTGGACCGTTAGTGCATTTATTGAGAAGATAAGAAAAAATGAAGAATTGTCACACACGTGCATTTTACCTGCAGTGATGACCGTCATGATCACCGTCTGTTTCCTGTCTACTGGCTGGTAACGGACATCGATTTCTAGTCCTAATGGCGCGACCGTCGCGATCTTTCACACGTGTTGCAAACAGCACGTCCCCGTCGCATCTTCTGCGAGCACACAGAGAGTGGGAGAGCAGGTCTCCGAAATCGTCGTCCGTAGAGGTACAATTGCACGGGTGTGCGGGCGATTAAGTTTTGGGGGGCGTATTCGCGACTGCTTGGTTCATCCGTCATTCGACCAAGATTGCTTCATCTACTTCATGTTCTTCGTTGTCTTCCCCGAGTGACGTGTGCTGCTGCTCGTCTTTCAGCGACCGTTTGAGAGACTGCACAGCGTACATCTTTCTGCAATGACTTCGTGTTGAGCCATATTTTAAAACCTATGTGTGAGCATATTTAATTAGATGGAAATTGTAGCGTGGAAATATGTATATGGAGGATATTCGTTATGAAGCACACATAAGTACGTCGGCACAAGATTTATTGGGCTGCAGCAGCTTCCGACTAATTTTGAAACGGGAATTGTAGCACTTAGAGCAACTGTAGAGGGAACCCAGATTGCAATACATATTAAGTAGCATTAAAACAGCATACGTCAAGAGCTAATAACAGTGTGTTTTACAGAGGTTGCATTAATATATGTAGATTGAGAAAGGCTCCAACAGTTGGTTTGTATATACACAGATGCAGTTGGACCAACTAACTGTAGACAGAACCGCGGTTACAATACATATTAAGGTAGGAGTAGCATTAAATTAACAGTGTGTTTTCCAGAGGTTGCATCAACACACACCGTTTGAGAAAGGCTTCAACAACTGGTGATGAAGCCCACCATAGGTACGCAAAAGCAAATGCATGTATATAAACGAGAAGAGAAGATTAGTTGCAGTGACAGTGTTTTGTCAAATACTTTGTTGTTGTGTAATGGGTACTAAGGAGAGTGAAAGGTAATATATGTGGATTGTTGTATGCAGGGAAATATATGTTTTGTATGACAAAGGAGCGTAGATGGTGTTATACCTTCATGCATTTCATGATGATGTAGCAGGCGTCATATTTTAGGATTTGTAGAATCTGATAGGACTTCGTCAACTTGGCTATGCTTCATCTTGTATGTACTTTGTTGTATCAGTATAGAGTATAAGTTATAGCGATAAAATTAAAAGGTATATGTTGTTTCCGCTATTTTCATTCTGTGATATATACTTACTTTTTCGGTGGCGACGATAGCTCTTTCTTGTTAAGCTAATCTGTGTAGTGGTCATCAGCCTGTCATTAAGAGGACAAAACATTTAAAATTATTTGGGTAGCCGTACAGGGAGGGGGTAGAGGATGAAATAGATGAGGCGCGTCGCCGTGTTCGCCGGACGATCGATCTGCCCGGCCGGTGAGTTCACGGACAGTGGATCGATGTCGTGTGCTGGATTCCAGGTACGAGCACGCTTGTTAATGTTAGGCTAGGCCACTGGCACCGGCCCCGATGAATCAGTAGAGGAAAAGTAGCTTGAGACGTACCGGACAAACGAGCTATATACGCCATGTTTTGGTCTGGAAAAGACGGTCAACTCTCTCTCTGTCTCTCGTACATGTGTAGCTCTAGTGTAGTGATTCTTGTGATGACTGATGAGTCGAGGACATTGGTAGGGATCACAATGCCACACTGTCCTAATTCTCATCCGTTGGTCCAGTTAGGCTAACTTTTTTCTTATGCGAAACAAGTAGTTAGCATACACGTGATAGTAGCAGTTAAGTTAGCTCAATTATTTTGGTCTTGTTGCGTGGAATTAGTTTAAACCACTAATGATGTTAACTTTCATGTGAAAATATGATTTTACCCCTATTGAATGATTATTTATATATAAATACTTATGGTACTTATGTCCTACATTGCTCCCATAAAACTTGGAATTGAAGCTTGAGATGTAGAATATAGATTGAGAAAACTAAAGGGCATGTTGGCCTAAAAGAAATAGTTTTAAATCGAGCCAAAATTTTGATCCTTAGGTAAGTGAATTATTGTTAACTAAAACAGTGGAGGTGTTTTCTGCTATTAAAATTGTCGGGTACCATAATTAGGGGTACCCTCAAGGCTCCTAATTCTCAGCTGGTAACCCCCATCAGCATAAAGCTGCAAAGGCCTGATGGGTGCGATTAAGTCAGGGATCAGTCCATTCGAGGGACTCGATCACGCCTCGCCCGAGCCTAGCCTCGGACAAGGGCAGCCGACCCCGGAGGATTTCCGTCTCGCCCGAGGCCCCCCTCCAGCGGCGAACATATTTCCGGCTTGCCCGAGGTCCTGTCTTCGCCAAGAAGCAACCCTAACCAAATCGCCGCACCGACCGACCAAACCGCAGGAGCATTTAATGCAAAGGTGGCCTGACACCTTTATCCTGACGCGCGCCCCCCAGCCGACAGAGCTGAAGTGACCGCCGTCACTTCGTCGCTCCACTGACCGGCCTGACAGAAGGACAGCGCCGCCTGCGCCACTCCGGCTGCGGTGCCACTTGACAGAGTGAAACTGACAGGCAGTCAGGCCCGGCCGAAGGCTCCATAGGAAACTCTGCTCCGCCCGACCCAGGGCTCGGACATGGGCTAAGTCCCGGAAGACGGCGAACTCCGCTCCGCCCGACCCAGGTCTTGGACACGGGCTAAGACCCGGAAGACGGCGAACTCCGCTCCGCCCGACCCAGGGCTCGGACACGGGCTAAGTCCCGGAAGACGGCGAACTCCGCTCCGCCCGACCCAGGGCTCGGACACGGGCTAAGACCCGGAAGACGGCGAACTCCGCTCCGCCCAACCCAGGGCTCGGACACAGGCTAAGTCCCGGAAGACGACGAACCCCGCTTCGCCCGACCCCAGGGCTCGGACTACGCCCTGGCCTCAGCCGACGGTCTCCGCCTCGCCCGACCCGGGGGCTCGGACTCGACCTCGGCCACGGAAGACAGACTCGACATCGGCTTCGGAGGAGCTTCCACATCGCCCAACCTAGGGCGCAGATCAGCCACGTCAACAGGAGGCGCCATCATCACCCTACCCCGAGCTGACTCAGGCCGCAGGGAACAAGACCGGCGTCCCATCTGGCTCGCTCCGCCAGATAGGCAATGATGGCGCCCCGCATACTCTGTGACGACGGCGGCTCTCAGCCCCCTTACGAAAGCAAGAGGACGTCAGCAAGGACTCAACCGCTCCGACAGCTGTCCCTCCGCCAGGCTCCATCGCTCCTCCGACGGCCACGACATCACACCAGCTGGGTGCCAAGATCTCTCCGGCTGCCACAACGGCATGTACTTAGGGCGCTAGCTCTCCTCCACTAGACACGTAGCACTCTGCTATACCCCCCATTGTACACCTGGATCCTCTCCTTACGCCTATAAAAGGAAGGACCAGGGCCCTCTTAGAGAGGGTTGGCCGCGCGGGGACGAGATACGCGCTCGCTCCCTCTCCCGCGTGGACGCTTGTAACCCCCTACTGCAAGCGCACCCGACCTGGGCACGGGACGAACACGAAGGCCGCGGGATTCCCACCTCTCTCACGCCGGTCTCCGGCCGCCTCGCTCTCCCCCCTTCGCGCTCGGCCTCGCGCTCGACCCATTTGGGCTGGGGCATGCGGCGACATTCACTCGTCGGCCTAGGGACCCCCCGGTCTCGGAACGCCGACAAAAATAAATTACCCAAAAGTTTCGGTAGTACACAAAACAGGAAGGGGTTTAATCCCCTCCAATCTCTCTCAATCTATCCCTAACCAAACAAGCCATTAGAGTTGGTTTGGTAATCAGGGAATTGGAGGAGATCCATGGGAAAGAAAATCCCTTCCTATTCAATTTTGAATAGTAAGGAGTTTTCTCCCCTATGCACCATCTCAACCGATGTATAGGGTTGTGTTTGAATAAAAGTGATTGGAAAGAAACTATCCATGTGGCCGAACTGTGATTTAGACCTTTTTTTCTTTTATGCTCTCACAAGCTTTTCTCCACTTTCTCTCTCTTTATCCTTTTGGTGACATCTTGTTAGATTTCAATTCTAACCTACCCCAACTTGCTTGGGACTAAAAGGCTATGTTGTTATTGTTAAGGAGTTTTCTCCCCCATAGATCCTCTTCAATTCTCTGGTCACCAAATCAGCCCTAAAGACCTGTTCGGTTAAACCTGGATCGGAGAGGATTAAATCACTTTCTATTTAAGGATTTTATCCCCTCCAATCCCCGTAGATCTAGGCCTAATTGAACAAAACCTAAAATAAAACTCGTTAAGTTCACTAAGTGAGCATCTCACAAAACAAACACCTAAGCAACGTCCACTTGTGCACACTTCTTAGAAGAAGGGATCACCTGGTATATCAGACGAGTTCGAATGGAAACTGACACGTTCTGCGGTCGAGGCAGTATTATGTGGACCGAGGAACCAGACCGATAGATAGCACTAGTACATTACATGCAACGTGGAATGAAGTTGTCAGAGCATATTATTTTTGTTCCAGAGAGAACGATGTCTGTTTGTCTTTTTTTTTTTGGAAAACACGAGGGGCAAGCCACTACTGGTTAATATAAGTCAGAAAACAAAGTTTATTTGTATATATAATACATCAAGCACGAACGCAAGCAGAGCACACACTCACGACACGAGCGGGCATCCATATCCCAACACGAACACATATATAATTCACGCGCGCGCGCGCGTACGACCGAGGAAGTAGCACGCAGGGGTGGCGCGTCATGGCGTAGTAGGCTCCGGGAAATGGAATCCGGGAATGGCCGGTAACTCGGGCTTCGGCGGCAGCTCGACCTCCGGGAACGGCGGCAGCTCGACCTTGGGCAGCGGTGGCAGCTCGACCTCCGGGAACGGCGGCAGTTCGACCTTGGGCAGCGGCGGCAAGTCGTGCTCTGGCACTGGCAGGTCCGGCACGGTCAGGTGGGGCTCCCCCTCCTTGGGCGTCGCCTCCTCCTCCAGCCTTCGCGCCGCGCTGCTCACGGCGGCGCAGGAAAGGAGCAGCAGGAGAGCGAGGGAGGACGCGGTGGTTCCCGAGGCCATGTTGATCGTAACGTAAGCAGGGGTGTTCAGTGTTGTGTGGCCTGTGGCTGTGCCGCTGTGGCAGTGGCGATGCTGTGATTTATAGGATAGACCGATAGACCATCGGTTTGGAGAAACGCTGTGCGCCTGGCTGCCGGACAGGGCTTTTGGTTGGTCATCTGCAGTGCAGAGTCTATGCTCGACTTGGTTGAGAGAGAGAGAGAAAAAAGGATGAACGAGGAAGAGACGCGGTCTTTGGTGAGTGATCAACTGCTGAAGCAAGCATGTCTTGTGCAGATACGAGCAGACTGGCGTTAGGCCACTGACCACCAGCTCTGCACGAGTAAAGAGTGGTACTGGCGACTGGAATATCCGATATGATCTAGAACGGCTCTGCTCTCTGTTCCTTTTCTTTCCTTTTTCTTCATCTTCCACGTAGGAATCAGGTCGTGTCCAGCACATTACATAGTTACATACTCTAGATGAAGCTCTAGATGAAGTTTAAGCTCCCATTTATCGACCTAGCCAGAGCTAAGATAACTGCAATACTCAATACAGTTGCAACTAGCTCTTATCGATCATGTTATCAGTTATCTAGCTACCGCACAGTCTTAGGCTATCTGCACCGCTATGCGGTAAAGCTTCCGCAACATATATACAGAGAACGCTATACAGAAAGTTGTGAAGTTGTGCAGCCGTGTGCGCTATACGTCCCTGCATGGTTTTTCTAAGAATGCTGTTGCACTATATATGGCGCAAACGAATATTTACGCTACCAGTGCAGTTCGTAGCAAAACCAGATGTGGCGGTTGGATTAAGATGAATAAAATATGTGATGGTTAATATAGAGGAAATATATAGAGCGATATGAGTGCGGAAGATTGTGATACAAAGTAAGGAATTTTGCTCACTAACTGCGTTTGGTTGTGAATGGAGCGGTTCCATTCATATTTTTCTAGATGTTTGATTTCTAACAAAAGAGAAATATATGAATGGAGCGGTTCCACTCATATTTTTCTAGTTTTTGGATTTCTAACAAAAGAGAAACAGAGCGACTCTTAAAGTATCCATAAGAAAACTAACATAATCTACTAAAACGACTGAACCCTCTCTTTCCTCTCATCCCCTCTACACTCATATGACTCTACCCCGCTCTATTCTACTCTTACCGTGAGCGTGCTCACATCAGCGGAAGTGGTTGTCGTGGGCCTCAATCGATGATCGTGCAGGCATATGGTGATATAGTGATGGTGATCATGGACCACCGAAACTGTATAAAACGTTTTGTACGGCATACGTTATATGTATGATCTTCTGGACACTTGAGCAGTTGAGCAGTTGAGCCCATCTGTCCTGCTTCGCTATAGGTCGTTTGTGATCTACCATGGAAAGCCGAAGTTGCCGCCAGATAAGCAACCATGTTTGTACTCTACCGCATCTCGTGGATGTGATTTAGACTCTGTTTGAAACCTTTAAAACTAATAGTTAGAATAGTTAGCCACTAAAAATTAGTTGACAGGTTCCAAACACCATCTACAATACCACAACTAATTGTTAGCTACCTCGCAAACAATTAGTTCATCGGCTGGCTCAACCTAGCTAATAATTTATTAGCTGGCTAACTATTAGCTCTATGATTCCAAACAGAACTAACCTTTCAGATGCCTTGTTTTGGCATATCGTAGGTGGGTTTAGCCTTTCGGGTGCCTTATTTTGGCATCTAGTTTGGCTACCCTTCTAGGCTTCTACCCTTTCTTATACATGAATTTCTTTCGTCTTAGTTAAACGACAGAGATCCTGCCATTGTTTAAAAAAAATAATGCCAGTCGCAATCACAACCATATGCTAGGTTAGTTTATACCAGGCTGCCAAAGTGCCAAGCGACAAGTAACAGAGCATAAACAGAGGCGGTCAGCCGGTCAGCCCAGACTTCAACTATTAATTCATGATCTTGGAATAATAGAGTAATATTGGTGCCAAACGCACCAATGAACACATAAAAAAGTTGATGAGCAAGATGTAGTTATCAATTGCTTTGGATCTTACTTATGCAAGAAATGCACTTTTGCATACACATCTGGTAAAGCCCTGTGCCGTATCTTGATCTTGACTGAAGGGTTGCGTATCTTCCCAGACATATCTGACATTATTTGGCTTCTGGAAATGGCTTGTCAACCCATATAATCTGTGCAATCGAACAACACTTATGGCTAACAAGCACGTAAATGGTTCGGCATGGGCAAAGCAGAGTATGCAACAGGAAAGAAGTAAAATTCAACCATTCAAAATGATGGCCATTGAGAAAAAGTTCGAACCTCAATAACATGGGCTCGAGAACCATAAGGAAGAACTTCATCACACGATTTGAATACCAGATGAGATACATAGCTTGGAATCAGCTCCGCCACTTATCACACTGTCCCCTTTCCACCAGTCCGCACATAAAACCTGTAATAACCAACATATCATCCATTTGCCCTTCTCCTGAAACAAGAAAAAAGAAACATGCACAGATAAGTACCTTATCTTCATGCGAGTCCACAGACGCCAGCGGCCACTGCAACAGAAGCAATATCATCAGTGACAATATTATGCAATGGCAAGGAGCAAACGAGGAAGATAACGAGATTATTAGAACCATACTGCTGTTCTTAGATCCCACAACATCACTTTCCCGTCAAAGGAAGATGACACCAAATGGAAACAAGAACTCGGATGCCATTTACAAGCAGTGATCCAGCTTGAATGAGAGGAGAACTGAAAAACAGGAGCTAATGTTCCTATTCACAGACAAGAACGTATCAGCCAGTTTAAATATGATCCAACAAAGATAACTTAAACAACTATAATATATTTACCAGGTTTGCGAGGGTCCCATACCCTCAACACGGGATCAGAACCACCAGCAGCAATCAATGAAGAACCCTCACCTCCACAGTCCAAGCAATTCAAGGCCTTCCCACAAAACTGTGAAAAGGTTTGCATGTAAAAGTGAAATAAGACAGATTAAATTACGAATCTGCTGCATTTAACAGACAAGAACTAAAGTAGCTATTTCCATTTTATGCAGTCTCCTTAGGCAAACTCACGAGAAAATCTGAGCAAGTGAATTAGCGTATAAATGTTTTCCTAATCTGAGATGTCCAGGTGAATTAGCATAGAAAAGTTGGTTTCCTAATATGAGATAACCCAGTGAATTAGCATACAAAAGTCTATTTCATTCTTCCTGTTATAAACCTCCAATTATCAATAGTCCGATTTTCAACCATGATCTATAAACGGATATTGAACACCCTACAACTGTCAAAACCAGACAAGACACAAACCTAAACCAGTGCAAAGGAATTTTCAAGGTGATTTTCCATTTCTATAAAAACTAATTTAATCGCTAGAAATTCATAGCTAGTTTATTTTAAGTCAGAATAATATGAAACTAGAAACATTTTTTTTGATATATATATATATATATATATATATATATATATATATATATATATATATATATATATATATATATATAGTGTATCTGTCGGTTCTCTATATGGACTTATTTAGATCTTATTTGTTTGTGTTCCTAGTGTTTTATGGCTTGAAGTAACGCCTGTCATTTATTTAAATAGTTGCTTTGTCCTGTACATTATGGTCATTGCATAGCTAGTTCTAGTTGATTGCATAATTTTTTATGAATGCATTGTTTCAAACCAATTACCTAATAAGGCAATCAATATAAAGTAAATCGATATCCATGCAATGCCTAAATAGAGTATATAAATGTGTTACAGCATGGCATCTATGAGATCTGTGTCATGTTTCTATGTACTCATAGTCTGTCAAAATTTCTTGGTTGATCTCAGGTCTCATACAGTGCAAACAATAATTTAAATAAATAATGAGCAGAACTGTTTGCAATAAAATGATAGGAACAGAAATAAATAAGTTCAAAACAACTTTAAATTGATCACCAATCGATAAGATATGTAGAAAAAATGTGTACTAGTTTCATACTTTTCTGATTTAAATAAAATTTGATTTCTGAGAGATCAAACCACATGTTTATTATTTTTTTAAAAAAACACATTGGAAACCACTTTGCACCAGTTCAGGGTTGTGTTTTGTCCAGTTTCACAGTTGGTTGAAAATAGAGCTGTGTCGTGCAAGCTGGAGTTTGAAAAATATACTTCACCCAAAAACAAATCATTGTCCATAGAACCCCTTTGCAATACAAAGATAATCTATTAACTGAGTCAAGACTCGTTTACTGAATCCGACTATATGGTATTGACAGAATTTGAAATATAAAGATAAAGTCCATACCATATTCCATGTTTCTTTCACTGTTTGAACATCCCACTGCCTTACAGAATGATCCCAAGATGCTGAATATATCGTTTTCCGTTCAGGCCAGGTAACAGCAGTTACACCTTGTGTATGTCCCAGAAGTGTTGAAGTGGCTGAACCCTGGATTACAACAATAATTCAAACTGTGAGATGAGTTGCAGTTCATGAATTCATGGCTGAAAAATGTACTAACAGAAACTGACATATTTCTCTCCCAGAATCATGGTAGACAATACACATTAAATCAATCATATACAAGGATAACGGTGTCATGACGACACACAGGGCTGCAGGGGCGACGCAAGGCCGAGCGCTCCTCGATCCAGATCCAAGCTAAATTTGGCGGCCGGACGATGGCGAAAAAGAAAAGGCAAAAAGCTCCTTGGGCCGGAGCTCCTTCTTCCCCGCGTGCCCCCGCTCCTATCGTGCATGGTTCGCTTCCTGTTGGTACGCGGGCTGGACTCGGTGGGCTGTCGTCTACAGTAGGCTGTGCGGGCCAAGGTAATCGCGCGCCTGTTCATTTCGCTTCTCCGGATACTTGGTCTGGATGGAGCCAGGGGATTTTGCCGCTCGCTCCAACCCTAGCCCATTCGCTGCGGGTTCTTCTCCCTGCCGCGACCCCTGACGCTGCGGTCTCCAAATACAGGTTAGGGTTTCCTCCCGACTTTGTGGGTTCGCACTCTTTCCCCCACTGCGCCGCTTTCCTCTCGCGTCTTTGGTCGCTCCCTGTCTCCTCTCGATCTGGTTTTCATGGCGGTTGGTGCGTAACATCCTTGTGTCCCCCCGTGCCTGAAGAAGAGTGGCCTCGGTTGGGGTCGGGTGTTGTCCGCAATAGCAAGAATCTTGGCGGAATGGATCCGAAGAACAAGAACATCCCCAATCCCCCTTGGGATCGCTGGGGACAGAAAGATTCTGCCCAAGGCTCCCAATCTTGGAATCGGAACCGCAATCTTAGCTGGAGATTGAAACCGCAGACTGGAAAAGCTGACCCCCAAGATGGATTGATGTCTTCTTCTTCGGGAGATGGTACTCAATCAGGTAATCCCATCTTGTCCCCTACTTCTTTGAAGAAAGAAATTGAACTTGCTCGTCCCGCTTTTTGCCAAAAATGTGGGGTTGAAGGTCATCATGCTAGAAATTGCTTCAATGCTTTATGGTGCGATATATGCCGCAAGGATACTCATGTTACAGCAAGATGTGTGCTACCAAAGCAGAGCAAACCTAATATGCCCATAGTAGGTATGGCAGCTGATGGTCTAGGGTTCTATCTATCTCACTTCACTAAACCTATATCCAAAAAACCAAAGAGGGTTTTCATTGGATTGGTTAAAGTGATTGAGGGTTTAGTATCTGCTGAAGATCTGGCGAAAGACTTTGGTTTCCATTTTCCTTGGGGTAAAACATGGAAAGCTACAAAGTGCCACTCTGGTTTTTTAATGCAATTCCCCTCTCAAGAACGCCTTGATGAGATGATGAGCTTTCCTGAACTTAAGATGAAGATGTCTGGTGCTAAAATTGCAGTTGTCCCGTGGAGCTCTCGTGCCAAACCTAAATCTAGGTTGCATACTGCATGGATAGTTGCTGAGAATGTCCCTGAAGAATTACAAAATTACCAATCAATCTGTGAAATTGGTTCCATGATTGGTGTTGTTGAAGAAGTTGATCTTATGTCTTTGGATTCCGAGGATATTGTGGGATTTAAAGTCCACATTAAGAGTGTAACTATGATCCCGCCAGTTGTTGAAGTGGCTGTGAAACCTTTTTTATATGACATCTACTTTAGAATTGAATCCATTAGTGATGAAGGATGGAATGATGAGACAATCAATCTGGGTAAGAGAGCTTCTGTGGATATCCATGGGATAAATGATCTGATGTTTGACAAATCTGGGAAAAAGCCCAGAAATGATGATGAAATCGGAGATGAAGACCCAATACCTAATTTTAGGATGGGAGAGACCTCCTCTCAAGGCAAAGAATCCTTTAAAAAATCTGAAGTTTTCATGGATAGTTCTAAAGATAAATCAGGTGAAGGGCTGAGATTGGAAGATCTTAGTGATGAGAAAGTTGATTTTGACCCCAACGAAGATGACCTGTTGAGTTCTCAAGAATTAGAGGAATTTGCAAAGGATATGGAAGAAATGCAAACTGACTTCCAAGCTAAAGTGGGCAAAGTGATTTCGATTCCCTCGGCCAAAGATGAAAAGAAGGATCCGGTGGGCAAAAAGTCAAGTGAGATCCTGACGTCTACCTCTGAAGGCATAAGAAAGAGCTCAAGACTGGAGAAGAATGAAGACATTAAGGTGGCGGACAAGGCTATTTCTAGAGCTGAAGCTAAGGACGCCTTCCTCAACAAAGGTATGAACAATAATTCCTTCTCTTTACTTAATGCTAGTAATGAAGATTTGTTTAATATTTCCAATAAGCTTGGAGTTTGTTTGGGTCCTTCTAAATCCTCTGCTGTGGCTAATCTTGACCTGATAAAAGATTTAGAAATGTCCAGAAAGATTCTGGCTATTCAATCATGTGGAAATAAGAAAAATGAGAAACCCATTGTTGATGATTTAAATGAAGTGGATAGTAGTATCCATGCTGATTCTGAGGATGAAATCGATTATGATCTTTTGGATGTTATAGTCCTAAGAAAAGGGAGAAAAATTAAACATCGAAAGAAACAGCAAAAAAAAGCTTCCCCTAAATTTAGGTGTACACCTAATAAAAAGAGGGAAGCAGAGATTCTTTGTCTCCCCCCCCCAGACCCTTTCTGATGATAGGCCTCATTTGGAATTGTCAGGGTTTAGGGAATAGTTCTAAAGTTCAGTTTCTAAAAGAACTCATCAGAGATGAGAAAATTGACTTTATTGGTCTGCAAGAAACCCAAAGGAGTCATTTCAGTTATTCTTGGTTAGCTTCGCTGGCTGGTAGTAAACCTTTTGCTTGGTTTTCTGCCCCGCCTAATGGCAGATCTGGCGGTTTATTAGTGGGTTTTAATACTGATGTGTTTGATGTGAGAGAAAACGAAATTGGTGAATTCATGATTCGCACCTTGATTCTGCATAGAGAACAAAATCTCATCTGGAACTTTGTCAATGTGTATGGTGCTGCTCAAAAGGAGAATAAAGGCAGATTATTATGTGAGCTTTCGTCCTTTTGCTCGAGAAGTCGTGATCCTTTACTCGTTGGTGGTGATTTTAATATTATAAGAAAAGCGGAAAAGAAAAACAAACCTGGGGGTGTTAATAAGTGGAGCTTCCTCTTTAACAGTATTATTGAGCAAAATGGGCTTGTGGAGTTTGACTTGAACAATAGGTTGTTCACTTGGTCTAATAACCGGATTGACCCTACTTTTGAAAAGTTGGATAGATTTCTGGCTAGTCGGGAGTGGGATCTTGCTTATAACAACATCAATGTCCGTGGTCTGAATAGATCCTTCTCTGATCATGTTCCTTTATGTATCCAAACGGATGTTATCCCTATTGGTAGCAGAGTTTTCAAATATGAGTTATGTTGGAAGGATAGGCCAGATTTTCACAAAAAAGTGATAGACAATTGGTCTATCCCTGTGAAGGCTAAAGGTAGCATTGACATTTGGAAAACAAAAATTAAACGTTTGAAACAAATGCTTAAAGGCTGGAATATCAATGTTGAAGGACATTATAAAAAATGAAAAAAGAATTGTTGGCAAAAATTGACATCTTTGACAATATCAGTGAAGTGGTTGGTCTTTCGGAAAATGACAGAATGGAGAAACTTGACCTGGAGTTGACTCTCAAAAAATTAGTTGATGAGGAGGGAACTAAGCTCAAACAGAAAGCTCGTGATAAATTCATCCTGGATGGAGATGAAGATTCAAGGTATTTTCATCTGTTAGCCAAATGTAAGAGAAGGAAGCTTAAAATTATGACTCTTACTCATGATGACAAAGTTGCTCAGAAGGATGATGAAATTAACCATTTGGCGACTTCTTTTTACCAAAATCTGTTTGGTCCCTTTCAAGATTCTAGTATTTCTTTGAATCATTTGAATATGAAAATGTTGGATGATAATGACAGAGATTACCTGACCAGACCGTTTGACATGGAAGAAATTAGAGAAGTGTTCTCTATGAAACATAATAGAGCTCCTGGGCCTGATAGCATCCCAGCTGAATTCTTTCAGGAGTTTTGGGACACGATTAAAAATGATCTGTTTAACCTTTTTCAAGATTTTTATGTTGGTGCTCTCAACATTGAGAGACTTAATTTTGGTGTGGTGACTCTTATTCCCAAAGTTCCTAATGCTACTGACATTAAAGCTTTCAGACCTATTTGCTTGCTCAATGTGTGATATAAGATTATCACCAAAGTTCTGACCAACAGACTGGCCAGTTGTATCAATAATGTGATTAGTGATTTCCAGTATGGTTTTATCAAAGGTAAATACATCATGGATGGAGTGGTGTCTCTTCATGAGATTATTCATGAGGTAAAAAGGAAGAAGCAGAGTGGGGTGATTTTTAAGGTGGATTTTGAGAAAGCATATGACAAAGTCAATTGGAACTTTCTTCATCATATGATGATTAAAAAAGGCTTCAGTGGCAAATGGTGTGACTGGGTTATGAAAACTGTTAAAGATGGTAAAGTGGCCATCAAAACAAATGACAGGGTTGGTCCCTATTTTACCACACACAAAGTGCTTTTTAATATTGCTGCAGATGGGCTTGCTTGTATGATTCAAAAAGCCAAAGATGAAGGTATTATTAGAGGGCTCATTCCCCATATTATCCCTGATGGTTGTTGCCTTTTGCAATATGCTGATGATACCATTTTTTACTCCAAGATGATATGGAAGGAGCCAGAAATCTTAAGTTTATTCTTTGCTTATTTGAACAGATGTCTGGTCTCAAAATTAACTTTCATAAAAGTGAAATTTTCTGTTTAGGTGAAGCTGGTGATAAGGAAATGTGGTATACTGACATTTTTACTTGTCCTCATAATTGTCTTCCTATGAAATATTTGGGGGTTCCGATTGATGATAAAAAACTTTGCAAGTCCCTGTGGTTACCCACAGTAGAGAAAGTTGAAAAAAAATGGGTTCTTGGCAAGGAAAATTCCTTAGTTTGGGTGGTCGATTAGTCTTGATTAATAGTAGTCTTACCAATGTCCCTTTATACATGCTCTCGATGTATAAGGCTCCCAAGAATATTGTGAAGAAAATGGATCTCTTCAGAAAAAGGCTTTTGTGGCAAGGTGGCCATATTAAAAAAAATATCATCTGGCTGACTGGAATATGGTTTGCTCTCCGAGAGGTCATGGTGGCCTTGGGGTCTTGGATTTACACAAGATGAATGAGGCGTTTCTTGCTAAATGGATTTGGAAGTTGGAAAATACGAATGGTCTTTGGCAGACCATTATCAGACATAAATATGTTAAAGGAAGGCCTATTATTTCATTGAAAAAAAGACAAAGTGATTCTCACTTTTGGAAGGGTATTCTGGATGTTAGGGACAATTTTTACAAATATTGTAAAAAAAAGGTAGGTAATGGCAATAGCACCAGCTTCTGGCACAATATTTGGTGTGATTCAGAACCTCTGTCTTCTAAATATCCTAGTCTGTTTGATATTGCTTATGATAAAGATATCACAGTGGAAAAAGCCTTTTCTTCTGATTTTAGAGCTGTGAATTTCAGAAGAAGGATTTATGGTGCTTTGGAAGACGATTATAATAACCTTATTACACAATGTAATAATACTACCATGGTTATTAAAACGTCGCTTAAACAACGTTTAAGCGTCGTTTAAGCGGTAAAACGTGATTAGAAACTAAAACGTCCGAACGTTCTAACAAATCTGCGTAGAACGTCCGTTTTAGACGTTTAATCGTCGTTTAAACGTCCGAAACACGTTTTATGTCGTTTTAGACGTTCTGAGGACGTTCTAGTTACTAGTGGGTCTTCCTGGGCTTTAGGTACTCGGCTACTCGCTTTCGCTTCGAACCAGCGCTGGAGGCCGCCCAGCCGCGCTTGCGACTGCAGATTGCGCCTCCTCACTCCTCAGCCAGCGCTGGAGATCTCCCGGTCGGCCGCCCAGTCGCGCCTACGACAGTGCGACCGCCCTCCTGCCCCCAGGTACGCCACTGGCCCCCCGCCTCCCTCCTCCCTCCTCCCTCTTCCCTCCACCAGTCCACCCACAAGCTAGTGCGTCGCCATGCCACTACCCAATACCCACTTGCTGCCAATGCATCCACTTGCCCGGCCAAGTTCCACTGCTCCAGTGCCCACTTGCTGCCGCTGCATCCAGTTGCCCGGCCAAGCTCAGTGCGTCGCCACATCCACTTGCTGTCGCTGCCCTCGACGGCCCAGATCCAACCGCTGCCCTCGCTGCCCCTCACAGTGAATCACCTCTGCGGCTCGGACTAGGAGTGAGGGGTCCCAGCCACTTCCCACTGCGTTGTAGACCGTCGGCCTCTGCGCTACGCCTCACCTCTGCGGCCACTTCGCAAGACCAACTCAAAGATCAGTCACGAAGGCTTATGTGTGAACTTATTCTATATTTGAATTTCTATGTCAAGTCTGAAAAGACGTTTCAACATTCGTTTAAACGTTTAAAAGTTAAAAAGTTGGTTCATAACGTTTTAACGTTTTACCGTTTTAATAACCATGAATACTACTATTTCTGAGGAGGATGATAAGTCAGTTTGGCTTCTGGGTAATAAAGGTTTTTCTGTTAATTCTTTTTATAAAGAAATCAAATGTGCTCAGATTCCTTTTCCTTCTAGCTTCTTGTGGAAGACTAGACTCCCACATAAAATCAAAGCTTTTCTGTGGCTTGTTATGCATAAAAAGATTTTGACCAAGGATAATTTGTTCAAGAAAAAATGGATTTTTAGAATCCATAGACCATTTGTTCTTTCAGTGCTCGGTTGCTAGATTTACTTGGAGAATAGTCTACTCTGCTCTTGGCTTAATTTCTATTCCCAACAATGTGAATGATCTATTTGGTTCTTGGATTAACAGTTTTAACAAAACTGAAAAGAATCTGGTCCTTTTTGGTTGTGGTGCTGTCATTTGGGCGATCTGGCGTTGTCGCAATGATTGTTGTTTTGGAAATGACAGAATTGATGATCCGACTAATGTGATTTTCTCTTGTTGCTACTGGCTTGATACTTCGGCTATCCGTCAGAAAAAGAAGGAAAGAAAATTGGTGGAACAAGGAAGCCTCAAAATCAGAAGGATGGCGTGTGAGATCTACAGCAGGACTCGTGGTTGGAAGCCAGTCGACAGACGGATTCAATGAAGCTTCTGTTGTGATCCGGCTATTTTGGTTCTTCAACAATATGTTTGCTGTAATTCCCCCCTCGGTAGCTCCAGGCTGCTGAAAACCTTGGGCTAGATCGTTACTTAAGCTGTTTAGTTGCTTGTTGCTCTAGGTTGATCTTTGTGATCTATGTTTTTGGTCAGTTCTGTGCTATGTGCTGCTCCTAGTAGGCTGGTTCGCTCAGGTAATGTTTCTTCGTAGCTGATAGTTGTGTATCTTGTCGGCTTTTAAGTTCTGGATGGTTCTATGGTCTTGTATGAACTTAAGTCTCTTTCTATTTCGTAATGAAATAGGGGGTTATCCCCTCTGTCAAAAAAAATATACAAGGATAACAACAAAACTAAATAACTGGAACTAAGTCATCTAATCCAGGTACAACACTAGGGGAACATCAAGAGTTGGCTAGAACACAAATAGAAACCATTGATTTGCAACTGAGTACACATAGACTTCATCACCATAGGTCAATCAAAGGATGGACATGCTCTTAACTTGGTGCTCTGCATACAAGACTCAGGATTTAGGATTAGAACATAGCTGGTACCTCTAACTGAGACTCTTCAGGTCCAGATGAATCAGAATTCATCCTTCTCTTCTTCAATGAAACAGCATCATCGTCATCAGATCCTTCAACTGCCCACAACTTGATGGTACCATCCCAGGATCCAGAACATAGCTAAGTGCCAAAAGAAAATGTCAGAAGGAAATGTGGATATGATAAGTAAAAATAGCAATATCATTAATGCAGAAAGGAAGACAGACTGATCATTACCATATCGCCAGAAGGGTCTGCGGAGATACTTTTAACCGATGCCGTGTGGCCGCGGAGAATTTTGTAAGCCCCAACCCGCTTTGGGTAGTCCATAATGACTGATGTATCACACTTCAGGGAGTCCAATGCATAATATAGGATATAAGAAAAATATTACGATGGAATGAGAAAAAGTAAAAAGTGACCACTACCTTGTATAGCCGCAGTGACCTATCCTTTGAGCCAGTCACTACATGCAGACTGCCCTCGGTTTCAGATCCTGTGACAACATCATTCATGTCAATCACTTACAAAATAATAATAATATCAAAATGCGACAACAAAGCAGAAACAGTTTTGGAACAGATTCCTTCATACAACAGTTATTATTTCAAGTGTGCTTACCCTTATTGATGAATCTGGTAGAAGTAATTGCATCATTGTGTCCCTCCAAAATTTGTGTGCATACTGCTGCATCTTTCCATAATCTAATAGAAAAATGAAAGGGTAAAAGGCATACAACAGGTCCATACCAGCAACAGATGTACCAGAGTGATAAAAAATATATAGTTTTGAACTATACACACCTTGCAAGACCATCATAGCATCCAGATAATATAAAACTGTCAAATGACAAGCAGTTTAGCAGCAATACAAACAAAATGAAACTAAAACTTCAATAAGGGTTCAAGATATCAAATATTCATCGTTATGTCAATGCACGACTTATGCATATATAACAACAGAACTGATAAATTCGTCACTGCATTATGTGATATATAGAGGTGACTTGTTCCATTTTATTTGTTGCATTCATGCATTGTTCCAAAGGACACATGAGTACATCTTTCTAAAGTGTCACTAGGTTATCTGGTGTATTCTACATTTTACAAACTAATGTCCATGTTGATCAGTGATTGATCACTATGATTAAAGACAGGCAGTTTGCCAGTTTAGGAGGCAATTAGTTCAATACTTCAATGTAGCGAGGAGACATGTTTAATAGGGTATGTGGTCATCCTCATTTTATTTGTTGCATTCATGCATTGTTCCAAAGAACACATGAGTACATCTTTCTAAAGTGTCACTAGGTTATCTGGTGTATTCTACATTTTACAAACTAATGTCTATGTTGATCAGTGATTGATCACTATGATTAAAGACAGGCAGTTTGCCAAATTAGGAGGCAATTAGTTTAATGTAGCGAGAAATGTTTAATAGGGTATGTCGTCATCCTGCGATTTTTATTCATAACTAGTGCTGTGGAGTATTGGGGATCAACACTACCTAAGCCAAGAAGGTGGAAGAAGTAGCAGCAGATAAGCACACAACAGGGACAGAATGCAGTGTGCAAAACTGCAAAACTTAGTTGAAGTACACCAATGCCAACATTATCAACATGGGTATATTTGGTAACAACTGTCAACTAAAGTATCCAGTGTGGTACGCATGGAAGCAGGTATTCATGTCATGTGATTCGATCCTCAAACCAGCAATACACTGGAATCTATACCTTAGACAAAAAACGAATTTGCGCATCAACTAATCTCCTACCAAAATAAGACATACCGAACAAACGCAAAATTCGAACCCAGGTCCAATACACATGCTACAGATAACATAACAGAAGATAAAAGTCCCAAACTAGATTAATTACTTCCACAGCTAACAGGTTTGCGCATAAGAAACAAGAGCTAAACCATACCCTGGGTTTGATCCATCCACAGCACTAACCCAGTCATCATGGGGGCAAGGTTCCTCCTGCTTCCTTGGCGCCACTGCTCTCACATACTCGAGCTCAAGCACCCTCTCCTGCAACACATCCACACCGAATCCTCGCGCAAATCACAACCACATCCTACGCAGCAACACCTCCGAAAAAAGGCCTCCGAAAAAAATGTACCGCGGAGATGCCCTTGGCTAGGAGAAACTCTTGGAGTGGCAGCCGCACGAGCTCGCCCTGCACGATGAAGTCGAAGGGCTGCGACTGGTGGTCCGGCTCGGCTGCAAAACGAGAGCGAATACAGGTTTAGAAATCCGTGGATCGTTCCTCCCCAAGGAGGCTGCGGATGGGTCGTGGGGAGCTCACCGGCTGCGAGGAGGCTGTTGACGATCTCGGAGAGGCCCATGCGAGTGAGGTCCGCGGGGACGGCGATGGCAGCGGGCGGCGTCCGCAGCGGAGGTGGCAGCTTTGTGACGAAGCGCACGCGCACCTGGCGCGACGGGTCGTCTTCCATCGCGGCGACGGCGGACGGTGGTGGAGCTAGGAGGTGGTGGTGCCGGTCGGGGTGGGGGTGGCGGCGGCGGGAAGGGTTCGGAGGAGGGTTTTGGCCTTTGGGGATTTCGAACGGTGGGTTTATTTGGTTAGGGTTTCAGAGGTCGTTGGTCCCAGTGTTCAGCGATAGGGATGCCTCGAACCCGAATAGCCGAATGGGGAATTGGGGATTTGGAATAGATTTTATCAGAAAAAAAATCATTTGTGAATTAGAGAATAACGGAAATTTTCAATATCCTATTTATAAATATCGTTTATTTAAGCATATCAAACTAACTTTACCTCTATAAAATTATAATATTTTTAAATAGGATTTTCAATTTAGAAATTGACTCGTTCTAGGGAGTGAAGTTTAAACCAGATATGTTTACAGCTTATCACGAGTATTAAATATAGTCTCACTATAAAATTAATTATGCAACTAAAGTCTAAATAATGAGACAAATTTTTTAAGCTCATTTAATCTATGATTAGCAAATGTTTATTGTACCATCACATGAGCGAATCATAAACTAATCAATAAGTTTTTTATGTCGTTTAGTCTTTATTAATATAACTAGCCAGTTGTTTGTGTTTTGCTACGGTATGTGTGATCTGGTGGTTATTGAGATATTTATTCAAATATAATTATTGTTTATTTCTAAATACTAAGGTATATGTGTGGTCTTGTGGTTATCCCCAAATTTCAAAAGCAGGGGGCGTGGGCTCGAGTGTTCGGTCTTCAATATTTTTTGCGCGGTGTGGTGGCTAAGGGTCCACATAGCAATAGCTAAGAGAGCGTTACACGGGCGTTGGTGAAAGCTCTCTTGTGGGTTTTGGTGGTTTGGATGACAACCCAATTAAAAGACTAACAAGTGTGCTAAGTGTTGAACAGGTGCTTAATGCAAAGCTAACAGGGTTCAACACAAGTGAACAAGTGTGATGGTCCAAAGACTGCATTATCTATAGATAATGGACATCACAAGTAAGATGGACGTTGCTTAAGTGAGACTCGGTGTGCGTAACTCAGAGACAACCGATCAAGCCAAGTATGGAGGCAAGAAAAGCTTTGAGGTACCGAGTGCACGGGAGAAGGTCAAAGAGGCTGAGGAACCCAAAGCCAGGGGTGAAGAAGAAGACTTGCAAAGCCAAGGTTGATCGAGTTAAGAAAAGTTATGGCGCATCAAGGATCATTACATAAGGACATGACTTACAACCAATGAGGTAACATCTACAGTTATGTGGTGTAAGTCATAAGGCTCAAGATCAAGCTCAAGAAGTGAACAAGGTCACTAGAAGGAGAAGCAGTGTCAAAACCAGAACTGGAAGCAGCCCAAAAGAGCTAAGTTCACCTTGATATTTAGTTTGGGTTGTTACTATGTTTGGATATATTCTATGTGACCTTTGCAGGGTGTTGGAGCTCAGATATGTCAATCTAGATCAAGTCAAGTTAACTTGATAGTTTAGATGTCCAACACATGTCATTGTAATATGTGCTAAGTGGTTAAGACATGCAAGTCAAAGAATCAAGGTATGTCTCTAGCTCTAGTGAATTGTTTTTGGAGCTGACATATTTCTTTAAGTGCCAGGGACCAATTTGAGTCAAATCCAAAAGACCAAAGGAAGCCCAGCTGAAAGACCAGTGGGGTACCTGCTGCGGGTGCACCAAACTGTCCGGTGTGCACTGGACAGTGTCCGGTGTGCACTGGACAGTGTCCGGTGCCCCAACTGCTCGACTAGCGAATTAGCCGCTCTCGTGAATCGATGGGGCGCTGTGGCTAAAATTCACCGGACTGTCCAGTGTGCACCGGACTGTCCAGTGAACCAACAACGCCCACGCAAACGGTCGACAGCGCAATCAGCGGGCAACGCGTGGCCTGAGCCAACGGTCAGTTGGCGCACCGGACTGTCCGGTGTGCACTGGACAGTGTTTGGTGCGCCAAAAGGACCGAGGGCACAACGGTCGACTTCGCCAGAAAAGAAAGGAGATCGGGCACCGGACAAGCTACTGTTCATGTCCGGTGGTGCACCGGACTGTTCGATGCGCCACCCGACAGAATGCAAGGATAGCTTTTGAAAGGGAAATGTGCCCTTGGGCCATTTCTAAGTATTTTGGTGATTGAGTGCCAACACAAGTGCTTTTATGCTAATCTATGCAGAGTGGTGGACAAAATGAAAATCTTGTCAAAAGGTATGTTTCTAGACTTAGTACATTGTTTTTATGGACTAATGTATTGTGTCTAAGTACTGGAAACAGGAAAGATTGAATTGGAAATGAGATGGCTTTGTTCAGCCAAAGTCTGCTCGGTCTGGGTGCACCGGACTGTCCGGTGGTGCACCGGACAGTGTCCGGTGCGCCAGGCTGGCTCTGGCGAAGAGGCTGCTCTCGGGACTTCGACGGCGGTGTACGGCTAAAATTCACTGGTCGGTCCGGTGGCGCACCGGACTGTCCGGTGAGCCGTTCACAGGCGAACTCGTCGCTCTCGGGAAATGATTAACGGCGTACGGCTAAAATTCACCGGTCTGTCCGGTGGTGCACCGGACTGTCCGGTGAGTCAACGGTCAGCCGGGGCAACGGTCGGCCGAGGATTCCGCGCGTGACGCGTGGCCGAGCCAACGGTCACATTGGTGCACCGGACTGTCCGGTGTGCACCGGACAGTGTCCGGTGCGCGAACGGCTCTCTAACTCCAACGGTCGGCTTCACCAAATAAGGAGGGAGATCTGCACCGGACAGTGTCCGGTGCGCCAGTCGACAGAAGGCAAGATCTGCCTTCCAGGATTGCTCTCAACGGCTCCTAGCTGCCTTGGGGCTATAAAAGGGACCCCTAGGCGCATGGAGGAGAAAACCCAAGCATTCCTTGAGCAATCTTGATCACTCACACTTCATTCTGGCGCACTTGTTCGACATTCTAGTGATTTGAGCTCCGTTCTAGTGTGCTAGTCTTTTGAGCTTAAGTCTGGGTCTTGTGTGTGCGTGTTCGTTGTGATCTTTGTGTCTTGTGTGAGTTGTTAATCCCTCCCTTGCTCCGTGTTTCTTTGTGAACTTCAAGTGTAAGGGCGAGAGGCTCCAAGTTGCGGAGATTCCTCGCAAACGGGATTAAGAAAAGCAAGCAAAACACCGTGGTATTCAAGTGGGTCTTTGGACCGCTTGAGAGGGGTTGATTGCAACCCTCGTCCGTTGGGACGCCACAACGTGGACTAGGCAAGCGTTGGTCTTGGCCGAACCACGGGATAACCACTGTGCCATCTCTGTGATCGATATCTTTGTGGTTATTGTGTTTTGTCAAGACTCCTCTCTAGCCACTTGGCAATTATTGTGCTAACACTTAACCAAGTTTTGTGGCTTAAGTTTCAAGTTTCACAGGATCACCTATTCACCCCCCCTCTAGGTGCTCTCAATTGGTATCAGAGTTGTTCTCTTCGCAAAGGGACTAATCGCCCGAAGAGATGGATCCTAAGGGGAAGGGAATCGTGATCAACGATACAGAGAAGGAGTCCTTCGTCAACAAGCCGAAGGATGACAAGCCTACCGACCCGGGCTCGGGTCACAGACGCAAAGATGGGAAGAAGAAGAAAACGAGACGCATCAAGGAGATCGTCTACTACGACAACAGCGATGAGTCTACTTCTTCCCAAAAGGACGACGACCACAACGACTACGAGAGAAGGAAATCGGTTAATTCGAACTTTTCTTTTGACTACTCTCGTATTCCGCAAAGTACAAATACTCATTTGCTCTCCATTCCACTTGGCAAACCTCCTCACTTTGATGGAGAGGACTACGGATTTTGGAGCCACAAAATGCATAGTCACCTATTCTCTCTCCATCCGAGCATATGGGAGATTGTGGAAAGTGGAATGAAGTTTGATAGCTCGGATAGTCCTATTTTTATTAATGAACAGATTCATAGAAATGCACAAGCTACTACTGTGTTGTTAGCCTCCTTGTGCAGGGACGAGTACCATAAGGTGAGCGGCTTGGACAATGCCAAGCAAATCTGGGACACCCTCAAGATCTCTCATGAGGGGAATGACGTCACCTTGCTCACTAAGATGGAGTTGGTAGAAGGCGAGCTCGGAAGATTTGCAATGATAAGGGGCGAGGAGCCAACTCAAACATACAACCGGCTCAAGACCCTTATCAACAAAATAAGGAGCTACGGAAGCACGCGATGGACGGACCACGACGTTGTCCGCCTAATGCTAAGGTCCTTTACCGTTCTTGATCCACATTTGGTGAATAATATTCGTGAGAATCCTAGGTACACCAAAATGTCGCCCGAAGAAGTCCTTGGAAAATTCGTAAGCGGGCGAATGATGATCAAGGAGGTGAGGTACGTGGACGACGCACTGAATGGTCCAATCAATGAGCCTCAACCCGTTGCTCTTAAGGCAACAAGAAGCAAGGAGGTGTTACCTAGCAAAGCGGCGCAAGTTGAGGCGGCAGGGCTAAATGATGACGAGATGGCCTTCATCATCAAGCGCTTCAAGTCGGCGCTTAAGGGTCGCAAGGGACAGCCAAGCAAGACCAAGACAAAGGGGAAGCGCTCATGCTTCAAATGTGGTAAGCTTGGTCATTTTATTGCTAACTGTCCCGATAATGATAGTGACCAGGAAAAAGGGAACAAGAGGGAGAAGAAGAAGAATTACAAGAAGGCCAAGGGCGAGGCACACATCGGAAAAGAGTGGGATTCGGATTGCTCCTCCTCCGACTCAGACAATGAAGGACTCACCGCCACTGCCTTCAACAAGTCATCCCTCTTCCCCAACGAGCATCACACATGCCTCATGGCGAAGAAGAAGGTATGTACTCGAGACAGTAATACTTATGATTCTTCTAGTGATGATGAGTCTAGCGATGAGGAAATAGATTACTCTAGCTTGTTCAAGGGATTGGATAGAAACAAAATTGATAAAATCAATGAATTGATTGATGCCTTGAATGAAAAGGATAGACTTTTAGAAAAGCAAGAGGATTTGTTGTATGAAGAACATGATAAATTTGTAGAGGCACAAAAATCCTATGCTTTAGAAGTTAAAAGAAATGAAATGCTTTCTTATGAACTATCTACTTGTCATGAAACCATTTCTACTTTAAAAGGTGTTAACAATGATTTAAATGCTAAATTAGAAGTAGCAAATAAACCTAATTCTCGTGTAGAACATGTTATGATTTGCACTAGGTGTAAAGATTTTGATATTGATGCTTGTAGTGAACACCTAGTTTCAATTTCTAAATTAAATGATGAATTGGCTAGTCTTAATGCCCAACTTAAGACTAGCAAAAGTGATTTCGATAAGCTAAAATTTGCAAGGGATGCCTACACGATTGGTAGACACCCCTCAATTAAGGATGGACTTGGCTTCAAGAGGGAAGCCAAGGACTTAACAAGCCATAAGGCTCCCATCTCCACCAAGGAGAAAGGGAAAGCCCCTATGGCTGGTAGTGCTAAAAAGAACCATGCTTTTATGTATCATGACAGGAGACGATCTAGAAATGCCTATAGGAGTTATAATGCATATGATGCTTTTGATTCTCATGCCATGTTTGCTTCTAGCTCTTCCTATGTGCATGATAGAAATGTTGGTAGGAGAAATGTTGTTCATAATATGCCTAGGAGAAATGTTGTCAATGTTCCTAGGAAAGTTAATGAACCTTCTACAATATATCATGCTTGTAATGCTTCTTTTGCCATTTATAGAAAGAATAAGAAGGTGATTGCTAGGAAGCTAGGGGCCAAATGTAAGGGAGATAAAACTTGCATTTGGGTCCCTAAGACAATTGTAACTAACCTTTTAGGACCCAACAAGAGTTGGGTACCTAAGACCCAAGCCTAAATTTGTCTTGCAGGTTTATGCATCCGGGGGTTCAAGCTGGATTATCGACAGCGGATGCACAAACCACATGACGGGGGAAAAGAGGATGTTCTCTTCCTACGTCAAGAATAAGGATCCCCAAGATTCAATAATATTCGGTGATGGGAACCAAGGCAAGGTAAAAGGGTTAGGTAAAATTGCTATTTCATCCGAGCACTCTATTTCTAATGTGTTTTTAGTTGAGTCGCTTGGATATAATTTGTTATCTGTTAGTCAATTCTGCAATATGGGATATAATTGTCTATTCACAAATGTAGATGTGTCTGTCTTTAGAAGATGTGATGGGTCACTAGCTTTTAAGGGTGTACTAGACGACAAACTTTATTTGGTTGATTTTGCAAAAGAAGAGGCCGGTCTAGATGCATGCTTAATGGCTAAGACTTGCATGGGCTGGTTGTGGCATCGCCGCTTAGCACATGTGGGGATGAAGAACATCCACAAGCTTCTAAAGGGAGAACACGTGATAGGTCTAACCAATGTACATTTCGAAAAAGATAGACCTTGTGCAGCTTGTCAAGCAGGGAAATAGGTGGGAGGCTCTCATCACACCAAAAATGTGATGACCACATCAAGACCCTTGGAGATGCTTCATATGGACCTCTTCGGACCCGTCGCCTATCTAAGCATAGGAGGAAGTAAGTATGGTCTTGTTATAGTTGATGATTTTTCCCGCTTCACTTGGGTATTCTTTTTGCAGGATAAATCTGAAACCCAAGGGACCCTCAAACGCTTCCTCAGGAGAGCTCAAAATGAGTGGCTATTGGCGATGTGCGACCACAGGAACAATTGGAGCAAGATCAACCATCTTCCTCAACTACGGTGCATTCCCCAACTCAAGACGATGAACAGGTTCATCATGAGGAGGCGCGTGATCAAGGGGTAGCACAGGATGTTCAAGTTGAAGAAGAAGAAGCACCTCAGGCACCTCCAACCCAAGTTCGAGCAACGATTCAAAGGGATCATCCCGTCGACCAAATATTGGGTGATATTAGCAAGGGAGTAACTACTCGTTCAAGATTAGTTAATTTTTGAGGAACTCAACAACTTCAAGCGCAATGAAGTTTGGACACTGGTGCCTCGTCCCAAGCAAAATGTTGTGGGAACCAAATGGGTGTTTCGCAACAAACAGGACGAGCACGGGGTGGTGACGAGGAACAAGGCTCGACTTATGGCAAAAGGTTATGCCCAAGTCGCAGGTTTGGACTTTGAGGAGACGTTCGCTCCTGTGGCTAGGCTAGAATCAATTCGTATTTTGCTAGCATATGTCGCTCACCATTCTTTCAGGTTGTACCAAATGGATGTGAAGAGCGCTTTCCTCAACGGGCCGATCAAAGAGGAGGTGTACGTGGAGCAACCCCCTGGCTTCGAGGATGAACGGTACCCCGACCATGTGTGTAAGCTCTCTAAGGCGCTCTATGGACTTAAGCAAGCCCCAAGAGCATGGTATGAATGCCTTAGAGACTTTTTAATTGCTAATGCTTTCAAGGTTGGGAAAGCCGATCCAACTCTTTTCACTAAGACTTGCGATGGTGATCTTTTTGTATGCCAAATTTATGTTGATGACATAATATTTGGTTCTACTAACCAAAAGTCTTGTGAAGAGTTTAGCAGGGTGATGACGCAGAAATTCGAGATGTCGATGATGGGCGAGTTGAACTACTTCCTTGGGTTCCAAGTGAAGCAACTCAAGGACGACACTTTCATCTCCCAAACAAAGTACACGCAAGACTTGCTAAAGCGGTTTGGGATGAAGGACGCCAAGCCCGCAAAGACTCCGATGGGAACCGACGGACACACCGACCTCAACAAAGGAGGTAAGTCCGTTGATCAAAAGGCATACCGGTCTATGATAGGGTCTTTACTTTATTTGTGTGCTAGTAGACCGGATATTATGCTTAGTGTATGCATGTGTGCTAGATTTCAATCTGATCCTAAGGAGTGTCACTTAGTGGTTGTGAAGCGAATTCTTCGATATTTAGTCGCTATGCCTTGCTTCGGGATCTGGTATCCAAAGGGGTCTAACTTTGACTTGATTGGATACTCAGATTCCGACTATGCTGGATGTAAGGTCGATAGGAAGAGTACATCAAGGACGTGCCAATTCTTAGGAAGGTCCCTGGTGTCGTGGAACTCTAAGAAACAAACTTCCGTTGCCCTATCCACCGCTGAGGCCGAGTACGTTGCCGCAGGACAGTGTTGTGCGCAACTACTTTGGATGAGGCAAACCCTCCGGGACTTTGGCTACAATCTGAGCAAAGTCCCACTCCTATGTGACAATGAGAGTGCTATCCGAATAGCGGAAAATCCTGTTGAGCACAGCCGCACAAAGCACATTGACATCCGACATCACTTTTTGAGAGACCACCAACAAAAGGGAGATATCGAAGTTTTTCATGTTAGCACCGAGAACCAGCTAGCCGATATCTTCACTAAGCCTTTAGATGAAAAGACCTTTTGCAGGCTGCGTAGTGAGCTAAATGTCCTGGATTCGCGGAACTTGGATGGATTTATAGCATACATGTGTTTATGCCTTTGATCATGTTCCTTCTGCATCTGTTGCTTATGTATGGTGCTCAAGTTGTACAAACACTCCCTAGACCTCACAAGTCCTTTTGCAAGTGATGCACATATTTAGGGGGAGCTGTGCTACAACTTGACCCTTTGAGACTAACCGTGTGCTTGAGTTTGCTTGTTTTAGTCTCAAAGGAGATTTGAAAGAGAAAAGGTGGACTTGGACCATGAAAGACTTCCACTGCACTCTGATGAGAGGGTAAGTTATTCCAAGTTCATCTACTCTTATTGCCTTTGTATTCTTATTTGAAGATTTTGGTGAGGCAATGGGGTTAAAGGGCCAAGATTGATCCCGTTTTGGTGCTTGATGCCAAAGGGGGAGAAAATAAAGGCCAAAGCAATAGATGGATCAACTACCACTTGAGAAATTTTTGAAAATAGTAGATTAGAGCTTTTGGTTTGTCAAAACTCTTTTATTGTCTCTTTTGTCAAAAGTTGGCCTCTTGTGGGGAGAAGTGTTGACTATGGGAAAAAGGGGGAGTTTTTGAGATTCTTGATCAATTTCTTTGGATTACCCCTCTTTATGTCTCTACAAGTGGATTTGACTTAGAGATAGGAATTTGAGTTTGATTTGCAAAAACAAACCAAGTGGTGACAAAGAGTGATCCATATATGTCAAAATTGAATCAAAACAATTTTGAGTGTTCATTTGCATTGTTATTGCACTTGTTCTAGTTGCTGTATGTTGTGTTGGCATAAATCACCAAAAAGGGGGAGATTGAAAGGGAAATGTGCCCTTGGGCCATTTCTAAGTATTTTGGTGATTGAGTGCCAACACAAGTGCTTTTATGCTAATCTATGCAAAGTGGTGGACAAAGTGAAAATCTTGTCAAAAGGTATGTTTCTAGACTTAGTACATTGTTTTTATGGACTAATGTATTGTGTCTAAGTACTGGAAACAGGAAAGATTGAATTGGAAATGAGATGACTTTGTTCAGCCAAAGTCTGCTCGGTCTGGGTGCACCGGACTGTCCGGTGGTGCACCGGACAGTGTCCGGTGCGCCAGGCTGGCTCTAGCGAACAGGCTGCTCTCGGGACTTCGACGGCGGTGTACGACTAAAATTCACCGGTCGGTCCGGTGGCGCACCGGACTGTCCGGTGAGCCGTTCACAGGCGAACTCATCGCTCTCGGGAAATGATTAACGGCGTACGACTAAAATTCACCGGTCTGTCCGGTGGTGCACCGGACTGTCCGGTGAGTCAACGGTCAGCCGGGGCAACGGTCGGCCGAGGATTCCGCGCGTGACGCGTGGCCGAGCCAACGGTCACATTGGTGCACCGGACTGTCCGGTGTGCACCGGACAGTGTCCGGTGCGCAAACGGCTCTCTAACTCCAATGGTCGGCTTCGCCAAATAAGGAAGGAGATCTGCACCGGACAGTGTCCGGTGGTGCACCGGACTGTCCGGTGCGCCAGTCGACAGAAGGCAAGATCTGCCTTCCAGGATTGCTCTCAACGACTCCTAGCTGCCTTGGGGCCATAAAAGGGACCCCTAGGCGCATGGAGGAGAAAACCCAAGCATTCCTTGAGCAATCTTGATCACTCACACTTCATTCTTGCGCACTTGTTCGACATTCTAGTGATTTGAGCTCCGTTCTAGTGTGCTAGTCTTTTGAGCTTAAGTCTGGGTCTTGTGTGTGCGTGTTCGCTGTGATCTTTGTGTCTTGTGTGAGTTGCTAATCCCTTCCTTGCTCCGTGTTTCTTTGTGAACTTCAAGTGTAAGGGCGAGAGGCTCCAAGTTGCGGAGATTCCTCGCAAACGGGATTAAGAAAAGCAAGCAAAACACCGTGGTATTCAAGTGGGTCTTTGGACCGCTTGAGAGGGGTTTATTGCAACCCTCGTCCGTTGGGACGCCACAACGTGGACTAGGCAAGCGTTGGTCTTGGCCGAACCACGGGATAACCACCGTGCCATCTCTGTGATCGATATCTTTGTGGTTATTGTGTTTTGTCAAGACTCCTCTCTAGCCACTTGGCAATTATTGTGCTAACACTTAACCAAGTTTTGTGGCTTAAGTTTCAAGTTTCACAGGATCACCTATTCACCCCCCCTCTAGGTGCTCTCAGCTTTACAAATGGAATTCCAACGGCTCCTAGGCCCCTTGGGACTATAAAAGGGACCCCTAGGTGTCTCCAACATGTACACAAGTGCAGCTAGGGCTGGATCTCGAGCCAGCTCGGCTCGGCTCGACTCGGTTTGGCTCGTTTCGCTAACGAGCTAGCTCGACTCGGATCGTTAGTAAAACGAGCAAAAAAGCCAGCTCGGCTCGGCTCGTTAAGAGCTCGAGCTAGCTCGTAAGGCTCATGAGCCATACATTCAAAATACAGTTATAAATGAAATATTTAGTCACAGATTCATAATTCACGAATTTTAGATGACTGCACTACATGCCAGCATCACAAATTCACAATACAAATGCCTCAGGCTCAGAGTCATGAGTTCAACACAAGTCCACAAATAAGAACTGAACTAGAAGTCTAGAACTAACATTAGACAACTCACAGCTAGCTGCAACAGAGCTTAATTTGTCCAATCAAACTCCACAAAGCATTGATAGATATATAATATATTACATGTCCCTAGAATAAAATTTAGATTACAAGCATTTTTTATATTACATAACTTGGATGTGAGCATTCAGGTTTCAAAAGTGAACAAAGGCCCTTGCATGCAGCTTGTTCAAAGAGTGAGAAGTCCTGCAATGGATAAGTAATTTTAGAAAAATATTTGTAAGACAAAAATGGTGTTAGGCATCAGACATCACATCGCCATGATAAAAGAAGTAGGGCAGAAGCACATACTTAGAATTAGTTGCTTGCTACAATACATTTTGGAAATTCGATGAACCCAAACTCAACACTATCATCATTCTCTTCTTCCTGAAAATACAATGCAAATTGAAGGTTATTCACTTAGACATATCACATATGCAATTACAACAAAGGGAAAATTTGAGTAGTTGTACCGTATGAATAGGAGGATTCATTTCATTTGCAGCACCTCGTATCCAGCTTGAAGAACACACAAGTGCCTGAACCATTTCTGGATTCAGAGAACTACGATAATCATCTAGAATTCTTCCTCCAGTACTGAAGGTACATTCTGAAGATACACTACTAGCAGGGACTGCCAAGAAGTTCTTTGCCATCTTAGACACTACCGGAAACCTATGTGAATTTACCTTCCAGAAATTAACTAAATTGAACTCCTTGTCATTGCATTTCACATTAGCTTCATCTAGGTAGATGAGTAATTCTGATTTGGAACATTCTGTGGAACTTTCTTCTAAATAATCTTGAAATCCACTAGGTACAAAAGAGGCTACCGAGCTGCTTGTTGTGACTTTTGAAGATGATGATGAATCAGCATTGTTCATCTTCTTTTGGCGATAGTCACTTTCAAACACTTTGTACAACCCTTCCATCTCTTCAGTGATCTCTTCCATCTCTCGAGCAGCCCTTAAGGAGTCATACATCTGCCCAAAACACCATTTAATATACCTCATCTTGAATCTAGGGTCAAGGATGGTAGCAATGACCATAAGGTTGTTCTTCTTCTCCCAATACTTGCTGAACTTTAGCATCATTGCATCAGCCATACACTTCAATTGTCTGTCTTGTGATTTTTGTGCTACTACTAGTGAAAGCTTAACATTCACGATATAGGGATAGAACATATTAGTAGTGGGGTAGGTGGATCCTGAAAATGCAGTGGTAATTTCTGCAAATGCCTTCAATATTGGCTGCAATTTTTCATACATGATCCACTCAGATGGTGAAGGTTGCCATGCATACTTAGTGTCCTTATCAGCATAGTAACTGAATGCATGCCTATATGCAATGCATGAATCCAACATTTTGTAGGTAGAATTCCATCTTGTTTTGCAATCAAGGCATAACCCTTTTCCAATTGTGATATCATATTCATTACAAACTGCCATGAACTTGTGCAAACGAGATGGAGATTTTTTGAAGTATTTCACAGTATTTCTAAGCTTGTCTATTAAAGAGTCCACTTCATGCAATCCATCTTGAACAACCAAATTCACTATATGGGAAGAGCAACAGACATGAAAGTATGTTGGATTGAACCGTGAATTCTTCCTAGCAACAAACTTGGCCACCAATGAATTAACAGCAGTATCATTGTTATTAGCATTGTCAAGGGTTATTGTCATGATCTTGTCTTCTATTTTCCACTCAACCAAACAGTCAAAGATAGCTTGAGCTATGACAAGCCCGGTATGTGGAGGATCCAAATCAACAAAATTTAGTACACGACATTGCATCACCCAATTAGGATCTATGTAATGTGCGACCAGACACATGTAACCAATGTTTTGATTTGAAGTCCACAAATCGCAAGTTAAACTTATTGAGTCAACATCTTTAAGTGCCTTCTTCAAGATTTCTTTTTCAGATTCATATACCTTCATGCATTCTTTTCTTATACCCTTCCTACCAATGTACTGATAATGGGGATTCAACCAATTCATCAAGACATTGAACCAAGTATGCTCTACCATTCTAAATGGATACTCATGGGCAATGATCATCTTTGCAATTAATAGACGAGTGTGGTCATGATTGTATTCATTGGGGTTGACAACAAGAGAACCAACCTTGTCGGGAGCAAAGTTTAGTGTACCTTGAGCTTTAAGCTTTGCCAATTTGTTTAGCAATGGTGTGCACTTTCCTATGTGGCGGTTCAGCTGTGAAGTTGGGCCTCCTGGAGTATAAGCATAAGTAGTATGGCAAAACCTACACTTGGCCTTTGTCACCATAACCCCTCTCTCCTTTGATGAAGCAATCTCGATCTCCTTAAAATACTTCCAGCAAGAAGCTCTCCTTCCTCTCTTAGTTGTAGGAGCTATTGAGAGCACCTAGAGGGGGGGGTGAATAGGTGATCCTGTAAAATCTTAACTTATAGCCACAAAAACTTGTTAGTGGTTAGCACAATAGTTGCCAAGTGGCTAAGGAGGAGATCTTGCACAAAATGACAATCACAGAGAAGACACAGAGATTTATCCCGTGGTTCGGCCAAGTACAAAACTTGCCTACTTCCACGTTGTGGCGTCCCAACGGACGAGAGTTGCACTCAACTCCTCTCAAGTGATCCAATGATCAACTTGAATACCACGGTGTTTTTCTTTCCTTTGATCTTTTCCCGTTTGCGAGGAATCTCCACAACTTGGAGTCTCTCGCCCTTACAATTGAGTTCACAAAGAAATACGGAGTAAGGTGGGAATGAGCAACGCACACAAGACTCGAAAATCAGAGCAACAACACGCACACAGGTCGCAACAAGAGCTCGCAATGCAACACAAAGAGTTCACAACTCCACAAGAGCTCTATATGCTATCACAATGAAACGAATGCGTCAGATTGATGTCTTGGTGCTTAGAAGAGTTGTAGGAATGCTTGGTGTATTCCTCCATGTGCCTAGGGGTCCCTTTTATAGCCCCAAGGCAGCTAGGAGCCGTTGAGAACAAATCTGGAAGGCCATCTTTGCCTTCTGTCGTCGGGCGCACCGGACAGTCCGGTGCACACCGGACAGTGTCCGGTGCCCGATTCCTTTCCTTAATAGGCGCAGCCGACCGTTGCAGACCGTTGCAGATCTGGCGCACCGGACAGTCCGGTGCACACCGGACAGTCCGGTGCTTCCTTCCGACCGTTGGCTCGGCCACGTGTCGCGCGCCGATCGCGCGGCCGACCGTTGGCCCGGCCGACCGTTGGCTCACCGGACAGTCCGGTGCACACCGGACAGTCCGGTGAATTTTAGCCGAAGTCGCCGGAGAAAAACCCGAGAGCGGCCTCTTCGGCCGAGGCAGCCTGGCGCACCGGACACTGTCCGGTGCACCACCGGACACTGTCCGGTGCACCACCGGACAGTCCGGTGCCCGAGACCGAAACAGCCCCTTGGCTGTACACAGCCAAGTCTTCTCTTCTCTTCTTCTTTCTGTTTCTAACACTTAGACAAATATATTAGTACACAAAACCAATGTACTAAGACTTAGAAACATACCTTTGCTCTTGATTTGCCCTTTGTTCATCCATTGCATAAATTCACATTTTAAGCACTTGAGTTGGCACTCAATCACCAAAATACTTAGAAATGGCCCAAGGGCACATTTCCCTTTCAATCTCCCCCTTTTTGGTGATTTATGCCAACACAACATAAAGCAACTAGAACAAGTGCGAAATCACTTCAAATAAAATTCAAATTGATTTTGACTCAATTTTGGCATATATGGATCATCCTTTGCCACCACTTGGTTTGTTTTTGCAAATCAAACTCAAATCTCTATTTCTATGTCAAACACACATGTTGAGGCATAAAGAGAGTCATTCCAAAAAAAGAGATTGATCAAAGATTTCAAAAACTCCCCCTAAATCCCATAATTAATACTTCTCCCCACAAGAAGCCAGCTTTTCACAAAAGAGACAATAAGAGATGAAAGCTTTTGACAGAACAAAAACTCTATTCTACTATTTTCAAAATCTCTCAAGTGGTAGCTGATCCATTTATCACTTTGGCCTTTATTTTCTCCCCCTTTGGCATCAAACACCAAAACGGAATCAATTGTGGCCCTTTAACCCCATTGCCTCACCAAAATCTTCAATTAAGAGCAAATGGCAATAAGAGGTCATGAGATGAACTTGGAATTAGTTACCCTCTCATCGGAGTGCAGTGGAAGTCTTTCATGGTCCAAGTCCACCTTTTTCCTTTCAATCCACCTTCGAGACTAAATCAAGCAGACTCAAGCAAATGGTTAGTCTCAAAGGGTCAAGTTGTAACACATCTCCCCCTAAACATGTGCATCACTTTGCAACGGACTTGTGAGGTCCAGGGAGTGTTTGTACAACTTGAGCACCACAATAAGCAACAAAATGCAAAATGAACATGATCAAAAGCATAAATACATGTATGCTACAATTCAATCCAAGTTCCGCGAATCTAAGACATTTAGCTCACTACGCAGCCTGCAAAAGGTCTTCTCATCTAGAGGCTTGGTAAAGATATCGGCTAGCTGGTTCTCGGTGCTAACATGAAACACTTCGATATCTCCCTTTTGCTGGTGGTCTCTCAAAAAGTGATGCCGGATGTCTATGTGCTTTGTGCGGCTGTGCTCAACAGGATTCTCCGCCATGCGGATAGCACTCTCATTATCACATAGGAGTGGGACTTTGCTCAGATTGTAGCCAAAGTCCCTGAGGGTTTGTCTCATCCAAAGTAGTTGCGCGCAACACTGTCCTGCGGCAACGTACTCGGCCTCAGCGGTGGATAGGGCAACGGATGTTTGTTTCTTAGAGTTCCATGACACCAGGGACCTTCCTAAGAATTGGCACGTCCCCGATGTACTCTTCCTATCGACCTTACATCCAGCATAGTCGGAGTCTGAGTATCCAACCAAGTCAAAGGTAGACCCTTTTGGATACCAGAGCCCGAAGCAAGGCGTAGCAACCAAATATCTAAGAATCCGCTTCACCGCCACTAAGTGACACTCCTTAGGATCGGATTGAAATCTAGCACACATGCATACGCTAAGCATAATATCCGGTCTACTAGCACATAAGTAAAGCAAAGAACCTATCATTGACCGGTATGCTTTTTGATCAACGGACTTACCTCCTTTGTTGAGGTCGGTGTGTCCGTCGGTCCCCATCGGAGTCTTTGCGGGCTTGGCGTCCTTCATCCCAAACCGCTTTAGCAGATCTTGCGTGTACTTCGTTTGGGAGATGAAGGTGCCATCCTTGAGTTGCTTCACTTGGAATCCAAGGAAGTAGTTCAACTCGCCCATCATCGACATCTCGAATTTCTGCGTCATTACCCTGCTAAACTCTTCACAAGACTTTTGGTTAGTAGAACCAAATATTATGTCATCGACATAAATTTGGCACACAAACAAATCACCATCACATGTCTTTGTAAAAAGAGTTGGATCGGCTTTCCCAACCTTGAAAGCATTAACAATTAGAAAGTCTCTAAGGCATTCATACCATGCTCTTGGGGCTTGCTTAAGTCCATAGAGCGCCTTAGAGAGCTTACACACGTGGTCGGGGTACCGTTCATCCTCGAAGCCAGGGGGTTGCTCCACGTACACCTCCTCCTTGATTGGCCCGTTGAGGAAAGCGCTCTTCACATCCATTTGGAACAACCTGAAAGAATGGTGAGCGGCATATGCTAGCAAGATTCGAATTGACTCTAGCCTAGCCACAGGAGCAAAAGTCTCCTCAAAATCCAAACCTGCGACTTGGGCATAACCTTTTGCCACAAGTCGAGCCTTGTTTCTTGTCACCACCCCGTGCTCGTCCTGTTTGTTGCGGAACACCCACTTGGTTCCCACAACATTTTGCTTCGGACGAGGCACCAGTGTCCAAACTTCATTGCGCTTGAAGTTATTGAGTTCCTCCTGCATGGCCAACACCCAGTCCGGATCTAGCAAGGCCTCCTCTACCCTGAAAGGCTCAATAGAAGAGACAAAGGAGTAATGCTCACAAAAATTAACTAATCGAGACCGAGTAGTTACTCCCTTGCTAATGTCACCCAGAATTTGGTCGACGGGATGATCCCTTTGAATCATCGCTCGAACTTGGGTTGGAGGTGCCGGTTGCGCTTCTTCCTCCATCACATGATCAACTTGTGCTCCCCCTTGATCACACGCCTCCTGTTGATGAACCTGTTCATCGTCTTGAGTCGGGGGATGCAGCTCAGTTGAGGAAGTAGGTTGATCTCGTTCATATTGTTCCTGTGGCCGAACGGCTCCAATCGCCATGGTTCGTATAGCGGTCGTCGGAACATCTTCTTCATCTACATCATCACAATCAATAACTTGCTCTCTTGGAGAGCCATTAGTCTCATCAAATACAACGTCGCTAGAGACTTCAACCAAACCCGATGATTTGTTGAAGACTCTATACGCCTTTGTATTTGAGTCATAACCTAACAAAAACCCTTCTACAGCTTTGGGAGCAAACTTAGAATTTCTACCTTTCTTCACTAGAATGTAGCACTTGCTCCCAAATACACGAAAGTAAGATACATTGGGTTTGTTACCGGTTAGTAGCTCATACGACGTCTTCTTGAGGAGGCGATGAAGGAAGACCCTGTTGATGGCGTGGCAAGCCGTATTCATGGCTTCCGTCCAAAAGTACTCGGGGGTTTTGAACTCTCCTAGCATCGTCCTCGCCATGTCGATGAGCGTCCTGTTCTTCCTCTCTACCACACCATTTTGCTGTGGTGTGTAGGGAGCGGAGAACTCGTGCTTGATCCCTTCCTCTTCAAGGAACTCCTCCGCTTGAAGGTTCTTGAACTCGGATCCGTTGTCGCTCCTTATCTTCTTCACTTTGAGCTCAAACTCGTTTTGAGCTCTCCTGAGGAAGCGTTTGAGGGTCCCTTGGGTTTCGGACTTTTCCTGTAAAAAGAACACCCAAGTGAAGCGGGAAAAGTCATCAACAATAACTAAACCATACTTACTTCCTCCTATGCTCAGATAGGCGACGGGTCCGAAGAGGTCCATATGCAGCATCTCCAAGGGTCTTGATGTCGTCATCACATTTTTGGTGTGATGAGAGCCTCCCACTTGTTTCCCTGTTTGACAAGCTGCACAAGGTCTATCTTTTTCGAATTGAACATTAGTTAGACCTATCACGTGTTCTCCCTTTAGAAGCTTGTGAAGGTTCTTCATCCCCACATGTGCTAAGCGGCGATGCCACAGCCAGCCCATGCTAGTCTTAGCTATTAAGCATGCATCTAGACCGGCCTCTTCTTTTGCAAAATCAACTAAATAAAGTTTGCCGTCTAATACACCCTTAAAAGCTAGTGAACCATCACTTCTTCTAAAGACAGACACATCTACATTCGTAAATAGACAGTTATACCCCATGTTGCATAATTGACTTACAGATAATAAATTATATCCCAAAGACTCAACTAAAAACACATTAGAAATTGAGTGCTCATTAGAGATTGCAATTTTTACCTAACCCTTTTACCTTGCCTTGATTCCCATCACCGAATATGATTGAATCTTGGGAATCCTTATTCTTGACATAGGAGGTGAACATCTTCTTCTCCCCCGTCATATGGTTTGTGCATCCGCTGTCGATAATCCAGCTTGAACCCCCGGATGCATAAACCTGCAAGGCAAATTTAGGCTTGGGACTTAGGTACCCAACTCATGTTGGGTCCTACAAGGTTAGTGCAAATATCCTTAGGGACCCAAATGCAAGTTTTGTCTCCCTTGCATTTTGCCCCTAACTTCCTAGCAACAATTTTCTTATCCTTTCTACAAATAGCAAAGGAAGCATTTAAAGCACAGTAAATTGTAGAAGGTTCATTCACTACTTTCCTAGGAGCATTATGAATAACATTTCTCCTAGGCATTTGATGGACAACATTTCTTCTAAGCACATTTCTACCAGGCATAACATGAGAACTAGAAGCAGTCATAGCATAAGAGTCATAAGCATGTGAACCAAAAACATCATGACCTCTAAAAGCATTTCTAGAATATCTCCTATCATGATATAAAAAGGCATGGTTCCTTTTAGCACTAGTAGCCATAGGAGCCTTCCCTTTCTCCTTAGTGGGAATGGGAGCCTTATGGCTTGTTAAGTTCTTGACTTCCCTCTTGAAGCCAAGTCCATCCTTAATTGAGGGGTGTCTACCAACCGTGTAGGCATCCCTAGCAAATTTTAGTTTATCAAAATTACTTTTGCTAGTCTTAAGTTGAGCATTAAGACTAGCTAATTCATCATTAAGCTTGGAAATTGAAACTAGGTGTCCACTACAAGCATCAATGTCTATATCCTTACACCTAGTGCAAATTTCAACATTTTCAACACAAGAGTTGGATTTATTTGCTTCTACTAGTTTAGCATTTAAATCATCGTTTATGCTTTTTAAGTTAGAAATAGAATCATGGCATGTTGACACTTCACAAGCAAGCATTTCATTTCTCTTAATTTCTAATGCAAGGGATTTTTGAGCCTCTACAAACTTATCATGTTCTTCATATAATAAATCCTCTTGCTTTTCTAAAAGTATATTCTTTTCATTCAAGGCATCAATTAATTCATTAATTTTGTCTATCTTAGATCTATCTAAGCCCTTGAACAAACATGAATAATCTACTTCATCCTCATCACTAGATTCGTCCTCACTTGAGGAAGCATAGGTAGAGTTGCGAGTACATACCTTCTTTTCCCTTGCCATGAGGCAAGTGTGATGCTCGTTGGGGAAGAGTGCCGATTTGTTGAAGGCAGTGGCAGCAAGCCCCTCGTCGTCGGAGTCGGACGAAGAGCAATCCGAATCCCACTCCTTTCCAAGGTGAGCCTCGCCCTTTGCCTTCTTGTAATTCTTCTTCTTTTCCCATTTTCCACTCTTCTTTTCCTGGTCACTATCATTATCGGGACAATTAGCGATAAAGTGACCAATCTTACCACACTTGAAGCACGATCGCTTCCCCTTCGTCTTGGTCTTGTTGGGATGCTCCTTGCGACCCCTTAACGCCGTCTTGAAGCGCTTAATGATGAGAGCCATTTCTTCATCATTAAGCCCGGCCGCCTCAATTTGCGCCACCTTGCTTGGTAGTGCCTCCTTGCTTCTCGATGCCTTGAGAGCAATGGGTTGAGGCTCGTGGATTGGACCGTTCAACGCGTCATCGACGTACCTTGCCTCCTTGATCATCATTCGCCCGCTCACGAATTTTCCAAGTACTTCCTCGGGCGTCATCATCGTGTACCTGGGATTCTCACGAATATTGTTCACGAGATGAGGATCAAGAACGGTAAAGGACCTGAGTAGTAGGCGGACGACGTCGTGGTCCGTCCAACGCGTGCTTCCGTAGCTCCTTATTTTGTTGATAAGGGTCTTGAGCCGGTTGTAAGTTTGAGTTGGCTCCTCTCCCCTTATCATGGCGAATCGTCCAAGCTCGCCCTCCACCAACTCCATCTTGGTGAGCATGGTGATGTCGTTCCCCTCGTGAGAGATCTTGAGGGTGTCCCATATCTGCTTGGCATTGTCCAAGCCGCTCACCTTATTGTACTCTTCCCTGCACAAAGAAGCTAAGAGGACAGTAGTAGCTTGTGCATTTCTATGAATTTGTTCATTTATAAGCATAGGGCTATCCGAGCTATCAAATTTCATTCCATTCTCCACAATCTCCCATATGCTTGGATGGAGAGAGAATAAGTGACTACGCATTTTGTGACTCCAAAATCCGTAGTCCTCCCCATCGAAGTGTGGAGGTTTGCCAAGAGGAATGGAAAGCAAATGCGAATTCGAACTATGTTGAATACGAGAATAATCAAATGAAAAGTTCGAATTGACCGTCTTTTTGTAGTCGTTGTCATCATCCTTTTGGGAAGAAGTAGACTCATCACTATCGTCGTAGTAGATGATCTCCTTGATGCGCCTTGTCTTCTTCTTCTTTCCTTCCTTCCGTCTATGCCCCGAGCCGGAGTCGGTAGGCTTGTCTTCTTTCGGCTCGTTGACGAAAGATTCCTTCTCTTTGTCGTTGATCACGATTCCCTTCCCCTTAGGATCCATCTCTTCGGGCGGTAAGTCCCTTTGTGAAGAGAACGGCTCTGATACCAATTGAGAGCACCTAGAGGGGGGGGTGAATAGGTGATCCTGTAAAATCTTAACTTATAGCCACAAAAACTTGTTAGTGGTTAGCACAATAGTTGCCAAGTGGCTAAGGAGGAGATCTTGCACAAAATGACAATCACAGAGAAGACACAGAGATTTATCCCGTGGTTCGGCCAAGTACAAAACTTGCCTACTTCCACGTTGTGGCGTCCCAACGGACGAGAGTTGCACTCAACTCCTCTCAAGTGATCCAATGATCAACTTGAATACCACGGTGTTTTTCTTTCCTTTGATCTTTTCCCGTTTGCGAGGAATCTCCACAACTTGGAGTCTCTCGCCCTTACAATTGAGTTCACAAAGAAATACGGAGTAAGGTGGGAATGAGCAACGCACACAAGACTCGAAAATCAGAGCAACAACACGCACACAGGTCGCAACAAGAGCTCGCAATGCAACACAAAGAGTTCACAACTCCACAAGAGCTCTATATGCTATCACAATGAAACGAATGCGTGAGATTGATGTCTTGGTGCTTAGAAGAGTTGTAGGAATGCTTGGTGTATTCCTCCATGTGCCTAGGGGTCCCTTTTATAGCCCCAAGGCAGCTAGGAGCCGTTGAGAACAAATCTGGAAGGCCATCTTTGCCTTCTGTCGTCGGGCGCACCGGACAGTCCGGTGCACACCGGACAGTGTCCGGTGCCCGATTCCTTTCCTTAATAGGCGCAGCCGACCGTTGCAGACCGTTGCAGATCTGGCGCACCGGACAGTCCGGTGCACACCGGACAGTCCGGTGCTTCCTTCCGACCGTTGGCTCGGCCACGTGTCGCGCGCCGATCGCGCGGCCGACCGTTGGCCCGGCCGACCGTTGGCTCACCGGACAGTCCGGTGCACACCGGACAGTCCGGTGAATTTTAGCCGAAGTCGCCGGAGAAAAACCCGAGAGCGGCCTCTTCGGCCGAGGCAGCCTGGCGCACCGGACACTGTCCGGTGCACCACCGGACACTGTCCGGTGCACCACCGGACAGTCCGGTGCCCGAGACCGAAACAGCCCCTTGGCTGTACACAGCCAAGTCTTCTCTTCTCTTCTTCTTTCTGTTTCTAACACTTAGACAAATATATTAGTACACAAAACCAATGTACTAAGACTTAGAAACATACCTTTGCTCTTGATTTGCCCTTTGTTCATCCATTGCATAAATTCACATTTTAAGCACTTGAGTTGGCACTCAATCACCAAAATACTTAGAAATGGCCCAAGGGCACATTTCCCTTTCAGCTATGGCATCCTTCTGACTTTTTGATACTTCATCTCCATCCTTGCCCGCCCCTTCAAGTGAATCACATGAAGGCATGCTTACTGATAAATCATCATTCATGTCAATTCTGTTAATTTCCTCTTCATCCTCATCAGCCTCCTGGATGGCCTACATAAACCACATAAAGAGTTAATTTGTAAATCTCTATAATGCACTTGCATATGATTTACCATGTGTTGAGTAAAAACTAAGTACTAACCATGTCTATGGAGGGAGGAGCTTCCGACGCACTGTTGCAATGGTTACCAACCTTTGCAGATTGACAACGGCCACGCGTTGTTGGTCTTTTGCTAGGTGGCAACATAGGCCCCACCTTGCGCTTGTTCCTTGATTCTTCACTTGGTTGCTGACCCATGGATTGTATTTTTTAATATATATATATCTGTTAATCACAAGAGAAACAAGATTAGAAGACAACAAAACACCACAAGAGGATACAAAGTAATATATACGATCATATGAATTACACATTATTAGATTATATAGTGCGACTGGTTGTGTGTTGTCATGTCAGCCTAATAGGAAACAAAGAAGCAAATAAAATATGATAATCTCAGTAGCAAATTTTTAATTACATCACATGAGTTGTGTGTTGCAGACTTGCATGTCTGCAGCTAGCCTAACAGCCACAAAATGCGAACAACAAATAGTAAAGCTAGCTAGGGGACCTTTAATAAAGCTAGCTAGGGGACCTTTAAGCAACTGCCAAGCTGATAAAAAAAGAAAGAAAAGAAAAGGGAATTGAACGGGCGCTTGCATGCATGTGTCCCAGCCGGACCTCTTTATTCTTTGTCAGATGGATACGTGCTAAGCCTAGAGCATACCAGGACGACATTCGTCGGGTGTTGATGATGGCGCGATGATGTAGGCTGCAGCTGCAGGCGTCTGGTGTTGATGCAGGATTCGTCGCCCAGCTGTTTATCGCCAAACCCTAATCGCCGTCGACCGTCGCCATGGGTTTGGAATCTTTGGATGCGGCGGAGTGGCGGACTGCGGAGCCTGGAAGGCTGGAATCGAGTGGACTGCAGAGTGGCCTAGGAAATCGGCAGAGACCAGAAAAATGACCACTTGGGCCTTGGGCTTTTGAGTTCGGCTTTAAAGTGGCCGACTGATATATTTTGGCCTCTAGCTCGGTCAGCTCGTGAGCAGCTTGCGAGCTAGCTCGAGCTAGCTCGTTAACACAACGAGCAAAAAAACCTGCTCAGCTTGTTAAAATATCCGTCGAGCCGAGCCGAGTAGAGCCGAGCTGAAATCGAGCTGAGCTAGCTCGCGAGTTTCGATCTTTTGGTCCAGCCCTAAGTGCAGCCAACAAATGCATACATCATTTGGATCAATTCTCTCTCTCCCTCTCTTGTGTATCTCTCTAGTTTGTGTAGAGGCGAAGTTATAAGCCTTTAGAAAGAGGGGAAGTGCTGCTGAGAGCTAGAGCAATATCTTGAGCGTATTGTTACTCTGTCGGAGTGTTGTCGAGAAGATTGTAAGCATCTACGGCATCATTGTAACTGATATCAACATAGTGGAAGGCTCTATCTGTCGCACTGATAGATCTAAGCAAACGGATGAAGGACTTGAAATAGACTCCAAGCCAAGGTGTGGCTAACTCCAACAAGGACTAGGCAACATTTTAGGCTTGGCCGAACCTCGGGATAAATCGTTGTATCTGTGTGCTCTGCTCTGTGTTCTGTGCTGTTTCTCTGTCTTATTTATTGTTTATACTTGCACTTCAATATTTATATATGGTACAAGCTGTCTTCGAAGTGCAGGGTATTTTAAGACAGGAACTTCAATTCCGCTGCAACCTAATCGAAGGGTCTTTCATTCCACTGCGATCCAGTCTTCGAGTAGAGTAAGAATTTCCAGTTATAAAGTGATAATTATTATTCGCCTATTCACCCCCTCTAAACGACATCTAGATCCTGTTTCCGGGCATAGTGAACTTTCAGTTGGTCGTGGGGCCCACAGGGCACGCCGCCGAGGCAGGGCGCGTGGGGCAGGAGAAGCACACAAGGCACATGGGGTGGCCCCAGAGTGTTAGTGATAGTCGCCTAGAGGGGGGGTGAATAGGGCGAAACTGAAATTTACAAATATAAACACAACTACAAGCCGGGTTAGCGTTAGAAATATAAACGAGTCCGCGAGAGAGGGCGCAAAACAAATCGCAAGCGAATAATGAAGTGAGACACACAGATTTGTTTTACCGAGGTTCGGTTCTCGCAAACCTACTCCCCGTTGAGGAGGCCACAAAGGCCGGGTCTCTTTCAACCCTTCCCTCTCTCAAACGGTCCCTCGGACCGAGTGAGCTTCTCTTCTCAAATCAAAGCCGGGAACAAAACTTCCCCGCAAGGGCCACCACACAATTGGTGCCTCTTGCCTTGATTACAATGGAGTTTTGATCACAAGAACAAGTGAGAAAGAAAAGAAGCAATCCAAGCGCAAGAGCTCAAAAGAACACGGCAAATCTCTCTCGCTAATCACTAAAGCCTTGTGTGGAATTGGAGAGGATTTGATCTCTTTGTATGTGTCTAGAATTGAATGCCTAGCTCTTGTAAGTGGTTGAGAAGTGGGAAAACTTGGATGCAATGAATGGTGGGGTGGTTGGGGTATTTATAGCCCCAACCACCAAACATGACCGTTGGCTGGGCTGTCTGTTCGATGGCGCACCGGACAGTCCGGTGCACACCGGACAGTCCGGTGCCCCCTGCCACGTCATCACTGCCGTTGGATTCTGACTGTTGGAGCTTCTGACTTGTGGGCCCGCCTGGGTGTCCGGTGCACACCGGACAGGTACTGTTTGCTGTCCGGTGTGCCAGTATGGGCGCGCCTAACCTCTGCGCGCGCAGAGCGCGCATTAAATGCGCGGTAGAGAGCCGTTGGCGCGGAGATAGCCGTTGCTCCGGAGTCGCACCGGACAGTCCGGTGCACACCGGACAGTCCGGTGAATTATAGTGGACTAGCCGTTGGAGTTTCCCGAAGCTGGCGAGTTCCTGAGGCCGACCTCCCTTGGCGCACCGGACACTGTCCGGTGTACACCGGACAGTCCGGTGAATTATAGCCGAGTCGCCTCTGGAAATTCCCGAAGGTGGCGAGTTTGAGTCTGAGTCCCCCTGGTGCACCGGACATGTCCGGTGGCACACCGGACAGTCCGGTGCGCCAGACCAGGGGTGCCTTCGGTTGCCCCTTTGCTCCTTTGTTGAATCCAAAACTTGGTCTTTTTATTGGCTGAGTGTGAACCTTTTACACCTGTATACTCTATACACTTGGGCAAACTAGTTAGTCCAAAGATTTGTGTTGGGCAATTCAACCACCAAAATTATATAGGAACTAGGTGTAAGCCTAATTCCCTTTCAATCTCCCCCTTTTTGGTGATTGATGCCAACACAAACCAAAGCAAATATAGAAGTGCTTAATTGAACTAGTTTGCATAATATGAGTGTAAAGGTTGCTTGGAATTGAGCCAATATTAATACTTACAAGGTATGCATGGATTGTTTCTTTCTTATTTATCATTTTGGACCACGTTTGCACCACATGTTTTGTTTTTGCAAAATCTTTTATAAATCTTTTCAAAGTTCTTTTTGCAAATAGTCAAAGGTAAATGAATAAGAGTTTGCAAAGCATTTTCAAGATTTGAAATTTTCTCCCCCTGTTTCAAATGCTTTTCCTTTGACTCAACAAAACTCCCCCTAAATGAGATCCACCTCTTAGTGTTCAAGAGGGTTTTGATATATCATTTTTGAAATACTACTTTCTCCCCCTTCTCGAACATAATAGGATATGAAAATACTCTTTGAAAAACTAACTTTGAAATAGGTGGTGGTGCGGTCCTTTTGCTTTGGGCTCATACTCTCTCCCCCTTTGGCATGAATCGCCAAAAACGGAATCATTAGAGCCCTCGAAATAATTTCTTCCCCTTTGGTCATAAACAAATGAGTTAAGATTATACCAAAGATGAAGTCCTTTTGCTCGCTCCCCCAAAGATGGAGAGTGGCTTGGAGCGACGGCGAAGGATGAGTTACGGAGTGGAAGCCTTTTGTCTTCGCCGAAGACTCCAATTCCCTTTCAATACACCTATGACTTGGTTTGAAATAGACTTGAAAACACATTAGTCATAGCATACGAAAGAGACATGATCAAAGGTACATTTATGTGCTATGTGTGCAAGCTAGCAAAAGAAATTTCTAGAATCAAGAATATTGAGCTCATGCCTAAGTCTGGTAAAAGATTGTTCATCAAGTGGCTTGGTAAAGATATCGGCTAATTGATCTTTAGTATTAATGTAAGAAATCTCGATATCTCCCTTTTGTTGGTGATCCCTAAGAAAATGATACCGAATGGCTATGTGCTTAGTGAGGCTATGCTCGACGGGATTGTCGGCCATTTTGATTGCACTCTCATTATCACATAGCAAAGGGACTTTGGTTAATTTGTAACCGTAGTCCCGCAGGGTTTGCCTCATCCAAAGCAATTGCGCGCAACAATGTCCTGCGGCAATGTACTCGGCTTCGGCGGTGGAAAGAGCGACCGAATTTTGCTTCTTTGAAGCCCAAGACACCAAGGACCTTCCCAAGAACTGGCAAGTCCCCGATGTGCTCTTCCTATTAATCTTACACCCCGCCCAATCGGCATCTGAATAACCAATCAAATCAAAAGTGGATCCCTGAGGGTACCAAAGCCCAAACTTAGGAGTATAAGCCAAATATCTCAAGATTCGTTTTACGGCCGTAAGGTGTGATTCCTTAGGGTCGGCTTGGAATCTTGCACACATGCATACGGAAAGCATAATGTCCGGCCGAGATGCACATAAATAAAGCAATGAACCAATCATCGACCGGTATACCTTTTGATCCACGGACTTACCTCCCGTGTCGAGGTCGAGATGCCCATTTGTTCCCATGGGTGTCTTGATGGGCTTGACATCCTTCATCCCAAACTTGTTTAGAATGTCTTGAGTGTACTTCGTTTGGCTAATGAAGGTGCCCTCTTGGAGTTGCTTTACTTGGAATCCTAAGAAATACTTCAACTCCCCCATCATAGACATCTCGAATTTCTGTGTCATAATCCTACTGAACTCTTCACATGTAGACTCGTTAGTAGACCCAAATATAATATCATCAACATAAATTTGGCATACAAACAAGTCATTTTCAAGAGTTTTAGTAAAGAGTGTAGGATCGACTTTTCCGACTTTGAACCCATTGGCAATAAGAAAATCTCTAAGGCATTCATACCATGCTCTTGGGGCTTGCTTGAGCCCATAAAGCGCCTTAGAGAGTCTATAGACATGGTTAGGGTACTTACTATCTTCAAAGCCGGGAGGTTGCTCAACATAGACCTCTTCCTTGATTGGTCCATTGAGGAAAGCACTTTTCACGTCCATTTGATAAAGCTTAAAGCCATGGTAAGTAGCATAGGCTAATAATATGCGAATTGACTCAAGCCTAGCTACGGGTGCATAGGTTTCACCGAAATCCAAACCTTCGACTTGGGAGTATCCTTTGGCCACAAGTCGAGCTTTGTTCCTTGTCACCACACCATGCTCATCTTGCTTGTTGCGGAAGACCCATTTGGTTCCTACAACATTTTGGTTAGGACGGGGAACTAAGTGCCATACCTCGTTCCTTGTGAAATTGTTGAGCTCCTCTTGCATCGCCACCACCCAATCCGAATCTTGTAGTGCTTCCTCTACCCTGTGTGGCTCAATAGAGGAAACAAACGAGTAATGCTCACAAAAATGTGCAACACGAGATCTAGTAGTTACCCCCTTATGAATGTCGCCGAGGATAGTGTCGACGGGGTGATCTCGTTGTATTGCTTGGTGGACTCTTGGGTGTGGCGGCCTTGGTTCTTCATCCTCCTTGTCTCCATCATTTGCATCTCCCCCTTGATCGTTGCCGTCATTTTGAGGTGGCTCATCTTCTTGGTCTTCTTGTTCAACATCTTGAGTCTCATCCTCATTTTGAGTTGGTGGAGATGCTAGCGTGGAGGAGGATGGTTGATCTTGTGCATGTGGAGGCTCTTCGGATTCCTTAGGACACACATCCCCAATGGACATGTTCCTTAGCGCTATGCATGGAGCCTGTTCATCACCTATCTCATCAAGATCAACTTGCTCTACTTGAGAGCCGTTAGTTTCATCAAACACAACGTCACATGAGACTTCAACTAGTCCAGTGGACTTGTTAAAGACTCTATATGCCCTTGTGTTTGAGTCATAACCAAGTAAAAAGCCTTCTACAGTCTTAGGAGCAAATTTAGATTTTCTACCTCTTTTAACAAGAATAAAGCATTTGCTACCAAAGACTTTAAAATATGAAATGTTGGGCTTTTTACCGGTTAGGAGTTCATATGATGTCTTCTTGAGGATTCGGTGTAGATATAACCGGTTGATGGCGTAGCAAGCGGTGTTGACTGCCTCCGCCCAAAACCGATCCGAAGTCTTGTACTCATCAAGCATGGTTCTTGCCATATCCAATAGAGTTCGATTCTTCCTCTCCACTACACCATTTTGTTGTGGAGTGTAGGGAGAAGAGAATTCATGCTTGATGCCCTCTTCCTCAAGAAAGTTTTCAATTTGAGAGTTCTTGAACTCCGTCCCGTTGTCGCTTCTTATTTTCTTGATCCTTAAGCCGAACTCATTTTGAGCCCGTCTCAAGAATCCCTTTAAGGTCTCTTGGGTTTGAGATTTTTCCTGTAAAAAGAATACCCAAGTGAAGCGAGAATAATCATCCACTATTACAAGACAATACTTACTCCTGCCGATGCTTATGTAAGCAATCAGGCCGAATAGATCCATGTGGAGTAGCTCAAGCGGCCTGTCGGTCGTCATGATGTTCTTGTGTGGATGATGGGCTCCAACTTGCTTTCCCGCCTGGCATGCGCTACAAACCCTGTCTTTCTCAAAATGAACATTTGTTAATCCTAAAATGTGTTCTCCCTTTAGAAGCTTGTGAAGATTCTTCATCCCAACATGGGCTAGTCGGCGGTGCCAGAGCCAACCCATGTTAGTCTTAGCAATTAAGCAAGTGTCGAGTTCAGCTCTATCAAAATCTACCAAGTATAGCTGACCCTCTAACACTCCCTTAAATGCTATTGAATCATCACTTCTTCTAAAGACAGTGACACCTACATCAGTGAATAGACAGTTGTAGCCCATTTGACATAATTGGGATACGGAAAGCAAATTGTAATCTAAAGAATCTACAAGAAGAACATTGGAAATGGTATGGTCAGGTGATATAGCAATTTTACCCAATCCTTTGACCAAACCTTGATTTCCATCCCTGAATGTGATAGCTCGTTGGGGATCTTGGTTTTTCTCATATGAGGAGAACATCTTCTTCTCCCCTGTCATGTGGTTTGTGCACCCGCTGTCGAGTATCCAACTTGAGCCCCCGGATGCATAAACCTACAAAACAAATTTAGTTCTTGACTTTAGGTACCCAAACAGTTTTGGGTCCTTTGGCATTAGAAACAAGAACTTTGGGTACCCAAACACAAGTCTTTGACCCCTTGTGTTTGCCCCCAACAAACTTGGCAACGACCTTGCCGGATTTGTTAGTCAAAACATAGGATGCATCAAGAGTTTTAAATGAAATGCTATGTTCATTTGATGCATTAGGAATTTTCTTCTTAGGCAACTTAGCATGGGTTGGTTGCCTAGAACTAGATGTCTCACCCTTATACATAAAAGCATGATTAGGGCCAGAGTGAGACTTCCTAGAATGAATTTTCCTAATTTTGTCCTCGGGATAACCGGCAGGGTATAAAATATAACCCTCGTTATCCTGAGGCATGGGAGCCTTACCCTTAACAAAATTTGACAATCTTTTAGGAGGGGCACTAAGTTTGACATTGTCTCCCCTTAGGTAGCCAATGCCATCCTTAATGCCAGGGCGTCTCCCATTATAAAGCATGCTACGAGCAAATTTAAATTTCTCATTTTCTAAGTTGTGCTCGGCAATTTTAGCATCTAGTTTTGCTATATGATCATTTTGTTGTTTAATTAAAGCCATATGATCATGAATAGCATCAATATCAACATTTCTACATCTAGTACAAATAGTGACATGCTCAATGGTAGATGTAGATGGTTTGCAAGAATTAAGTTCAACAATCTTAGCACGAAGTATATCATTCTTATCTCTAAGATCGGCAATTGTAACTTTGCAAACATCAAAATCTTTAGCCTTAGCAATCAAATTTTCATTCTCTAATCTAAGGCTAGCAAGAGAAATGTTTAATTCTTCAATCCTAGCAAGCAAATCATCATTATTATCTCTAGGATTGGGAATTGAAACATTACAAACATGAGAATCAACCTTAGCATTTAAACTAGCATTTTCATTTCTAAGGTTGTCAATCATCTCACGGCAAGTGCTTAGCTCACTAGACAATTTTTCACATTTTTCAACTTGTAGAGCGTAAGCATTTTTAACCTTAACATGTTTTTTATTTTCCTTGATTAGGAAGTCCTCTTGGGAGTCCAAGAGATCATCCTTCTCATGGATGGCACTAATTAGTTCATTTAATTTCTCCTTTTGTTCCATGTTAAGGTTGGCAAAAAGAGTACGCAAATTATCTTCCTCACCACTAGCATTATCATCACTGGAAGACTCATATTTAGTGGAGGAGTTGGATTTAACCTTCTTCTTTTTGCCGTCCTTTGCCATGAGGCACTTGTGGCCGACATTGGGGAAGAGGAGTCCCTTGGTGACGGCGATGTTGGCGGCGTCCTCGTCGTCGGAGGAGTCGCTTGAGCTTTCGTCGGAGTCCCACTCCCGACAAACATGGGCATCACCGCCCTTCTTCTTGTAGTACCTCTTCTTCTCCTTTCGCCTCCCCTTCTTGTCGTCACCTCGGTCACTGTCACTAAATATAGGACATTTAGCAATAAAATGACCGGGCTTACCACACTTGTAGCACACCTTCTTGGAGCGGGACTTGTAATCCTTCCCCCTCCTT